>NC_139347.1:203551885-204167885 GCF_055883805.1 Amblyomma maculatum | reverse complement strand
GCGGTCATGCGTGCGGTTTCGTAATTCAGGTCACTGATGCGGTCAAAGACAACGTAAGGGCCAGCGTAATACGCCAAGATTTTCTGGGCTAAACCACGTTTTCGGAGAGGTCGCCAAAGCCACACTAAGTCTCCAGGTGCGTTAGACACATGACGATGCTGTCTGTCGTACCGAGCTTTGGAACGGTCTTGTGAAGCCAGAATCCGCAAACGGGCAAGACGGCGAGCTTCTTCGGCCCGACAAAGAGTTTCGGCGATTCATGGTTCGTCATGGACGGAATAGGGAAGAATGGTGTCAAGGGAATACCGAGGATCACGGGCATAGAGAAGAAAAAACGGGCTGTAGCCGGTCGTCTCATGTGTTGCAGTGTTGAAGGCAAACGTTATAAACGGCAGTATTGTATCGCACTTCTTGTGGTCTGATGCAATGTACATACAGAGCATTTTGACGAGTGTGTGGTTGGTGCGCTCTGTCAAACCGTTGGTTTGAGGGTGGTATGGTGTGGACTGTAGAAAATGTGACGAGCACAAATGGAGAAGCTCTTCCACAATATCTGCCGTAAACTGCCGACCTCGATCACTGATGATCACTCGCGGAGGTAAATGGCGCAGGATGACGGAACGGAGCAAGAACATGGACACGGGGTGAGCGGTGGCTGAAGGAAGAGCGGCCGTTTCGCAGTAGCGGGTGAGATAGTCGGCACAAACCACGATCCAGCGGTTTCCATCGGAAGATTTCGGGAAGGGACCCATAAGGTCGATTCCAACTTTCTCAAATGCACCATGTGAGAGAGTCACAGGATGCAGCAGGCCCTGTGGCGTGGACGTAGGCCGTTTGTGCCGTTGGCACTCAGTGCAGCTCGCCACATATCGCTCAGTCGTCTGGCGCATCTTCGGCCAATAAAACCGGTCATGGGCACGGTGGAGTGTTCGTGCAGAGCCCAGGTGACCGGAAGTGGGGTCGTCATGCATGGCACGCAGGATGCGCGAGCAGTAACTCTTGGGAACCACAAGTAGAAAATTCGTGCCGGTGCTGGAATAAGCCTTTTTGTACAGAAGGCCATCACGGAGACAGAATGGGCTGGTAGCTGTGGAATCCCGCGCCGTCGCAAGCAGTAGCTCGAGGCTTATGTAGGTCTCTTGCGCCGTTCGCAGAGCAGAGGCGTCAGGAAACTCGGGAACAACGGAGGAGATGTAGTGATCGAAGTCAGCAGTCACATTCGGTCGTGGGAAGGGGGAGACGTGATAGGCAGTCTGCATCGGCATGTTTGCGGCCACAGTGAATTCGTATTCCTGCAGACGAAGGGACCAGCGTGCCAGACGACCAGATGGATCACGAAGGTTAACGAGACAACAGAGGGCATGATGGTCCGTCACAATCGTGAAATGGCGTCCATATACGTAGCACCGAAACCGCTGAACAGCGAAAACTACAGCGAGACACTCTTGCTCAGTAACAGTGTAGTTACGCTCAGGTTTGCTGAGGGAACGGCTTGCATATGCAAAGTATTCAGAAATGTGGCGCAACAAACGCAAGAGAAGAGACACAACAGACGCGTTGTGTTGTGTCTCTTCTCTTGTGTTTGTGTTTTGTTGCGCCACATTTCTGAATAAAATGCAGCACCAACTAGCCCCTCAAGCCCTTATTTTGCATATGCAATTACATGCTCGCCGGTTGGCGAACGTTTCACTAGCACAGCGCCAACACCGATCCCACTTGCATCAGTGTGAACTTCCGTCGGAGCGGAGGGGTTGAAGTGCCGTAGTATGGGATGTGACGTAAGCAGAAACTTTAGCTGGTGGAAAGACGCGTCACAATCTGAAGTCCAGTCGAAAGATACGTGCTTTTGTAGAAGGGACGTCAGAAGGTAAGCGACGTCGGCAAACCTTGGGAATAATCGTCGAAAGTAGGAGCACAGCCCCAGAAAACTGTGGAGCTCCTTTTGATTCTGGGGTCTTTCAAATGCTGCAACTGCTTCAGTCTCTGTGGATCTGGTCGAACTGCATCGCGGTCGACGAGATGTTCGAGCACCAGCGCTTGACGCTCGCCAAAACGGCACTCTTTAGAATTCAGGACAAGGACAGCCTTCCCACACAACCAGCAATATCCATAGGATCTTCACAAAAGGTCTCAATATCAAACGTCATTTTTGTACACTCATGAGATGTCCATGCGTCCATTATTAAAAGATAATCTTTTAGTGGATATCCTCATGACCTTACCTTTGCGTGGTCGTGAAGATATCACACAGTGTACGCAACTTCGATGTTATAATGTGACTTTCAGTGGACATGCATAGTTCAGCAGATTTTTACTTTAAATTTTGATTTGGACTAATGAAACATCTGTTTTGCTGACACATCTAGATTGTGTTTCTAGCGGTTCGCTGCAATTTCAGGCAGCGCGCACTAGCCAAACGTGAATGTTACCGCGCCAGCCTACCAAACTTTTTTTTTCTTTAGCTACCGAATTCCGCTGGTAAATACCATGTAGATTTGACTAGCATATTCAAATTGTCGACTACATGAATATATGCTATTGCAAAGATGTCACAAGGTGCGAAATTTAAATTGCCGTAAGAAATTAAATAATCGAAATATCCAGTAATTTAATTGCACTTTAATGCAGTTTATTTTTCGCGCCGTGGTGTTGGATCGTGTTTGCGTAGCGTACTGTGCGTGAGCACGTGCCCGTGAGTCGAGCTTCCTGGAAATTTGACCGATTTGATGTGGTTCATTGTCTCCGGGCGCTACCAGAGAAAAACGTGGGGGTAGCTAATTGTGCGGATCGGATAGAGGTAAGTGGAAAGGCAGGCAGAGTCTTGAAGTAAAGCCCCTCAATTTCATCTTCAAGACCCTGTTGTCCCTTCCCTGCCTCCATTGCACAGCCCCCTCCCCCCCCCCCCCCCCCCGCGACCGAGAAAGCGCGGTCCGCAGATGACTCATGCCGTAATGCATGACAAAAACGTGGACAGCTCGTTGCTCGTGCCGGAGAGGTTGAGGAGGACGTTTTAGAGACTCGCTGCCTGCCTACATTCGCGATCAAGAAATAGTGCATTCTTTGTGGCGAGCGAAAAATATTAAATGCCTTGCCTACAGACTTGTTGTATGATACATTTGTTATGAAGATGAATAATGCGTTTATTGGGCGACGCACTGTCACTTTCATGAGATCTTCGGCAACTCTACCACAAAATTAGCGCGGAGTAGCACGCCTTTTTTTTTTTCTTTCATGACGTCCGCGGCGTTCGTCTCGTTCCCTTCCCTGCCTCCTCTGCGCAGCCACAATAACATAATGCACGTGTTGTCCCTGCGAGCAAGAAGACGCGGTCAATTTAAGTGCAACGCGGACGTTTGTCCTCAGATGACTCATGCCGTAGTACATGCCTATTGCAATACACTCAGCGGTCGCGAGTGGCGTCGTCGTATTTTGGGAACGTCTGCTAATCTTGGCGCTTCCGAGTATTGCAGCTCGCGCTTGGTGTAATAGTTATGCACTCTACCAGTACATTCCTGTACAATCGGAAGCGATCCCCGGAAGCCGGAAGTGTCATTGTGCCTGGCATGCATATGTTGCATGGCTGACACAAGCTCACATCGCCTCAACCGCTCTCTGAGTTGCTGGCAGCCGCATATCGTCGCACGCGCGTCACATGGCCACATCTTCGCTGACGAAGTTGACAGCAGCAGTCATTTCAAGTTGTTAATCGCCCTGTGCATTGCCTTGTTCGTGAAGTACGTTTCTTCAAAGGTACGTACGTTTCAGCACCACCTAAGAGCACGACTTTTTCTGCTATGCCTAAAGCAAGCGCGAAGACATGGGCAGCACGCGCAGCTGCAAGAAATACTCGTGCCACGTTTTCTGCTCTTGGTGAACCCGACGAGTGTGCAGAAGTGCATAAACCAGAAATGGTAGTTGGAGAGCTAGCCCGCAATGACAGCCCGGAGCCCCTCTACCATGTTTGACCCGGAGTTTATTCCCGCCGCGCAAGGATCACCTGCGTCATCGGAACCTGTAGCTTTTTCTTTAAGCGGCGAGCCATTTTGCGCGCGTCCAACGCCTAGCAAATGTGCGAGTGACATTGCTGATATTGACATAAAGTGCATTTCGCGGGAGTGGATACTAGAAGAGAACATCACGCAGAAGGCCGCGACCTCCCTGCTTAAAAAGCTGTCAAAGCATAGCTGCTTTGCAGATTTGCCGCGCGACTGCAGAAGCCTCCTAAACACGCCCAGGTCAACAGCACTTGCTGCGAACATCACTTTTTGCATGCCTTCATCGCAAAATGGGTTACTGCTTTGCCTTTTTTTTGTTAGTATTTTTTTTAGAAAAGCTAGACTGGCCTTTATTAGCTCACTGACGAGAATAAGATTGTTGTCTTGCCATGCGTGCGGTGCTAGCTTGTTCACGCTGTATATTTTTCTGGATATTATGAAGTGTATGAAACTCTCTTTTCTTTTCTTGCTGTCATTACGCTCTACTAATTGTCCTTGTTTTCCTGTCCCTGTTCCTTTATTTCCACTGGCTGCAGCTCAGTACTCAGGTGCTTAAGCTATTAAATAGCAATTGCAGCAGCTGGCAATTTTTCCTTCTTTTTGGTATTTTAATAATGAACCACAGCTACTGTACTGCTGTATTTGTTTCAGTGGCTGCAAGGTCAAACATGTGGTATGTTGCAACAGTGGCTGATGTGCAAGCAGTTATAAAGAAATGGCTCCAACATGCTCCATGCCGTTAAACAGCAAGAGGAAAGGCTTGCAAAACAAGGTATGAAAATTTAGCCACTATTTTGTACAAAACTGTGTGTTTACATACCAGTTAGATGCATGTTTAAGCATGGCTTGAACAAATTTAAATGAGCGAAAGCTCAAGCATGATTTTGCATGGTTTACCAAGGCTGTACACGGTTAGAATTAGGGGGGTGCTCGAGCTTCTCATTAACAGTAGGTGCGAGAGGGCCTTAACACCACCTTTTCATTCCGCTATTTTTTTAGTTTTTTTTAAGTTGCTTTTGGCGAAAGGAAGACACAGTATGGTCTCAGTTTTTAGTGGACACCTATGCTTAATTAGGTTGAAGTCATTCAGTCCCAGCGAGGTGAAATCTGAAGTTGCAGCCTAAATAGTGCAGCTTACACTCTAAAACAACTTCCAACCTTAACTGAAAAAGAAGTGAACACAAATTGTTAACTATCCTTGTTACAGAGACAACAGGTTGTGAAATTTTTACATTCATTTAACTATGGGCATGTTAATAGGCTCATTTTCTTCGCACGTAAAGGCTTTACATCCATTTTTTTTCACTGTTATATAGCTGTAAGTTCTGTTGCCAGCCTTCAGACAAGTTTGTTTTGTGCATGCGACCTTTTTTTGTGACTATTCTCTGTTACCTGAAAATTTCTTAATGCCCCACTTTATTGTTCACTTCATTTTCATATTTTCCAGGCAGCACAAGCACGGACGCAAACTGAAACCCATGAAGAGGGGAAGGTGTTTGAAAGCTTGCAGTCCTTTTGGGAATAAAACTATAATTCACGCTATGTGTTTTGCTCAACAGCTATCCCTAGCTCCGTTGAAAGTGCATGCTTGTACATCTTGGCAATGTCCATGCAATGTCCAGAGACTGATTTGGCAATGTCCTCTAGACATCATAATGAATGTCCATGTGGACGTCCACTGTGAGGCAATAGGGACATCTCTGGAATATCCACTGGACCAATTGTGGGTATTTGTGGAGATCCTCTGAATATTAAATATTTTGAGGGGTGCATTTTATGGACATCTCCTGGATCTGATATGGTTGTCTGGGTTCGGCAGGCAATCTAAAACAATAGCGAGTTGCGTGTTATGGTATGTAAAAGTCCGGCCAAAAATAACAACGTCGTCTAACTAGCACGTGCAGAGTTCCCACTTGAGGCCACGTAGGACTGTGTCCATAAATCTCTCAAAGTGGCCGGCGCATTACATAGGCCGAAGGGCATCACAATAAATTCAAATAGGCCATCCAGCGTAACAAATGAAGTTTTTTCTTTGTCAGCGGGGTCCATCGGAATCTGCCAATACCCCGATCGCAAATCAACCGAACAGAAATAAGATGCAGAGAAAAGGCAATCTAAGGCATCGTCGATGCGCAGGAGAGGATACACATCCTTTTTAGTGATGGAGTTGAGGCGTCGATGTTCCCTCCATGCTCCGTCCTTCTTTTTTA
Source organism: Amblyomma maculatum (assembly GCF_055883805.1). Classification (NCBI taxonomy): domain Eukaryota; kingdom Metazoa; phylum Arthropoda; class Arachnida; order Ixodida; family Ixodidae; genus Amblyomma; species Amblyomma maculatum. The sequence goes on along the minus strand of NC_139347.1, from coordinate 204,161,680 downwards.
CTAATATCACGGGAGCAGCCCAATGACTGCAGGACTCCTGAATTACGCCCCTGTTCAACATGTCTAACTTGCTCGGTGATCACCTTGCGCTCTGACGGCGACACGCTATACGGCTTTTGGCGGATCGGTTGGGCAGATCCCGTGTTAATTTTGTGGTGTGCGCGCGACAGCGGAAAACGTTGAGAGCTGTCGGATTGCGCGAAATCAAAGACGGACATGTGCTGGGACAAGAGGTTCAACATTTGTCATTGTGAGGTGTTCAACGATGCGCTGATCATCGGAAGAAGCTTCTCATCAGCAGGTGAGTTAGTAGCGGGGTTACCAAGGAAAGAAGTAAGGAGAGTCACATAATTCGGGATACCTACACTATAATGAAGCTAGTTTAGAGCCCGCTGGAAAAACAACCGGTTCCGGTGAGCAACTTATAGTCCACACTCCGGTACAGCCCTCTTTCACGCAAGCCAAACAATGCGGCACTAACACTTTTTTTTTTACGCATTGTAAATTAAAAGGCGCCACAGTAACCTCAAAAGAGTCATCGATGGGACGGGAGCAGGACACCTGAACACACACTGCAGAATGTGTCGGTACGACGACTTCATCACACACACACACACAACGTCTTCATAATTTGACGTCTCTTCCAAAAGTTCACGAGGAAGAGAACCACTAACACTTAGCTTTCCCGTTCGACAATCAACTGTAGCGCCGCACATACGCAGGAAGTCAATTCCCAAGATTACATCGTGTGTTGATCGGGGCAGTGCTGCAAACTCCGCCGGAAATACTGTGTCCCTTAAAGAAACTTTAACGCTGCATACCCCAACCGGACATAATAACTCTCCACTTACTCCATAAAAATTAGTAGTTTTTTCCCAAACAAACACAACTCTGTTCTTCAAAACGTTCTTAAAATCTAAACTGATTACTGAGACAGCGGCACCAGTGTCTACCAACGCCATCGTAGGTAAACTATCAACGAGCACATTAACCTTGCTCTTTAACATGAACACAGACGAAAGAATAATAAGTAGCAGCGCACATTGTCCAGCAACCTAACCTCCATTGGCCGCGCTAGCTAGTTTTCCTGCGTTGGTGGTGGAGATCGGCGCGGCGCCGTGGTTACGGGGAACGGCGCACACGAAATGACGGAGGCGGTGTCACACTATATACGGTCGGACGCTGGAGAATGGCTGCGGAGCCCTTCATTTTGAAAACGGCCCCTCCGGGATGGATGTTCTGGCCGATAGCTGTCGATGTAGGGCTTGACGGTTATTCGGTTCGATGCCGTCGGAGGATTCCTGAACTGTGCGCGCCGATTGCAGTAGCGGGAAATATGACCCACGACACTAAACCGGTAGCACATGGGAATAGGACGATCAAACAGCTGCGCTTCAGTGGACTCTCGCGAGTTAGGACGCGACGAATATTGAAATGTATAGGTTCCGGGTCGACGTAGCTTTCCCGTGGTAGGCGTGGTGTATGGTTTGAGTAGGACCGAGGGTCTCTGCGCTGATAAGAGAATTGCCGGTAAATCTGGTTGCGCCTTGGTCGCGGGGTGTCTAGGTCTTCCCGGAAGGGGAAGTCGGTGTCATTGGCTGGTGTGTAGCTGTACGTTGGTGGGCACGTACTTGCGTGGGCTGGAAAAGCATATGCTTCAGCCGCGAAGCCAGAGGGCGGCCGGGAAAGCAGCTCACGTCATGAAATTTCATCCCTAACGATTTCACGAATGGCGCACAGGAGACTTGGGGATGGAGATTCTTCGACGCTGGCCACGGTAGTGACATTTGCCAGTCACCCAAACTTCGGTGTAATCCGGCGGGTATTGAGGGCCTCGAATGTCCGGCAGTGTCGAATAACGTCGGTGACCGAATTCAAGTTTTCATTGTCAATGAGGAAGTGGTAGACGTCTTCTGCAATGCCCTTGAGCAGATGGCCTACCTTATCTTCCTCGGTCATCCGACTGTCGACGGTCTTGCATAATTTCAGTACTGCCTCGATGTATGTGGTGCAAGTCTCACCTGCTGTCAGAGCTCTCCGAGCAAGTGTCTGCTCAGTCTGCCTCCTCTTTGCAGTCAGATCGCCATAACTTTCTTTGATAGCTTCCACAAAGCCCTCCCAAGTGGTGAGAGAGTCTTCGTGGTTCTCGTACCACATCAAGGCGGTCTGCATCAAGAAGAATATAACATTCGCTAGTTTCGCCACCGAATCCCAGCGGTTGAAGCCGCTCACACGTTCAAAATAAGTGAGCCACTCATCAACATCTTCCCCTGCTTGACCGGCAAAAGAACGAGGCTCTCGAAGCGGTAGTGTCGCGTTTGAGGCAATTGGAGGTACATCACCAGACGGGGACGGAATGCTTCTCGTTGATGTTCGAGATTGCTCAGTTGTCTGCTGCATTCTCGGAGGAATAGGAGGGAGACCAACGAGGCGACGGCTCCGGCGAGGCTCGCTCCTGCGGTTGAGGATGCGTCGTGAGGGTATTCGTACCCAGCGCCTGCCACCAAGTTATTACGACGGGGGTTTGACGTCGGAGCGCTGCACAGGTCGCGGGGACAGAGAACTCGGCTGGTGAACAATTGCGAGTCCGGTACGGGCACGAGAGTCTCCTCGTCCTTCTCAACGTCCCTTTTCCTTTCTTCTTCTATGTGTTTTTCCTCTTCCTCAGGATTGCTACAATATATATATATATATATATATATATATATATATAGATAGATATATATATATATATATATATATATATATATATATATATATATATATATATATATATATATATATATTGTCACGTACAAGGTGATTGAGGATATAAAGAATAGCAAAGGGGTTAGCTCCGATACAACAGCGGTGAGCAGCACAGACGCAAAACCCGCAAGCGACACTTCGTCGTTCTTCACTCAGTCATGCGCCACCTGGCAACGCTAGGTGGCATTACTCCCCCTTCCGAAAAAAAAAAGTGAGCACGGGCGGTGAGAACGGTGTGCAAAGTAAGAGAGTCGTCACAGGAGGTGGCCGTGCGTTATCGTTGGTAGTACGGCTTCAGCCGCACAATGTGCACAATGTCCGAGCTGGGCTTTCGACGTTTTGAAAGTGCGGCGCCGTCTGGAATAACTTCCTAACTGACATCACTCACACGACGCAACACTTTGTACGGCCCGAAGTAGCGGGAAAGGAGTTTCTCTGACAAGCCTGGACGGCGAACTGGTGTCCACACCCAGACTTGATCCCCAGGTTTGTAGTGAACCTGGCGGTGCCGGAGGTTGTAGCGGTCCGCGTCAGAGGTCTGCTGCCGTCCGATGTGCATACGGGCAAGCTGGCGGGCTTCCTCAGCGCGGATGGCGTACTGCTGGGCATCTGGCGGAAGCTGGTCATCATCTGGGCATGGGAGCATGGAATCGAGCATGCTCTGAACTTCACGCCCGTACACAAGTCGAAATGGTGTGAAGCGCGTTGTTTCCTGTTGGGCTGTATTATACGCAAATGTGACGTACGGCAGCACCTCATCCCAGGTTTTGTGCTGCACATCGACGTACATTGATAACATGTCCTCAATCGTCTTATTTAACCTTTCGGTAAGACCATTGCTCTGCGGATGGTACGCTGTGGTCTTGCGATGCGTCGTGTAACTCAACTCAAATATGTGGTCGATGAGCTGCGAAGTGAAAGCTGTCCCTCTGTCGGTAATGACATACGAAGGGGCGCCATGCCGCAAGACTATGTTATGCATGAAAAACTCGGCTACTTCGGAAGCTGTGGCATGAGGGATTGCCTTTGTCTCAGCGTATCGGGTCAGGTAGTCAGTAGCGACTACTATCCATTCGTTTCCCGCCTGCGACAAAGGGAAAGGACCAAGGAGGTCCATGCCGATTTGGTCGAACGGAATACGTGGTGCTCTAACGGGCTTGAGAAATCCGGCAGGCTTCAGGGGCGGTGTTTTACGGCGCTGGCATTCGCGACAGCTTCTTACATAGCGTTTCACAGTTGCGGAGAGTCCTGGCCAGTAATACATGTTGCGGACTCGAGCAAGCGTCCGTGAGTAACCCAAATGACCAGACGTCGGTTCGTCGTGGCAAGCAAGTAGAATATCCGCACGGAGCTCGCATGGTACTACCAGGAGGAAAGCTCTTTCTTGGCCTTGGGAGTTTCTTTTATACAAGACTCCTTGCTGCATACAGAATGAACCAATGTGCCGAGATAGGCGTCGAGGGAGCGTCGTATCACGCCCTTCCAGATAATCGATGAACGGAAGGATGTCTGGATCAGCTCTTTGTCGATCCCTGAGCTCAGATGCACTGAGAGCTCCTAGAAAGCCGTTGTCGCCATCGGTTGCAGCATCGTCAGTGTCAACGGGGGCTCGTGACAGCGCGTCAGCGTCTTCGTGTTTGCGGCCTGACTTATAAACAATAGTTATGTCAAATTCCTGAAGTCGTAAACTCCAGCGTGCAAGTCGTCCCGATGGATCTCGCAGATTTGCCAACCAGCATAAACAATGATGGTCCGTGACGACTTTAAATGGTCGGCCGTAAAGATAGGGGCGAAACTTCATAGTGGCCCACACGACCGCCAGGCATTCCTTTTCCGAGGTGGAGTAGTTGGTTTCGGCGCGAGAGAGTGTGCGGCTAGCATAGGCGATTACTCGCTCAATCCCGTCTTGATGCTGAACAAGGACCGCGCCAAGACCGATACTACTGGCGTCAGTGTGCACCTCTGTGTCAGCCGCTTCATCGAAGTGCGCCAGAACAGGGGATGTTTGAAGGCGCTCGCGAAGCAAAGAAAAGGCCGTCTGCTGCTCAGAGTTCCACACAAAGGCGGTGTCCTTCCTTGTGAGGCGCGTTAGAGGTTCCGCTATTTGAGAGAAGTCCGCAATGAACCGCCGATAATATGCGCACAGGCCGAGAAAGCGCTGAACAGCCCTCTTGTTAGCTGGAACGGGAAACCGTGCGACGGCAGCAGTTTTTTCGGGATCCGGGCGCGCCCCATCGGCGCTCACAACATGGCCAAGGAACTTGAGTTGTGTATACCCGAAGTGGCATTTCTCGGGCTTCAGCGTGAGATCAGCGGAACGGAGCGCTTCCAGCACAGCTCGAAGGCGTTCGAGGTGTTGGTCAAATGTTTCGGAAAAAACAACTACGCCGTCCAAGTACACAAGACAGATCTGCCACTTGAGGCCAGTGAGGACGGTGTCCATCATCCTTTGGAATGTAGCTGGGGCAGAGCACAATCCAAATGGGAGTACTTTGAATTCATATAGCCCATCTGGAGTTACAAATGCGGTTTTTTCTCGGTCTCTTTCGTCTACTTCGATTTGCCAATAGCCGCTTTTCAAATCAATAGATGAAAAATACTTCGCACGTCGCAATCTGTCCAGGGAGTCATCGATGCGCGGCAACGGGTATACATCTTTCTTTGTCACATTATTCAATTTCCGATAGTCGACGCAAAATCGAAGAGTGCCGTCTTTCTTCTTGACCAGGACTACTGGTGAGGACCACGGGCTTTGTGAAGGCTGCACAACACCATCATCCAGCATCTCCTGAACCTGCGTCTGGATCACTTCTCGTTCTTTGGCAGACACACGATAAGGCTGCTGTCGTATAGGGCGAGCGTCTTCGTAAGTAATGATGCGATGTTGCGTGATGGGCGTTTGACGAACCTTCGAGGAAGAAGCAAAACAGTGCTTGAAGTCCAGCAACAGTAGCTCTAAGGCCCGCCGTTTCTCCTTCGACAAAAGGCAGTTAATGTCGATGTTGTCAAGAGTTGGCTCATTAGTTTCGACTGCCGTGGATGTAAAACAGACCGGATCGTGCGTAACAGGGTCAGCGAAAGCGATAGCAGTTCCCGGAAACAAGTGCCGGTGCTCATTAGAAAAATTTGTGACAAGGAGTGCAGCCCGGCCATTGTGAAGGGACAATAAACTTCGAGCAGCGCAGATGCCTTGAGCAAGCAGGAGTGAATGGTTCGCTTCCGCTACAGCATCGCCGGCACGGAAATCGCCACAGGTGACTTCCACAAGAACACTGCTTCGCGGCGGCAGCGAGACGCTCTCGGCGGAAACGCGAAGTGCGGCACTGCAAGGACTGTTACTATCTCGTTCGGCAGATTGTCCCATCGAAAATGTGACACGTCTATTTCTCAGGTCGATAACTGCTCCGTATTCTCGCAGAAAGTCAATGCCGAGGATAAGGTCACGGGAACAGTCACTCAAAACGACGCAACTAACGATGAACGTATATCTGTTAATCTGAATACGAGCCGTGCACATCCCCTTTGGGGTAACTATATGACCGCCGGCGGTTCTAAGGTACACACCTGGCCAAGCAGTGAGCACCTTCCTCAAAACAGTCGCCATGCGACCACTCAAAATCGAATAATCCGCACCGGTGTCCACTAATGCATTGACTGGAGTGCGACCGTCTAAAATAACAGGAATGTCCAGAGAAACGCTTTTGCCTTCCCTAGGGGACGGTACCAGCAGCTCGCGGTCGGATCGAAGCGGCGACGACGGGAGGTCTTCAACGCAGCGACTACGAGCGGCCTCGCCCCCGAAGGTCGCTGTTTTCAGTTTTCCCGACCAGGGCTAGACGAGCGGCCTTGCCCCTCTCGTGAGGAGCCTTGGGTGGGCGTCGATGAGCGCCTTGGTGAAGGGGAGCGGGAGTGACGCTGCGAACGAGATGAACGCTGTTCCGCCAGATACTCTTCAATAACGCGGGGTCGTTGACCAAACCGGGGAGGAGGCGAGTCGATGCGGAAGCCTTGAAGACCGAGGCGTCGATAAGGACAATCCCGGTAGAGATGGCCTGGTTCACCGCAGTGGAAGCAGAGTGGACGGCGGTCAGGCGTGCGCCAAATGTCGGCTTTGCGTCGGGGCAGGGGACGTTCGTTGAAGTACTGCACTGGTTGCACCGAGGGCAGCGGAACTGTAGGCGGCGCGGGAATGGGTGGCGGTGAAGGAGGAGCCTGACTCTGCAGAACTTCCGCATATGTGGGACGGTTTTCGGTCCCCGACAGCAATGGCGGGCTCGTAACTAGAGGCGAAAGAGGGCTCTTGAGCGCCTGTCGTACCTCCTCTTGCACTATAAGAGAAACGGAAGCTGGCGATTGCTGCAGGGGGTTCCAGAATTTTCTCAGTTCTTCGCGCACGACACTGCGAATTAGTTCGCGCAAAGCATCAGGATGCCGCTCGGAAGATGCAAATCACTCCGCAGTTGTGCCAGTATGGAGAGGTCGGTTATAAGCCGCGGCACGTTGTTGGAGCACCCTTTCCATTGTGGCGGCCTCCGCAAGAAATTCATTTACAGTTGACGGTGGGTTGCGCACAAGTCCTGCGAACAGTTGCTCTTTCAAACCATGCATTAAGTGTCTGACCTTTTTGTCCTCGGATATGGCGGGACCGGCTCGCCTGAAGAGGCGCGTCATGTCCTCGACGTATGCTTGGACACTCTCATTCGGCATCTGGATGCGGGAGTGAATGGCACGTTCTGCACGTTCGCGACGATCCGCGCTAGTGTAGGCCTCGACCAGTTGACGACGGAATTCCTGCCACGATGTTAACATTTGCTCTCGGTTCTCGAACCAGATCCGGGCGCCATCCTCAAGGCTGAAGTAGACGTTCCTCAGTTTGGCAGTATCGTCCCACAGGTTCAAAGCAGCGACACGCTCAAACTGAAGAAACCAGTCCTCCACATCCTCAAAGAGGTCACCATGAAAAGGCTTCGGTACTCGAGGGGCCTGCAAGGTGTAGTTACAGGCCGGTGCGACGCCCGTTACCTGCTGAGCAGAAGCACTAGATGTCATGGCGGCGGGTGATGGCTGAAACTCCGGAGACAGTCCCTGGAGCCGTCGACTGCAGCGATGCACGGGGGTGTCCAATGGCACAGGGCTGGCGCGACGTCTTTCAGATGGAGACTCTTGCATAGGTGATCTTACCCCGCACCTCCACCAGAATGTCACGTACAAGGTGATTGAGGATATAAAGAATAGCAAAGGGGTTAGCTCCGATACAACAGCGGTGAGCAGCACAGACGCAAAACCCGCAAGCGACACTTCGTCGTTCTCCACTCAGTCATGCGCCACCTGGCAACGCTAGGTGGCAATATATATATATATATATATATATATATATATATATATATATATATATATATATATATATATATATATATATATATATATACATTGTGGGAATCAACATTTCCCTCGCGCGCATGATGCGGCGAACACCCTCTCTTCCTCTCTGGGAGCCCTCATCTTTTCTCTTGTGGCCTCCTTCCTTCGGCGCTGAGGTGGAGAGCGCGGGTGTGAGAGAACGGCCCCTGCTTCCCCTTCCCCTCTCATGTCGGCGGACAGCCGCTTCACCCAGAGAGGCGACGCCGCGTCGCCGGAGCGCGCGGATGCTGCTATGACACCGAGGAAGAACATTGGGCGTTCCCAACAAAAAACTTGGCCCGCTGGCTGTTTTCCTCGGTGTGACGTTCTTCACAGCCACGGGTGTGCTCAGAGGTAGCGGCGGGGCGTCCGGTTCTGAGAGCAGAGCCCGAGTCCCGTGAGAACCACCACGAAATGGCGAACCAACTTGGGGCCCTACTGGCAGTCCTGATGGGGAGGCTAGCTCACGAAGAATGGTGGAATCCCACGCAGTAAGTCATCCAAAGTAGGCTGGGCGATCCTGACCGGTATGCGAAGTCTAGCCCGATGGCAGGGGCTTTCAACCGCTATTGTGATACGCCTCGAGTGAAATCAAAGGTTTGGTCCGCCGAACGAGTCATTCTCAAGAGATCCTGAGCTACTCTTCAAGCTACTACCAGTTGCCTACGCTACCGCCTGATACCCGGTCGGAAAAGCCGGCCCGTTGGTCCAGCTCACGATAAAAGCCCATTTGCCTACCTCCGCCCAGAACCACCGATGCGGTAAGTCCGTTTTGCCCGTTGGCTCAAAACCGCGCAGTCTGTACGGCGGAGAATGCGGGTGAGAGCGCTGCCGAAGCGCGCTGAGCCCAGGTTCAAAGTTCACCGGCTGAGGAGAGTCGAGAGCCAAGTTGACTGGAGTGGCGTCGCATGGATATGCGGTGAGGTCAACGCATTCGGCAGGTCCGTTCAGGAGCAGCAAAATGTCGTTCAGAAAGGGAGCGTGAATTATGGTCGGGTTAGCGATGCCAATAGGAGCCGTGGAACACCAAATTTGCGGAAGGAGGTCGCATCAAGGAGCGCCCTGTTGCGGAAACCTCCAGTGCACGTGAATCTCGTAAGAGTGGGGACACCCACTTGAGCAGTAAAGAGCTGTCAGCAGTCAAGAGCTGTCAGGGGTTAGTAGGAAAGCTCATAGTTTTTATTTTGTCGTAAGAGGGTCACTAGTCTTATTGATGAGACAGAACCCCGCGACGATTCAGGCCAAATTTCTCTGTGAAGCCACTTGTAGTGTGGTTGGCGTTGAATTAACTCTAGTGTAGCTGGTATTGCTACGAGTGAGTTGGAGACTTCCAGCTGGTCTATGATGAAGCTTTGCTACAATACTTGCTAGGCAATGACGCCTCAAATGAGGACAGAAAAGCCGTTATTCGGAAAGGAGCGAGCGCCGATATCGGAATATAAAGCCGCTCTAGGGTGAATATGCGAGATCGCGTAACTACCGGATTGTGCACTGGCACGCCATTTCCTTAGCTATGCGCATGAACGCAAATGTCGAGACCAGTGTCGACGACTACGCAAAGCGATTGCGCGAGATTATGGACAATGCAATGCGAAGGCGAACCGCAGCTGCGGTAAGAACATTACAAGTCTGATGGCCAGCTATGCTTACACATTCAGCGACGTGATGCGAGATCGTAACGAGTCGAGCGCGCAGATGGGTGGGACCGTTAGAGGTTGCTGAGATTGTTTCGCGGCTGCAAGCTGAACGGCCTGCGGTCGGGCGGAATAGGCAGACCCATGCCAACAGTACTTCCTTTGAAAGTAACTGTAGAAACGGATCCTACATGCGCATAACAGCGCGTAGGCAAGCGATCCCGATAGCGGTCTCTATTGGCACCGTTGATGATGCGTCGTGAGGGTATTCGTACCCAGCGCCTGCCACCAAGTTGTTACGACGGGGGTTTGACGTCGGCGCGCTGCACAGGTCGCGGGGGCAGAGAACTCAGCTGTTGAACGGCTGTGAGTCCGGCACGGGCACGAGAGTCTCCTCGTCCTTCTCAACGACCCTTTTCCTTTCTTCTTCTATGTGTTTTCCCTCTTCCTCAGGACTGCTACAACAGACATATATATATATATATATATATCCGCGCGCCCCGGCGACGCGGCTTCGTCTCTCTGGGTGAAGCTGCTGTCCGCCGAGATGAGAGGGAAGGGGGAAGGAAGTGCCGTTCTCACCCCCGCGCTTTCCGCCACAGCGCCGGAGGATGGAGGCCAGGATGGGAACGATGAGGGCTCCCCGAGAGAAAGAGAGGGTGTTCACCGCGTCGTGCGGGCGAGGGAATTGTTGAATTCCCACAATATATATATATATATATATATATATATATATATATATATATATATATATATATATATATATATATATATATAGCGCGGGGGGTGAGAACGGCACTTCCTTCCCCCTTCCCTCTCATCTCGGCGGACAGCAGCTTCACCCAGAGAGACGAAGCCGCGTCGCCGGGGCGCGCGGATGCTGCTATGACACCGAGGAAGAACATTGGGCGTTCAAAATAAACAACTTGGCCCGCTGGCTATGTTCGCCTCGGTGTGACGTTCTTCACGGCCACGGGTGTGGTCAGAGTTAGCAGCGGGGCGTCCGGTTCTGAAAGCAGAGCCTGAGTCCCGTGACAACCACCACAATATATACACAACAAATGAGCTATGCTTTTCGTTTTTAATATACTTGCCGTTTCTAATCGTTAGATTCCGGCGAAATCAAATTGTGGGGGTCAAGGAAACAGGTTTTGGGGATGGCCAACACAAATTTGGGTGACCTACCCACTCAAATTAAGTATATGGCACCAGTTATGGTCAAATTTAGACGAAGCCAATTTTTGGGGGCAAGGCAGAATTTCGTGGGTGGTCCAACCTACTTTTCCAGGTCATCAGTGACTCGATCATATTCGAATTAGGTCCGACCGCGATGTTAGTCACACTTTTCGATGGAGGCGAAAACAAAGAGCTCGTGTTGTGCGCTGTTAGTGCAGGTTAAAGAACACCAGGTGGTCGACATTTCCGGAGCTCTCCAATACGGCGTCTCTCATAGTGAGTAGCTTTGGGACTTTAAACCCCATAAACCCAAACGAAACAAAAAAAAATTGGTCAAAATTTGGCGAAGTCGAATTTCAAGTGCCCAAGGGGCGAAATCGTGCGCTTAGCCCATCTCAATTTGGAGGTTATCACTGGACTGGTCATCTAACACAATAAATTCGTGCCAGTTCTTAAGGCCTAAAACTTTGGAGCCCAGGGAGCTTAATTTGGAATCGCCCAGACAAATGTTGACGTCACCATCGAGTTGTTCATAGTCGTATTTAATAATACTGTTCGCCAAAGTTTATGCTATGATACATGAAGAAAGACTAACCAGCCAAGAAGACGCACACAGTCTTTTTCCAGCCTCTTTCTGTATGTGTCTCTTTTTTTCGTTTTGTGCGTCTTCTTAGCTCGTTGTCTTTATGCAATGCATCAACTAGCCTAGATACATGTTACCTGTGAAATGTATTATTGGCAGTTGGTGCGGACACGTTCCGATATCAGGCTCTGTCCACCCACTGCGCTGACACACACTGCCGACGCGTTCTGGTTGTGTCACTCATGTGACAATAAATGCCTTCGCATCGAAAAGTATGTGGAGGATGTTGCGGAACAAATTAAAGAATTATTCTTCAGACGATTAGCAAATTGCACGTACGCAAAACAGAAACTTTAACACAGAGGCAAAGCCTGCGTTTTACCCAAACGTTTTTTTGCCATGACGCTGATGAGGACAAGCTGCCGGACTATTTAATTGGTGTTTCATCGATTTCAGCAGCGCGTAAATGAGCGAGGACAGAGCACGGAGCAACACGCCCAGGATAAAAAAGCGCTAAACTTAAACTTTAGTTAGTAAATTCACGAAGCCACTGCACATATGCCTGTAGAAGAACCTCCCACGAAGTGTAGATAAAATCTAGACATGTGGCGAAAAGGGGGATCGCAAAAAAAAAAAAAGGCGATGCATGGAGTAGAACCAAATACCTATATAGATAAGCCAAGACCACGATTAACAGAAAAAGCAGTGAAGTGAAAGTAACAAACTTAAGCTAGAAAAAAACAAGCCAGTAAAACGCAACGAATGTTTTCATCCCTAATTGTATTTGGTGAGCTTAAATAATCTACAACAAGCGGAAGCGTAAAATATTTTATAAAAACTGCACGTGAACACATGAGATTATCAAAAACAGTTAAGCTAGAAGGAATTGAAAGTGGCGCACATGTTCATACAAAGGTGAGATACAACAGTTAAACGGTGCAACAAAAACAAGAGTGATTCAAACATCGTGGCTGATATGGGCAGGAAGACTAAAATTGCTGAAGACGGGAGATAGAAAGAATTCCTATGAAAATTAATAAATTAAAAAAGCCAAAGGAGACCCGGTCATTGACGAAAAGATGTTAGAGGATATAAAGAGCTGCCAATAAAACCAAGAAAAGATCAGGTAAAACCGGAAATCAATCAATCTCTTCGATAAAAATAAAAGAAGGTTGTGCTGACACATTCAACATCCTAGAGCTTCGCAATGATCGTCGCGGCTTCCACCAACTCGTTTGTGAGCTTATTAATGCGAAGGGATTAGAAGGCTATGCTCGCGAATGTCCGCACAATGTGCCACTGGAAGTTGATATCTGCGGATGTCATATACTTTTGACGTCATTAGTGATATATATGCCGTCATGCCCCATGTAAGTCATGATGAGACAAAACGTTGTGAGTGTTTGTCATATTCATAACTTAGGAGACGTCCTAAGCTTTATGTCTTAAGTCGGTGATGTAAATATGTGACGTCATGTATTTTCGACGTCAAATACCAGTGGGATCAGTGGTTAGATGCATCGCACAGACAGCCAATAAGAAGGCTGCATTGAGCTCTACCGTGAATGCGTCGAGGAACCACGGTCTGACTACAAAAAATTACATATCATCGAATGTCAGCATCGAGGATTGGAGAGTCGCGGTCGGCTCTTAACAGCGTGGGTAATCATCATCATGGCATCAATGTCATCGATTCGGTTTCAGCAACGTCATCAACGCGGCATCAGCAACGTCCCGGCAGCGCTAATGATGTCGTATTCTAGAAATGTAGTTTCCGCAGTTACTTCTAAGGTTCACGCCATTTTTGACGCAAGACTTTAAGTGATTGTTCGCACTTTCGTGCCATCGAAAGTTGTCAGTACGCTAGTGCCGTTCAGTAAGCGTTGGGAGAAAAACAATGGTTCTATGAGATAGAGAATGGAAAACTTCCCAGATATCGAATTTATATAATGTGGATGATTAGTTAATTCGAGGCGAAAAGGTCAATTACACGTCGAAATAGCGCCGACTTGTATATAGCATGGGGACGCGAAAATTGTTAATGGGGACACACCAAAACAGACGTCACCAAAGTTGGGACAGTAAAAGCACACACAAAGCAAATACTGGCTTGAAATTAATGAAGCGTAATTATTAAATATTGCCATCTGGTGTTCCTGATGTTCTTAGGCGGAGCCTGGAAGAAGAGGACACTGAAGTGGGCTCGCGCGCTGTGTATGGAACTCTGCCTGCTTCTAGCCCTGTCGTTCCCGTCTTGCGCTGTTGTCCGCGACATATTTTGGTGTTGGTGCTAGGAATCGATTCCAGTACATGTCCCGTACGTCACTACACGCCCAGGACTCAACTCCTGTGCCAGTCGATACCCCCGTGCACCGTACTAGCCGGAGGAATCAAGGCCTGCCCCCTGAGCACGGGCCATTGGAGTTCAACACCGCAGCCGCCCCTCGACCTGCTATGCAAACTCCAAGTTGCTGGACCCTGCAAAACCCACGACTGCTCAGCCCTTCTACGGCAGTCAGACCGAAGACGTCGTAGACTGGCCCGTCCAGTTTGAACGGGTCGCCTTGTTTATTCAGTGCGACGAGGCAGCCAAGCTTCGAAACGTCTTCTTCAGCCTGGAAGATGGCGCTCGTACCTGGTACGTGAACCGAGAAGACGCCCTAACATCATGGCGCGAGTTCTGCCGATGCATTCGTGAGACCCATAACAGCGCGGATCGGCAAGAACTCGCAAAAAGGGCTCTACAGTCTCGTATGCAGATGCCGAATAAGACAGTAACTGTTACAAACCGTCAGGTGCTGGCGGACGCCTGCCAACGGGTCGGCGGCAGAGCCCGCAAGAAACCCACGAGACTGGTGTCTGGGGCAGAAAGAACAAGGTTTATTGCGTGGCTTGGGTTTTTATATCAAGCCAAAGGAAAACGAGAACGAAAGGAAAGCTCCAAGCAGAGGCTGCCGTGACACTTGGTGATAACGACGAGCAGAGCGGAGGCGGGCACCCGTGGCGCTGACGAAGCATTTAGCAGTTCGCAGCAGTAACCATGCAAGTGGAGGACATGACGCGGCTCTTCAGACGTTCTGACACGGCAATGACCAAAGACGAAAAGGTGCGCCACCTCTTGCGCGGTGTTAAAGAGTAACTGTTCGCTGGCCTCGTGCGTAATCCACCGAGCACGGTTGCCGAGTTTCTTGTGGAAGCTGTCACAATGGAGAGAATGCTCCAGCAGCGGTCTACCACCTACGACAGGCCGGTGCTAGCCGCTTCGGTTCCAGAGCCGCTTTCGGCCTTCAGGGCCACCCCAAACCTACGCTACATGATCCGCTCAATTTTACGCGAAGAGCTCCAGACGCTTTTCGGTGCTCCACAGCCGATGGTCGGCTCTGTAGCTAGCATTCTCCGCGAAGAGCTTCAAGTGTTGAGGCCTTCGGTAGCGTCCGCTGATCCGCCAGCGTTTCCCACGGAGTACCTACGTCCAACTTATGCAGATATGGTGCGACACCCTGCGCCTGCTTCGACGCCATTACAGTCACCCGATCAAGGCGCACTTTATTCCGCACACACTTAGTCGTACGCCCGCAATCGACGACCACCTCAGTGGAAGGCGGACCTCTGGCGCACCCCAAAGCGCCAGCGCCTGTGCTCATTGCGGGGAACCAGGTCATCTCTGTCGCCAGTGGCCCTATCGACACATGGGACTTCACGGATTTTCCATCAACATGCGTCGCCCTCCAATAGGACAACGACGCCGTGAGATTGAAGACTTACTTAGCTCAGCAGCGCATGGCGCCAACTTCCCAGCGGCAGTCACGCTCCCCGTCCCCATGCCGACCATCGCCGCAGCCCAGGTACTCGTGGATGGCGCAGCGACGGTCGCCAAGTCCCCGCCGGGAAAACTAAAGACAGCGACCTCTAAGAGCGAGGCTGCTTGCAATCGACGTGACAAAGACCCCCTGACAACGAGACTTGTGAGCGATCGCGATTTTACGGCACCGACGACAGTTCCTATGCATTAAGATCGATTATGAAGATACCCGTGGTTCTTGTGGGCCATAAGGTTAGCGCATTGGTGGACATTGGCGCTGATTTTTCGATTATAAGCGGGAAGCTAGCGGCGCTTCTTAAAAAAAACAACTAATGACACCATTGTCTGGCACGCAGATTCGCACCGCTGGCGGACATGTCGTAACGCCTAGTGGCCTGTGCACGGCAAGAGTTCAAACTCGCAGCTCCACGTTCATTGTAAGCTGCCTCGTTATACCTGACTGCTCCCGTGACTTTATCCTTCGTGTTGGTTTTCTGCGGGAGTATGGAGCTATTATCGATCTCCGGAAGCGCAAAGTGACATTTTCAACCGAGAAAGCTGCTGATACTGACACCAAGAATCGCCAACGCCGCGCCGCCCTTAGAATTTCCGCCGAGTGCGTTTCGATTCCACCACGCGCCAGTGTTTTTGTGACTGTTACTTGCGACGAACTGCGTGACGGGAATGTGATCATGGAAGGCAACCAGTCGCTTTTGCTTACCCACGGCATCTGTAGAGCCCGCAGCCTCATTTACCTCCGCGACGGCCGGTCTGAGCTCCTGGTGACTAACTTCACCAACGAACCTCGGAATCTTTTTCGTGCTACTGCCATCGAATTTGCTGACTCCTTAGCGGATGTTTCAGAATGTTTTACGTTTGATGCTGTTAGCACTGGTGCACCCTCCACTTGACCGTCTTAATATTAGTGCGGATCTCCCGGACACACAGAAGCGTGACCTAAGTGCCCTCCTACTAGAGTACACCACTTGTATCGCGTTCTCATCGAAAGTGCGGCAAACGCCTCTTGAAAAGCACCGCATCATTACTCCTGACGACGTCTGTCCTATCCACCAGCAGCCGCACCCTATCTCAGCGACGGAACGTGAAGCGATTCAGACACAAGTTCAGGAGATGCTTTTTGATGTCGCCATACAACCATCCAACAGCCCATGGTCCTCCCCTGTCGTGCTGATAAAGAAAAAGAATGGGACCGTTCGCTTCTGTGTTGATTATCGAAAGTTGAACGATATCACTAAAAAAGACGTCTACCCGCTGCCCCTTATCGAAGATTCGCTCGACAAGCTTTCGCCTAGTGCTTCTCCTCCATTAACTTGAAGAGCGGGTACTGACAGATTGAGGTGGATGAGCGGGACCGCTAAAAAACAGCTTTTGTCAACCAAGATGGACTGTACGAGTTCAATGTTCTGCCTTTTGGCCTATGTTCAGCGCCGGCTACTTTTCAGAGCATGATGAACACCGTTCTCGCCGGCCTCAAATAGCAAATTTGTTTAGTTTATCTCAATGACGTTGCCGTGTTCTCTGAAACCTTTCGAGAACGCCTCGAATGCTTGCGCGTAGTATTAGATGACCGCCGGTCAGCTGACCTGACGCTCAAGCCCGAGAAGTGCCACTTTGGCTACAAAGAGTTGAAGGTTCTCGGTTACCTTGTGAGGGCCGCAGGTGTTAGGCCAGACCCCGACGAAACTGCCGCTGTCGCCAATTTTCCCGTTCCTGCCTCGAAGAGGAGTTTGAAACGTTTCCTGGGTCTATGTGCGTACTATCGCCGCTTCATCGCCGACTTTTCCAAGATAGCCGCACCTCTGACCCGCCTCACGTGGGACGATACACAGTTCGTGTGGGCCGCCGAGCAACAGGAGGCTTTTGCGGAGCTGGGCAGACGACTGCAAACTAGCCGTGTTCTTGCGCACTTTGATGAAGACGCTGCCACCGAAGTTCACACCGGCGCCAGCAGCATCGGCCTTGGTGCTGTACTCGTTAAACACCAAGCTGGCGTGGAAAGGGTCATTGCGTATGCCAGCCGCACGTTTTCCCGCACTTAAACAAATTATTCCTCAACGGAAAAGGAATGCCTCGCGGTTGCGTGGGCAACTATGAAATTTAGGCTTTACCTCTATGGCCACGCATTTAAGGGGAAAGGGTAGGTCCTATTCTTGCCATGCATTTTAGGCTATGTTCGTGACTCTTGTTCTCATGATCTGCTGGGGTTAGAACATTAACATTGGTGGCATTGTAGTCAGCAATGTTGGGTAGTGTTACTGAGCTAGGATAATTTCTTTTTAAATGTTAGTTTTTTTTGTTATCTTTTTATTACTGGACCCACCAAATTTTAAAGCCATAATCTGCAATATATAGCCTGTAAATAAAAATCGTCTGCAATAATATTTATAATCCTAGTTCAGTAGACTATCTGTAATGTTTGCTCAATGTCTGGAAAATTGTATCTCCCTTGCGTCTGTATTTTCTTAAAAAAAGGGTCAAATGCAGCAAAATTTGGTGTTTTGAGATAATTGGCTTTGAAGTAGAAGAAAGAGCTTTATGGCAATATAGTTCTATAAAAACAAATTCTCACGCATTTTTTCCACGTGACAAAAAATAGGCTCTTAAATTTTTTTTTTTTTAGCTTAGGAAAGGCACAGATCCCGAGCATGAATCAAAGGGGGTGTGGCTGGATGCTGGCTAGGTTTCAAAAAATTTCGATTTTGACGTAAATATTTCGCGTGCGCGCAAATGAAAGACTGGGCTATGTTAAGGAAAGAATAGAGATTTTAAATTACACAAAAACAAAAAAAAAACAATTTTTTTCGGACATTTTGCCTACCCTGTTCCCTTAAAGTCGGTACTGACCACCATTCCTTGTGCTGGCTGGCCAATCTCCGCGACCCATTGGGGCGCTTCGCCTCCAAAAAACTGATTACACCATTGTGCACAAATCTGGTCAGAAGCACGAAGATGCTGACGCGCTCTCGCGGGCACCTGTCGGATTAGTCGATAACGTCACGGATGACGACAGAGGTTATCTCGGACTAGTGAATGCCGTCGACATAATGACCCGACAGCGAGCTGACCCAGACCTTCGACGTGTCTTTGACCACCTGGAAGGTTGCGCTGGTGACGTCCCCCGTCAGTTTGGAAGGAACCTGTCTGCATTCTGTCTTCGGAATGGCGTCATATTCAAGAAAAACTCCAGCACTGTTGACCGAGCGCACCTCCTCGTCGTGCCGGCCGATCTTCGCGCCCATATCCATTTTTGATTGCCGGCCACTTGGGCTTTGCACGCATTTTTGCTCGAGGTCGTAAAAGCTATTGTTACGAGATACGTCGAGATGTAACGAGGCGATGTTACGTCGTAGCCGCAACAGTTCACCGTCAGGGACACACTCACAGGACCACCAGAGCCTAGCTGCAGCGTCGTCTTTTTCTACCAGCCCAGCACTTTGTCATCGTCTTCGTGAAAGCGTGCCGTAAAAATACCCCCCCCCCCCACCCCCTGCGGAGGCTGAGGCTGATAAAACATTATTTACAATAAGTGGGAGGAATAATCCCGGTGCGTATAACTACACATGTGAGTGCGAGATATAAGGTTTGAGACGGGCGACATGCACTACTTCTGTATGACGGTTTGTAAGAGTCTTGCGGTTCACAGGCATAATCTCGTGCGTAACGTCGGTAAGTTGCCGCAAGACGCAGTAAGGGCCCACGTAGCGGGGCAGAAGTTTCTCGAACATGCCTACACGTTGGGCTGGGAGCCAGAGGAGTACTAGGGAGCCAGGAGGGTAGTAGGCGTCACGGTGCTGGAGATCGTAATGGTGCTTTTGAGAACGCTGAGACACGCACGAAGCCGGTCTCGAGCAATATGACGGGCGGTATCAGCGCAGACGATGGCATCAGAAGCCAGGATGAATTGTCAAGAGGCAGTAAGGTGCCGAAGGGAAGTAAAGGGTCGCGGCCGAAGAGTAGATAAAATGGAGAGTATCCGGCGGTGTCATGGCGAGAGTTTGGGTGTGGTCCGTAGGCGGTGCTCCGATCATGATAGTAGCGAGGTCGAGGTGGCGGGATCCAACGGCTGCGGCAATGGCGAGAAATGTGGCCGGCACGTGAGCAATTGAAGCAGATGGGTCGGCTGTCCAAGGTCCGCCATTCTTCTGGGTTAAGGTAGCGTCGGGGTATCGCGTCAGGAAGGGCGCAGTCGGAGCCGCAGCAGCTACCACCGGAACGGGCTGGACAGATGGCAGTGCGAACGGCTGACCAGAGCTGAGGCTTACGTTCGCATTAAGGCCCACATTCGCGAATTCTTGGAGAACGAAAGCTTGGATCAGTGCTATAGTAGCGTCCGCCGGCTGAGGTGTGAATGTGACGGGAGCCATTGCCTCCAGCTCTCTGCGAACAATCCTGGTCAAGTTTGGCTGACGGGACGGCTGCTGCAGTGTTGGCAGATCTTGGCACGAAGACGTAGCAACTGTGTTTGGCAAGCGGTTGAAGCGGGGAGCAATACGACGATGTTTAGCTTGCTCAAACCGCCGACATACCTCGAGGACGGAGTCGACCGTCGTACAGTTTTTGCAACAGAGAAGGTTAAACGCGTCGCCAGCAACTCACTTTAAAATGTGGCATGGCGCTGTTCACTTTGGGGCATAGAGCTAGTACGTCTTGCATGTACGACAGATAAGATTCGGTCGACGGTTGGGCTCGCAATGCCAGGTCCTTTTTAGCGCCGAGCTAGCGTCCAATCTGCTTGCCAAAGAGATCCGTAGCTTCTTTTTGCTCATGTCCCAGGATGGAAAGTCTTTTTCGTGCGTCTCAAACCAGACGCATGCCGTACCAGCCAAGTAGAAAGTGACATTCGTAAGCATCAAGGTTGCGTCCCATCGGTTGTGCTTACTGACTCGCTCGTACATAGCGAGCCAGTCTTCGACGTCGACGTCATCGGTGCCGCAAAAGGTGTCCGAATCACGAGGCTGCGCCACGATAACAGTGGGCTCTGGTTGTGCCGCTGTAGAAGTAGCTGCGTCGGACTGCATAGTGCTAGCACCAAGCAGGCGGCCACTGCGAAAATCCAGATTGGGGTATTGGTGTCGTATTCTGCACGCTACACCAAGATGTTACGAGGCACGTCGAGATGTAACGAGGCGATATTACGTCGTAGCCGCAACAGTTCACCGTCAGGGACACACTCACTGGACAACCAGAGCCTAGCTGCAGCGTCGTCTATTTGTACCAGCCCAGCACTTTGTCATCGTCTTCATGACTGCGTGCCGTAACACTATTATTGGCCTAAACTTTCTGACGCCGTCAATCGCTACGTCAGAGGGTGCCGCAATTGTCAATGTCGAAAGGTGCCGCCTCTCAAGCCCGCGGGTTTGCTTCAACCTATTATTCCGCTTCGGACGCCATTTGACCAAGTCGACATCGAATGTCTGGGCTCATTTCCGCTGGCATCGGCGGGTAACAAATAAATTATAGTCGCGACCGAATATCTCACACGGTATGTGGAAACCAATGCAGTGCAGCTTGGCACATCATTTGAGATTACTCAGTTCTTTATGCAGCAAATCATGTTGCTTCATGGCGCACCATCCCTAGTCGTCACCGATCGAGGCACCGCGTGTACGGCGCAGCTCATGCAGGACGGATTCGAGGTTAGTCATTACATGCAGCCACGAAAAATCACTGGATATCACCCGCCTCACGGAGAGACTCAACAAAACCATTGCCGACATGATTGCAATGTACGCAGACTCGCAGCACAAAACCTGGGATGAGATTCTCCCCTACATCACATATGACTTCAACACGGCCTCCCAGAGACGACGCGTTTTACACCATTTTGCCTATACGGACGTGACGGTCAGACGATGTTGGATACCATGCTTCCGAGCTGCAAACATGATCACCCATTCACGCCAGATGCCGAGCAGTTTGCGCAGCGCGCTAAGGAAGCACGTCAACTTGCCCGCACTCACATTCAGCAACACCAGGGCACAGATGCACGCTGCTACAACCTCCGTCATCGACACGTCACATACCATCCTTGACAGAAAGTTTGGGTGTGGACCCCGGTGCGTCGGCCCGGCTTGTGTGACACACTGATTTCCCTTTACTTCGGACCTTAAGAAGTTCTGCGCCGTGTCACGGAAGTGACATACGGAGCTCTTCGAGCGGGTACTGTGCAGCCCTTGCGTCGGCAACCACGCTCCGATGTCGTGCACGTTGTGCGCATGAAGCCCTATTTCACGCGGTAGTGTACTATGCGATAGTTTCGTTGTCGAGTAGGGCACCTTACCCAGCCTCCGTTATCTATACTGTCCATGTGCTGATCTTTTCGCTTGCATTGCCATCGCTCGCGCTCCGTCTCTGATTTCGTTTTTATTTTGGAGGGAGAGTAATGCCACCTGGTGTGCCTGATGTTTTAGGTGGCGCCTGGAAGAAGACACTGAAGTCGGCTGAGGATGACTGATTGATGCGGGATAGGGCATGACGTAGTTAAAGAAATGTAAAAAATTAAATGGAAAGATAGTTAATGGGGATTAATATCTCAAAGCAACTCAGGCTGTGAGGGATGATTAAACAGAGGGGTTTCAAAGGTGTCAGAGTTCAGAGTGAAAAGCCAATGCTTGATAATGCAAATTAAGATAGTTCTGAGCACCTAATTGATAAATAGACATATTTAAAAAATAAAGATTCGAAACGGAGGGTTCGAAGTAGTCAAAATACTCAGGATGAAAAGCCAGTGATAATGATAAATAAATGATCAATATTTGAATCGAAACAATTGTATAAAGTTACATTTCTTTTCAGAAGTTTTAAACTGCTCAGAATGGAAAGTTAATGGTTTCTGATGGTAAGTGTCGCTGTAAAATAAAAGAAAAAAGGAAAATAAAAGAATTTGTTGTGGTTTGATCAATGACCATCACATGTAGAATTGCGGAAGCAACAACTGTGGCGAGCGCGGCGGCGGCGGCACCTCAGAGTCACCGCGCCGCGGATTAGTCGGCGGTGGACCCGGCATTGCAGGCATTGCGAAATCAGGAGGTAGACGAGCCATACGTGAAAGTGCTGGAAGATATATATAGCGGCTGCACAGCAACCATAGTTCTGCATAAAGAAAGTAACAAAATTCCCATAAAGAAAGGTGTTAGGCAAGGAGACACAATCTCCCCAGTACTATTCACAGCTTGTTTTGAGGAAGTATTCAGAGACTTGGAATGGGAGCAGTTAGGGATAAGGGTAGATGGAGAATACCTCAGTAATCTGCGATTTGCTGATGACATTGCCTTGCTAAGCGACTCCGGGGATGAACTGCAAAGAATGATTGATGACCTAGACAGGAAAAGTAGAAAGGTAGGCTTGAAAATCAATATGCAGAAGACTAAGGTAATGTTCAACAGCCTCGGGAAGGCACAGCAGTTTACATTAGGTAGCGAAATACTGGAAGTAGTAGGCGAATATGTCTACTTAGGACAGGTAGTAACCGCAGATCCGGACCACGAAAAGGAAATAACAAGAAGAATACGATTGGGATGGAGCGCATTTGGCAAGCACTCGCAGATTATGACTAGCAGCTTACCGGTATCGCTCAAGAGGAAAGTATACAACAGTTGCATCCTGCCTGTACTCACGTATGGGGCTGAAACTTGGAGGCTAACCAAGAGAGTTCTACTTAAGTTGAGGACAACCCAGAGGGCTATGGAACAAAAAATGGTAGGGGTAACATTAAGAGATAGAAAGCGTGCAGAGTGGGTCAGAGAAATAACTCAAGTTACCGACATTCTAGAAGAAATTAAGAGGAAGAAATGGACATGGGCAGGACATGTAGTGCGAAGAGAGGATAACCGATGGTCGCTGAGGGTAACAAACTGGATTCCAAGGGAAGGAAAGCGTAGCAGGGGGCGGCAGAAAGTTAGGTGGGCGGATGAGATTAAGAAGTTCGCAGGGGTCAAGTGGATGCAGCTAGCACAGAACCGGGTTAAGTGGAGAAATATGGGAGAGGCCTTCGCCCTGCAGTGGGTATAATTGGGCTGATGATGATGATGATGATGATGGACCCGGCGCGCCAGCTGTGTGCCGTGTGACGTCCCTCCCTCCTGGCGCACGCGCAGCTTGTGTGGCGGCGGTACTTCTGAGCCACCCGCGCAGGGGGGAGTCGGCGGCGGCTCCGACGCGGCTCTCCAGCTGTGCTCCTCGCAACTATCTCCTCGCGCATGCGCAGCTTGGCTCATTGGGGGCTCCGGCTGAGCGTCTAGCGTAGTGTTGCCTTCGCAAGGATAATAGAAACACTGTCAACTGGTGAAACGCTATCGCGTCGTACTCTTGACGGCGGAGTTTCTAAGTGTCCCCCTTTTTTTTATTTCCGTTGCCACTGGTGAGTATAGTAACATTTGAGCCATGTATCAATGCACTTCAGTGCAAAGCGATTGATTTGAGGTGCTGTTTTAGCACGCGCGCTTTCTGATTGTGTAACGTTATGTAAGCTTAGTGAAGAACATAGGCATACAACTGCAAACTCAGTAGGGTCGTTCGTATCCTATAGTACTTACCCATATTTCACACGCAACCAACATTTGATAACCATCTTGTTAACAATGATACTTGCTGATTTCTAGGTACAATAGATGACGTCGTTTAATTGTATTTGCGGATCATCGTGAAAAAAAAGTTACAGGGTCTCTGAGATGTCTCTTAGCAGAATAGATAAATCCTACCCTTACTCTCCTATCATTTGCCTCTCATTGTTTGCCTCTTATCGGCGTTCGTTGCAGTGTTGCATATAATTATATATAATCGGTTTACAGAAAACGAGTGGCGCAATAACGATTAGACATTCTCCGGCAAGTGTGAATTGGGCCCGTATACCGTCATGCCTGTCTCGTGGCGCTCCTTTGCGCGCGTTCAAGTGTGCGATTGCAGGTGGTAGGAACGCTGGACAAGAATACATCTCGCAGAATCTGAGATTTCGCGCACAGATCTCGCGAACAAATCTCGCACACGGGGTTGCTTCCATACGCCTAGAAAGACTTTCGCCTTAAAACAACGAGGTTTGAGCGACACGCTAAACTAGAGGATGATTCGTGAAAGCTTACTTGATCTCCAGTCAGAGAATCCCCGCTAAGCTGTTGCAAAGCGTCACGTAGAGCACGTTATGCCGATAAAACATATTAGCGTCTTGGTGCAGAACCTCGATAAAAAAATCAAAAGGACGCTTATGCTTCGGCTTTAAGAGTTCAACGAGACAGCGTTATCAGGCCCCCTTCGCATCGCCTTCTCATGCTCTTCCGCCTCACAAACATACTTCTCATGACGCACCACTCCTTTTTGTATTGATTGCAGGGTGAAATTGTACTCCTGCCTTGATTTTATTCGCCACAAAAATAACCTCCATTTGACTATTTTTTCCAGCTTAAATTCTATAGTCTGTGTTTTCTCTTCTAACTCCAACGATTTGAAGACAATGAATGGATGTAGAAGACTGAATCGGGTAGCGACTTGCGCCATCTGTAGCGGCGGCGCACTAAGATCGCAAAAATTTCCCAATAGGCGCCGCATCGCAGATAAACTGATAACAATGAATATTTGCTATACGCTCAACTATTACTCGAGTGATTGCTTAATAATGACGCACCTAAACATTAGCTGAGAGCCATAGGGCAATGCATACTAGGCCCACCTTTGTAGATAAGCAATGCGGTTCTCGGGGGGAGGTGCTCGCCTTGTACTACGAAGGAACCGTATTCGGCTCCGAAGGAACCCACACAAATTTGTTGCTTATTTTCGATTTGCAACCACGACAGCGCCGATACCAGCTTACCTGCTACACGGAGCCCTTAACGCTATCACGTTAAAATGCGGCTATGGCGTGGGCTATGCGGGCATTTATTTTCAACACGCTCCTACCTAGGTCGCAGCAAAAAGACACAATGCAACTATGGACGCCCCTAGGCTCTCTTTCTTACCTTGCAGGTACTATCACGGCGGAATGAAATGCGAAAGGCGGAACGCGTAGATGCTGCGTTTCTAATCTCTATTTGTCGTTCGTGTACGTATGTTTATAACGCAGGTACACGCATGATATAAGTGCGTGTTTGTTACTTGCGTTGTGAATTAAACAACTGAAGTCATTTATGTGGGGGTCTGTAGTGACAAGGAGCTCGCGGCGGCGGCGGCGGCGGCGGCGGCGGCAGCAGCAGCCACCGCCGAACTGTATCTGTGCTAACTGCTTCCGCTTGACAACTGCAAACTCATCCACCCATCTTATTTTTGGCCGCCCCCTGCTACGGCTGCGCACAGGAATGAAAGATTAGACTTCCCACCAACAGATCGGTCTCTCACACCTAACCAGTGCAGAGACTGGAGAAAATTACAAACAAACCGATTCTTTCCATCTTATCTATACGGGGAGAGAGACCTCGAAAGTTCTCCATCAAATGCGAGATAATAGCCAAGCAGGATCATCTCATTTGGGGAATGTCCCGACTATCCCAGGCATATTGATGAAATCAGAGAGAAAGAAACCTAGGATGCCCTACTCCGGAGCCGGGCTCCGGAGCAGCAAGTTCGAGTAATCCGTCTGGCACGGGACGCTTTGCGAAAGACGTACTCCTGCGGGGGTCCCCCTCCCTTGGAGGCCCCCTAGGGTCTTCCTGAGTGAGTGAAGGGGCCTCTACATCGACGGCAATAAATTTGAACTTGAACCCGAGTTATTTCTCTGTCCCACTCTGCATGCTTATTTTTAATATTGCAACCTGTAATAAATAATAGGGTAGGATTAGAAAATGATAGATGGAGCAGAGAGGTGGGCGTGTACAATCGCAAAAAGGCAGCAGCTGCTCATTCCGGAAATATAGCTCGCAGGCAAAGGGCTCCGAAATAACATTCTTTGCAATGTTCAAATACTTACTTTACGTTCCTATACAAGGAGGGAAGGCAGTACACATATGTACTTTAGAAAAGGCGCTATGTATTGTAAAAAGATACCTGCGCTCGGTCCGGCTCTGCTAATCCACTGAGGTTTGGAAACACGGCGCGCAAGAACGAAGCGGCCGGATGACTACATGTAAGAGCATGCACCGCGGCAGCTGTGGCATCGAGAAAACAGCCGGTCGGATTGGTCTTTTCGAAGGCCCCTCACCTGTATACTGGTCGAAGGACGTGGATGCCGTAGCGCTTGTCTTCGTCGCGCTTGATCTTCACGGAGCGAAAGAGTGACGCATTCAGCTTTGCCAGCTGCCTACCAGCCACGTCAGTCTGGAAGCTGGAGGTGCTGTTACGCCACGAGTCACAAACATGGCCGTAGAAATCTGCGCAAGGCTTCTTGGCGTCGTTCAGGAGTTTGTCCAGGCTTTCCTTGGCCTTCAGGCACTCTGCAGATATCGACCCACAAAGGTTTGTCAACGGCAGAATTTGTCTAGCCCTCTACTAGGTTTTAAAGAAAGTTAGATCTAAACCTCACGGCACGTCTTACTTTTTGAAACGACCACTGTTTTTAGGAGCACATTTGTCCTTTCCCTCAAAACATTCGAGGCTTTCTACCGGGAGTGTAGTGTATAGCTTGAATCTAACGATTAAGCTTGTTTATGCGCATACAAAGCGCTGTATACCTATGCCATAAAGATTGCTTCTGAGCAGTATAGAGTTGCGGTGGTGGAGGAGGCAAGATTATACGAGCCTGAACCCTGTCAGAGAGCCCGTCTTAGGGGTGCCGTCTGTATTCTAGTCGGAGCTTTCACTCCGGGGCCTTGTCCGGACTTTTGTCAGTGCCAAGGCTAACTTTTATCACTCGGACCTTTATCAATTCCATTAGCCGTGGCACTGATACAAGTCCGATGGAAACCTTACAGCGAGCGTTATATAACAAATATAAGCCTGACACTTGCACTATCCCACAAAGAATCAACAGCTTTGTGTCACATGTACCATCCAGCATGATTGCCTAAGCATGAAGAGCCGCAGTTGATTTATGTGTGGACATGTACAGTGTACGTACAGCTAGAAGCAATATGAGACGGAACACGGGAGCGCGCGGCCTTCGGATTCGCAATGCGCTGCGACCGACAGATGATAATATAAGAATGCACATTTACATGCGCATGCAAAGTAAGCATGGTGGGATTGCATTTTCGAACAGGCCCCTGGTGTCGCAACTCTTCTTTTCTACCGGTAGCAGCGCTTCGAAAAGCGTGGAGAACACGTCTTCCCGTGTTCCTCTCCTGTTGCATCTAGCTATCTATACCACAGGTATTGCTGCTAAAATGCTCTATGCGCTACTGAAATCAGGAAACCGCGATTCTCTAGAAGGCATGAGTAGCCTCCTTCTTTAAGAGAATGAGACCTTTACGCCCTAGCATTCACATGATTAAACTTTATGGCATGAACATCAATAACAAGAGCATGAATATACTGGAGTAATATTTCAGCATGGTATGAGCATAAGGGGAATAATTTTGGCAGATTGCAGTATCAGTTGAGTAGCTTGGTGGCAGTGGGCAAGTGTTCCATCTTATTATGCAGAGTACTGACGTCCCTGTGGAAAGGGCCTGATCGAAGCTCGACTTAACACTCAATCCTCTTCTGGCACCTCATGTAAATATTACTCTCTAACTGTTGCGATTATACATGTTTGCTTGTTATATGCATTTTGAATAAATATGCATTATGTGGAAGCGTAAGCGTCTGGTATTGTGTGAACCCGTGCATCTCAAATCAGCGAGTATCATCATTGGAAGATAGCCTACGCTGACAGCACCAAAAAGCGTTATGTGGATGTAACCGTATACTACCCGTACACCTATGTGCACGCGACGCTATATGGCGAGTCCTATATGCAATAGGCCACGAAAAATCGCGATTTCTCTGCATGGCCCGAAAGCTGAAAAGCCTGAAGGCCGTCAAAATGTATTAAGAAATTGGAGGACGCTTAAGCTTTAAGAGTTCAACACGATAGCGGTCGCTCACAGGTTCCAGAATGTTCGTGAAACCGCCTCCTATTGCAGGACGGATGAATGGATGACGGCGGCTCCCGCCACCTAGCCGCCTCAAGTACTGTATTTTGTAAATTGTTTGTATTTAGTGCAGGGTGAAATCTTAATCCTGCATTGATTTCAACCACGAATGAGATAATCTCCTTTTGGTTATTTCTTCCCATAAAGTCTGTAGTCTCTTTTTCTTCGCTCTCCTTAAACCCCAATGCTTTGAAGACTATGTATGGATGTAGAAGGCATTGAATCAGGCGGCGGCTCCCGCCATCTTTTAGGCAGCGCCTTTCGATCGAGTGAATTTTCCAGTGAGCGCTGCGTTGCAGGTAAGCAAAACGTAAATATTCTTTGCTACTCGCTTAACTATTACTTCCGTAATTAGTTTCTAATGAAGAACCTAAACATTAGCTGACAGTGATAAGGCAATAAATAAATTATGTCCATTTTTATTCTGGGAGCAGCAATGCGGTTCTGTTGCGGAGTGGTTGCGTGCTCGCTTCGCACTGCGAAAGAACCGTGTTCGACTCAGCTCAGCAGTACTTGCGAGCGGGCTAGTTGGCTGCACGACTCCAACGACCTCCGGCGCTGCATGGTTATATCACAAAAACAATACACACACAAGAGAACTAAATTTTAATTCTATTTGTGTGTGTATTGTTTTTGTGCATAACCATGCAGCGCCGGAGGCCGTCGGAGGCGACTGAGCTCGTTTTCACAAAACGTTTATTGTTTCTTTACTGTCTTTAAGTTTTCGTGTTAGAGCCACAACGCCAACACCAGATTTCCTGCGACCCGGGCCCTTAACGTAATGGCGTTAATTAGGAACTCTCTCAGCGATACCACACACTGCCCATTGCACTCGTGGAAGCATCGCAGGACTAGTAAGTGAGCTTTCCGAGGCGGTTCGCAGCATTTCAAAGAGCAGCGTTTTTCCGGTATAATTGAGCCAATATTAGCGCGTACCATCGGAGATGCAGGCGACGGCGCTGGGGAGGTTGGGTCCAGTGAAGAAGTAGTAGAAAAGGAGGCCCAGCAGGAAGCAAAAGAAGAAGACGGCCAACATACCCACCATGAAGACTGACAGCTCCCCCCTGCTGCTCATAGAGCTCTCTGTGTCGTCGCCGCCACCATGGCCTGAGAAGAGGTACAAAATTCAGGCATTTTGCCCAGCGGCTGAAATTCACTACAGACTTCTGACGAAATAAGCTCTTAGCGGCTGGTCAGCACTAAGAAAAGGATTTCGATGTGTTTGCTAAATTGGTAAAACGTTTTCGCCCCATTTCGTATTGATGAGGTACTGTAAAGCCCACTTAGCGGGAGGTCAGTGATGGTCTCATCAGATATGTTTTAAGAATTTTCGGTCTAAAATTGTGCTTTAGGTGGCGAAAAGGAAACCGGTCTTTCTGAGTGTTAAGAAAATAACAGACAAATAAACAAATGTCGCC
This sequence comes from Amblyomma maculatum, assembly GCF_055883805.1. NCBI lineage: Eukaryota > Metazoa > Arthropoda > Arachnida > Ixodida > Ixodidae > Amblyomma > Amblyomma maculatum. The sequence goes on along the minus strand of NC_139347.1, from coordinate 204,131,906 downwards.
TGCTCTCTCTCTATATAAAGAAATGAATCACCAGAAATTTAAAAACATAACCGTGAATTTATTTCAACGTTTCGATCGCCTTGCAGCCATCCTCCTGAGGAGTTTACACTTTTTTGGGCGATATTTTTTGTATCATGGCATGCACCTATCTACATGTATACCTACTGCCTCCATTTCGACATTCTTGCGAAGGCTGTTGCAGAGCCCAAACGTCAATAAATTGTCTCAAACGTTGGTATTCGTTTGCACTACAATTCTACCTGCCTACGAATTCCTTTTCACAGTATTATCTCAAAGAATAGATCACGGAAAGACCATGTTGAAACGTATCTTTTAATAGTTACTAAACGTGGAAGTCTCGACAACCATCATTCTGATTCGCAGACGAAACACCTTTTTCGTAACTTTGATCTTTTCATTTGTTTTGCAGTGCGGGGCTGTCATCTAAGACGTGCACTCCTGGATCTCGTGCCGCTGACGGTAACGACTTTGATCGTTCATGTATGGATTAATGACATCACAGCAAGGTCCAAAGGAACTGCCTTCGGAAGATGTAGTGTTATTGAATTACATCTTGAATGAACGCCCAGAGATCACCCGCATTGATGCAAGCCTCATCTTGCCAAGGGCTCCAAACTGTCGTCGAGGAGACCGAAATAGAGCATTCGTGCGCCGGTGCAACCGAGAAGCTAGCCACTTCAATAATTTTGTGCAGCAGTTCTCCCGGCGTTCGAAGCAAGTCTCTTTCCCCTAACATGGTTTCGAATGGCTGTAAACTGCCTGATTTCTCGCAGGGGACGGGCTGTACTGCAATTTGAGGGTGTCTAATTGCTGGCAGGTCATCGTAGGGCGATTTGTTTCAAGTCTTCCCGCAAGAGATCTTCACATTGCTCGAATGATTGCGCACCTACACATGCGTCCCAACACGCTAAGATTTGCAACATTGATGCACGGCTTTTATACAATAGGGCGTAAAACACAGGTTCCTCAGCGAGCAATCTATCCCTAGCATGCCTGCCTCTTGCGCATCCGTCTAACGAAAACAGAAGACCTATACTTTAGCGTCCTGCATTTCCGCGACTTCCCCCCGAGCTCATCAGCCCTGTAAAAAAAAATAAAAAAATAAAAAACGTACCAGCGGCCACAACTACCCCTTTCGCAGCTGCCTCTCACAGCAACCGTCAGGCAACTAGTCGCACTAGTAGCCGACCATTGACAAACCAGAAACCACGTCAACCACACGGTAAAATCGAAGTAACTAGTTCAGCGCAAAGTTACTAAGATTCAAAGAGCCCTACGTCTAGACATCATTGTTAACAGATGCACCTGCTGCTCACCTGCCCTGTGAAAATGTAGGACCTGCTTCAGTACCTAGAAGTTCGTCGACTGCCTCCCAAACTCATCGACTGCCTCCCTGTTCCTCGACTGTCTCCCAGACGCATACCCCTGTCAAAAGGAAGATCGTACGCAGCTCCGGTTGTTGTCTCTCAATGCCACCATTAGAAGCTCCTCGGTATCAACGCCAAGGCCACCCGGTTTGAACAGCAGAAGTCAGTAGCCACGTCATTTTCCGGTACTAATGTTCTACCTACAAATCTACTGGATTTCTTAAGCTTAGAACACTATACGAGAAACTCATTCGCCAAAATGCAGGTTACCACCTTGAGCACCAACTTGAGAGTTTCGATCCCCCCGAAAGACCTTCGGATGACTGTATAACCAGCGTCATTTAAAATGTCTGACACCAATATAACAAGATAGAATGCGATACTAAAGAGCGCTTCGAAGTAACTGACCTGTGGTGTCTTAGCGCACTCTAGATCTTCCATGAAAACACCAAAAAACGACTGCTCTCTCGTTATAAGCTAGGTTGCGTTGAAGTATCTGCTGCAGAAAAATATAAAACCAAGAAACGAGATGAACTTCACACCTTCAAAAGAAGAATGCTACGGAGAGAACGCTCGTAGTACTTTTGCGAACAAAGAGTGTAATGGTTAATAATCCATTAGAATTCTAAAAGCTACAGGCTATCCCGCTTTGGTCTTGGAAGCACTTGTGGTTATTAAAAAATGCAAGCCGCCTAATTTTTGAAACCTAATACATATTTCGGCTCATGAACTAAGCCTCGAAGAAAGTAGCGTCCCGAAGTCTTAGCTTTCGCCCTGTTACCGGTGGCTACGGCGGGTTCCAGTTGCTAAACGATTTGGACAATTTCGTACATAACCAGCACCTCTGAGAATTATTTCATGGTAAGCCTAAGTCAAACACCTCGCGCAATCGGCTGCCATCTTACCAACACTGGGTTCCTCGTACACAGATAAACACTGTCCAGAGTTGTACATCTGTGTTGCACAAAAAGATGTCTTAAAACTGTTCAAGAAACAGGTTCAGTTCAATCGATATCTTCAAGTCTGCGAGATAAAATCAATATGTTTAGTTTGTGGTTTGTGGGGTTTAACGTCCCAAAGCGATTGAGGCTATGAGAGACGCCTAGTGGAAGACTCTGGAAATTTCGACCACCTGGGGTTCTTTAACGTTCACTGACATCGCACAGCACATGGGCGCCTTGCTTTTTCGCCTTCATGGAAAAGCGGCCGCCAAGGCCGGGATTCGATCCCGCACCCTTCGAAACAGTAGTCGAGCGCCGTAATTGCTGTGCCACCTCGGCGGGGAGCACTAAAAGTGTACCGAAAAGAAATCATCCTTAAGCCGGTTGACATGGGTGCTGCTGTGGTGGTCATGAATAAAGTGATTACGCTGTAGAGACACACAGGCAGCTGGAAGACGATCTTCTATCACCTTTAGACTGTGACCTCGAGCAGCAGTTCAATGATATTCTGAAGAATACATTGCTAGGCTTCCATACGAATAAAAAGATTACAGAGAACGTCCTTCGCTCAGTTGTTTCACTCAATCCGGTGGCCGATAGATTCTATTTCTCCCGAAAAATCCACGGAGAAAATATTCGGGGTAAACAGGCTACCGAAAATCTGTCCTTCTGTCGACGCGCCCAATAACCTTCCGCTGAAATGGTCGTCTTACATAAAGAACATCATTAACTTTATGTCTGACAACATTTTTCTTACAGTTACTCTGGTATCTTTACTTAACATGCTCGACATCAATTCACTTTACACAAATATCCCGCATGCGGATGGTACACGCTCCGTTGTAATTGCCGACAATGAAGCTTGCACTGAAAAGATAATCGACAGTCCGCCGGTAAAGCTTGCGGAGTTCCATGGCTTTTCTGATGACGCCGCAGTGTGGGTTCAAGTTGTCAACGCTAGTGGGCGACGCTCAGCCTGGTCTTCCGCCAACACCCTCAAAGGCGGCAAGGGGGGCAGCGGTCCAGGCCGAACGAGTTCCAGGTGCCGGAAGAATTGTGGAGATGGTAACCCGCCACCATGTTCACCGTCGCGGAAGACCATCGTCACAATGCTGCCTGCGCCTGCCAGTCATTCTGCCCGGTCTGCTGCTCGCCTTGCCGTCTTTGAATCCCTGTATAGTGCGCATGATGTCAAATTCACGACGGTGAGATCACGACACTAGGATCCAGATGGAGACATCGCCTTAAACAATTATGACAAAGTGCGTCTTCTTCAGGCCTGCAATATTTATTTATTTATTTCACCCTCAGGGCCCGGGGGCATTACAGAGGGGAGTGGGATACATAAAAGTATATAAATGTACGTACAGCAGAGTTACAGAAGAAAATACATTACAAGTACATAACATGCTCAAAAAGCACAAGAAAAACATAACTTCACAATGCAGTGGGGATAATTAAAACCTATGTCAAGAAGTAAAGGGCAAACAACATAGTAACAAGCAATATACATTCAAAGAAAAACAATGGCTTTCCGAAATGCGTCGTTATCTGTTATACGTGCGATATCATGGGGAAGGTGATTCCAACTGTCACAAGTTCTAGGTATGAATGAGTCATGGAAACATTTTGTGTGACTAGATGGAACCCCAACTTTATGGCGGTGATCAATGCGCGCTAATATGTAAGATGGTCTTGTTAGTAATCTTTCTTTCAGGTAGCTGTTGTGGTAAATTTTATGAAAATGGGATTATGATGCTACTGATCTGCGCTGAGATAGAAGTGGAAGGGACAAACTTGATTTCATGGCAGTTACACTACTTGTTCGGTGATAGTTTGACAGTTTGAAGCGACAGGCGCGGTTCTGCACAGCTTCAAGTCAAGTCAAGTCACTTTTATTTTCAACATTTTACAATGTTGACGGTCTCCCAGGCAAAAAGCTGTAGGGACAGCTTGACGGGGCCTGGAAACCGGCGGCAGGCAACAGTGACAGCAGTACAAAAAATGAGTACAAGAGATCAGTTGCTACTTGGGAAAAAAAAAAACAAAACTGATATTTTATCACAGACATACAAATGAGACGAATGAAGTGAAAATATAAGTTATATCAGGGTGTTATATAAAGACTAGCGTTTACATACACAAAATATTACAACAAACCGATAATTTACAACATGACGGACACAAAACTCAATCTACTATGTATATTACACGCGGTACCATTTTACACTGGAAACAGCAAAACACAGGTCAGCCTATAAACATTGAACGTAAAACTTTGCGTGTTAGTACAGCGTTACTAAGAGTGGATAAATTGAACTTATTTAGCAACATTGGCACTGTATAACTTAATGACTGCAGAAGGTAATTTGTTCGGTGGTGCGGAATTGTCCATTTTTCAGGTGCACGTGTTTTAGAAATATTGCAGCGTAATGTTGCACCCGAGAGCGTAATTAGAAATTCTTTATACTTTTCATTAGCAAAATGGAGGTGGTGGAGAAGATGGTAACTATAAAGAGACTGAATATTGATTATATGATGCTGACGGAATAGCTCGGCTGAAGGATGCAAAAATGGTACTTTGTTTATGCAACGTATGGCTTTTTTTTTCTAGACGCAGAAGTGTACTGATGTTTTGTTTGGTGGTCGTCCCCCATACTAGCGTGCAGTAGTTAAGGTGTGAGCGGAAGAGGGCATGGTACACTTGTAGTCTGACAGACATAGGAAAGAGGTCGCGCGTTCTAAATAAGGCACCTGCAGCAGACGAAAGTTTTTTAGCCACTTGTTCAACATGACTGTCCCATGTCATCTGATTGGAAAATGTCACACCTAGGATTTTATGCTGTTTAACGATATCTATTTTACGGAGACCTAATTTTAGCTCCCGACTACAGGCCAGACGTTTGTTTTTAGGAGCAAATAAAATTGCTTTTGTTTTTTTCCCATTTATTTCTAAGCTGTTTACTTCGGACCATTTCAGTACCTTTGACAACGCCCTATTCGCCATTTCAAACAATTCGGCTTCATTAGTTGAGCTAAAGAACAAACTTGAATCATCCGCATATAATACAAATACGGCATTATCATCAGTACGCATGAGATCATTAACGTAGACATTAAATAAAAATGGCCCAAGAATACTGCCTTGTGGGACACCAGATGAAATCGGTTGGAAAGCGGAATAGTAGCCATTAATGTGAACACACTGGGATCGGCCGGCTAGGTATGACTGCAGAAGAGTATTTGTTAGCCCACGGACACCATAATAATCTAACTTGTTAAGGAGGGTTGTGTGACATATTGAATCAAAGGCTTTACTGAAGTCTATATAAATTCCCAGTGTTAACTTATTAGCTTCAATGTTTTTAATGATGATTTCTTTTTGCAGCAGAAGAGCAGATTCCGTTGACCTACCCTTCCGAAAACCATGCTGACAGTCAGATAAAATATTGTGCTTAGTAAAAAAACCGTCTAGTCGGGTGAGCATAATCTTCTCAAGACCCTTAGAAAAGATTGGAATTATAGATATTGGTCTGTAGTTGCTTACATCGTTCCGGTTTCCTCCTTTGAATATAACAGAGACTTTTGCACGTTTCATGTCGTTAGGAAATGTGCCAGATGCTAGCGAAAGATTAAATATATGCACTAAGTACGGACATAAGAGATCAAGGACATGTTTGATAGGTTTAATCTGGATGCTGTCAATGTCAAGGGCTTTACTATTCTTCAGGGAAAGAAACGTGTTGAACACTTCAGATTCATCTGTGGGTTTTAAGAACATTTGTGGAATTTGCCTGTAGGCAGCTTTACTAAGTGATGAGCCTTTCTTTGGTCTGGCGGCGAAGTGGGCGTTAAAGCGGTCAGATAATGCACATCCGGAAACTGGTTCAACTATGATCTCGAGCATATCAGGGCGGTTAGGGCACGTTCCAAGCGCGTCATTGATAATTTGCCAAGTTCGGTCTGGTCGACCAATAGACACTTCACTGAACAGGTGTTGGTAATAGTGTTCCCTTGCTTTTTTCAGTTCGGCCGTAATTTTATTGCGAAGTTTTTTGAATGCTTCAAACGCTGTTGGGTCCTTGGTTTTTAAAAATGCACTGTAGAGTTTGTTCCTTTGACGAATTAAATGAATGTGCTCCGGATGGATCCACGGTTTTCGCGCACGCCTATGAAGCTTAAGGTTTTTTAGAGGAAAACAAGATGTGTAAATGTTCAGAAACATAGACATAAAGGTATTGTAGGCGTTGTCTGCCGTGCTTTCTTTCAGAACCGCAGACCAGTCGTTGTTGTGGATTCTGTTCCGAAATAACTCCAAGCTAGAATTACTGATGCTTTGATATTTAATTATGGGGACACGTGCCTTTGCTCGAGGAGTGAAGTGCGAAATAGCCATGAATATGGGACAATGATCACTGATGCCAGAGCTTATAGTGCCAGCTGCCACCACGGGAGTACAAACATTAGTTATGAACAGATCCAAAACTGTAGAAGTCGTTGGAGTTACACGAGTAGGGTAACGATTACGTTCCGAAAACCAGTGGATGTTATTCTGTTCACTAGTTCATTTTTTGCAACGCTTTGAATAGAAAGATTGATGTTCATATCACCACCTAAAACCAGCCTTAAGCCATTAGTGGAGGCAAAATCGAGAACAGAGTCAACAAAATCTAAAAAAGCACTAGTATTAGCAGAAGGGGGGCGATACATAACACAGAAAAGGGTGTTGCTGTTTTGCAAACATAGAGCCTCATAATTTGGGCTTACAACCGTAAAATTGGGCAATTCATCGCAAGATATTGTGTCCGAAACATAAATCGCTACACCGCCACCAGGTTTGTCAGTTCGATGCGCAGAAAAAAACTTATAGCCACTCAGATAAGGTGCACTATCCTGTGCAGAAAACCATGTTTCGGTTATCATTATAATTGTAAATCTGAAGGCAAATTGTTCGAGAAACAGCGTGAATTGATCATTTTTTTTTACGAGAGAACAAGCGTTGATATTGTGCGCATCTCATGATTTTCGGATGGGATTTTTTGTCAACCGCTTCAGCGTTAATTTCTTGTGGTGACTGAGTTATCCATATGACAGACAGCGATTTTTCATCTGACTTTTCTGAACGACATCATCCCCTCGTTGCCGCCGCTGATACTGTTTTGCCTCCTCAGTGCGAAAAACTACTTACTGTTGTTTCTGAACACATCACTGACGGGGACGTCCTCATAGCACCATCATATAGTCATCTTGCACGCGGCATCGCCTTCCCGTCAAGTCTTGTCCGGTTCCACAACGGCTCAGCGACAGTAGTGGCCACTAACACTTCCCGTGAATCCCTCGTGCTCCCAAAAGGAACTTCTCTGAATTGTATGGCGGATGTTCAACCTTTTTCCCTGATGGTGCTCACCGCCCCTCCGCCTCAGCAACGTGTTTCGTCAGACGTCTCTCTTTCTGTTCTCGCAAAGACTATTAATCCTAAACTCACGCCGAACCAACACCAAGAACTGCTGACATTGCTTCGACACCACCAAGCCATTTTTGATGCCACTTCCACACCACTGGGACGGACTAGTGTTGCGCACCATCGCATCATTACTGAAGGTAACTCTATCGTTCGACGACGGCCTTATCGGGTTTCCCTCTCTGAACGAAAAGTAATTGAAGAAAATGTAAATGACATGCTTCATCGCAATATAATTCGTCCTTCAACAAGCCCATGGTCCTCCCCAGTAGTGCTAGTTAAAAAAAAGCACGGCTCGGTACGCTTTTGTGTTGATTACCGCGCACTCAACAAAATTACCCGCAAAGATGTATATCCGATGCCGCGAATTGATGACGCACTTCACTCCCTCCAAGGCTCCGAATATTTCTCGACCTTGGACCTTCGCTCAAGGTATTGGCAAATACCTATGCACGAGGACGACAAAGAAAAAACCGCTTTCGCAACACCCGATGGCCTTTACGAATTTAATGTTATGCCTTTCGGACTTTGTAGCGCACCAGCCACATTTGAAAGAATGATCGACACTGTACTTCGTGGCCTCAAATGGAGAACCTGTTTGTGTTACTTGGACGACATTGTCATCTTTTCGGCAACCTTTAATGACCATCTCACGCGCCTGAATGAAGTCCTCACCTGTCTCGCTTCGGCAGGCCTTCAGCTCAACACCAAGAAGTGCCACTTTGCACAGAAGGAAATTAGAATATTGGGACATCTGGTCAGCCATGACGGCATTCGCCCAGATCCTGAAAAAATAATCGCGGTCTTGAACTTTGCTCGTCCACAACGGATTACAGATTTGCGCAGTTTCCTCGGCCTCGCGTCCTACTTCCGGCGTTTTATAAGGCATTTTGCAACTATAGCTGCACCACTTCATGAGCTACTTAAAGCACGCAGCCCTTTCGTGTGGACTGAGCAGTGCGAAACTGCTTTTAATGACCTCAAGCACGCCCTCACATCAGATCCTGTTCTTGCCCACTTTAGTGACAGCGCTCCAACTATCCTGCACACCGATGCCAGTGGTCACGGTCTTGGCGCTGTACTTCTGCAGCGTGATGCAACATCGCGTGAGAAAGTGATTGCCTTTGCCAGTCGGACTCTCACTCCAGCTGAGAAAAACTACACCATTACCGAGCAGGAGTGTCTTGCTGTCGTCTGGGCTGTCCAAAAATTTCGCCCTTACCTATACGGTCGGCACTTCACAGTTGTGACCGACCACCATGCTCTTTGCTGGTTGTCTTCACTCAAAAACTTGACAGGCCGACTTGGTCGCTGGATTCTACGCCTGCAAGAATACCATTTCGACATCACTTATAAATCTGGTCGCCAACACCAAGACGCCGACGCTCTCTCTCGCTGTCCCCTTTCGGAATCCGCTTGCTGCTTTTCTTCACAATTCATTTCCACCTCTGACCAGAGCCAACCATCTCTTTGCCCGACGTATATCACAACCGTTTGTTTTGACGACTCTGAGAACAAGCACGCTTTCCGCTCACAGCAATTAGCCGATGCCTACTGCCGTCCTATCATCGACCGCCTTATCGGCGCTTCGGACCCGCCCAATGCTAGGCTTCGCCGACAGCTGAGCAATTTCAAGCTCGAAGATGGCATCCTACTCCGCTACGTGTATTGCCCTGATGGAACTTGCTGGATCCCAGTCGCGCCGCGTGTGCTTCGCCCACGTATACTGGCGGCTCTCCACGATGACGCTACTGCAGGTCACCTTGGTTTTGACAAAACCTACGACCGCGTGAGAAAACGATTCTTTTGGCCTGGCTTATCTTCCACCGTTGCCAAATACGTCGCATCCTGCCCTCTGTGCCAACGTCGCAAACGGCTGACTTCTTCGCCCGCTGGCCTTCTACAACCTCTTCCTTGTCCCACCACGCCATTCGACGTAGTCGGCATCGACTTATATGGTCCCCTACCTCTCTCCTATGGGGGTAACCATTGGATTATAACAGCTGTCGACCACCTCACACGTTACGCTGAGACAGCACCTGTACCGACTGGTTCCGCTGAAGAAGTAGCAAATTTCTTTTTGCGATCAATTGTATTACGACATGGCGCTCCTCGGGTGCTCCTAAGTGACCGCGGTACAGCCTTCTTATCGAAAGTCGTTGCCGAAGTTCTTCACGCCTCATCCACCCTTCATAAGACAACCTCAAGCTACCATCCCCAGACTAACGGTCTGACTGAGCGATTTCATCGCACCTTGTCGGACATGATATCAATGTACATCACACCAGATCATCGAAATTGGAACACTATTCTACCATTCGTTACATTCGCCTATAATACAGCAGTACAGCGAACTACCGGTTACTCTCCATTTTTCCTTGTTTATGGCCGTCCTCCCACTACAATTTTCGACGCTTCCTTCTTCTCTACGCCCGACTACTCCACATCAGTACCTACCCAGTTCTTATCTCGTGTGGCCAGATGCCGTCATCTTGCCCGACTCAACACGGGGGCGTGCCAGAAAGTCCGCAAGACTCGCTATGATTCTACACATCGAGTGGTCTCTTTTCGTCCTGGTGACGAAGTACTGCTTTACACACCATTGCGCACCTCTGGCCTTAGTGACAAATTCCACCACCGCTACGTAGGTCCCTATGAGATCATAAGCCAAACTTCCCCAGTGAACTACAAAGTGACGCCTGTTGATCCCCCAGCTGATCGACGCCACCGTGGAACTGAAATTGTTCATGTGTCTCGCCTGAAACCGTTTGTGCGCCGCGATGCATCACTTAGGAGCGGCCAGGCTGGCCGCTTCCGACCCCCCGGGCAGATTGTGTGAGCCTTCCGTGGATGTTCTTTAATTTGTACATGCCATGATCTTCCTCTTTCATTTGTACATACCATCATCATCGTCCCGCGGCGCCGGCTCCGGCACGCGCCTGGGTTTTGTCATCGGATTAAAACGCTAGACAAGGCATCGCTGGCCTTGCCGTCACGACCGTGCCGTCTCAACATAGCCTTCTTTCACAATATGAAGAACAGTTTCTAGGTGTTGGTTACCAGGACATAGTTTCAGCGATTCGGGTAAAACAAACTCCTGATAATCCTCGTGCGTAGCCATGAAGAAAGATTGCATATCTTTATTACACTAGTTCTACGCAATCATATTAAGACTTTCAGCAGAGTTGATCTCAACTACTGTACTGCCCTCCACCTGACGTGCGAAGATCCGTCCATTTCGTGTCCAAACGAATTTCCAGTGAAACTGGCGCTTTCTAGCAACAGCCAAGGAGAGAAGTTCTTTCAAACGGGGGCATAAGTGCTCGTTTACATATATCGGAGTAGCCCTGTTGGCGTCAGCAGCACTGTCGTCAGCAGTGTCGTTAGCATTGTCTTTAACACGGGCCTTAGGAGGCGGCAAGTCCAGCGAAGCGGTCGTCAGACGTTGTTTCCTGGCCCTTTCAAGCACATCGTCCCGCAGCCTGCGGCTCCTAAACTGGACAATAATGTTCCTCACTTCTGCATTCCGTGTCGGCACGCGATGACAAGTCTCGACATCCGCAGGAGATATAGCCACTCCCACAGCATCACCCATTTTCCCGACAATAGACTCAATATCTTCTTGATCGGTTTCAGTCACTCCTTTAATCTCCAAGTTGCATCGTCGCGAATACTGCTCACACTGAACCAGTTTACATTCAAGTTCTGTTATTCGCCTTTCGTTCTCAGTGCATCTGCTTCGAAGACACTCATTTTCTTTCTTTATTTCCTGATTTTCTGTCAAAACTGCGCTAAGCTGCTTCTTGAACGTCTCGAATTGTTCGTTGATGAAATTTAAACTTTCTCTCATTTCGGCCATTTCGGAGCGATTATCACGGTTTTCAGCCCTATTTTCCCTGTCATCGTTTCTGGGACCCCTTGGCATAATAGTGCTTCTACAAAGCGAGAAGAAAAAAAAAAACACAGCACTACTCAAAAAAAAAATAAAAACAGAACAGGCAAATTTCAAAACAGAAAACTTGCTGGGCAGCAGCAACAGAAGCGCTAAGTAGAAATGACAATATCAAACTTCGGTATGAATACGTAACCAACCTGCACAAATTGAAGAACAGAAATTAGGCGTCCGTAGCCAGCGCTGTCACTGCTGCCAAGAAAGGCTCCAGGGCTTGTTGCGGGTATATGAAAGTCCTCTTGTGATGACGTCACGTAGATCCTGGTGGACTGATTGGTCTGCAGAAGGGGCGGATGCTCAACGTTACTTTTGGATCCGAAGATAGTCGATGGGCGATAGTGCAGATGTGGTAGCCGCTGTTGCACAATGTCGACCACACGAGGCCTGCACAAATTGAAGAACAGAAATTAGGCGTCCGTAGCCAGCGCTGTCACTGCTGCCAAGAAAGGCTCCAGGGCTTGTTGCGGGTATATGAAGTCCTCTTGTGATGACGTCACGTAGATCCTGGTGGACTGATTGGTCTGCAGAAGGGGCGGATGCTCAACGTTACTTTTGGATCCGAAGATAGTCGATGGGCGATAGTGCAGATGTGGTAGCCGCTGTTGCACAATGTCGACCACACGAGGCCTGCACAAATTGAAGAACAGAAATTAGGCGTCCGTAGCCAGCGCTGTCACTGCTGCCAAAGCAGTGACAGCGCTTTGGCAGCAGTGACAGTGACGAAATCGGAAACGAGTGAATCAATGCCAGGGCTCCAGACAGATGCAGAATATTGTAATTTGGAGCGTACCAGAGTTTTATAAAGCAATAAATTTAAATAACTGGATGAACGAGAGAAATTTCTCCGAAGGTACCCTAGCATGCGGTTTGCGTTATTTATGATATAGTCAACGTGGGGTTTCCAAGATAGGTTAGAAGAAACGTAAATACCTAGATACTTGTAAGAGTACACAGTCTCAAGAGAAACATTGTTAATCTGATAAGTAGTGGGTATGCTGGAACTGCGAGAAATGTTCACATGCTTACACTTATCAATATTTAATTCCATATTCCATTCCTTACACCAATCAAGAACCTTGTGAATATCAGACTGAAGGCAAGGGGCATTATTATCATCATTAATTACACGGTAAATAACGCAGTCATCAGCAAAAAGGTTAATTGAAGAAGAAATGTTAGCCGGTAAATCATTTATATAGATGAGAAAAAGCAGGGGCCCGAGAACGGACCCCTGAGGTACGCCAGAATGGACAGGTATAGAATGTGAATCAATGTTATTTGCTGTAACGTATTGTGAACGGTTTGAAAGAAAACTCTTCAGCCATGCAAGCACCTTAGGGTCATGTTCAGGTTATGTAATTTAAGGAAGAGAAGCGCATGAGAGACCTTGTCAAACGCTTTAGAAAAGTCAATAAATATGCAATCTGCCTGAAGCCCGCGATCAATGATGCAATGAAGGTCATGTGTGAAGCATATTAGCTGAGTTTCGCATGAAAATGACTTACGAAATCCATGCTGGGTTATGCTGAAAAAGGAATTCGACTCTAAAAAAGAAACAAGATGCGAGTATATACCATGTTCCATTATCTTACAAGGGATATTAGTGATTGATATAGGACGAAAGTTGTGAGGAGAATGTTTATTTCCAGACTTATGCAGCGGAATCACCTTCCCAACTTTCCAATCATTGGGAATACAACCTGTTTCAAGAGACTGATCAAATAATTTAGTAAGGATTATGGAGCATGATGACTTTGTGTTTATCAAAAACAGAATTAATATTGTCAACACCGCAGGAGGAGGAGACCTTAAGATTTTCAATAAGATTCAGGACGCCTGATACGTCAAATAGAACTGGATCCATGGGAACAACATAAAAAACAGGGCCCTCGCGATTAGCAATAGAAACATTGTCAGAAAAAGCTGCCGCGAAAACATTTTTAAGAATAGAAGCACATTCGTTAGGTGGAAACGCAACACCGTCAGAAGATGTGAGTAATATTGTGGATGTGTCTTTCTTGTTGACAATGTTCCAAAACTGTTTAGGATTGTTAATCAACATAGCAGGTAAAGTATGGTTAAAGAATTAGTCCTTGGCGCTTTTTAGCGCAGTTTTGTACTCTGCTGCCGCGAAGAAATAGGATTCCCATCGTTGCTTAGAATTCGACAACTTGGCAGAGCGAAACAAACGCTTCTTTTTATTGAAAAGTCTTTTTAAAAGATTATTAAACCAAGGAGATTCCCTGTTGCACCTCAAGGACCTAAGCGGCACGAAAGTTTTAGTGAGACGTTCGACGGCGTACTTAAATAATTTCCAGTTAGTGTCAACAGAACGCAGTGAGAACCCAGGTAAGTTTTCGTTCAGAAAAAGAGCTAGTTCGCGGTTAATGGTGCCAAAATCGGCCCGTTTATAATCTCTAATGCGCTTAATCTGATTGAGGTGGCTGCAAGCAGGAATTTGCACATCAAAGTGCGGCAAGGAACGATCACTGAGGCCAGGGAGGTGCAATACCGAAGAGATAAAATGCGGTACGTTAGTTAGAACAAGATCTAAAACGCTAGATGTGGATGAAGTAGCTCGAGTAGGTTTAGAGACTAACTGTGACAGGTTGAAGTCCAAACACGTCGTCAAAAACTCGTTACATTCAGTGGAGAAAGGGCTCAGATAAGGCGAAGTATCAGTCCACACGATACTGGGGTAGTTAAAGTCTCCAGCTAAGAGAATAGGCATGCTCGGAAAACGTACAGTGATTAGGTTAAGGGCGTCATGTAATTCATCAACAAAAGTCTGGCTCGAAGATGGCGGACGGTAACATATTCCCAAAATCATCCTCTTAAAATGGGCACAAAGTTCTACCCAAACCAACTCCAAGCTATTAGAAAAATTAATAGGTGATGCAATAATATTATCCGCGACAGCTATTAAAATCCTCCGCCACATTTCTGACCTCTATCTAATCTAAACACATTATAACGCTTTCTACAATCAAACAGTTCTTTGTTGGCTATCATGAAAGAAAGCCATGTTTCCGTTAATAACACAATGTCGGTATCACACGAATCAATGACAGAATTAAGTTCATCGCGCTTAGGTAATAAGCTTCTTATATTGGTAAAAAGAACAGAAAGAGAGTTTACAGTACCAGGTGCCGACCCACCGCCCCTCGCACATCCCCCTACGACGCAGGACCTGTCAGGTCAGGTGTATCGATACTTGAATGCTGATTGTGGTCCGGCGAAGAAGTCAAGCGATCAGCATGCTTAGTATGCGACGAGCCAGATGTGACGCCACTAGTTTCACCATCCCGCGGCTCCCGCGCCCAACGCTGACAGTACATTGTCAACGGACTTCCCGATACCACTCATACGTTGATCCCGGTCACTCGGGACACAGATTCCTTTCACGCCTGCGTGAGAAGTCTGGCCTCTGTGCTGCGGCACACCGCGAGAAGGCGTAGGGCGCCCACCTGTTTTATATCGTCAGCTGAGGCTAACCGCATGCAACACCAACAGGAAGCGGTGCAGCACTCAAAGAACGCTTCTGTTTCCCAAAAGCGGATGTATGAAACAATGATGTGGTTTAACGCGATCGGCGGCTACGGGTTCATCAACCGCACCGACGCTAGCGAAGATATTTTTGACCTCCGCATGCGATGCGTCTCTCCCATAAACTTCGCCACATCTAGGAAGGGCAGGAAGTTGAGTTTGAAGTGGCTTCAGGCGAAACAAATTGTTCGTGGTTTAGGTTCGGTTAAAGTTGGTGTGAAGCGATAGCTCCGGCAAGCCAAGCGGCGCGCCTCTAAATATACTTGAGATCGGTGTCAGCGATCATGTGTCTCGCCACACAGCTGGTCACGCGTTAAGCTACTTCCGACGTCATTTCGCCTTTTCTTTTACCTCAACATTTGACCTCTACTTTGACCTTGGTCTTTGGTGGGAATATAGCTACCCAAACTGGTTTTTACCTGCTGGGGTGGCGCAGTCGTTGGGTGCTCAACTACTGTGCCGAAGGATGTGGTGTCGAATACCGGCCCCGGCGGCCGCTTTTAGTTGAAGGCGAAAAGCACGTTAGCCGTGAGGTGTGTGATGTCAGTGCCCGTTCAAGAACCTCAGGAGGTTGAAATTTCCGGTGTTCTCCTCTACGGCGCCTCTCATAGCCTGAGCCGATTTGGGACGTTGAACACCTCAAACCAAACCAAACAAAATTGCTTGTGAGTTAAGTTCCAACCTGACTTTGAAGTTGTTTGAAGGTCATCGGAAGCACACAGTGACCTTGGGTTTACCTAGCATAGTGGAGCCATCGCTTCAACAGGTATCGCTGCTGCCAGTGTCAGGGTGCGAAACGTTAAGACCACGCAGAAACGTCGCAAGTTCGTCGGGAAGGAACGAGTCGACACCTAGCGGCCGTGTACGGCACGGTGCTGCAGGTGGAAGTGGTGGTAGCAACAACAAGCATTGCGGTGCAATTGCTTCCATTTCCGTCACCGCGGTGGATGTCTCACAAGGGCAGCTACAGACCAGGGAGGACCATCGGATACCGCACACGTAGATCAAACCAACAGCAAGTAATTGAAATTGGAGAAACTTTGTAGAGTATGACTTTCAATAAGACCTTGGCAGAACACCCACAGGCAACTACGTGTGGAACAGCACCAGCAACCAGATGTTAACGAAAGCCCCATGTTTTACGCACAGTCTCCGAGGCTACCGCTTGACGCGGTCCCGCGGACATCAATCTGGGAGGCTCCCTTTGCACCTGGGGACGGAGAGCGCAGCGCTGGCAGCGCCTTGGGAGCCCCCGGCCAAAAAGCAACGCGCCATTGACTGAGGCCATTGGAAAAAATATGCAATGATTATCGGTGCAAATATCATCGCGGCTCCATAAGAGCATAGCCCGAAAAAATATGCGACAGATGAGACGGCGGCTATGTGTGGTGCTGCTAATATTAAGCCCGCAGGCGTATGTGATGTATTGAGGCGACGACGAAGTGAAAAGTGCAAGGGTGGTGCAGGAAAAGACAATTATCACAGAACAAAGCAAGGCTTTCGAATGAATGACCGTGGCTTTGCTTCTCCTCCGTTATAGTATACACAATATATATATATATATATATATATATATATATATATATATATATATATATATATATATATAAGAGTTATCACACTGACATCTTGGCCAGAAGTGACCTTTGCCAGGACTCACGAATTCCTGTCGACAAGCCTGTCGCCGAAACGTCAATGTAATAAATGTTTCGATATGAAGTAATGGCGATCTTTCCACTTGCCAATATAATTCTCAAATTATAATCCGCAATTCTCCGCTGCATTTAAAAAACGCTTGTCGCTGGAATTGCATAGAAACAGGTTTGGGGTACTGCCTCATGTCGGTGAACACCTTCGGCAACGCGCTCCCTCAACAGAACAGGTGTTGGCCACCCTGGTGCAGCAATTGGTCACAACCAACCATGATTAGTCCTACAAAACCCCGGCCGTCAGCCAGCAGCGGCTACAGAGCAACTGACCACGGCGGCGGTCAGACCTGTGACGCAGCGGGGGGTGCTAAGAATTTCTGGCAGCGAAGACAGGCAGTCATTGGAAAATTGACCGTGGCAAAGTTTAATGCTAGAACCATATCTACTGAGGCTAGTATAGCAGTGCTGTTAAGATAACTAGAGGGTGTGTAATGGGATATCATTGGATTTAGAGAGGTGACGAGGCAAAAGAGGCATATACTGTACTGAAGGGCGGGCATGTACTGTGTTATCGAAGTTTACCGGAGAGACAAGAACTAAGAGTAGGTTTCTTTACCCATAAGGATATAGCTGGTAATAATACCACGTGTATATCTCCGCGCGACTGCAGTGCTTGGTGCCAACGACGACAAAGCGCTGGTTGGCTCGACAGGCGCGCTGGTGCTGGACACTCTATTACAGCTAGAAGAAAACCTGACTCTCGGGTCTTATCGTCACTATACCGTGTACCTTCACGGCTCCCTGTCTTGAGTTGTGGCTTGAGTCGTGACACTGATGGAGGTGCCATTGATGATCCCCTCTCCTGCGGACGACCCGACATGGCCGCTTCTCGTGGCCACTGCAGTTCATCGTGCAAGCCGGCGGTTCAGAGGCTTGAACCCGAGACCTTCCCTCTTGACGAAGAGCCCCTAGCTTCGACCCTAGCTATGGCAACGACACCGGCCGCCCATACAACGACTGTCCCTGCCACCCCTTCGTCCTGCCTCATCCTTCAGACACCACGTACCCCTAAGCCATTCCACGGTGAGCAGTTCGAGGACGCCGACGACTGGCTAGCTCACTACGAAAGGGTCGCGACATTTAATGGCTGGGACGACGCTGCAAAAATGCGAAACGTCTACTTCAGCCTTGAAGACGCTACTCGGACGTGGTTCGAGAACGGCCACATTCTCTACGTGGCCGGCCTTCCGAAGCCAGTTCCTCGGTACGTACGCCAACGGTGACCGCCGGGAGAATGCGGAGCGTGCCCTGAACTCTCGAGTTCAGCGCCAGAACGAAGGGGTCGCAATATACGTTGAAGACGTCATGCGCCTTTGCTATCGCGGCGACCCGTCCATGAGTGAAGAGAAGGTGCGCCACCTGATGCATGGCGTCAAAGAGCAGCTTTTTTTCCGGCCTCGTGCGGAACCCGCCCACCAACGTCGCGACGCTTTTGGCTGAAGCTGGGATCATGAAGAAACTGCTACAGCAGAGATGCAGTCAGTATTCTCGGCCACTGAATTCCCTCTCCGCACCACCGCCGACTGATCGCGCCGACTACAATCCCGGGGCAGAACTGAGCTCCCTTTGCGACCTCATTTGCTCCGTAGTTCGCGAGGAGCTGCAGCAACTTCAGGGGACATTTGCCCAGGTCCTGCTTCTCTGGCGAGCGTCATCCGTGAGGAGGTCCAGAACGCACTCACGCCACCGGTAAGTGCAGTCGTTCCACCGCTACCCCCGGGCCTCACCCAGCCGATGACGTAACTGATGTCACACGCCGCCCAACCCTGCTACCTACTCCTTCGCCTTACACGCCACCTCAGGTCGCAGTGCGCGCTGCGGAACCGCTGCTCCTCTGAGCAGATGGGCACCAGTCGCCGCGGAAAACTGATCTCTGGCGCACGCCAGATAACCGTCCTCTCTGCTACCACTGAGGTGAGGCAGATCACCTCTACCGCCGGTGCCCTTATCGCCAGAAGGGCCTTAGAGGAGTTTCCCCCGACAGCCCTCGTCCACGGCCTGGTCAGCGGCCTCAGGACATCGCCGAGTGTCACCCACCAGCGTAGCCTGCCCTATTCTCCTCGTCGTGAGTCGCGCTCGCCTTCGCCTCGTCGCTCTTCGCCCTCTGGGACACAGTATACCGCTGGATGCCGCGGTTCCTGAAGCCCTCGGACAACTAGCTCCGCCGAACTTTGGGGTCGAGGCCGCCGCATAAAGATTCACCGCAAAGCTTCCACCGCCGCACCGCTCGATTCGCCCTGACGTCGAACGCCGATTTCCTGTTCAGTTTTCGCTGCACAGACCAGGTCGCCCCGACGTCGTCCGCATCGCCGACCAGTTATCACCTCCGTGTGGCTTAAATCGCACCGATGCTGACCACACAACTGCCGCCCAGCTTCCGCCGCCGTACCGCTCACTTCACTCCGACCTGCCGTTGACATTGAATCGTCCCGACGCCGGCCACCCAACTGCCGTCCAGCATCCGCCGCCACACCGCTCTCTTCACTCCGAACCGACGTCGACAGGCACTGGTCTTGGCCGGGTCTCCCTGGACATGCCTGTTATCGTCGACACGAAGGAGGTCAGCGCTTTCGTTGATACGGGAGCTTATTATTCGATCCTTAGCGGGCGGCTTACAAGGACACTGAGAAAAGTGATGACGCCATGGAACGGACCAGACATACGTACGACAGGCGGGCATGTGGTGGCACCACTGTGTATGTGTACAGCCCCGGTTACAGTGCGAGGCTGCACATTTGTCGCGACTTTTCTTGTTCTACGCGAATGCTCTCGTGATGTTATTCTTGTCATCGACTTCCTTCGTGAGCACGGTGCCACTATAGATATTCCGAACCGCTTGGGGACATTTTCCACCAAACGGGTCACCGAAAAGCATGAGTATCGTGGGTCCCACTCCATGCTGCGAGTCGCCGATGATAGCCTCACAGTGCCACGAAACGCCAGCATCCTCGCCAGAGTTACCTGTGACGAGCCACATCACGGCCTCCGGGTTGTTGAGCCTAATGTCTCCCTCTCTCTCGCCTTGGGAATTTCTGTGGCAAGAGGGCTTTGTTTCCTTCGTGGCAGAGAGACGGAGGTGCTTGTCACCAATTTCTCCAATGAACATCAACATCTGTTTGGTGGCACTGTCATTGCTTACGTCGACCATCTGCAGTAAGTCGCCGAATGTTTTGCTTCCGAGGAAGCTACGCCTAGAGCCGAACCGGATGATGCCATCAATTCTAGCCTTTCCTCCGCTGAAAAGAGGCAACTCCAGGATCTATTGCTGGAATTGCGTGCGTGCTTCACGTCTTTGTCTAAAGTGCAGCAAACGATGGTCATTAAACACCGGATTATCACGCATGAAGGCACTCAACCCATCCATCAGCAGCCCTATCGTCTGTTTCCTCGGGAGAGAGACGCTATCCAACAGCAAGTCAAGGAGATGCTCGGCGATGACGTCATGGAACCTTCAAGCAGCACATGGTCGTCGCCTGTAGTCCTCGTTAAAAAGAAAGACGGAACACTTCGTTTCTGCATTGACTTTTGGAAACTTAACAGTATGACAAAGAAGGACGTCTATCTGCTGGCACGGATCGACGACTCTCTCGACCGACTTCGGCGAGCCAAGTACTTCTCATCCATTGACCTCAGGAGGGGTTACTGGCCAATTGAAGTTGATGAGATGGGCTCTATGGGCTCGGATGGGCTCGATGAATTCCGCGTCCTCCCATTCGGGCTCTGCTGTACTCCTGCCACCTTCCAGCGGATGATGACACTGTGCTCACAGGTCTTAAGTAGCAGACATGCCTTGTTTATCTCGACGACGTGATAATCTTTTCACCGACGTTCACGGAACACATGCGCCGCTTCAGAACTGTTCTCGAAGCCGTCCGGTCTGCCTACCTTTCCCTCAAGCCTCAAAAGTGCACTTCGGGTTCACCGAATTGAAGTTTCTTGGGCACATCGTAAGTGCTGATGGCATCCGAGCTGACCCTGAGAAACTTGCTGCCGTTGCTGCCTCTCTCGTCCCTGCCAACAAAAAAGCAGTCCAAAGGTTTTCGGGCCTGTGCTCCTATTATAGTCGTTTTATGAAAAACTTTGGACAGATGGCCAGCCCTCTGACACTCCTGACTCGAGATGACGCATCATTTCCCCGTGGCGCCGAGCAGCAGATGGCTGTCGACGAGTTACGACGCCGGTTCCAGTCACCCCCGATCCTGGCACATTTCGACAACGATGCCGACACAGAGTTACACACGGATGCGAGCAACGTCGGCCTTGGTGCCGTTCTAGTTAGTTCAGCACCAAGACGGGGTCGAGAAGTAAATGCCTACGCCAGCCGTGCACTTTCCCGTGCTGAGTGTAACTAATCCACCACTAAAAAATAATGTTTGGCGGTAGTATGGGCCGCTGACAAGTTCCGCCCGTACCTTTATGGCCGACCGTTTCGTGTCATCACTGACCATCACTCATTATGTTGGCTGAAAAACATCCTTGTGGCCGCTTAGCACGTTGGGCATTGCGCCTGCAGGAGTTCGATTCCGATGTTATTTATAAGTCTGGCCGAAAGCACACGGATGCTGATAGCCTGTCCCGCGCGTTCGTCGGCCCTCCTTCGGCAGATACCACCGACGACAATAGCTTCCTTGGAGAAGTCACTACGTCCGACCTCGTTTCCAAATAACGTGCCGACGGCGAGCTGCAACTGATTATAGACCATCTTGAAGGTGGGCATCCTACAATACCCCGGTATCTTGCTCAGGGGTTGTCGTCGGATTGCTCTCCGCAATGGGGTGCTTTATAAGAAGAATTCTACGTCGAGTGAAAAACATACCTGCTAGCCATACCGGCTGATCTAAGGCACGTAATCCTCCTAGCCTGCCACGACGAACCAGCTTCCGGTCATCTTGGCTTTACACGCACCCTAAACCGAGTCCAGCAGAACTATTACTGGCCACATATTTCTCCGAGCGTTAAACGTTACGTACAGACTTGTCGTCAGTGTCAGCGGCGAAAAAACCCGCGCTGAAGCCATCCGGCATGTTACAATCCATTGAACCACCCCTCACACCCTTTGAGCAAGGGGGCATGGACCTTTTACGCCCATTTCCTTTATCCTCGAACGGACACAAGTGGATCGTAGTCGCCACAGACTACTTAACACGCTACGCTGAAACGAAGGCCCTTGTCCGAGGTACTGCCGGCGAAATTGCTCGATTCTTTATGAACAACATTGTGCTCAGACACGGTGCACCGTCGACCATCATTACTGACCGAGAAAAGGCGTTTACCGCAGGACTACTGCGGGACACCTTAACTATCTGCCATACCGAGCATCGCACAACAACAGCGTATCACCCTCAGACAAATGGCCTAACCGAACGACACAACAAAATTTTGGCGGACATGATCTTAATGTACAACGACGTTGAACATAAAATGTGGGACGCGATCCTGCCGTATGTCACCTTCGCCTACAATACGGCGCCGCAGGAAACCACGAAGTTTACGCCGTTCTGTCTCGTATATGGCAGGGAGGCCCGCACGATGCTGGACGCGATGCTCCCGCGCGGAGATGAAGCGGTCGAACCTGATGCCGCCCATTTCGCAGAACAGGTCGAGCAAGCCCGCCAGCTGGCCCGCTTGCACATCAAGGAGCAGCATGCCACCGACCCTCGACACTACAATCTTCGGCACAGGGGAGTCCACTACGAACCAGGGGACCAAGTGTGAGTGTAGACCCCCGTGCGCAGCAAAGGCTTGTGCGAGAAACTGCTCCACCGGTATTTTGGACCCTATAAATTCCTACGCCGCTTAAAGAGCGCTAATTATGCAGTTATTCCAGATGGAACTGTGACCGTCAGTGTTCGGCGTCAGCGGCCTGAAATTGTGCATGGGGTGCGCTTAAAGCCGTACTTTTCGCGTGACTGAGCGCTTCCTGCAAGTGAGACCTCGAGTTATTGTACAGTTCACCTCACAACTATTTTTTTTCTCTCTTCTCACCTTGTCATCGAGACGATGCTTTTCTTTCACGAGGGGGAAATAACGCCACGTGCCTAGCGCCGCGCGACTGCCTTGCTTGGTGCCGACGACGACGAAGCGTTGGTTGGCTCGAGAGGCGCGCTGGTGCTGGACACTGTCATCACAGCTAGAAGAAAACCTGACTCTCAGGTCTTACCTTCACGGTACCGTGTACCTTCACGGCTCCCTGTCTTGAGTCGTGGCTTGAGTCGTGACATAATAGATGAATTCTATAGCATTAATGAGGAGAGCCGGCATCGTAATTAAGCTAAATAAGCGGAATAAGTTGAAGGTTTACAAACATACGCACCTACATGCAGTCATGATGCCCAGGTAGTAGAAAGCTTCTATGAAGATGTAGAATTGGCAATGGTGAAAGTAAAAACACAGTATACAGTGCGAACAGGCGACTTCAATGGCAAGGAGGTAGAAAGCAACCACGCAGTGGGTAATTATGGTACTGAATGAAGAAATTGCAGGAGGAGTCACAAACTGAATTTTCTGAACGCAAAAATATGCTAATCAAGAATACCTTTTTCAGCCAACGGAAAACCAGGAAGTGGACACGGAAAAGCCATTTTCGTTTCGTTTTATATTCAATGCATTTGGCAGATTAGATTCCGCGTCGTCTCTAATGAGTGATAACAACATTTTGACATTAGAAACGAGAAGAATGATTTCCAGATTGCGGTTTCTGTATCGGCTTTGCAATCACCAACTTGATATCAATGCACAATTGTTCATTCATCCACGCGTGGGTCGTTCTACCAACCCGACACTCCCGTCATCACAACCTGGAACCAATCTTTGCCCGTGCTAACAGATTCAACAACTCTTTTTTTCCGCGCACTGTCTCCCAGTGGAATGCACTTCCAAAAGATGTTTTCTCCGCTAATAATGTAACAGTTTTTGAAGAAGGTGTACGAAAAGCCCTGTTTTGATTTTTTGCTTTCCTATTTGCTGATTAATTTTTTTCCATCATATTTTTGCACTGTACCCTGTTCGTTTTATATTTTTGCTTGCCGATGGTGGCGCTGAAATGCTTTTTCTTTTGTCTGTACTGTCCTCCTGCTTGGTCTATATTGACTGCAGTATGTCCTAAATAAAAATAAAAATAAATAATGGGAGGCTAAAAGTGTAATTGATGTCATACTCTGTTCTAATCCCGGCATTATGTAGGATGTAGATTGGTTTGATCTGCGGGATTTAAGGTCCCAAAGCGACTCAGGCTGTGAGAAACGCCGTAGTAGAGGACTCCGGAAAGTTCGACTGCCTGGGGTTGTTTACTGTGCACTGGCATCGCACAGCACACGGGCGCCTTGCTTTTCGAGTTAATCGAAAAGGTTCTATGCAGTGACCGCAGGGTATAGAAAGGTCTCGAAATAATCGCAATTGAAGAGGGAGCGGTAGAGATTAGCGAGGAAGAAGGCCATCAACGAATTAGCTGTAGGGACAAAAGTAGAAGAATTCAGGCTCTCGCTGCAGATTAGATACTCAGTGCTAACCGAGGAAGCCAACCTTAGCCTAGAAGCAATGAACAATGATTTCAGAAATATCGTTACTTATTGCGCGCTAGAATACCCGGGTAGAATTGTTAGAGAGGATACCGGTAAACTGTCTAAGGAGACGAAAGCTATTAATAAACGCGAAAGTATGAAAGCCTCCAACCTAACAGACCGGATAGAGCTAGAAAGCTAATCAATAGGCGCAAAGTGGCCGAGATACGAAAGTAGAAAATTTAGCATGCTTTAAAGAACGGTCGTAGCCTTAAGGCGGTAAAGAGGAAAGTAGGCATTCCAAATATCAGAAGCATACACTGAGGGGCCAGGCGCGCAATATCATTACTAACACGCACAAGATGATCAAGGTAGCCGATGAGTTCTATACGGACCTCTAGCCATAGCAGTCAGGACAAGAATGATATTGGCTGTAATGAAGAGCAATCAGACGTTTCGGCGGTAACGATGGACGAGGTTAGCAAAGCCTTAGAAGCTATGAGAAGGGGAAAGGCAGCTCGGGAGGGTCAGGTAACTACAGATTTGTTGAAGGATGGAGGGGATATCATGCTAGAAAAACTAGCAACCCTTTATACACAATGCCAGATGACATAGAAAATACAGTAATCATAGCACAGTTCTAATATTATATTGATAAAAAAGGGGACGTTAAGGACTTGGAAAATTAGGGACCAGTTTCCTTACTATCAGCTACGTAATCGCTAATAGGATCAGGACAACGTTAGGATTTAATCAACCAAAGGATCAAGCAAGATTTAAGAAACGGTACTCTACCATCGATTATATCCACACTATAATACAGGTGATAGAAAAGTGCTATGAATATAACCAGCCACTATAAATAGTATTCATTGACTACGAGAAAGCATTTGATTCGATCGAAACCTCTGCGGTCATGCGGGAATTGCGAGATCAGGGTGTAATTCAACCGTATGTGAAAGTACTGCAAGATATCTATAGTGGCTGCACAGGAACCACATATACGCACAAAGAAAGTGATCAATATTCAATTAGGAAAACTGTTACGCAAGGAGACACGATCTCCCCAGTGCTATTTACTGCTTGATTAGAGAGCGTAATGATAGGCAGGGAATGAGAGAAGTTAGGCATCAGGCTCGATGGAGAATATCTGAGTAATCTGCGATTCGCTGGGGACATTGCCTTGTTAAGTAGCTGCATCAAATAAATAAATGACCTAGACAGGAGAAGTAGAAAGGTAGGCCTAAAGATTAATATGCAGAAGACTAAGGTAATGATGAGCAGCCTGGGAAAGGAACAGCAGTTTAAATTGGCGGCGAAGCTTTGGAAGCAGTAGGCGAATATGTCTACTTGGGACAGGTAGTGACCACAGATTGGGACCACGAAATAACTAGAAGAATAAGGTAGCGATAGAGCACTCTTGGAAGGTACTCAACCAATGACTAGCAGCTTGCCAGTATCACTCAAGAAGAAATGCTATACCTGTTGCATCCTACCATTATGGGGCTGAAGCACAGTTAACGAAAAGGGTTTTATTCACGCTGAGGACAACGCAGATGGCCATGGAATGTTAATGGTAGGTTTAACATTAAGAGATATGAAGTGTGCAGAGTAGGTTAGAGAAATAACTGAATTTACTGACAATATAGTCCAAATTACGAATAAGAAATGTGCATAGGCAGGACATGAAGTACGAAGAGAAGATAAACGATGGTTTCTAAGAGTAACCAATGGGATTCCAAAAAACAGTGAGTGTAGTACGGGGAGGCAGAAAATTACGTGGGTGAATGAGATTAACAAATTGGATGCAGCTAGCACAGGACCGGGTTAATTTGAGAAAACTAGGAGAGGCCTTCGCCGTGCACTGGGTATAATCTGATATATATATATATATATATATATATATATATATATATATATATATATATATATATATATATATATATATATATGAAAATGAAACAGTATCCCAGCTTAAAGATAAAGTAATCACCGATCTGTTTGAAAACAAGCTCGCTGTGCAATGCCATTCTGTTGGAAGAATTCATAGGCTAGGAAGGACGGGAGTAAACCGTCCTGTTATTTTGTATCTTCAGAACTATAGCGAAAAGCAAGCAGTGCTGAAGAACGCTAAAAAACTCATGGGAACTAATGTTTTCATTGAAAATGACTATTCACGCTGCACACTTCGAAGGCGGAGATTACTTTGGGAAAGTGCTAAGGGCGAAAAAGACAGTGGGAAAAAGGTGTTTTTGCTGAATGATAAGCTGCGGATAGATAACGACATATTTGTATGGGACGACCAAAGTAACACTCGGGTAAAAATTTCGCGCTCACCTGCTTTAACGGAACACGCATGACCAGTCCCTTCATCTGCACCAGACTATCTGCGCCTTCTAAACATTAACGCTCGAAGTATAGTAAATAAAACTACTGAACTTGAAAGTATTCTTTTATGCTATGACCCTCATGTGGCCGTAATTACTGAAACGTGGCTTCATGAAGAAATAAGCGACCAAGACGTTGTCCCGGATTCATATTCCATTTTTAGACGAGACAGACCTTCTCGTGGTGGTGGGGTTGCTGTCATACTATCCAATGGCACAAAAGGTACATTGTTAGAGCAAATAGATGATCACGAAAGTCTGTGTCTTCGAGTTGACTGCTATAGAGATTCGTTTATATTGTTTGCGACGTACCGCCCTCCTTCCGCCAGCATTGATTTTCTAACTAAAATGCATGACCTTCTTATGATGTACAGCAGAAATTTGTGTATAATAATTGCCGGAGATCTTAACTTACCTGAATTCCCTTGGCCCAACCTTTCATCGAACTCACCTCATGAAAGCGTTGTCTCGGACATTATGTTGGCTTGTGATCTCACACAAGCTGTTAATATTCCAACGAGAGTACAGGGCACATCATCCTCAGTATTAGATCTGATTTTCCACAGCCGATCACTTAGTGATGTTAGTGTTGAAGTAGCAGATGGCATCTCCGATCACAAGTTAGTATTGTTTACATGCAACATGCGTATAGCTAATTGCCCACCAGTTCGGTGCAGGAAGACCGTTAGGGATTTTACCAAGGCTAACGATGAATCTGTTCTTGATTACCTCGAAATGGCCCTAGATAACTTTTCTGAGGGCGATGTGAATGACCTATGGAACAAATTTAAGTCCCATTGCCATTTTTGCATAGATAACTTCATCCCAAGTAAAACTAAAACTGTTCGCCGAAAAACTCCGTGGATTACCCGCGAAATAATTCATTTAATTCGCAAAGTCAAACGGCTTAGAAAACGCAAGGCTAGTAATTGTGTACTTCAAAACCTAAGGCGTGCATTGGCAGAAAAACTTCGTGTCAGCAAACAATATTTTTATTCCAATACATTAGCTGAATTCATCAAAAGTAACCCTGCCAAATTTTGGCGCCACCTTAATCATGAAGGACGCAGAACCGTCGATCGTGTCAAGGTCGGCGAAAACGTTGTTCGCGACAGGTCACAAATAGCCAAGGAGTTCAATCATTTCTTTCAGTCAGTTTTTTCGAATCCCCGTCCCCACCCTAGTTCTTACAATAACACGACCAGCGTTAGCCCGGAATTCATAACATATGAAGGAATTTTTTCAATGCTTCTCAATTTGAAGCCAAAATCGTCTTGTGGCCCTGATGGCATCCCAAACGTATTCCTGCGACGTTACGCTGAATCACTAGCACACTTTCTTGTTATTATATTTCATTCATCACTTTCTACTGGCGATGTTCCATCTGACTGGAGGCTTGCCCGTGTTGTGCCTGTTTTCAAGAAAGGCAACCGCGATCAGTTAACCAACTACTGCCCGATATCTCTCACCAGCACTGCATGCAAACTTATGGAACATATTATTTCGAACTACATATCTGACTTCCTAGATAAGAACAACGTTCTCTCCCCATTTCAGCATGGTTTTCGCAAAGGGTTGTCGACAACTACTCAACTGGTTTCCACAATACATTCCTTTTCTTCGGTACTCGATAATGCTGGCCAAATTGATGTAATATTTCTCGATTTTAGTAAAGCATTCAACATGGTTACGCATTCCGGTCTATTATACAAACTTGACGAGCTGGGTATACCTCAAGCTGTGCTTAATTGGATTTCATCATATCTAGACATGCGCCAGCAGTTTGTCGATTTTGAAGGCCATTATTCAGACTGCCTTTCCGTAACCTCCGGTGTTCCGCAAGGAAGCGTGATAGGTCCTCTTCTTTTTTTTAATTTATGTGAATGACTTGACTGCCTCTATCCATGAAAGTGTGAATATTCGTTTATTTGCGGACGACTGCCTGCTCTTCAGGGCTATTAATAATACAAGTGATCAAGTGGTTTTAAATAAAAGTATTAACGCTGTTTCTGACTGGTGTGAAAAGTGGGATATGAAACTTAAAGTCAATAAAACCGTGTTCATGCGCATCACGAACAAAAAATCGTACCATTCTTTATCAAAGACACCCTTATAACTGAAACCGACAGCTTCAAATATTTAGGAGTTACAATTAACAATCACTTGAACTGGTCCCCCCATATCCAGAACATCTGTTCATCTGCCCGTCGCAAACTAGGCCAACTGAGACATAGGCTCAAGCACTGCACCTCCGATGTAAAGCGTCTAGCATACAATTATTTAGTCCGTTCCAAGCTAGAATATGCCTGCGAAGTCTGGGATCCTTATACAAAGCAGGATATTAATAAGTTAGAGCAAGTACAAAGATCAGCAGTACGCTTCATATATAACCGCTTCCGCAGACATGATTCAACAACACAGTTGATAAGATTAAATGAAATCGAAATCGAATCATTAGCATCTCGGAGAAGGCTAGCTAGAATAAAATTGCTCTTCAACATCTATTATCGCACGCTCCGTATGAATCCTTCGTTGTATTTTCAACCCTCATAGTCCAGAGTTACGAGGCGTCATCATCCTCATAAACTAACTCCTGTATTTGCCCGCACAAACCAATTCAAATATTCATTTTTCCCAAGGCCTTTAACCGAGTGGAATGGATTGCCTTCGCATGTGTTTGAAGGTCCAAATGTCCTCTCTGCAATTCAACAATTTTTGAAGCAATAGCGTCTATTTTTTGTAATATATCAAAATGTGTTCTTGTTCTTTCCTTCTGCTCTCTTCTTTCCACGGAAAAATGTACTGTACATAGGTGTGTATAACGATGCTCGATTGTGCCCCGTTCCTGCCAGGGCCTTTTATGGCCTGCAGTATTGTATAAATAAATAAAATAAATAAATAAATAAATAAATAAATAAATAAATAAATAAATAAATATATATATATATATATATATATATATATATATATATATATATATATATATATATATATATATATATATATATATATATATATATATATATATATATATATATATATATATATGGACTAGGCGTGGACGAAGTGAATGAAGTGAACAGTGCAGGAGCGGAGAAGCAGAATATGACGAAGAGAGACTGAAGCTGGGTGTTCGAATGAACGGCCGCGTCTGTGCTTGTTCTCCGTCACAATGGCGCAGTCGACCAACTTCGGGCTCGACCCGGACCTCCCCGACCTGCGCCTCCTTCGATGTGGCCGGGTAGTCACACGATCGGCTCACTCGGCGCCCGGAACTTATATTCCGACCGAGAACGGCATCCATGCCTCCTCGGCGGATTCGGCTCTGGCGGCCTTTCTTCCCGAAGTGCTCTCCACCCTCCGGGATGTATCCGCCACTTTCGCCGCAGCGCTTGGCCGAGTCTCGATGTCCTCTGGTTGCCAGTACCACCGGCTCCGCTTCCGGAGTTCCGTGGCTTCTCCGATGACGACGAAGCACCGGTTGAGCTTGTCGATGCTGCTGCCCGGCGTTCCGCCTGGTCCCCAGCCACCACGCTCGCCGTCGCGGAAGACCATCTCCGTGGTGCCCCCCACGCCTGGCACAAGTACAAAAGCTGCCGCTACACCCCTTAGTCGGCCTGGACCTCTGCTGCCCTTGCTGCGTTTACACCCCTGGCGACGCCAAAATCACGACGATGAGATCGCGGCGTCAGGCTCCTGACGAAGACATCCTTTACATTTATGATAAGGTCCGTCTTCTTCAGGCCTGCAACATCGCGTGGCCCTCGTCTGCAGCCAAAGAGTACATTGTCGACGGGCTTCCTGATTCCACCCACGCATCGATTATGTCCACACTGGACACTGACAGCCTTTCCGCCTAC
This sequence comes from Amblyomma maculatum, assembly GCF_055883805.1. Lineage (NCBI taxonomy): Eukaryota > Metazoa > Arthropoda > Arachnida > Ixodida > Ixodidae > Amblyomma > Amblyomma maculatum. The sequence continues at coordinate 204,101,163 of NC_139347.1, read as the reverse complement.
CGAGCGGCCTCGTTGCATGACACCGCCGGTCGCCGCGGGATCCTTGCTGCTGCCGGGACATCTGCAGCAGCACCACAACAAGGCCGCGGTTGCTTTTCATGCGGACAACATTCTGTACACCGATTGTCGTCATGCTACCCGACCACGCATACAATTCTAAAATGACCTTCTTTCCTTCCTCGACGGCATCGGGGATTTGACCGGACTGGTTGACACCGGCTTTCAGCGAACGGCATTGCTTCAACATCATGCACCCGGCCCTCTGAGTCAATAGACCTCGCTTCCACTGCTAAGGCTTGGGGGGAAGCGCCGTTCTCATTGGTGCAGTTGATAGCTGCATCCGGACTAAGGCTGGCAGCAAGGCCCCGGTGGGCGTCCCGGTGTTTGCGGACTTGCCTGCTGACCTCATTTTGGGCGCAGACTACCTCATGTCCGGGGACGTGGCTCTGTCCATCGAAAACGGTAATGTGCAGCTCCGCTCGTGCCGTACCGCCTCTAGCCCGCCCGTTGACGAGCATCCTAAATGTGAGGTAACCGCATTCAACACCAACAAGAAGCGGTGCAGAACCCAAAGATAGTCTGTTTCCCGAGAGCGGATGAGTCGAACTGTGAAATGGTTTAACGTGGTAGGCGGCTACGGCTTCAACCGAACTGAAATTGGCGAGGACATTTTTGTCCACCGCACTGCGTTACAACACTCCAGTAAACTTTGCCACATTCGGAAAGGGCAGGAAGATCAATGTGAAGTAATTTCAGGAGAAAAAGACCTCACTGCGGCCAAGGTCAGTATGCTAGATGTGAAGTCCGCGCAGAAACGTCGCGAGTTGGTTGGGAAGGTAGGAGCCCACACCTACAGACATCGTTAGGGAAGCTGTACACGTCACGGTGCTTCCGGTGGAAACAATGGCAGCAACAAGTAATGTGGTGGAGTTTCTTCAATTTTTGCCTCCAGTGCGGATGCCTTACGACGGCAGTTCCAGATCAGGGAAAAGAGTCGGATACCGCGCAAGGAGAACACGTCAACAGCAAATAACTGGCATTGGAGAAACATACAGCAGCATGACTATCTTCAAGGCCTCGGCAAAACGCCCAAGTGGCAAATGTCCAAAGAATCCCGCACGCACAGAGAGCGACGCGCCAATCGCTGAACCAGACAATAAGTCATTTAAGGACGAACGCAGTCTTGGCTGATTGTGATGTACTAGGCGACGACGAAGTGAACAGTGCAGGAGCGGAGAAACAGATGAAGCAGAGAGAATACACCTGGGCGTTCGAACGAAGGGCCGCGTCTCTGCTTGTTCTCCGTCACAATATATATATTGTAATAGAAGACCTGCCACAGGGCGCTACGCTGTGAAGTCAAAGGAACGTTCGCCGATCAGTTGTAAAGCTTATGTCAGCACAAGCGCGAGCGTCGTAGCGAGCTTTGTCGGCGTTGTATTTAGCAACGTCTGTCGCTCAACATGATTGTCATCCTCTTCTGCATCGGGCGCTGAACATTTAAGAACCGAATAAGTGTCTTACAACTTCCCCCGAGCGAAAATGCGCCATCCTGGCGGCTTATGGCGATGTGACAATAGCAGGATCGTAGTAAGGTTTCAGGCGTTTACTATGTACAATTTCACGGTTGCGGCGATGGTGGTCAGTGGATGGCGTAGGGGTTCGATAAGGTAGTTAACGGGGGAGATTTGCTTTACAATACGGTAAGGGCCCTGGTATTTCTGAAAAGTTTTGATGAAAGGCCGGGACTGGAAGAAGGTGCTCATATCCAGACTAAAGAGTCTCTTGGGTAAGCAGGAAGAAGTGCAGATTAATGTCGGGTGGTTTTGTGCTGCTGCTGGGCGTGAGAAGTGAAGGAGCGGGCAAGCTGGCGGCATTCTTCAGCATAAGTCGCATCTTGTGAAACAATCGTGAATTCGGAAGGGTCTGGTCGGTATGGGAGCATGGTGTCCATGGTACAAGAGGGCTCACGGCCGTACAGGAGGAAGAATGGGGAGAATCCGGTGGTTGCTTGAGTGACAGAGTTATAAGCAAGGGGACGAATGGAAGAACGCGGTCCCAGTTAGGGTGATCGGAAGCAATATACATTGCCTGCATGTCGCCCATGGTGCGATTGAAACACTCAACCATTCCATTTGTTTGCGGATGGTACGCAGAATTGGCGCGGTGAACGAGTTTGCATTTTCGAAGGACAGCTTCGACAAGGAAGGCAATTCTTTGGGAGCCCCGTGGCAAAGAATGGTTGGTTGGTTTGCGGGGTTTAATGTCCCTGAGCGACTCAGGCTATGACAGACGCCATAGTGGAGGGCTCTGGAAATTTCGACCACCTGGGGGTTCTTTATCGTGCACTGACATATATGGTGGAGGATGAAGGAGGTAATATCTTGTGCTGTAATAGATGGCAAAAGCGCCGGTTCGGCATAGCATGTGAGATGATCAATTACAACGATGATCCAGCGATTGCCTGTTGATGTGCTAGGAAGAGGGCCATACAGGTCAATTCCAACGCGCTAATATGGCTGAGCTGGGCAGGTCAATGGCTGCAGAGGAGCGGCGGGCTGGCGGGCTGGCGAGGTGGAATTGTTCGGCGCTGACACTGTGTGCAGGACTGGACGAACCGGCGAACAGAACTGTACATCCCACGCCAGTAGTACTGCTGTCATAGGCGAGTGAGGGTTTTCAATAGCAGCGTGGACACACTGGGGATTTTCGTGGTAGTTGGAGCAAATCACAGAGCGCAGATGGCTCGGAATAGCTAGCAGCCACTTTCGAATACCCGGGAGGAAATTTCTAAGGTAAAGGAGCTCGTCTTAGATGGTGAAATGGTGAGCCTGGCGACAAAGAGGGCTGCGAAGAGGTCGTGACGAGCTGCCAGATAAAAAATCCAGGAGGGAAGCGATCCATGAGTCTTTTCGTTGCTCGGATGTCGTATCAGTGGGCATGTCGGTGGCCATGGAATGTAGGACGGATATAGCAGGAGTGGCTTCAGACGGCAAAAAAGAACGTGAGAGGGCATAAGCATCGGCCCGTGTACGGCCAGAGCGATAGACGACGTTAATATCGTACTCTTGGAGCCAGAAAGCCCAACGTGCCAGTCGACCGCAAAGATCTTTCAAAGCCATCCAGCAGAGGGCCGTGATGACATCAAAAGAACGGACATACAAGTAGGGGCAATCTTTCTCGGCGACGTAATAGTTTGCTTCACTTTTTTGTCAGGGTCCGGCTGGCGTAAACGATGACGTACTCATCAAGGCCAGACTTCCGCTGAGCGAGTTCTGCGCCGAGGCCGACACTGCTGGCATCAGTGTGTATTTCCGTGGGAGGAAAACGGCCGAAATGACGCAGGATTGGCGGAGTCGTCAGGAGGTGGCGGAGCATCGCGAAGTGTAGTGTATAAACCAGGCTAAAAGATCGTGGCTGGACAGACGCTTGATCAGAGGATCGATGATTGTGGCCAAATTGCGAACAAAGCGGCGGAACTAAGAGCAGGGCCGACGAAGCTGCGGAGTTCTGTCACCGTAGTGGGCTTAGTAAATTCTGCTACAGCTCGCAATCTTGCCGAATCGGGAAGAACGCCATTCTTGGAGACTATATGTCCAAGAATGGTTAGCTGCCGTTCTGCGAAACGGCACTTCATAAAATATTGTTACGTGGAAGGTTTACAGACTCAAAGCTGTCCGCACAACTAACGTTGATGAGGGCACCGATTTCACAACACTCAGCGTCGTCGTCTTCTCGGAGTCTATTGCACTTCTTCATCCTCATCACGAACAGCGAATAGAGCTAAGTAACACTACCACCCTGCCGGAAAAGCACAGTCCCGGTGCGGTCTATGTTAGCGAAATAGAACGTTGATAATAGGGCTTTAGACGGGACACATAGAATATTTCGGAGGTTGGAGCTGTGGACGGGGACTTCGTAAACAGAGATTCAACTTCGTAGGCGACGTCGGTCACGGGGCGCAAAACACGGTAAAGGCCAGTGTAACGGGGCAAAAGGTTTTCACACAAGCCCACTCGACGGCACGGGAGCCACAGAAAAACGAGAGATCCAGGAGTGTAGTGGACATCACGGTGGCGGCGGACGTACCGGACCTTTTGGGAGTCTTGGGATGCAGAGAGCCTAGCATAAGCTATCCGGCGGGCATCATGAGCGCGGGCTACGGCATTACTGGCTAAGTACTGGTGGCGTCTGCCGCGGTTAGGGAGGTGTCGAAGGGTAGTAACGGATGTCGGCCAAAAGATAAATAAAATGAGGAGTATCCAGCGCTAGAATGGACAGACGAATTGTAGGCGAATGTCAAAAAAGGGAGATGAACATCCCAATCTCGATGGTCGTCAGACACATACATGGACAGCATGTCTGTGAGGATACGGTTTAGACGTTCCGTGAGGCCGTTGGTCTGGGGGTGATAGGCGGTGGTGAATTTGTGGCGGACGGAGCATGAACGGAGAATTTCGTCAACCACTGGCGACAGGAAACAGCGGCCACGGTCAGTTAGTAGTTCACGAGGAGCACCATGATGAAGAATCACGTTTTCTAGAAGGAAGTCAGCGACGTCTGTGGCGCAGCTGGTCGGGATGGCTCGGGTAATAGCGTACCGAGTAGCGTAATCGGTGGCGACGGCGATCCATTTGTTCCCCGAGGCGGAAACTGGAAAGGCGCCAAGGAGGTCAACGCCTATACGGGAAAACGGGTCAGTCGGTATGGGTATCGGCTGCATATGACCAGAAGGCAAAATTGTGGGCTTCTTCCGACGCTGACACAGTTCACATGCGGCAATGTACTGCTGGACAGAGCGGTAGAGCCCCGGCCGGTAGAAACGTCGGCGCAGACTGTCGTACGTGCGAGAGACACCCAGGTGGCCAGCCGTGGGAGCATCATGGAACTGTTCAAGGGTGATGGATCACAGGTGATGGGGAACGACGAGCAAAAGGTCTGTGCCATCTGGTCGCATGTTACGTCGGTATAGAGTGTTCTCGTGGAGCACAAATAAGGCGAGAGATGGGTCAGGGCGGTCGGAGGTAAGACGGAGGATAATGGAATGCAGAGAAGGATCTAAGTGCTGTTCCTTGGCAATGTTAGCAAAGGCCGAGACAGACAAGACACATGCATCATCGTCAGTGTCTGCAGGACTAGGGGAGTCGACGGGATGACGTGCATCCCGTGACAGTCTGCATCTTGGTGAAGTCGGCCGGATTTGTAGACGACGGAAAAGCTGTATTCTTGTAATCGTAGCGCCGAGCGATCAAACGGCCGGTAGAATCATTGAGAGAGGAAAGCCAGCACAAGGCATGATTTTTCTGTTATCACAGTAAAAGGGCGACCAAATAAGGGCGGAATTTCGTAATAGCCCATACAAGCGCCAGGCACTCTCGCTCTGTGATAGAATAATTTTGTTCGGGTGTTGAGAGGAAGCGGCTGGCATACGCAATCACCCGTGTACGGCCGTGTTGTCGCTGAGCGAGTATAGCTCCTCTTCGATGGCCACTTGCGTCGGTACGGAGTTCAGTATTGGCGGAAGGGTTGAACTGGGCCAAGACTGGTGGAGTATTTAGAGCAGCAATAAGCTCTGAGAAAGCTGCAACTTGTTCAGGCCCCCAATAGAATGAAACGTCTTGATGAGGAGCTGGGCGAGCGGACGAGCAAGGACTGCGAAATTCGGGACGAATCGTCGGAAATAGGAACATAGGCCAATAAAGCTGCGGACATCGCTGGATGAACGCGGAGTGGGAAAATCTCTGACGGCACGTATTTTGTCAGGGTCAGGTTGAACGCCGGAAGCATTAACCAAGTAACCAAGGACTTTGATTTCTCGATGGCCGAAACTGCATTTCTTTGAGTTGAGTTGAAGGCCGGCGCGGCGGAATAGCTCGAGAATGGTAGAAAGGCGAGAGAGGTGGCTGTCAAAAGTTGACGAGAAAACAATGACGTCGTCTAAGTAACAAAGACAAGTCGTCCACTTGAAGCCGCGCAGCAACGAGTCCATCATCCGTTCGAAAGTTGCAGGGAAAGCCAGAAAGCATGACTTTAAATTGATAGAGGCCATCAGGGGTAATGAACGCTGTTTTTTCACGGTCTCTCTCGTCGACTAAAATCTGCCAGTAGCCGGAACGAAGGTCGATGGATGAAAAGTAGCTGGCCCCGTGAAAATTATCAAGCGCGTCGATGCGCGGAAGAGGATATACATCTTTTTTGGTTATCTTATTCAAATGACGGTAGTCAACGCAGAATCTCCAACTGTATTCCTTCTTCTTGACCAACATGACAGGGGATGCCCAGGGGCTACTCGAAGGCTCGATTATGTCGTTCGATAACATCTTTTCGACCTCAGTTTGAATGACGCGTCGCTCGGCAAGCGAACCACGATAGGGCCGCCTGTGAATAGGACTGGCGTCACCGGTGTCAATGCGGTGGGTGACAACTGTCGTTTGACCCAATGGGCGGGTACCGAAGTCAAAAAGGTCACTGTAGGTAAACAAAAGCTTGTGTTACTCAGCGGCGAATTCAGGTTGCAGATCAGCTGCAATCGTGCTGCTAAGCGAATCAGGGCGCGATGTGGACGACGGAGGGGTTGTTGACAGGGACGGCAGTTGTATGATCTGTAGACAGAGCTGAAATGGCACGATCGGTAATCGGGGACAGCGCAGCTAATGAAATTCCCTCGGGCAGAACTTGAGTTGAAAAGCTGAAATTAAGGACAGGGAGAGTGGTGCGGTTCTGGGAGATGTGCACAATTAGATGAGGAAGGGTGACGTGCCGCTGAGGCATGACATCAGTAATGGGACAAGCGAGATAATCGCCATCTGGGATGGGTGGAAATGGCGACATAGGGATGTAAACGCCAGTTTCAGGTGGAAGGCGGCTAAACTGTGCTGATTGAAGGCGGGGTGAGCCAGAGGGGTCTTCAGAGCAGAGCGGAAGGTCCAAGCGAAGTAGGCCGCTAGAGCAGTCAATAAGGGCAGAGTGGGCTGTTAAGAAGTCAATGCCAAGGATAACGTCGTGGGGGCATTCATGTAGGGCGGTGAACAACACTGGGGCATGACGGTCAGCAATTGTAACTCGCGCCGTACACATGCCAATCACAGCAGCAGGGCTGCCATTGGTGACGCGAACTGTGGACGAGCCGGCTGGCGTAAGGACTTTCTTGAGGCGACGGCGAAATGAGGAGCTGAGAACGGACAGTGGGGCGCCTGTATCAATTAGAGCAGAAACGGGAACTCCATCCACAAGGACGTCGATACGGTTATTTTGTAGGGCAGGGGTGAACAGAGGTTTTTCGCTCCGGGTCATAAATGCAGCGTCACCTCCGGGAGCTGTATTGGCTAGTTTTCCGGTACGTGGCCAGAATAGGACGGTGGTAAACTGCGGCGAGGAAGAGGATAACGTGAACATTGTGCTTGCGGGGATGGTGAACGGTTGGCAGCACGGACAGTGGAACCGGGGTCTGCACGGGTCTAGTCGGGGCGAGGTCAGGAATAGCGAGGGGCATATAGTCTCCGCGGCGGTCGACGTAGGTGTACTGACGAGATGGCGTGTACCAGTGACTATGGCAGTGGCGGGAAATGTGGCCCACGCGAGAACAAGTAAAACAGATGGGGCGATTGTCGTGAGTACGCCATTAATTTGGGTTGCGGTAACGATATCGGGGCGAGAAACTAGCGTTGGTTGAGGCGGCAGCAATTACTGGAGGGGCAGGTCCTGAATCCGTGGTGTCGGTGGTGCTGGTAGAAAGGAGGCCCATATTCGCAACCTCTTGGCGAACAACAGCCTTAATAAGTGATATAGTAGCCAGGGTGTTGTCGGGTTTATGCGACAGCGAGGCCGCGGGAGTCATTGCCTCAATCTCTTGGCCGACAATGCGTGCCGAAGTGCTGTCGTTAGCAGGCGGTCGAGGAGTCGGGATATCGATACAGGAGGAGCTAGCAGCCGTGTTCGGCAGCCGGTCGAAACGGTGAGATATGCTCCTCTGTATCGCCTGCTCGAAACGTCGGCACACCTGCAGCGCAGAGTCCACGGTGGAGCACAGCAATCCCTGCACAACAGGAGGTTGAGGGCATCTTCGGCAGTGCCTTTTACTATATGGCCGACTTTATCCTCCTCAGGCATGCCTTGGTCGATTTTGCGGCATAGAGACAGGACGTCTTGGATGTAAGTGTGATAAGACTCCGTAGACGTTTGGGCGCGAGAGGCGAGCGCTTTTTTGGCGGCTGTGTGGTGGCCAATAGGCTTTCCGAATAGGTTGTGGAGCTTCTGTTTGCAAATATTCAAAGATGTTAGCTCGTCTTCGTGGGTTTCAAACCACACCCGCGTGGTCCCAGCCAAGTAAAAGATTACATTCGTGAGCATGAGTGCGGCATCCCACCTGTTGTGCTTTCTCACGCGCTCGTATAGGGCTAGCCAGTCGTCTACGTCAACGTGGTCGGTCCCGCAGAAGGTTCCGGGGTCACGGGGGTGGGCCACTACAACAGCAGGTGCGGCGGCTGCACAGGTAGAGGCGTCTGTAGTCATTGTGGTGGTTCCGATGTGGCGGCCGCTGCGGCGATCCAGCTTGTGAGAGGGGATCGAATAGATTCACCTCCACCAAGAGATGTTACATGGAAGGTTTACAGACCCAAAGCTGTCAGCACAACTAACGTTGATGAGGGCACTGATTTCACAACACTCAGCGTCGTCGTCTTCTCGGAGTCTGTTGCACTTCTTCATCTTCATCACGAACAGCGAATACAGCTAAGTAACAATATAATTGGAGTCCAACGTCTTCAGGCATCGCAGAACTGTCTCAAGGCGCTGGAAGGGGGATGAAAAATTCGTGGAAAAGATGACAACGTCGTTCAGGTAACAAATGCAAATGTGCCATTTGGGTCCTCTGAGTAAGTTGCCCATCATGCGTTCGAATGTGGCAGTGGCATTGGACAGTCCGAATGGCATGACATTAAATTCATAGAGCCCATCGAAAGTGACGAAAGCGCTTTTTGGGCGATCAGCCTCTGCAGTCGGCACCTGCCAGTAACCTGAACGCAGGTCCAATGAAGAAAAGAACTCAGCTTCTTGCAGGCAGTCAAGGGCGTTGTTGACACGAGGAAGAGGGTAAATGTCCTTGCGAGTGATAGTGTTCAGTCGGCGGCATCATCACCATCATCATCATCAGCCTGACTATCCCACTGCAGGGCAAAGGCCTCTCCCATATTTCTCCACTTACCCCGGTTCTGTGCTGGCTGCATCGACTTGACCCCCGTAAACTTCTTAACCTCATCCGCTCACCTAACATTCTGCCGCCCCCTGCTACGCTTTCTTTCTTTTGGAATCCAGATTGTTACCCTAAGCGACCATCGGTTATCCTCTCTTCGCACTGAATGTCCTGCCCATGCACATTTCTTCTTCGTAATTTCCAATAGAATGTCGGTAACTTGAGTTATTTCTTAATGTTAATCTCTTAATGTTACCCCTACCATTTTTCGTTCCATAGCCCTCTGGGTTGTCGTCAACTTAAGTAGAACTCTCTTGGTTAGCCTCCACGTTTCAGCCCCATAGGTGAGTACAGGTAAGATGCAACTGTTGTATACTTTCCTCTTGAGCGATACCGCTAAGCTGCTAGTCATAATCTTCGAGTGCTTGCCAAATGCGCTCCATCCAAATCCTGTTCTTCTTATTTCCTTTTCATGGTCCGGATATGCGGTTACTACGTGTCCTAAGCAGACATAATCGCCTACTACTTCCAGTACTTCGCTACCTAATGTAAACTGCTGTTCCTTCCCGAGGATGTTGAACATTACCTTAGTCTTCTGCATGTTGATTTTCAAGCCTACCTTTCTACTTTTCCTGTCTAGGTCATCAATCATTATTTGCAGTTCAACCCCCGAGTTGCTTAGCAAGGCAATGTCATCAGCAAATCGCATATTACTGAGGTATTCTCCATCTACCCTTATCCCTAACTGCTCCAATTCCAAGTCTCTGAATACCTCCTCTAAGTAAGCTGTGAATAGTACTGGGGAGATTGTGTCTCCTTGCCTAACACCTTTCGTTATGGGAATTTTGTTACTTTCTTTTCAGAACTATGGTTGCTGTGGAGCCACTATATATATCTTCCAGCACTTTCACGTATGGCTCGTCTACCCCCTGATTTCGCAATGCCTGCATCACCGCCGAGGTTTCAACTGAGTCAAATGCTTTTTCGAAATCAATGAATGCTATGTATAAAGGCTGATTATATTCCGAGCATTTTTCTATCACCTCATTGATGGTATGGACATGATCGATAGTAGAGTACCGTTTTCGAAAACCTGCTTGATTCTTTGCTTGATCGCAATCTAAGGTTGTCCTGATTCGATTAGCGATTACCTTAGTAAATACCTTATACGTTACAGACAGTAAGCTGATTGGTCTGTAATTTTTAAGGTCCTTAGAGTCGCCTTTCTTATGAATGAGGATAATGTTTGCGTTCTTTCATGGTTCCGGTACCGTCGATGAAACCAGGCACTACGTATACAGGGTGGCCAGTTTCTCTAGCACGATATACCCCCCGTCCTTTAGCAAATCTGTAGTTATCCGATCCTCTCCAGCTAATTTCCCCCTTTTCATAGTTTCTAGTGCTTTCTTGACCTCGTCCTTCGTCACTGGTGGAACGTCTGACTGTTTTTCCCTGCCGCCAATCTCGTTACGATCCTAACTACTTTGGCTGCTGTAGAGATCTGTATAGAACTCCTCGGCTACTTTGACGATCTTGTCCGTATTTGCGACGACGCGGCGGTATAGTCTATAGAGGATCAGATGGAACCGTCATTTTTCTTGACCAGGACGACCGGAGACGCCTAAGGGCTGTGCGACGGTTGTATCACGTTGCGCTGGAGCATGTCAGTCCTGGTCGTCAATGATGTGGCGCTCAGCGGCTGAGACACGGTTCGGACGCTGGCGCAAAAGAGCATGGGTGCAGGTATCAATACGGTGGGTAACGGTAGTTGTGCGTCCAAAAGAAGGTTGCTGGGAGTCGAACGAAGTCACGAAACGTTGTAGGATGGCGACAAACTGGGTTTGTTGTAAGGGCGCCAGGCCAGCGTCGATAGACTGGTGGAAAACTTCGAGGGAAATGAAGTGGCGACAGGAAGAGGCATTATAACGCTGATGTGAAGACAGGCGGTGGTATTGACGAAGGGATAGGTGGAAGTAAGAATGCAAGCGAAGAGGCAAACTGTGCAAAATGGAGCCAGTGTCAATTAAACAATATCTTTTAAGAAGCTCGCAAAGGGGCTACCATTTAGTTAATATGCTACGACGAGAGACAAGTTAGCTTGGCAATGTTTTCATTTAGACCACAAGAAGCCGTGTTAAACTTGTATATTAAAAATGATTCGTGAACTTCGCGTTCATGGTGGGCTTTGAAACCTGATTCCAATAAAGTTACTTGCATTTTTTGAAAGGGGTGCTTGGTAATGTTTACATGCTTAGAGATAGGAAGCTTAGGCAGTGTATTACAATGAGCTTTATGATTATTAAATCGCTATCTGAAGGGTGTTTCGGTTTGGCCAATGTACTGAATTTTGCAGATAGAACATTCAGGCATGTAAATCACGTTTTCCGTATCTCATGAGAAGTTGCCTCGAATCTTTACATTAAAGTTCGATGCAGTGCTGAAAGCTTTCACTGATGTAGTCATTTGTGCACAAACTTTGCAGCGTGACTTGTTGCAAGGATGGCAGCCGATTGGTGCAGTGGGGCTAGCTTTAGACGAAGTTAAAATATCACTGAGATTCTTGTTACGGCGATAGACAACACGGGGGGCTTGCTGATAAATTTCTTTTAAACGATCACTTTGCATGAAAATACTATGATGTTTCTTTAATATGCCTGCAACGTTGGGGACCGAAGCTGAATGCGTTAGCACGAGATTGATTCTTGATTGGCCGGATGGTTCCTTTTCCGCTTTGAGGAGTGCTTTGCGATCAAGAAGGCTTGCTCGTTCCACTGCATCATTTATTAGGCGCTCTGTATATTTGCGTTCCATTAGGGTGTTACGAAGGTTGGCACAGTGAAACTCAAAGTCGCGATCGTCTGAACATATCCGTTTAAAGCGGACGGCTTGTCCATATGGGATGCTAGTCTTCCAGTATTTAAGATGGCTGCTGTCGAAGTGCAGGTACTGAGGTCTGTCACTGGGTTTCCGGTATAGATCAGTGATTAGTTTGCCATTCTTTATTGACCCTGTCACGTCTAGAAAAGCAATAGTGGTTCGAGAATAAGAATGAGAAAAGTTTATGGCCTCATGCACATTATTAAAACTAGAGATGAATAATAGAAGTTCTGCCTCACAATGTTGCCAAATAAAAAAAAATGTCGTCTATGAATCTCTTGGAGCAAAAAGGCTTTAGCGGGTAGTCTTCGAGAAACCGGTCTTCTAATAAGCCCATGAATATGTTGGCGTAGTTGGGACCAATACGTGTACCCATCAATGTTCCGTTAATATGGACATAATGTCTGCCATCAAATTCAAAGTTGTTAAGTTCAAGTATTAATTTAAGAAAGATAGCCAATGTAGAACCGTCAATGTTACTGCACAAGGTTCGATCTTCAAAAGCCTTTACAACTGACCGGATACCATCGGAGTGGGGAATATTGGTATAAAGTGACGCAATATCCAGAGTTACGAGCAAGATGCCTTGAGGGATGGTGATATCAGCTATATCTGCTAGGAAATCAGTTGTATCCTTTATGTAGGACTTGAATGTGGCTGGAATCTTATTGATTAGAGTGTCAACATAGCGTGACAGGTTTTCCGTTACGGTTCCTATACCGGAAATGATGGGTCGTCCAGGGTTGTTAGGTTTATGAATTTTGGGCAATAAATAAAATCGGCCTGGTACAGAACTAAGGGGAATTATTGACTTTGCAGTGCTTTTGTCATTTGTTTCACTCAAGCTAAGACTGGATAAGGTTTCTTCCAAGACAGTTTTAAACTCCTCAGTCGGATCGCTTTCTAGCAGGCGGTAAAAGGAACCATCCGCCAGTTGCCTTTCGGCTTCCGCGATGTAGTCACTTCTGTTCATGACTACGATGGCATCACCTTTCTCAGCGGGCTTTATGACAATATCAGTTTGTGACGCGAGTCGTTTTATTGATGCGGTTTCTTTTCCAGAAAGGTTACGACAAAATTTCTTTTGGGTATTATAAGCTTTCAGCACATCATTTTGGACTGCCTTAATATAAATGGCGAGGCAGTTTTCTCTTGGAGTCGGGGGAGTCCAGTGATTTTGAGAGGGCAATTTAACATCTTGTCCGGGATCTTGTGGCCGGCCATCGCCTTGTGGCCGGACACGTGTCATTCGGTTATACCTTGCACCGCCATTACATCACGCGTGTGAAATCTTGTTTTTGGTATTTTGGTGTTTATTTGTTGACAGTGGCTGGTCACGTGTTCTTCGATTGTGTATGTATATAGGAAATGCGAACCGACAGCTTCTTTCTACATTCCTTGACAAAGGCCGGACCCCGGCCGAAACGTCGGATTAAAGTGTTGTTTTTTCACCGTGTGTCACCTACTTCAAGTTTATGACCTACCGGATCCATTCGAGCTTCAACCCACTCCCAATATATATATATATATATATATATATATATATATATATATATATATATATATATATATATATATATATATATATATATATATATATATGTATATATATATAGATATAAGTAGATAAATGAAGGGGAAATGAGGGTGCTCGTTACAATACATGAAGCAAAAAATCCAACAGTCGGCAGAGGCCGAGGAAAGCATTGGGGATTATGTTTTATGTCTTTTTTAATTTTTATTTGGATAATCACAGCAATGAGATGTAATCTGCTTAGGGGAAAGATAATTAAACACAAAGCAGAAGAAAAGAAACGTGCGATGGTGGGACCGAACCCACGACCTCCGAATATCGCTTCCGGTGCTCTGCCAACTGAGCTACATCAGCCGCTGTCCCCCCTGCTACTTTCTCGGGTATTAATGTTGTCTGTATGCGAACCTTGAGAGTGTATATATATATATATATATATATATATATATATATATATATATATATATATATATATATATATATATATATAAGCACGGGACGCGATATTCGGAGGTCGTGGGTTCGGTTCCCACCATCGGCACGTTGTTTTTTCTTCTACTTTGTGTTTAATTATCTTTCCCTAAACAGATTACATTACTAATTTGTGTGATTATTCAAGTAAACATTGAAAAAAAAGACACAATGCACCATTCCCAATGCTTTCCTTGGCCTCGCCGACTGTTGGCTTCATTCCTTCATGTATTATAACGAGCACCCTCATTTCCCCTAATTGATCTGCTTGTAGCTCACGGGGGTCTCGGTTCTGGCAATCTTGAAGTAATAGGTAGCGTAAGAGGGTTCTACCACAGATTTCGCCTTCGCTCTTGATCACGTTCCACGTGACGCTGGCGGTAACAAAGGACGTTCCACGTCCGCCGCTATGGCTGAGGGTGGCGCTGGTGAACACTCTCAAGGTTCGTATACAGACAACATAAATACCCAAGCAAGTAGCATGGGGGACAGCAGCCGATGTAACTCAGTTGGAAGACCACCGGATGCGTTATTCGGAGGTCGTGGGTTCGGTTCCCACCAATGGCACGTTGTTTTTTCTTCTATTTTGTGTTTAATTATCTTTCCCCTAAACAGATTACATTACTAATTTGTGTGATTATTTAAGTAAACATTTAAAGATAGACACAATGTACCATCCCCAATGCTTTCCTTGGCCTCGCCGACTGTTGGCTTCATTCCTTCATGTATTATAACGAGCCCCCTCATTTCCCCTTAATTGATCTGCTTGTAGCTCACGGGGGTCTCGGTTCTGGCAGTCTTGAAGCCATAGGTAGCGTAGGAGGGTTCTAGCACAGCTTTCACCCTCGCTCTTGATTACGTTCCACGTGACGCTGGCGGTAACAAAGGACGTTCCACGTCCATCGCTATGGCTGAGGGTGGCGCTGGTGAACACTCTCAAGGTTCGTATACAGACAACATAGCAAGTAGCATGGGGGACAGCGGCCGATGTAGCTCAGTTGGAAGAGCACCGGACTCGATATTCGGAGGTCGTGGGTTCGGTTCCCACCATCGGCACGTTTTTTTCTTCTACTTTGTGTTTAATTATCTTTCTCCTAAACAGATTACGTTACTAATTTGTGTGATTATTCAAGTAAACATTAAAAAAAACACAACGTACCATCCCAATGCTTTCCTTGTCCTCGCCGACTGTTGGCTTCATTCCTTCATATATATATATATATATATATATATACAGACAGAGAGAGATACAGATAGATAGATAGATAGATAGATAGATAGATAGATAGATAGATAGATAGATAGATAGATAGATAGATAGATAGATAGATAGATAGATAGATAGATAGATAGATAGATAGATAGATAGATAGATTGAATAATCAATAGCGAGATAAATACTCAAGTTGTGTAAACTCGTCCTGTAGGTCGACACTGTATAGTATTGACAGTCAATGCGGCTGATGCTGTATCGGTGCGTTATTATCAGGTGTATCCTTTTTTTTTCTAAGCTTATGTACCATTGTCCTACATTTAAGTCGAGAGCTTCGCTATGCTATGTGGAGCCTGTCTTTGCGTTGCACTTAATTTGACCCTTAAGTGACCTTGCCCGACTAAACTTAGGCGTCCACGATTACTTGGTCTCCACCCAAAAGTCTACTGCACCTTTCTATCGGCAAAACCTAACTAAAAAATCTAAGAGAAAAATTATGAAAAAATAATCAATGAAATAAAAAGCGGGTGTTATGGGCGATATTACAGCAACACCCATAGCGTTCGCTCTATCACTAGGTTTAAGCCTAGCTTAAACCAACACAATTTTCTGACTTCCTCAAAAACATTTTGCTCTCTGCCCATTGCTCCCTGCCAAAACAGGCTTCCGCGGAAGAGACTTTGTTGCAAACTGATTAAAATAGGAAGCTGAGGTTGTAAAACATATGGGCTGCCCAACGAAAGGTGAGTCCCCAGCATGCGATAGATGTGATGGGAATAATGTCTTGTACGTATTTCACTTAGCCAGCCATCCCATGAGAAAACGCGACCAATGCAAACACCATCGTGAGGACACCAGAGGGAATTGTAATAGCTTAATAATGTTGTCAAGAATACACTCAATGCGTCAGCCACGTCCTACGCAGATCTTCCAATGTGGCCTTAGCTCGGAATATTCTTCGGAAGTATTTTAAAAGATGGAATTTCGAACGTTTTGCGCAATAGCAGTGTTAAGAAGTGTCATGCATCTAGATGCTTCGATTTTTTTTTCATAAAACGCATTTCACACAGGTGTGGATGGCTGTGCATTGTAGGTTACGACCTTGTAGAAGTTAGCTAAATCTACCATTACCACGCCATTACGATCTCTCTTGTCATCCTGTACGCCCAGCCTTCCGCCAAATAGCAAATTGATTACCTCACTTACGTGCTCTGCCTTACTCTGCTTTGTTTGTTATCGTGATGTAATGGGCATTGTTTTCCTTTCCAGTACTAGTTCACTTGATTTGGCTATCATCAGTTAACCTCTGTGTCACTTTCAGAAAGATACCGGTTGAACTCTGTCTAGAAGCTCGTAATGGCTCGACACGCACATCCGCGTGGAAAGCAACGTATGCAGTCTATTTGTCTACGATGACTCACGGCGCATGGTTTTGTGCAGGACCTTGGCGATGCTCGCGGGGACCAGCGACTTCCGTTTGTTGTTTCTGCGGCGATGCTCGCGGCGCCGTCTGCTCTCGCTAGCACTGATTTCCTTCATGACGCTGCCCTTTTCGGCGTCCTTTGGAACCGTGGGGGAACTGTGAACGTCGGCGCCAAGTGGTTCAGGGACACCAGTGACCTGAGTTGCTCCGCCGCCAGCATCCGGGTCCTAAACGAAGGTCAAATCCTTCACGTCAGGACATTTCGGCTCAGCTTCGTCACCGCAACTAAACGTGCACATCCGAGGGTTCTTGTCGGAAACGTTTTACTCGCAAATTTTTAAAGCGTACGTACGTACGTACGTTTTTTGCATTCATTTAATGATTAATCTGCCCTAAAGCCTCATTCCACATAACAATGGAAGCTGGGGAACGGAAGGAAAGATATGTTGTATCAAGCAGCACAAAACAGATTCATGGTTGAAAGAATAATCTGAATACGCCAGTGTCAACCAGATCGAAATAAAGAAATCCCTTGTACGACCGCAGTAACGGCACCATTTAGTCTATTTCATTACGCGATAGCTCGAAGGAAAGAGGCAAGTTAACGGAATGTGCCTCCAAAGATGATTTCTCTGTCTTGATTTCTTATGTGCTACCGGAAAGTTAGAAATCAAGCGGGACTTATCCTGCACTGACCGGATGTCTGAGAACGTTTCTTCAGTTTTCAAACGGATTCATTTAAGACTGGCTTGTGCAGCGATTACACAAACAGGCTCAAATATTTAATGAAAAGAACACAGGTCGCCCTTTTCGGCACGCTTTCGTAGCGGCGTGAGTCATTGGCCAGGCGTCCAACCTTGCGCACCCAATATTAAGGTACACACCTCAATGTACGCGTGTACAATAATGCTTTCGTTGCAGCAGTTAATAACATCCGGCCGATGCGGCTGTATCAATGTCTGCGCGACTTGGTTGCAGGAAAATCAATTTTGTATTCCAGGACAGAATGGCTGTCATATAAAGGCCGATGTATTTTTTGCCCACTCAGTGATTCTCAATTTCTCCCAGTAACATGATCAGTATGATCAGGAGATTCCTTTTTATTGTAAAAGTACCCTTACATAGGGTGTATGCATGCATATATACGCACCTACATGTCAACAGTACGTGCAAACATGTAACACATATATGTAAACATCGAACATGCATGTAAACAGTAAGTTCAGTACGAATGTCTTGTATATCATAGCATGTGGCAATTCTATATCTTTTTGTTTCAAGCAAAATTTGAAACTCCTTCGTTACAATACGACTCAGCTTTCCAGCGAATAGTTGCGTGACAGAGGAAATGCGATAATTAATAATAAATCAAATAACACTACAGTGCCGAGAATGGGCCCCTGGGGTTCCCTAGAAGATGCACCTAGTAAAGATAACGGAAATAACTGAATATTGCCCTTTTCGCTATGCGACGTATGCCAATGTGGTTCGATCCCTCCAATTTAGTTTCAACTGCCGTGCGCCCCAGCCACTATACCTTGATGAATAACCAGCGCTAAAGACTAGGACGAAGGGCAAGAAGCAAAAAGAACGGACACATGTTGATCGCGGTTGTGACATTATGACAAGCGCCATCATATACCTTCCAGAAGGAGAATTTCGATAATGCATTTGTACGTCCTCACCATTTAGCTGCTTTCGCTAATGTCGGGCCCACGGAACCGAGCTTGCATTTTTCTAACCCTCAAACTATGGCCGCTGCTTGCTCAAAGATTTTGAACATTAAGATGGAGCTTTTTACTACAACTATATAGTGTGTTATTCAAGTTACGAAGCTCCATATGGTACAGGGTAATGATGCCTCAGAAAAAAAGCAAAAGAAAGTGGCACCGCAAGTGTCCGCAAAATGTATCCCAGGATCAGACTTGATGATGATGATGATAACAACTTATTTTCCACGTTATAAGAACGCCCCTAGCCCGCTCCCTCGGAGCGCAGGCCTCGGGGCAGGGGCCGGGACCTCCGCGATTAGAAACCGGCAAAGAGGCCTTGACTCTTCGCGGCTTCTTCCGCCAGGCGGATGGCTTGTTGCCGTGGGGCAGGGATCTCGTTTCGCAGCAGGGCTTCCCAGGCTTCTCTACAATAATTATTTGCTTTACCCCCGTGGGGAAAGAGTCAGTGCATTCCCAGGTTATGTGGTCGAAGGTCTCTTTCGCCCCACAGTGCTTGCATTTATCTTTTTTTTCTATCGTCTAACAGAGCATAATATGCCCGGATTGGGTTTACAAAGTTCCAGCTTGCAGGCGCCGCCATGCGACTGCATCCCTATTGTTGAAACTTTTATCCGGTGGTGGCGCCAGTCTCTTTCTTCACCTGTAGTTTTCGAGAATCTCCGTATCATTTTTCTGGCGCTCGTTCATCTTCCGGCAGTGGGGTGGCTCCACAGCTATCCGGAAGTAGAGAATCTAGATAACTCGTGGGCCGCTTCGTTGCCAGGAACGGATGTGGGCGCGGGGGTCCAAATTAGGTGAATTTTCCTGTTTAGTCGTCTACTGGCCAGAATCCTTGCCGCTTCCAGCGAGACCCTACCCTTTCCAAAATTCCAAATAGCCGTTTTGCTATCGCTGATTATAAAACTGGCTTGCGTTCCGACGCAAGTGAGCGCTATTTCAACTTTTTCAACCGTTTCGGCGTTATGGCTTCTAATGGTGGCGGCTGATACCGGGGTGCCTCAGCCGTCGACTACCAAGGCGACCGCCGCCCCCGTTGTGCCACTTGCCGCATCCACGTACGCAGCCGACTACCTGTCCAGCGATTCGAAGCGTCTGATTAGTACTTCTGCTCTCTTCTCCCCCTCTCTATGTTGAATATAGGATGCATGTTGCAAGGGAGGGGGAATGAATAGATTTTCTCCCCATTCCTGCGGGATGCTTATTTTTCCTCGTAGTTCCTTATCTGTCTGTAGGCCTACCAGCTCGAGGATATATCTACCCGTGGTTGTTCCGCCTAATCTTTCCAGCTGCGAAAGTCTGACAGCCTCCACTATTTCGCTCTAGGTATTGTGCACTCCCTTAGAAAGGAGCTTCTCTCTGGATGTGGTAATTGGAAAGCCCAGGACCCTCTTTATGCACCGTCGGAAGAGAGTGGCTACTCTCATCTTATCCGAACTAATGTTTAATAACAGCGTGACATAGCACACGCAGCTTATAATGTATGCTTGAGTTAGTTTAAAGCAATCTTTCCTTCAAGCCTCGTCCTTTCAGCGCGACCCTTCTAAATATGCCCATGGCTTGCACGGCGAATATTTCTAGTTTTTTTTAAATGCCCCATCATTACATCCATTCTGCTGAATGAATAGTGTTAGGATTCTGATTTGATATATCGTTGGAACTGGTTTTCCGTCTACTTTAATATCAAAATCCCTCCTGCAATTGCATCGGAGTTATTTTGTGTTATAGGCGAATAATTACGATTTTTTTTTTATGGAGAGCCTGATAGACCTCTACTGGCAGCATAGTCTACGACAGTGTCCGCTTCCGCCTGCAGGCGGTCAGGGCTCGCATCGCTACTCTGGTTAATCCAGAGATTGATGTCATCCGCATGCATACTGAAATTGAGCCCCTTAATGCTCCTCACGCTTCGGCCAGTCCCCTAGTGAACGAAGCCCTGCGGCGTGCCCCTGCTCCCTATTTTCACTGTGGGAGACAATATCTTGAAACTTCATGCAAGCAGCTCTGAGAAAAAGCCCTAGATGTACTCGTATGTTCATAAGCCTACCCCGCATTTCTGGAGACTGCGAAGGATCGCTTCGCGTTGAACGTTATAAAAAGCGTTTGTCAAGTCCAGGACGAGAATGACTTTGGCGCGCGAGTCGATTATGTCGTGTATAAGCCGAAGGATAACTTCCTGCGTGGAGAAGCACGGTCGGAAGTCGACCATCTCGTGCGGCCACAGGTCGTGTTTCCCCATAAAGCGCGTGATTAGTCGGTGACATCACCAGTCACGTTCCGAAGAGTAGTGTGATGAGCATATAAAGACAGTATGTGATCAATACATTCATGGTAATTCGTCTTAAGTCATGCTCAGTGGCATCATAGTTATTAAATACATTGGCGGTCTTTGACTTATCACGTGACTGAGTGAATGATCTGACCAATTCACGTGGCAGTCAATTTTCATAAAAAGTCATGTTACGAATGTATCACGTGACAATATCATGTCACAGTGAAGTTACATGAAAATGTAACGTAGTTATGTGAGTATCCCGTGACAAGGTCACGTGGCAGTCAAGTTGCATGAAAATGTCTCGTGACTACGACAGTATCGGGTGACAATTTGAAGTGATAGTCAAGTTGCGTGAGAATGTCACATGGCGACGAAAACGCCACGCGACAGGAGCGACGCGATACCGGTAATCACACACTTGCAGGCGCCAAGGTGAGAGAGAGAAATTTTTATTAACATCTGCGGGTAAAGGAGCTCCAGCCCTCCGTTGCTTGGGGTGGATGGCGGGCTGCCCGCCTCAGACGCAGGGCGGCAGACGTGGCCTACGGCGTGTCAGGCCAGCTGGATGGCGGCTAGCTGGAGCTCAAAGTTCGAGCAGCGCCACACGGTTTCCCAGAGGTTTAGTGTCAGATTCATGCCCCTACTGTCAGAAAAGGTGCAGTCCAATGTGATGTATGCGAGGGTCCCTCTCCCGTCACAGTTTATACACATTTCTTATCTTTCTCCGGGGAGCATGACTTACCAAGAGCGGTATGGGAGCGGTCCATTCTGAAGGCGGAGCCAGGCGACGGCCTGCCTGCAGT
This sequence comes from Amblyomma maculatum, assembly GCF_055883805.1. Classification (NCBI taxonomy): domain Eukaryota; kingdom Metazoa; phylum Arthropoda; class Arachnida; order Ixodida; family Ixodidae; genus Amblyomma; species Amblyomma maculatum. Next base: position 204,079,650 of record NC_139347.1, on the reverse strand, counting down.
TTAGGGTAAAAGCTATCAGAGCAACCACCAACCTATTCAGCCAAATAAAGGAAATTTCCATTGAACGCCACGAGCCCTGGCGTTGTGCTAGTGAAAACTATTCAAGGGGCTCGCGATGTATACGGTGTGTAGCAACAACGCCCAGGCTTTCGCATTTATCCAACGCTGTCTGTGCAGTGTTCTCGGAATGTTTGCCTGGGTCCTGTCTCTCAGGGGCACAGTGAAAATTACGTACATTCACTGCTCCATTCTGCATGTGGCACAGCACATCGAGGTTGACTTTTCTTGTATGAACTTCCTTGTCTCGGGTGGCTCGGTGCATAAAAAATGGGCATCTGTGGCTACTTCCATCACTTCGCCCGACTTGTGCCTTGACCGTCATTGTCGCATTGCTCACTACTCGTGATCCAGAACTGCCGAAATGGCTGGCCTTCATATAGCCGCGGACATTATTATTGATTGCGCGCACGTCCAAGAACCTTGCTATTTTATACGATTCACGCGAGGCTTTCACAGAACTGCAACATCTAGAGCGTGGAGCCTCCTGCGTCAAGCGCCTCCGGCATAACCTTTATAATGCCTGTGACCGCGATGCTGATAAGGTAATGCATGTGGCTTCCGTCATACGTGAGTGTATCTGATAACGAGGCAGCTGATCGCTTTGCGAAGGTGGCACGTTGTGAGAGTGGTATCCCCGTAACTAACGCGGTGGCAGCGTTTGACTTTGCTCGAAATATTGTTCGGTACACCATATAAGCAAAGACACTCCCGAGTCACCGCGGGCTACCCCCAACAAACAATCTGCTTCCGAGATGATGGTGGTTCAGCGAAGAAACGTCTCCTTCTATTTTGAATTGGGTGCGCATGGTCAGCGGATTGCCGTCAACGCATCTGCGATATAACCAAACGGATCGCGTAGCGACTGCATGCACTGGAAACCGCCGAACACCTCATTTGTGTTTGTCCTGCATTTTCTAGTGCACGTGGAATATTTCACGTGTAGTACATAGAATTTGGCCTTTAATGTGTGACTGAAGAAGGTGGGGGGCTCATTTTTCCTAGTGGCCCCGCTCACAAAACGCAGAGAGCCTTATGTGCTCTCGTATGGCACTTGGACGGCGCGAACAGCGCGGCTGGCTTTCTCAAGCGCAGACATTTAAGCATGTACAGTGCCCGTGCCAAATTTGTGCGGCGTCAATCAGAACTTTAAATGTTTACGTGCCAAACCTCTCTGCGCGCTTCCCTTCTATGGTCGCCCGCGCGTTTCACACATTTCTTATGTCCATCTCATTTTGTAATTCTCTTTCCCCCGATCACACCCTATCAGGCTCCTTATATATATCCTATCCTGTGCCCAGCCAGGTGTGGGCCAGTTGCAATGTGTGGCGTTATCGCTCTTCGGTTGTTGATAAGTTATCGGTGCTTATGCACGTGTACTCTTGTGATGCTCGGTGCTTGCGTGACGTACTCATTGCGAGTATATATAATTGTCATGTTGCAATAAACGGCTTTTTTCCCTTTACCATGGGGTATGGGCTCCACCACTCAAGTCTTCATCGAGCTGTCATCCTGCGAAACGCTACATTGTGTCAGAAGTGATCCGGGCTATACGGGGCCCACAGCAGATGTAAGGCTACCCCTTCTGACTGACCACCAACCACAAAGTAACTGGCAGGATAATAGCAATATACAATGGCACAAGAAAGGAGGCCCAATATTTTTCTGGCGTAGCCGCAGGTTGGCTCCAACTTCGACAAGATGCCTGAGTGACCTGAGTGGATACAATAATTTGATGACTACCGATTCGCCTCAAGACTGAATGAGAGAACTCAAGAAGCTTAGGAATGTCCATTGCTGTACACAATTGGATGAGAGGCACACAACATTTTCAAGACGTTCAGCTTCTCAGAGGAAGATTTGAAGAAGAAGCAGTTTGATGCTTGTTTTGTGCCCGCATGGAGCTCAGTTTACGAAAGCGCGTTCTTCCACCGCCACCACCAAGAACCAGGCGAGTCTGTAGATTCGTATTTGACAGAGTTACCTAGGTTTGCCTATAAATGCGGCTGCTGGGAGATGAAAGAGCAGATCATTCTAGACCGTTTTGTAGTTGGACTACAGGATACGAAGTTGTCGGAAGCTCTTCAAATGGATGCAGCACTGACCCTGCGAAGTGCTTTCAGCAAAGCAGGCCTGAAAGAAGTTGTACAGCGACAGCAACAAGATCGCGGCATTTTCGACTGTGAGCAGAGTTTCTTGACGCGTTCGGAAGCCGACATTGTTCATAGGCGGACACAGAACCAGGGGCGTCCGGAGCATCAGAAGTATGCATATTGCGGTAAGGGCCCTCATTCGAGATCGTCGTGCCCTGTACGAAGAGCAGTTTGCTATGGATGGCAGCGCCGGAGACACTTTGCCTTGTCTGCTCCCGACCACACATGAACACGGAACCCGAATCATGTCCTTCTGAGTTAAGTATTCACAGTCCTCGGGCAGAGCATCCGCACGATAATGGTCGAACGTTTTTCATGAGAGGTTTCGCTTCGATATCGACCAAGGCTCGCTTTGTTCAGATAGCTACTTATGGTGCAAACATTTCAGCCAAGTTTACACGGAAGCTGAGGTAAATATTGTTTCAGCGTCATTTCCAAAGCTGGCGAATGTTCTACAGCCTGCGGGTGTGGTTCTGACGGGCCCAGGCGGTCACAGGTTGGACGTGAAGGGCAGGTTTACTGCCGAAATTCTGTGGAAACCTGTTTCAGTTAGAAAGGATGTTTTCGTAGTCAATTCAATGAGCAATGTGGTTCTTGGCTTAACCGCAACAGAAGCATTTGGAATAGTTAAGTTTAGATGAGGCATCAGTTCACCGGGCAGTGCAGACGCGGTTTCGTCGCTTGCTCAGCGGTCGGGGGACTATAAAAGGCGAATACTGTACTCGTCTTAAACCAGACGCGGTGCCCTATATCATTCACACTGCTAGGCGCATACTCATCCCGCTGCGAGATGGATAAAAAAAGCTAAATGAGATGGACAGGGACGGGGCCATTCGGTAAAGTTCAAGGGCATACAGAGTGGAGTGCTAGCATAGTGCTCGCCTTAAATCCATCAGGACAAGTGCCAATATGTGGTGACCTTACTCAATTGAACAAATCTGAGAACGGTTTGTGATCCTCAATGTTTATGGGATACTCGCTTTGCTCAGTGGTGCAGTCACGTTCTCCAAACCAGACGCAAGCTCTGGTTTCCACCAAGTGAGTTTAGCGTTCTCCAAACCAGACGCAAACTCTGGTTTACACTGAGTGAGTTTAGCAAAGAATTATCAATTGCTCAAAACTTTCATTACAGCGTTTGACCTTTATTTTTTTGGACGTCTGCCATTTGGTATGAATTTGGCTTCGGAGTACTTGCAAAACAAAGTTGTGAGTTTCTTGATGGAATTCCTGGGTAGTGAACCTAATGGACGATACCCTTGTCTTTGACACTTCTCAGAAGGAACACGACGAATGATTGTTCCGGACCTTCGAACGCTTGGCCGAAAATAGGGTGACTTTGTTCAAAGAAAGGCGCTCGTTCAGGGTAAAGAAGCTTTGGTTTCTAGGGTGTCATATGGGCAAAGGTAGCATACTCCCGGTTCTAGTGAAGGTTAGCAAAATTTTAGTTTTAAAGCCGCCATCCACCATTGCAGAAATGCGTACATTTTTGGGTCTTACTACTCACGGTTCACGATTCATTCCAGAGTTAGCTGAATAAACGACGCCTTTACTCCAACTGCTACAAAAGAACACTGACTCGGTCTGGGCAGCACCTCAGCAGGTAGCTATTGATAGTGTGAAGAGTGCTACCCGCTCAGACAGGTGCATGGCTAAGTTTCATTCACACTGTCTCGCGATGATTTCTGTAGATGCTTCGTCGTCATACGGCTTGCGAGCAGTTTTGCTGCAAGTACGACCTAATGAAGAAATGCTGCCAGATGTTTTTATCTCAAGGTCATTGACACCAATTGAGATACGCTATGTGCAAATTAAAGAACAATATAGAGATTTTAACTCTAACATGGGCTGTGAAGGTCTCAAAACTATGTGCGTCGATTGCCTATTACTGTAAAAACAGATCACAAACCGTTCCAATTGATCTGGTTCCGCCCCGCATCCAACGTTTTGGAGTAGGGCGAATGATTTTCAGTTTCGAGGTTCATTATGTCCTAGGCAAAAACGAGAAATAGCTATTGCGCTCTCCAGAGCACCAGTGCTCAGCCAAACGACGAACTGTCTTTCGGTCGATAAAGCCAAGTGTTATGCTGCCGGCGTGCTGTCTGAATTGAGCGAGTCAGAACATTTCGGGCTAGTAACCGAAGAACAGGCAAAGGACTAGACTTGCGTACGTTGTGGCGCTATGTCCATGAACGCTGGCTTGTCTGCCTTCGTTACCGGCAGGTTCGAGCCCTACTGACAGGGCCCGCCGGAGTGGCGCCGCGGGTAAGGCGCTCGACTACTGTGCCCGAGGAAGCTGGATCGAATCGCGGCCTTGGCGGCTGCGTTTAAATGGAGGCGAAATGGAGTGGCGTCCGTGTGCCGTGCGATGTCAGTGCACGTAAATAACCCCAGGTGGCCGAAATTTCCGGAGTCCTCCGCTATGGCATCTCTCATCGCCTGAGTCGCTTTGGCACGTTAAAACCCACAAAAGAAAACAAAACAGACCATACTGGCTACTGGCAAGACCGCGCTTTTTTGAGCAAATGTAAAGGTGCCCATAAGTAGGGCACTTGACTTGTTGGCCACAATGCCTTAGAAACACATTGCTAAAGAAGATTCATGAGGGGCACCGTGGTGCTGTGAGACGTAGAGCAAGGACAAGAGAGTCCAAGAAGGGGGCTTTGTAGAGCTGGTTAGTTCTAGTTGAAAGGAACGAAAAACAGCGCTAACAAACGAAACGAGTGGGAAGGCGAGACACATGCGCTAACATTAAAAAGGTTTATTGCGAAAAAAGGAACAGTATAAAGCGGCGAGCCAGAGCACCGATAAAAAACAATGTGGGACAATCATGGTCGTCGAAGTGTTGCCTCGCCGTCGCCTCGCTGGCCTGCTGGACGGCCCAGAGTTGGTCACCGAGGCTGGGACTGCGCAAGGCAGCGGCCCATCGCAGCGGGATGGTTCCGCAGTTAGCACCATGCGGATTTTCGTTAACGTCCCAGAGCATGTGAGTGAAAGTGGCTATATCAGCGTTGCAGACATTGCATATATTTGTCGGTTATGTGCCGGAGTATATATAGTCTGTGGTATTGTTCCGGCTGGGGTACGTGAGCGTCCGCAGTTGTCTGGCGGCCACTGCGTGCGCCCTTCCAGCTTGTTGCTGGGCGGAGGGAAGGTTCGGCGGGCCAGGCAGAGGGTCTAAGGTCCCGTCGGCGGAAGCTATGCAGGACTCACGGCTTCTTTCTAATTTCTTGGTTAATTCTTTTGTTCGACCCTCCAACTTATTGCAGGCGACAAAAGAAGCTTCACGCCGGATTTGCTCAAACTCTTCTTCAGATTGTGCGAATCTTGGGCTTAGTGGCTGTGTCTACGGCACGATGCTCAATCATTGCTTCTTTCTTGTGCAGTGCTTGGAAATAACGCTGGAGTTTTCCTTTCTTGCGCCGTCCTGCCATGTGCTGCGCTTCGTTGACCCACAGCTTTGTCATTTTCAAGAGAGACGTAGATGTTGCCGTTCCCATACATCCCGACTGTCCTATCGCTCTGATTTCCTAATATTTTTTTTGTTTTTATCATTTTTTAAAATATGCACTCCCCTAGCTTACTCCTGCTATAAATGACTTTAGTTTCAATGCCTGGGCGCCGCCATCTTAGTTTGATGGTGGCGCCCCGTATGAGCCAAACTGGGAAAGTCCGCTCCGGCTCCTCTTGACGTCATCTTGGGCCGTGCTGTGCGTGTTGATGCTGTGATGCGGCAATGTAAATGTGCTGTTTCGCGGTGCTCGTGAAAGCTATCCGACATCTTGCTGCTTTTTGTACTTCGTTTGAGTGCGCCAGCAAGCCATGTGCCATCCGTTTGACATGGCGGTGTTGTTGGAAACAGCACTAGCGGCCGGGCGACTGCGCACTGCGCAGGACCGCGCTCCGCTTCTGCAGGCCGAACTCGTCAGAATTAACTGTGAGGATATATCTGTTTTATCTTTCACGATACATGTATTTTCAATTATATTTTATAATCGCAATGGTAACTGTACACAAACACACAAAGAATGAACCATACGGGAAGCTACCGAACGCGGAATACAAATACTACGAAAGATGCTTTCCAGTCATTGCCGCATTGATTTAACGTGAAGTGCGACCCTTTTCAATATACGATCGAGCTGTCCTGCTTCAACAATGTATACTTTCAAGTTAAATCATGGTTCAAGAACAGCACATAGAAAAAGTAGCGTCTAAAGTACCATCCGTGGACGTTTTTATACAGCCTTGGTCCTGCGGCGCAGCGGCACCGTATCCCCATCATGTACTTCTAGCAGTATCGTTTGCACGACGCATTGTTGAGAAAAATGTCGAAAAGCGTGCCCTCTCAGCTGCACCATGAATGAAGACGACAAATTCGTGGCACATACAGCAGCGCTCACGAAAGTGGCTCCGCCCGCTGGCGCGGCGGACGACGGCACCATCGCCGAGCGCTACTCCCTAGCCGTCGCTAGGCCTAAATTGTTTCGCGTCGAATTGTTTCGCGTCCGACGGCGCTTTGTAATTGCTCAACTCCAGAGTAAATGGTCTCTTACTGCCTTACTGCCGATCCCATTGTATCAGTAAAAGAAAGATGTAAATATCAGTGACGGCTTAGCAGCGGAGCCAGCGTGCTGACGATGAGATGAGCCACGCGCCGCACTAGTGGCTATGTGTTGCGAAACTTGTTTGTACTGCAATTATCAATAACACGGTATGGGTCAGAAATCCTCAAGAAATATTTTTTGTCGGCTTATTGTTTAAGTAAAGAACAGATTTTAGCGTGCTCTTTTTGCGCTGGCGCAAGAGATCCACCGTATCATTGGCGCAGAGGGCTTGCATGAGGCACGGCCTACCCGGCGTGCGTGTTTACTGCGGTGGAAGGGAATAGGCATCATATTCGTGAGTCCGTCATTAGCACTAAGTCTATCTAGCCTACACTAAACGTTCTGTAGGCGTATTAAATCAGGGTGGACTGAAAGGCGGCGAAGCAGAAACATATTACAGCCGCACTTGGACAGTCGTTGGATGCTTCGCGCATACGCTCTCGGCAATCATCTTGCGATTTCTTTGATAGTTTGTGCAGTCCACGATCACACATTGCTGTCCCGATGGCATTACCACTAAAAGGGGTGCTAAAAAGGTATTTAAGTCTCTTAAACGACAAAATATCGAGGTGCAAGACCACTCTGCTATGGATGAAGCGTGCTCGGTACTTGCAACAATGGGCCGGCGCAAGGAATCTGGTTAGAGAGTATTTTCCTCCTGTCCTGGTTGCTCTCAGTAAAACGGTCTATAGCTCCAGATGGAGCTGCAGTATGTACAAATAAATAAATAAATAAATAAATAAATAAATAAATAAATAAATAAATAAATAAGTAAATAAATAAATAAATAAATAAATAAATAAATAAATAAATAAATAAATAAATAAATAAATAAATAAATAATGTCTGCGTGAATATACGATATGTACGCCATGTTATTATTTAGATCGCGTGCAACATCCTGTGTCATGGCTTCTGCTAGTATGGACTCTTGCTTAGGGACTTTTTTCGGGTAGCTTGCAGTGGTAGGCCTGTGATCTCCCCGTCAAAGCGGTTTTCGTATAGGGTTTTGCTATCCCGCGCATAACTATTTTTGAGTGGGCCGACTGGAAGGGCAAAAGGCTCTTCCTGGAGCGCGGAGCGCGGGGAGAACATCCAACATACTTGGTCGTCTGACAGCAAAAGTTCCAGATCTACGAACCTTAGTTTATTGTCAGTACGAAATTCTGTAGCCACTTATAGATCATTAAGTTCGGTTCCGAACGCGTCAAAAAGTTGAGCAACAGGTTGATGGGCGTCACCTTTGCGATAAAAAACAAAATCACCAACGTAACGAATAACTTTAACAACGGTGCCGTAGTAAGGCTTGGCTTGAAGTCGTCTATCGTACGAGGCTACAAGCAAGTCTCTAAGAATGGAAACGAGGCTGGATCCTATAAAAACCCCGTGTTTTTGGATGAAAAACTTGTTGTCTAGAAGACTATCCTCTTCTGTCGAGGCTTCGAAGGCATCTAGCCTAACCAGCTTCAGTGCCAAGACACGCATAGAAAGATTTCCTTTCCGTGTCATTGCGTCCGAGCCAGGCACATTTTCCCAGCGAAGGGCAGCGGTTTTCCCGGAGAAGCGCCTGTCGCACCTATAGATGGTGACGACCATTTCCTCACAAGAAAGTCTGAATCGTTGTGTCAGAGTTCCTACAAAGTGAGCGCCCAGCCCGATAGCGCTTTTTCAATACATGTTAAGGGCTTGTATTACGACTGCTTGTAATGACCGTAACTGACTGAAAATGAGTAAACATGCATGGCCATGAGTGAAAATGAGTACAGTGGCTAGGCATAACTCAGCATGACTACGAAACGACCAATATGTCAAACGGCAAGTTCTAATGACCGTAACTGGCTGGAAATGAGTAAACATTCTTGGCTATGAGTGGTAACGACTACAACGACAAGACATGCCTCAGCATGACTATGGAACGACCAGTATGTCAAACGATAACTTTAATGGCCGCAACTGAATGGAAATGAGTATACTTGCTTAGCTATGAGTGAGGGGGGGGGGGGCATGACACCGCCAGACACAATGTTCACCGACGTACTCACCTTCCAGGTCCTGGTGCACTGGATCCTGGGAAGTGCGTGCCCTTCGGTCTACAGCCTGCCACCTACCGGAATCCACTGCTTGGATGGAGCAAGCCTGCCGCCATCTACAATTTTTCTGCCCCAGAGTAACACCGCCGGTCACCCGCCACTACTAGCACACTCCTGTCTATCGACCTGGCAAACCTAACCTTCGGTGACGTCAACTGTCACGGGACTGGAGCACAGCCTATTTAATAATCAGCAACCCATCAGCTACTCAGTGCATGACACCGCCAGACACAGAATGTTCACCTGTGTACTTACCTTCCAGGTTCGTTACCTCCCATTTTGTAGAGAACTAAGAAGCGATGACAGATTCCTCGTCGCGGTGTCGTGCCCCTACGACTTGAAATGCCGCGATCTTGCCAACCTCCTTCGCCTCTGTTGTGAAGCGTAGGTATGCTTTTGATTTCCTCTGTCAATTTCTGTTATTACTCTCCGGCGATGTTGAGGCAAATCCAGGACCCCCTCCTAATACTGATGAACTCACAGACGCCCTCACGCGGTTAGAAGCTAGCCTCGCCGTCCTTCGCGAAGGTATTAAGCAAATTAAATCTTCCCAAAATACACAAGAAAAGTTAATATCCGATTTGTTAAACTGCACCAATAATTCTGACACAGCTGAAAAAAGCTCGGGCAATGTCTCCAACACAGACATGACACCAAAATTTGAACAGCAAAATCGCAGCTCTGAAGGCAGCAAATATTGATACCAACAATCGCATGCGCAGAGCAAATCTTGTTCTTTGGAACCCAAGATTCTCTCAATGAGCAATGGAAAGATTCCGAGGACAAAGTTCTGTCGCTCTGCGAAACAAATCTAGATCTTAAGGTCGACCCTTCGTGCATAGAGCATGCACATCGCCTTGGTAACTTTTCATCCGGGAAAAAAACGCCCAATAATCGTCAAACTCGCCCACTTTAAAACCAAAGAAAGCATACTGAGCTTTGGGCGCAAGCTCAAAGATACAGATTTTGCCATTAGAAAAGACTTCGCTCCTTCCACGCGGTTTGCACGCTCTAAACTATTGGCATTCGTCCGGCCACTGAAATGCGCTTTTAAGCTCTCCTTCAATAAACTACACGTGGTAAGCAAATGCTACTTTTACGATTCCGCATCCAACAGCTTAAAAGAACATACCATGCCTCGCTCCACCGACCAATTCCGCTCACCAGCATTCCGTCCAAACTCCTGCAACACGTGATAGCATCAAATCTAATCACTCACCTTGATTCACTGAAATAGTTTTATCCGCTTCAACACGGCTTTCGTAAGTTTCTGTCATGTGAAACTCAACTCGCCGAATTCACACATGACATCTTCAGTACATGGACGACCGGTTACAAATTGACGCCATATTTTTCGACTTTTCAAAAGCTTTTGGCCGTGTTCCCCTAAATCACCTACTAGTTAAACTTGCCTCCCTTGGAATCCCGCAGACATTACTCATCCGGCTTGAGCACTTCCTGAAAAGCCGTGTACAGTTTACATTATTTCTCATATACATAAACGACCTCCCAACTAGCATAAAAACAAAACTTGGACTTTTCGCGGACGACTGTGTCATTTATACCGCTATCAAAGGTCCTGAGGACACCATTAGGTTGCAAAATGACATCGCCACGGTTGTATCATGGTGTGAGCAATGGCACATGCCACTTAACTTAGGCAAATGTCAGTCCATGTCTCTCTCTCGTAAGCGCAGCTGTGATAACAGCACATATCGTGTCAGTTCCACTCCCATTGCTCGAACGCCATCTTATAAATAACTTGGCGTCCACCTAACATCAACTTTATCATGGGACTGTGGGCTCTGCGGCTGTGCCTCCGCACGGGCCGCTAATCCGCTTATGTTCGCCGTGCAGGTCATTGTCCAAATCGTCATGTTTGTTCTTCTGCCAGCCTGGACGGCAGGGACATCTGGCTACACAGCAGTCATCCGGACGCCCCATCAAGAAAGCGAACTTGGTGCACTACACCTAGTCGCCACCGACAATTGGAAACCCCCGGCAGCGCCACCTCTGGAACGCTGGACCAACGAAACTACCTCCGCAGCACCATCGTCACCGACAGCACCGTACGGCTTACCCATAAAGGAGCGACACCCACCTTCGGCACACTGTGGGCTCTGCGGCTGTGCCTCCGCACGGGCCGCTAATCCGCTTATGTTCGCCATGCAGGTCATTGTCCAAATCGTCACGTTTGTTCTTCTGCCAGCCTGGACGGCAGGGACATCTGGCTACACAGCAGTCATCCGGACGCCCCATCAAGAAAGCGAACTTGGTGCACTACACCTAGTCGCCACCGACAATTGGAAACCCCCGGCAGCGCCACCTCTGGAACGCTGGACCAACGAAACTACCTCCGCAGCACCATCGTCACCGACAGCACCGTACGGCTTACCTATAAAGGAGCGACACCCACCTTCGGCACACTGTGTGCTCTGCGGCTGTGCCTCCGCACGGGCCGCTAATCCGCTTATGTTCGCCATGCAGGTTGGTGGTCCATATACGCTTTTCACTAAGAAAACTAGTAATTATTGCCTGGTACAGCTGCCGAGCCCGCAGTGTTGCTTTTGTCTTGCCGCCGAATGTGTCGATGTCATTCGCGCCTTACTAGTGCTGTCGGGTGATGTAGAAACCAACCCGGGACCAGGTGGCCTTGATGCAGTTTTGAGCGAACTACAAAAGTTGTCCGCCGGACAATCACAACTTATCACTGAAATATATGACCTCAAAAATCAACTAGTAGCAACAGATAAAACAATATCTGCTCTAAGCAATCGAATCGCTGATCTTGAAACCAAATGTGAATGTCTTAACACCCTGCGAACAGAAGTAGAAACCCTTCAATCCAACACAGATAGAATGACTTTGCAGCTTTCTGAGTTGGATACACATCTCGTTGATCTCGAGAACCGCTCGAGAAGAAATAACTTAGTGTTCTATGGGCTTCCTGACCCAAATGATAAAGAATCTTACGAGCAATCAGAAAAAATTATCATTCAGCACTGCCTTGACAGCCTCAATCTGGTAATCCAGCCTAAAGACATAGAGCGCGCACACCGCCTTGGCCGCCACAGCACAGACCGCCAAAGACCAATAATAGTGAAATTGTCATCTTTTAAAACAAAAGGAATCATACTCTCCGAAGGCCCTAAGCTTAAAGACACTGATTTTAGTATTGGAGAAGATTTTTCTCGACCCGTTCGAAATGCACGGAAGCACCTTGTGGCTTTTGCTAGAGCTAAGTCTGGACCATTTTTCCTCCGATACAAAACTCTACACATGGGACCCAAACGGTTTATTTTCGACCAAGGTTCACAATCAGTTAAAGAAATCACATAGGAATCCTTTCGCCGTCGGAAAGCACGCAAGCAGCCGCGGACTAACCTTGGAGATAACCTTTCCTTATCCATAATCTACACTAATGCTCGCAGTTTCCTTCCAAAGCGCGAGGCCTTGTCGAATTTCTTTTTATCTTCCGGCAGCAACGTATTAATCCTAACGGAAACATGGCTAACAAGCGACATCAGTGATAATGAAGTTTTAGATGACTTACCCAATTTTACTGTGTACCGCAAAGATCGTCAAGGCACACGTGGAGGAGGTGTGCTTATTGCCATTAACAACCAAATAGCATGTTGCGTTGTTAACATTACTTCAGATCTGGAAATATTATGGTTAAAATGCAACGCTCCACCGCAAACCGTTCTGCTTGGCGTGTGCTGCAGGGCCCCTAACAGCAATCCCGGTTTTGCACCTAAACTAAACGATGTTCTGGTCCAAATTACTACGAAACACCCCAATGCTCAACTGCTTCTCTTTGGAGACTTTAACTTCCCGAGTATAAATTGGCAAAACGTAGGTCCATTAACAGCTGGTAACTCTGAAGCAAGAAACTTTGTAGATGTTTCCTTAAATTTCAACTTCAGGCAAATGGTGCTTGAACCGACTCGGGTTACCCAAGGATCTTCAAACATCCTGGATTTAATACTAACCAACAGCCCTGAAAGCTTATCCTCGATTACTTACTTGCGTGAAATCAGTGATCATAGAGTTATTCATTCCACGTTCAAATTCATCCCGCCAAACGTTCAAGAAAACCATCCGCCTGTACGACAAAGGAAACTACCAAGCAATCAACAACGAAGCTTTTCTGCCCTGTTTTCAATCCACGTTTCATCTCCGGTCTCTTACTGATAACTGGTCACTTTTCAAAAACAAGATAAACGAACTAACAAACAAATTTATTCCCTGTATCAGCTTTCGCGCAAACCGCCAGAAGCCGTGGTTCTCACACAATCTGAAAAGATTAGAAAGAAGAAAAAAACGACTTTATAGTACAGCAAAACGGAACTCAAGTGCTGAAGCATGGGAACGGTACCACGCAGCTGAGGACTCTTATTATGCTGCAGTTTGCTCCGCCAAACGTGCTTTTTTTCACAATGACCTACCAAATATCCTAAAAAACAACCCCAGGAGGTTTTGGGAAATAATAAACCCGAAAGCAACGTGCCCCACCGCTCTTACAAGTGCCGCGGGCGAGGAAGCCACTGATGACGAATGTGCTGACATATTTAACCGTGCGTTTGTTTCCGTCTTCACAGATGAAACTGATTCCTCATTGCCTACCCCGCCTAGCGTATCATTACCAGCAATGTCACCCATCGAAATTACTGTGCAAGGCATCATAAACCATATTGACAGAATTAAACTTTCATCAGCCGCAGGAGTGGACGAAATAAACTCTAAAGTGCTTAAAAACACGAAACACACCTCAGCCATTTATCTTTCATTGTTGTTTTCTCAATCGCTTTCAACAGGAACCCTACCGGCCGACTGGAAGGTGGGGAGGGTCATTCCGGCCTACAAGTCAGGTACAAAGGACTCTCCACTAAATTATCGCCCCATCTCCTTAACAAGCGTACCTTGTAAAATCATGGAACATGTCATCTATTCTCATGTAATAAATTTTCTAGATTGCCACAACTTCCTTCATCCGGCTCAACATGGGTTTCGCAAGGGTCTCTCCTGCGAAACCCAATTGGCAATTTTCACTTTTGACTTGCATAGTAACCTTGACCGCAACCTGCAGACCGATGCATTATTCTTAGATTTCGCAAAGGCATTTGACAAGGTACCACACCAACGCCTATTACTAAAGCTTGCCCTTTTAAATTTAAACCCCAATGTTCTAGAGTGGATTAAAGAATTCCTTGCTAACCGATCTCAGTTCGTTTCTATTAACAATCACAGCTCAGGCACCCTGCCTGTAACATCCGGCGTTCCGCAGGGATCTGTGCTCGGCCCGCTTTTGTTTTTAATTTACATTAATGATTTGGCACTACAAGTATCATGTAATATTCGCATTTTCGCCGATGACTGTGTAATTTATCGTACCGTTACTAACATTTGTGATCAAATGGCCCTTCAGAATGACCTTACCTGTGTCCATGAATGGTGTAACAACTGGTTAATGACGCTAAACGCCAAAAAATGCAAACTCGTCTCATTCCAACGTCATCACAATCCCCTTATGTTTTCCTATACAGTTGCTAATTCACCCATAGAAAGCATTCAATCCTTCAAGTACCTCGGTGTAACCCTGTCTAGCGATCTTTCTTGGCGAACACACATCACCACAATCATATCCTCTGCCAACAGATCTCTAGGTTTCCTAAAACGTCATCTTCGTCATGCACCGCAGCACATTAAACTTCTGGCCTATAAAACACTTATCAGACCTAAACTTGAGTACGCTAGTCCCATCTGGAACCCTCACCAAATGTACCTAACAAATGCACTTGAATCAGTCCAAAACCGCGCCATCCGCTTCGTTCATTCTGCATATTCGTATACTATCAGCGTTTCATCTCTGAAGAATATTTCCGGTCTCGAAAGCCTCGAAGCTCGCCGCCGCATCGCGAGCCTTTGTTTACTCCATAAGTTGTACGACAGCACTCTGAATCAAACACCTTACATTACTCATCCGACCCGCCTATCTCACCGCACTGCACATCCGTTTCAGATTGCCCGGCCACTATCTCGTACTGCAACTTTTTCAGGTTCCTTTTTCCCCCGCACTGCTGTGGACTGGAATGCCCTCCCCACCAACGTCGCCACTATCATGTGCCCATCTTCTTTTTTACATGCTATAACTACTTTTATCGTAAGGCAATGACATGTATTTATTATTGTTGTATATATTAACCCACCCCTTATGTAATACCTCCGGAAGGGGGCCTTTAAGGTGAATAAAGTGAAGTGAAGGTTACTCACATTGAAACTGTATGCTCGCAGGATTCACGCACTCTTGGTTATTTATGGAGAAATTTACAATCAGCACCAGCACAAATCAGACAGCTCGCATTCCAGACCTATGTTCGTCCAAAACTAGACTACGCTTCATCCATCTGGCACCCTTCACAAGCATACTTCGCTAATAATCTAGAGGTCATCCAAAACCGTGCCGCGCGATTTATCATGTCACAGTGCTGACGTGAAACCAGCATCACAGCACTAAAACGAACCCTTTCTCTCCCAAGCCTTCAATCACGCCGCATTGTATCACGTCTCTGCCTCATTCATTCTTTTTTTAACCATCCTCACAACCGGCGCCCTCTCCTGCAACCTCCTTCAAGAAGGTCCCGTCGACTTAATCGCAGTCACCCGATAAATCTGATTTTCGGCCGCACAGCAGCAAATGAATAACTTTTTTTTCCAGATGCAATAGCCCAATGGAATGCTCTACCGGACGTTATTGCTTCATACAAAGATCGTGAAATTTTCCAAGCAAAACTAATGAGTCGCCTTCACTGTTCCATTTGACAATGCAGACTAGTCTTCTCTTGTATATTTTGTTAATGTTTGTTTGTTGGTTTGATTTTCTTTATTTTGTTTCTTGAACTAGTGCTCGTATGCTGTTATACAATGTTATTGCTCCCGCCTTATGTAATTGCTCCCGCCTTAAGGCTTCAATAAATGAAATGAAATAATGACTACAATTCCTAGGCACGACTCAGCTCGAGCACTGAAATGACCAGAATGGTATGTCAAACGACGACTTGCAATGACCGCAACTGAATGGAAATGAGGAAATATGTTTAGTTATGAGTCGTAACGACTAGTCACGGTTCAGTTTGACTCAGCATAGCTATAGAATGGCCAATATGTGAAACACTGACTTGTAATGAACGTAAATGACTCGAAATTAGTAAACACTCGTAGCTATGTGTGGTAATTACCCCAATGACTAGGCATGACTGAGCATGAATGCGTAACTTCCAGTATGGCAAACGACAACTTATAACAGCAGCAACTTATTGGAAATGAGTTGCTTAGCTATGAGTAGTAATGACTAGGTGTGACTGAGCATGACTACGGATTGACCAATCTGTCCAACGATGCCTTTTAATGACTGCGACTGGAAATGAGTAAACATGTTTATCTATGAGTGGTAATGAGTACAATGACTAAGCATGACTCAGTATAACTCAAGATGACTGCGGAATGACCAATACATCAAACGAAGACTTGTGAGTCTCACTGATTGAAAATGAATAAAGATGCTTAGCTATGAATTATAATGGCTATAATGACAAGGTATGACTTAACATGACTACAGAATGACGAATATGTCCACCGGCGACTTGTAATGACGGCAACAGATCAGAAACGAGCAAATTTGCTTAGCTATGAGTGGAAATGACTACAATGCTTAGGCATGACCCAGTATGTCAAACGGCGACTTGTAATAGCAGCAACTGACTGGAAATGAGCCAGTGTGCTTAGTTATGAGTGGTAATGATTAGGCATGATTCAGCACAAATAAGGAATGAGCAAATGTCAACCGATGAGGTGTAATGACCGTAACTAACTGCAAATGTGTAAACATGCCTAGCTATCAGTAGTAACGACTACAAATACAAGGCATCACTCAGGAGGAGACAAGCCAAGCGAGGAAGACGTGCTTCGATACCCTCAGCTAAAAAGCTGTTTTCCAGCGTTCATCTGCGCCTACGGGCCGAAAATGACCACAAAGATCCTGGTCATCACTCCGTGCAAGAGTTCGGTGGATTATTTCCTCTTTCATCGGAATTTAACCGTCAAAATTGAAGAGCTTGCTACGCCTAACTCTCAGACCTAGCATCGCATACTCTACCCCACGCTGACGGACGCCGGCCCCTGTGGCGGCCCTCAGACTACCACTACGACAAGCGTTGTGGACGGAGATGATATTGACCCCACAGAATTCGAGAATTGTGAGTAGGAGACCGTTCTCAGGATGCACGACCGCACGAGGAAGAAAGACGCCAAACCCGCATCGAGCTCCGTGAACGCCGGCGAGCACGGCGCCGGCGAGAAGAAATCTGTCATTCAAAAAAGCAGGCAAGATCCCAACATCCGCAAGAGGGCACCAATGCCGAAGCTCCCGGAGAGCGACTCTAAAATAATCTTTAGGCTCAGAGGCTGGAATTTAAATGACTATGTGCCACGTCGCCTACTGCAGGCCATGTGCGCGTCTGCAAACCTACCATTTGAAACGTCCTGAACGAAGATATTTCAAGGATCAACTCCGGGAACAACACGTACACGATCAGCATGCCCAATCGTCAACGAGCGAGCACTTTTGTGAACATCAAATACATAGTTATAGACCAGAAGACCCTCGACATGGCGCCCTACATCTCGGCACTCGACGACGGTATTAAGGGCGTCGTATACAACGGCTACGACATCGGAACTCCGGAGGAAGTCCGCCAAGGCTTTATCAAGCGGAACCCGAACATCGCCGTACTCAACGCAAGGAGAATCGGTAAGTCAAGATCTATCCTGATCACCTTTGGAGAGGAAAGGCTCCCAAGACACGTTTTCTACTGGGGATCAGTGTTGACCGTCTACCCGAACCAGAGCGGGTGGAGACATGTTACAACTGTAGAAAGACGGGGCATAGGACGAATGTGTGCTACAAGCTACGGCTAGAGCGTTGCCGCAGATGCGGCGAAAACCACCTGGAGTCAACGAATGGAGAACTACCGACGTGCAAGCCCGCATGCATTGTATGCGGGGGGATGCACAACACCGGCAGTAGGAATTGCAAGTATAGGCTGCTCAAGACATGGCCCCACAAACCCAAGAACGACCTAGGGCAACATGACTCTGCACACCAGCCACGATCCCGGATCAACGACAACCACAAAGGCTACCGGGGGAGAAGTAGGTTAAACTCCTTTCCACCACTGTCGGGGACAGGAGACGGCGTCGTCGGCTCAGGTCCTGACCAAGTCAGAGGAAGGAGTCCAAGCAAGAATTGAGACACAAGCAAAAAGGTGAGCTGGCCAGTTAAGACCTCCCCTTGGGAAACGGCTCGAGAGAAGGAACTGGTAGAACAACTCGCTAGTAGAGACAGAGAGCTTGAAACCATAAAGAAGTAATTCGCAGAAATGGGGAAACTTATTATTGATAACACGAAACAGAGGGTACTCGACAATTCTCCTATTCAGTATTCACAAAGCACTAGCCAATCGTCTCCATGTAATACTAACGAAATGGTACATAACGAGAAATCAATGGTGACGGAAACCCGAGTTCCCGCGAAAAGACCTCTACCCAGAGAGGAAAACACAGAAGACAGCAAGGCCAGAAAAGTGGCAGAAAATTCGAATGAGGAAGCATCGACCCCGACTTACAGCAAACTTAGGTTGGACATCAGTGTACTCATGAAGCGGGCAGGAGCTCAAGATACCAGAATAGATGCAGTTTCGGCTAACGTTGGCAAACTAATCGAGCAGGTAGATAATCTTACGGCGGAATTCGTGATGGTCAGAGAACAAACAATGACTTGCTTCCATCAAATTATCGAACGACTAACGAACATAGAAGCAAGGCTTCCCCCGGTTGCCGGCAACGCCTTCCGTCAGCTGCCACCGCAGCAACAGTCCTAGGACATCATGGCCCCTCAAAACCAATATAAAATCTAGCAGTGGAACTGCAGAGGTTTCCACTCTAAGAGAGGGAACCTGCAGGCACACATTCAAAAAATTGAAAACACACCCGATGTAATCACGCTACAAGAGGCAAGCGGCACAGTAAAAGTAACCGGCTATGCCGTGTATACCGCGCTAGAGTTACAAAAAGGCCATAAACCTAGGTCGTTCACGGCTACGTTAGTGCAGAGAAATTTGACAGTAATACAACACGAACTCGAAAACATGAGTAAAGACTATGTAATGATTGAACTAATCCCAAACACAAAGGGAGACAACAGTCCCTTTACTCTGAATGACTAGAACTCGCCCAATAACCGAGGGGCAGGGCTGGCAGATATTTTACGGAAAGCCATAAGACTAGCTGACAGGAAAGGGTTAATAATCACTGGGGACTTCAATGTCCCGTATCCAGCTTGGGGATATAGAATGACCTCCTCCAAAGGAAACAAACTATGGATGGAAATTCAATACCTAAGACTAACAATACTAAACAATAAACCACAAGACCACACAAGGATAGGCAACAGCATCAGCGTAGACACGTCCCCAGACTTGACGCTGGGTAGAGACCTTGAGGGCGAGAAGTGGTCAAACACAGGACACACCATAGGTAGTGATCACTATATCATAGAGATTGAAATACATACCAGACCGCTGAAGGGGATGCTGCACAAAAGGAAGCAGACAGATTGGGATACTCTTAGAAAAGTCAGGAACAGAACAGCTCCGTGGGAGATTGTGAATCTAAATAAATGGGTTGTACGACTCAAAAGTGATGTAAACACACAGACTAAAGAGATCCCAACCGCAGGAAATGATATTACAGATTTGAGGTTGGCCCACATGTGGGTAGCCCACGAGAGCCTTACGAAAAGATGGAAAAAGCAGATGCGCAATAGAAGGCTAAACAAAAGAATATCTACACTTTAACGACAGATAGAAGCATACGCGAACGAACATCAGTCAACACTGGGGACAGATTTGCGATGAATTGAATGGGAAACTTGCGTGTAAAAACACGTGGCAACTTCGTCGCCACTTGCTAGACCAGGACAAACTAATACCGCCGCTCAAGGACAGCTGAAAAGATTGGTTCATAAATACCAGGGCACGGCTGAAGATCTCATAGAGGAACTGAAGAGCAGATACCTTAATACGAGCAAAGGGGGCTCATCTGCACCATATCAAGGACCAGAGAACACAGAGCTAGATAGAGACATATCAATAGCGGAGGCATGGAGAGCAATGAGTCAGCTAAGAACCACATCAGCAGCGGAAGCAGATGGGGTCAGCAATAAATTCTCAGAAACCTAGATTTAGCATCAGTCACGGCACTCACAGACTTTCTTCATGGGGTATGGAAACATTCTGAAGGGGTCTTCATTCCGAAGCCTGGGAAGAAATTTAAGTAGGCAACCTAAGGCCTATATCGCTAACATCGCGCCTAGGGAAGCTGATGGAGCATGTAATACTAAACCGACTTCAGGAGTATGCAGAGGAAAGGGAGGTAGTTTTCGAAACAACGCTAGGTTTCAGGAGCAAGCTGTCCACGCAGGATGTAATGATATAAATTAAAGCTGACATAATTGTGCGCCCAATAAAGGTGACACAAAAACTGTACTTGGCCTTGATCTACAGAAAGCATTTGATAATGTTAAACACGAAGCCATATTTAAATAATATGGAGGAAATTGCTCCTGGCAAGAGGATTTGCGATTACATTAGGGATTTATTAACGGAAATAACAGCAGAAATAAGCCTTGGAGAGATCAGGTCTGTAGCAATTAAGCTAGGAGACAAGGGCACCCCACAGGGCTCAGTTCTTTCCCCTTTCTTCTTCAACCTAGCATTAAAGAACCTCCCACCATTACTGAAAACTGTGAACGGGGTGAAACATACGCTATATGCTGATGATGTCACGTTATGGACATGCACAGGCAACGATAGGGAAATAGAAAAAAATCTTCAACAGGCGATTCGACATTGTTGAAGAATATGCGGAATGGGCAGGGCTGAAATGCTCACCAAGCAAATCGGATCTTCTGGTAATCCGAGGAACAGAAAAAATGCAATTACAACGCTGAAGACATTTTGGTGGAAATAAATGGCACACCGATAACCAGAGTTGACAAAATCAGGGTCTTGGGACTAATAATGCAAGACAAGACAATGGAAAGAACACAGAAATAATAAATCAACCTAAGTCAACAATTAACATGACAACCAGATTGATAAGGCGAATAGCCAACAAAAGACGCGGGGTCAAAAAGAGAGATTTATGCCGAATTGTTTAGGCTTTTGTGATAAGCAGATTAGTGTACACCATCCCCTACCTCAAGCTAGGGGTGGCAGAAAAGAACAAAAATGAAAGAATCATAAGGCAGGGATATAAAGCAGCACTGGGGCTACCCCACTGCACCCCTACGGAAAGACGTCTTAAATTGGGGGTCTACAATAACACCTTGGAACTATGCGAGGCACATATAATAACACAGCTAAAGAAGCTCGCCACCACATCGACGAGATGGAAAAACCTGGGTAAATTAAGTCTACAAGATAGTACCCGGAAAGAAATGCCCAAGTAAAACGGCCGACTGAAGTAAGGAACACACTTAGTATTAAACCGCTACCAAAAAACATCATCATCATAATCAGCCTGACTATACCAACTGCAGGGCGAAGGCCTCTCCCATATTTCTCCACTTAACCCGGTTCTGTGCTAGCTGCATCCACTTGACCCCCGCGAACTTCTTAACCTCATCCACCCACCTAACTTTCTGCCGCCCCCTGCTACGCTTTCCTTCTCTTGGAATCCAGTTTGTTACCCTAAGCGACCATCGGTTAACAAAAAACATGCACCCTGCTTTTCATGAAGGCAGGAGAAAAGCAAGAGCAAAGGCCCTTGAGGCCAAGTTAGAAGGCTCTGAATACGCTGTTTATGTAGACGCGGCGGAATAGAAAGGAGGCAACTCTTTTGCTATCGTGAGCGTGAACGACTCGGGTAAAACATTAACGGCAGGTTCAATAAAAACAAACTACTCAGGGACAGCAGTGGAGGCGGCTATCGCCATGACGATGGTCAGCACCAAAGCGGTTACCATAATTAGCGACTCCAAATCTGCTATAAACAATTTTGCGAGAGGCATGATCTCCAAAGAGACAGAGCGAATTTTAAGATACAAAGACTGGAACCCAAAAGAGGTGGAATTAATATGGGTGCCGGCACACTCGGGGAACAAAGGAAGCGAGTTGGCTCACAGTATAGCTCGGGGTTATGTCAGCCGAGCAGTGAGCCAGGTTGATTTCCCCAATTTCTCGAGAGATGCACTAATCTCATTTCATGACTGCAATAATCATTTTAAACTAGAAAGCCGGATATATCCTCCACCAGACAAGAAACTAGACAAAAGGCAGAAAGTAATTTGGCGTCGGCTCCAGACGCGTGCCTTCTTCAGCCCTTATAAATTAGCGCACGTGTACCCAGCACAATACAATCCAAATTGTAAACACTGCGGCGAAATAGCAGGGTACGATCAAATATTATGGAGCTGCAAAAAAGCGCCGCCACCAGCGGACCTACTACCAGTCCCTTTTTTTGAGCGGTGGGAGGCTATACTGGCCAGCTCAGACCCGTTAACGCAAGTTCGGGCTACTGAGTGGGCTCAAAAGGTCGCCTAGAGCAACGGACTTGAGGCCATCTTAGTATAAGGCCCACAAATCGCTCAATGCTGGCAATAATTGTTTTCCAATCCAAATCACTTAGGATGACTACGTGTCACAAGCTGCCTGACCTATAGAGTGGAAGTTACGGCATCATCTGCCTCACTTATACAACGGAACTTACGAGATCTCCCCGCTCTTTCGTGCATGCTTCGATATGACGTTCGGGGCAGCGACCGCAGCGCAGCCAGCCGAGACTATAAAAAAGCATACGGTAGCATGCCCACGGCAGTGAGCTCTGGGAAGATTCAGTCTTCAGGGCCTCTCTCGCGGCCGCTCGCGTTTGAAAAGTGTCGTTTTTTACCGAGTCTCCGCGATCAACACATCGTTTCCTCATCTGTAAGGCCGCCGCCACCGATCAACTGTGCGACTTCGACGCCCCACCCAACAAGAAAACCGAGATAATAGTTTTGGCCGCATAATGTTCGTTAATTAGATGTGGTCGCTCCTTGTTTAAACCTTGATCTGGCTTAGTAATTTACTCGGTGTATTCTGTGTATGCCGCGACTTATATCTGGAATGCTTGCTTTGTTATTTTTATAGTCTTCTTTTATCGCATTGTATTGTTCATTGCCGGGTTTTCCTCTGGTCATTTACCGAGTCGTCGTTTATCACTATTGTGTCATGGAGCTTTATTTTTATTTTATATGCAGTGGTAGTTTAGACTACTATTTGCGAATAATTCAGTTGTTTGTAAAAGAAATTGACTTTCTTGAACTTATTCCTCAATCACACACCGACACTTGTATTCCGCGGGTTGACCGGCCTAACTGTGTTCTCTAGTCTCATAGAGGGACGGCGGGTAATCGTAAAGGGGATCTCGCGCCTCTGTTGACCGTAAAGGCGGCGGTTTGTGACACTACGGAACGACCAGTATGTAAAACGATGACTTGTAATGACTGTAACTGAATGGAAATTATTAAAAATGCATAGTTATGAACAGTGATAACTACAGTGACTAGGCGTGACCCGGCTCGACTACAGAGCAATGATTATGTCTAACGATGACTTGTAATGACTACAACTGACTGAAAATGATTAAACATGCTTAGCTATTAGTGGTATTGACTAGGTCATAGCTCAGCATGACTACGGAATGACCACCATGTCCAACGAAGACTTGTAATGACGGCAACTGACAAGAAATGAGTAAACATGCTTAGCTGTGAGTGGTAATGGCTACAATGACAAGGCACGACTGAAAATAACTCAGGATAACTACGAAACGACCAATATGTCAAACTACGGCTTGTAATCAGCCTAACTGACTGGTAATGAGTAAAGATGCTTAGGTATGAGTGATAATAGCTATAATAACTAGGTATGATTCAGCATGACAACGAAACGGTCAGAATGTCAAATGATGACTTGTAATGGCCGCAACGGATATGAACAGGCAAAATATCCTTAGTTATGAGTGGTAATGACTGCAATTACTAGGCATGACTCAGCATTGCCACGGAACGACCAATATGCCAAATGACGACTTCGAAAGTCTGCGACTAGGAAATGAGTAAATATGCTATATATGAGTTGTAATGACTAGGATGACTCAGCATGACTCAGGATGACTATGGAACGGCCAGGGAAAAAGAAAGAGGTAAAAAGAAAGAGGCAAACAATAAGAGGCACACTGTAAGAGTGAAACAGAGAGGGAAACGATGGAGAGGAAGAGCAGGCTTTCGCCGTTGCCCTCGTAAGATATATATAAGAAACCCTGTAATTATTTTTACTTTCGTTTGTTGCAGAACGTAGTGTGCGTCCTGCGCGTCATGGCAGAATATTTTTGCAGCTATAGACCATCTAAGGCATGGCTTTGTATTGGTCTCGGCCTACAGATAATACAAGCTACCTGCAAAGACGTACGTACGTCATTATAGAATGATGACGCTAGTGGCGGGATCGGCAATTCGTATGAGGTCCTATACTTCGGCGTATCAGCACCCAACTACTGAGCGAATACTCGTTGATCTTCGCACCGCAGCGCTGCACTTCACTGTAGGCGAGGTGCAAAACAGGACACATACTGTTGACATTTTAAAACATCGAAAGTGGATGATATTGATACGTGGCAGAAGGCTAGTACCACAACAGGGGAAACAACAACAGGTGATGAGAGACGTAGATGTTCAGGCAAGCCCCAATCGTTTCTTCAGCTTCGTCGTCTGTCGCTAAGTAGTCCATCATCGTCCTCTTTAGTGGCATATACGTAACATTACCCCGGCATGAAAAGCACAGTCTCGGTGCGTACTACGCCGAGGAACTACAGCTGGAGTGGTACGGCTTCAAGCGAGCGACATGAACGATTTCGGTACAGGGCATATTGAATTGTCGGTGTGGGTGCACAGGGGTGGCCTCATATGTCACGGAAGTGACTGGTCGTAAAACACGGTAGGTGCCTGTGTAGCGCGGCATGAGCTTCTCACAGAGTCCAATTCTATAATCGGGAGTCCAGAGCAAGACAATAGAGTCCGGAGAGTAGTGGACATCCCTATGACGAGAATCATGGGGGCGTTTTTGAGAGTTTTGGGAGGAAGCCAGTCGGCGGCGAGCAATAACACGGGCGGCGTCAGCTCAGAATGGAGGGGAAAGGCGTCATGAGCACATACACAGCGGCTTCAGGTGGGTGGCGAGTAAATTCAGCGGAGCGAAGACGGAGCGTTGAAGTTGCACGAGCTTGTTCATCGGGACAAAACGGCAGGTCTAGATGAAGCAGTCCAGAAGAGCAGTCAATGAGAGCGGAGTGTGCAGTTAAAACGTTGAGGCCTAATATAACGTCTTGAGGGCAATTGGTAAGGACTGTAAATAACACAGGGATGTTGCGGCCGGCAATGCTAATGCATGCAGTACGCATACCAATCACAGTAACTGTGTTGCCATCCGCAACACGAACGGTAGATGAGGTGGTGGGTGTGAGGACTTTCTTGAAGTGTGGGCGGAGCGAGGAACTGAGGACAGAAATGTGGGCACCAGTGCCAATAAGTGCAGAAATTGGGGCTCCATCCACAAGAATATCAATGAGATTAGTCTAGGTGCGGGGTTCAGAACCGAGTTGGCAGTCCGGGTCGGTAATGCAGCGTCACTCCCGGGCGCTGCATTCGCTAGTTTCCCGAGTAGGTGCCGGCATATGATGGGGAGGAGCCGCGGCGAGGTACCGGTGAACGGGATCGACGAGCCCGGGGAGATGGAGATCGGCTGTAGCGATGAGCAGTTGGGACGGTTTCGGTGCGAGGCTCATCTGGTTGAGGAGGAAAGTGTCCAGGTGGATCATAGGCAGGCGGGGCTGGTCTGGTGGGGCAGCAAAGCGTCGAGGTCAATAGTAATACCGACGGCCAGCGTTGTAATAGGAGCGATTAGTGGGGAAGGTACGGCTACAGCAATACCGCGAAGTGTGGCCAGCTCGACAGCAAATGAAGCAGATTTGCCTGTCGTCTGAGGTGCGCCACTCTGCAGGATTGTGACCAAGGTAGCGACGTGGGGAGGCTATGCTGGCTGTTGTAGCAGCCACTAAAGGAACAGGGAGCGATGGTGGTGGGGGCGGCACGGAGATAGAAGAGAGGACGACGTTTGCATGTTCCTGGCGGACAACGGCCAGTATCATGGCCCCGGTGTCGGGCAGCGGAGACGGGAGTGGTGCAGGAATTAGGACCTCGAGTTCTCTGCGGACGATCTGATTCACGGTCGTGCGATGGGAGGGCTGGTGCAAAGGGGCCAGGTCATCGTAAGATGAGGTAGCCGCCGTGTTTGGAAGACGCTCAAAGCAATGTATGAGACGTCTTTGCTTAGCTTGCTCGAATTTTCGGCAGACTTGAAGCACCGAGTTTACGGTAGAGCAATTTATGCAGAATATGATGTGAAACGCATCATCCGCGATACCCTTGAGGATATGCCCTACCTTGTCAGTTTTGGCATGGAGGTGTTCATCTTGCGACACAACGCAGGCACGTCCTGAATGTAGGCGAGGTAGGACTCCGCGGGGGATTGAACACGAGAAGAAAGTTCCGTTTGTGCAGCCAGAGCACGTCCAATTGGTTTCCCGAACAAGTCCTTAAGCTTTCGCTTGGTTTTGAAACCAGGTTCGAACTGTTCTCGCCAAATAAAAGATGATGTTTGCAAGCATGATGGTGGCGTCCCAGTGGTTGTTCTGGCTGCAGCGCTCATACTCATCCAGCCAATCGTCAACGTCTGGACTGTCGTCGCCATTGAATATGGGAGGGCAGCGAATTTTCGTTAGAACTGGCTGAGGCGATGTTCTCGCGGCGGTAGGGACTGCTTCGGAGGTCATCGTGGCTGTGATCCCAGGTAGGTGGCGGCTGCTTCGCAAATCTAGCTTTTGGCAGCGTAAATGGGTTAATCGGGGCGTACGGGGATCTTGATTCACCTCCACCAAGATTATACGTGGCAGAAGGCTAGTACCACAACAGGGGAAACCACAACAGGTGATGAGAGACGTAGGTGTTCAGGCAAGCACCAACCGTTTCTTCAGCTTCGTCGTCTATCACTGTGTAGTCCATCGTCGTCCTCTTTAATGGCATATACGTAACGATATATACCAATGTAGTTCACAAGCAAATACCGATAACTGCGACGTCGCTCTCTTTTGACAGTCATTCCGTCCAGGCTTTGTATAATAAGAGATCCTTTCAGTGTGTAGAGAAGGGTCCCTCCTTGATAACCACAGTGAGTTCGAGTGTTATCGTATTCACGTGGTATCTTTGTAGGTTTTGGTTTTAACCACCGTACAAGCGCCGTCATGGACACAGTGTTATGCGCAAGAAAGGAGTAGACACTGCACCGTGTCTACTCCAAGTTTCTTCCCACGTGCTCGCGTCTTACCATGCCATTCTCCTTGATCTCTTTAGGTTGGAAAGCTGGAGGACTAATCCACCGATCTTTCGCCTCGTTATGTGACCTCTCCATGCACGACCTGTTGGATATGTCCTAGATCTGACAGAAACGCTGCTCACTGGAGGTCATGATGTGACAGGCGGGCACTTGCATTCACAATGCAAGTATCAGCGCTCTCAGCAAATATCTCACTTACTCTGGAATTGGTTGTTTCTTCGCCATGGTCATAGAGTAGGCACCCAGCAAATGCTCTCTACGCTCTTCCGCTGTTTCATGTCGTAGAAGCGAGCTCCAGAGGTAGCTTCAGCCTCTTGGAGTGGCGCGCGCGCACGTATACACACACACACACACACACACACACACACACACACACACACACACACACACACACACACACACACACACACACACACACACACACACACACACACACACACACACACACACACACACACACACACACACACACACACACACACACACACACACACACACACACACACACACACACACACACACACACACACGAACTATATTATTTTTAAGGCGAGAGCGTTTAATGGCTCATCGATGTCGTCAGCAAATGTGTCACGCTTTTGCGGCGGCTCTGATACTTAAAAAATAAATTAATAAACCGTGTCTCCCACCGGGAATCGAACTTCAATATCTTGGATACCCAGCCTAGCGCTTTGCCACTGCGCCATGCCGCGGATTTTTGTTTTCTTTCTTGCCTGGCTTTGGCAAACGACATAATCCAAAACTCCGATCAAAACATGAAAATATGCATGTCGTGATAAGCCAGCGTTAGACTGGCCTCGTCACAATAAAACTTCCGCAGCGACGACAAAGACTCTAACCTTGAGAGCCATTCGGCAGGTTCTGCAGCCACTTTTTAAATGGCAATAAACCACTCCATACTCTCTCGAAAATAAATTCCAGCAGGTCTGGCATCCCTGTCACAGTGATAGCCTGCCGTTCTGGAGCTCCATATACAGTGGAGGCTCATAAACATATTTACGTCAAATGGAGCCCCATCGTGATTTCTGTGCTTAAATATCTAATGCTGTGTGATTCTAGTGCAAACCCCTTCTTTATGGTCTGTAGTAATACATCCCAGAAATATACCCCTTCCCAACAACGTAATAAAAACATGGTCTATTATTTCCGGCTGCTTACAGATTAAACAACTTGCTCCCCACGGTAAAAACAAAAAGCCCCTTTCCTGCAGAAACCTTTTTACTGCTAATGTCCCAGAATGTAAAAAAAAAAAGGTCTCAGGTCTTGGCGAAACTTGCATTTTCTTTGCTCTCTTTAATACAACTGTGCCAGGGTCTCCACTCGTGAAACGCTCTTCATAATTCGCAAGTTCCGCGACCTATAGAGGGCGCCACTGGAAATCCAATATGGCTACCTGAATGGTGGTCCGGCTAGTCGGCGGCAGCGCTATTGCAGCAGCACTGCGCTGCCAGATGATGCCTTAAAATTAAAAAAAAAGTATGTGTGTGCTATTGTCGAGAAAGCTCTCATTGTAGGCTCCGTTGTGTTACCACCATACAAGCATTCAGTGCGTGTGCATATCAAGTGCAGTAAAAGCACCCGATGCAGGGGTAGCCTGAGTGGTATGCAAAGCATTCGACTACTAAGGGCGTGCAGCGGTAGCTGTGACTCGTACTGAGGTGGCTCTAATCGCGGCAAGAAAAACGGCCGACAAACGTGTGTCGATAGCAAGATGAACATTTAGAAATTCTGTGGCTCTTATCTTATTCATGGCACTCTTTTCAACATGAAGTGCACTCGTTCACGCGATTGTAGGTGTATGCCGACCTCGTATTCTGTGGCCTCGCTTTTCCTTCGATTTCGCATTGCTGCCTAGATAAGCAAAATGATAGGCGCTGGAAAGTGGGAAAGATGGTTTACAGGGCTAATTTCAGACCATGCTAATCTCGTTTGGAGCACCATTGATATGTATCGATTTTGAATTAAGTAAATTGCGAACAAGCTCTGTCAAAAGTATTTTTCAGCAGTGATCGCTTCATAATCGGCGTAATTCCGGCTTTAAAACAAGAACAGCTACGACTGCCTGGGTACCACAAAGGATACTACTGACTTCGGATGTTGCCCCACGTCGCATAAATTCAGTATTAATACTCCCAATTTAGTGCACGCGCGGTTTCTGACTGCAAACGCGTCACATAAGCCATCACGCGGGAAATACTATAATTTGATTTCTTACAAATACATGTACGGTATTTGCAACAGCGGTTGCCGATAAAAAATGTTGCGCTCAATGGTCGTTAACAGTTTCCGTCAGTCAAGGTCATTGCTCCATGGTAAAGCGCTAACAATAAATAATTAGGACCAGAATGCGTACCAAAAACTGTCACAGCCTTCGTTCAAAGTTTTTCGATTTTATCCTTGATAACTCATCCTTCCGATGTAATCCTTGATTAGCTCTAGCCATGTTGCTAGCGCTTTATTCTTCGTGCCCGTTCTTCTCACGCTACTTTAAATGTTCATGATACCTATAACCAACATGCCGACACGGAAACTCTTTCTCGAGCTACGACCAATAGGAAAGTTATGTATGCAAGTTAATGTCGTTTTGGTCGCACAGTTGAATGTTGCGCGAAAGACAAATAACTTAACTCGGCAACTGAATTTCCTGTTTAACCAATATTGTGTGCTTTATACGCATGCGTGGACGTTGCGATAAGCTCTGGTTATGTAAAAAAAAAAAAAAAAAACACTCGAAACAGAACGGCACGCGAAAAGCAGTACGCGATGCGACAAACAGCTAAACCACAGCCGCTCAATGGAGGCGCTGTCGCCTCCATTGAGCGGCCGTGGCTGAACAATGTTGGGCGGGAGGCGCCTCTGCAAGCAGAGCGACTACCACCGCTGCCACCCTTCGGGCGATTCCTGAAGTAGCCGCGTGGTGGCGACATCGTACGTGGAACTTGCGAATCCTCCTTGTCTACAGTGAGAATGATGGCGAGATTCTGCGAGTGACAGATATTGCGTATTTCCTGTAGATGAATTATAGAACGCCGGTGAACTTTATTGCGTTCAATGAAATGCTGGTTGTGTTCGACAAGGCGCGAGCGATGTAGTGTCACGACAGACCAGACGTCACTCTAGCGTGTTTCGTCATGCATTTTAGGTGCACATTAAAATTCCTTTATCGATGACCTCTTCGCGTGCATTTGAGACATCACCCTGCCGCTTGTAGAAGCCATGTCTTTTCCTCTATTCATTGTTTGGCATCGAATTCCTGTGTCAGATGCGCCTCGGCGTTACGGCGTTACAAAAGAAACAACTTTCCTTAGTTGCGTGTTGATGCAGGGTTGCTGCTGTTGCAGGGTTTATGCGATTTCCAAGGTAGCTTCGGCGATTAATCCATATACGAAGCTGACCCCACCGGGCGTGCGATCCAGCCGTCCAATCCAGGCGTCTGCGCGCCCTATCATTTGCCGCTTCCTCGAACGCCGCACCACACAGCAACCAGAAACATACGCAGATGTCTGAGAGGTGTTAGTACAGCAAGCATCAGCGGCGTCTGAAATTTATTTACAGGATAGAAAAGGCGCAGGATCTGTCAGCATTCTCCGCATAAACATGTACCATATGTCACAAAGAAAAGGAGGAATGTGAAACAGTAGTTGCCATCTTTCCTCGAAGCATCGTTTACCACCACATTCGCAACAAATGCGTAGTAGAATGCGGCACCCGGGCCTTTGCACTATTTTAGTCGCCAAAGTGTCTCGTAATTGTTTGCACCGAAGCCACTTAGTGGCCTCTTGTAGGCCTGGTGGATATCCTAATCGCTTAAAGAGATAAGGGTGAGAATTGCAGCTCCTTTCACGAGTTTTCGAACTCTGGCGATGAACGAGGTACAGCTTATGGCCTTTAACTTAACCTGCCGGGCGGTATATTTTTCATAACGACCATACTCGCGAAACAAAACATCAAGTATCATAAGGATGAGGCTTACGTCCACATGGTACTCAGCTGTTCCATGTGATATGTAAAATCTATTGATTTTCGTCAAATACAACGCATCTGCATGGAATTGCAAAGAGCGTTGGATGCATTACCTTCGAAACGTTGTCAGCAGCGCCCCTCTTTGATGCTTTGCGTTTGTCGGTTCCCTTGACCTTCGCCGCCTTCGAACCGGTGACTGTCGGAGTGGAGGTTTCTCTGTTGCCCTTCTTCTTCTTAGCCGCCTCCGTTGTCTGGCTTTCGGCTTTGGTTCTCTTTGCCGGCGCCGAGGAAGGACCTTGACGAAACGCAAAAGCAGATACGTAATCCCTGGGAACTCGCATGAACTAGCCTGAATAGTTAGCCCGAGAGGCTCCGATTGCCGCATTGAGTGCTCGTAAGGACTGAGCCATTCGCTGCGTAAGCCCTGCGTTGCATCGTCTGGCCATTATAGCGAAGACGTAGTGCTGTATAGAGCGAAATACATCGAGGTGCGCCAATGTCAACTTCGTGTTGAACTCAAGTTCATTGGTGATTTAACATTTGCACAGAAAACCTCAAGATTATGAAATGCGGTTTCTTTTGACGCTGTTTTATCAGGAATGTGCATTGCTCTACGGCGATTGTATTTGTAGACGAAATTATTGGCAAACATCTAAGAAAAAGTACGGCAGAGATGAAGATTCAAAACGTGCGAGGGACAGATTTCCGAAAAGAGCTTCTATCGAACGGTCATCCATGCTCCGCTAATAGGAAAGCACAAAAAGGCTCGTACTTTTTTGAGTCGCGTTTAAAAAGTCCGGTTGTGCACCCATATTTCCGATTCGGCACTACACTTTCCGAAAAGGGACAGACATCGACATTGGTTTAGGCAAATCCTTTGCTTTACCCGTTGCTGTCTCGTTCTCTGTACTCCTTGCGGCTTTAGTTTCGCTTCTGGCCACCGAGGACAGACTGGATTGGCCACGCTTGGCCTTCGCTCGTGTACCGGTCCCGCTGCTTGGCTTGCATAAGGGAGTCACTGCCGTGGAACCCGTGAGCTCACCGGCGGGGAGCCGACTTGCTTTTGAATCTGTGAGATGTAGAGTGAATAGAGCAGCATGAAAGTGGCAACACGTCCAGGCGCACGCAAAGGTAGATGATGGAAAAATGTTAGTGCATGTCACAAATCTTACGCCACCTTGGCGCCGCACACAAAGAAGACATGTTCTCAGAAACCATGCTATCGCACCTATCCTGCTTTGCAATGCGTGAGAGGTGGCTGAAAAGCACTCCTTGGCAAGTTCGCGTCAATGTGAGGCACTGTATTACCTTGTACAGCGAAAAGAGCGGCGCCGCGATGAATCCTTTCGGCGAGGTCGATGCGGATTCTTTTAACACGGAGTGGTGGTGCGCTGCTCGCTTTCCAAAGCGGAAATCTTTTTCTTCCTTTCGTGTTTCATCACGACTGCCCAACAGGTGCGCTTATTTAACAATAAGAAAGGACCACGAGCAAAGATATCAAATGCGGAAGCTGCACTTTGTCTTAACCTTGTTTGGATTATGTTCTGCGTTTCGAACAGTGCGTCATTCTAAAATGTTACCCTGAAAAACATACTAGGAAAATCCTTGAAGCTCTTGTTTAGAAAAATTTTATTAGACATGATTTTCACATTAGACATTCACATCAGCGACGACAAATCACCAAAACAGGAATTGCTCATGATTAACAACAAAGGAAAGTGTACATAAAAATACCCTAACGAACAAATACATCACAGATCAGTATTTACATACAGATTAAAATTTGGGCGGTTCGTGATGATTATATATACAATTTTTAATGGCAATGTACATGAAGGTATATAGACATGTGTAGGAAGTTTGGCAAATAAAATAAATGTAAACATATAAAGCAATCATATGCACAGTATGTATTCAACATTTATCATCGCCCGCAAAGGGGCTTCATGCGCAAGCATACCGTGTGTATCGCTGTCGCTCCACTAGCTTGCCTATCCTAACTCTTAATGACGAGCAACGCTTTTTTTCGTGTTGACGTTGTGGCTGTTCTTCCCTTTCCTTCCTGCGCATTTGTCGCTCAGTGTATGCATACGCTCACGTTTTGAATAGATTCAGTTGTTAGTCGGCGCTCGTGTTGTCGACTTCCTTGTCCCGTCTCCTGCGCTGTTTTCTTCTACCATGTCCTAACGCTGCTGACAAGTGAAAAACTCTGCATTGAGACTAGCAGTTGACAAATAAAAAATACGCCCTTTATTAAGGTGGCGACTCCAGGTAGCCCTCTTTATTAAAATCCTAAGCAAACTTTCCGTCTTACTGTAGTCGAAATTTAGTGACACCAATCTTTTGAATTCACATATAAAGTTATTCAAACCAAAAGACGCGCCTCAGAGTGGAGGAGACGATAGGAAAGCGCGGCATCAAAACTAGTCAACGCTGCCTCGCGATGGCACTGCCATTGGCGACACCTCCAGCCGTCGCCTTCTCTACGAGGCGCGTCTTTCGGTTGATCGCTCCGAGTGGAAGTCGCTCATAGGCTCCCAAAGCCCCGCGCAGCGGCGCTGCAGGATGGATGGATGTCAGAAGCGTCACCTTTGAAACGGGGTGGGATACTTCAACATGCTCAGAATTTCTTTTCATGTTTTTGTTTTAACTTAGATAAGGCGAACGTTAAAGACTTTCCTTTTAGTCCCGCGTTATATTCAAATACCAATGTTTAATTTCGATTTAGCTTCCATGCATCTCCTCCCTGCTATTTATCCACCAATTTTCCAAACGTCCTTTGTTTACCTATACCGCCGACTCGCTCACGGTTCCTTTGCTACCTCTAAACCCCAGAGCCTCGGCTGGAGTGACTATGTCCACATTGATATCTGGATGGATACTGCCACACAGCAGTTAAGATGTTCAATTGTTTCTGGGCATCTACCGCACACAGCACAAGTTTCATCTTCTTGAATAAACGTCCTTCTGTAGCTTCGGGTTCTAAGATCTACTGGTCTATTTGAAAAAAAAAAAGGCCGCTGCCTCTTGAGTTGTCATAGATGGTTTCTTTTCCTTTTTATTAAGAGCTTTCCCTGTTTCTAAATATGTCCAGTGTCGGATTCTTTACGATTCAATTATTGCAGTTTTTAGCTTCTGTGTTCTGTACCCGTCGTTTAATGTTCCTTATTTCTCCGAGTGTGAGTCAATTTCCTTTCGTCATAAGTATTTATATACTTTAGCTGCTCACCCATTGCCCATTTTCCTGAGGCGTTCTTCGTATAATATTTTGTTCTGAGCCTCTCGTGCTTCGAAAGACGCCCAGCCCATGTCTCCCTGTGCTGCTTCGGTAATAGTTTTGCCGTGGGATCCAAGTTCTACCATTCCCACAGATTTTTGATTTATTTCTAACTACGACAGCACTTCTGCCCTTAACCACAAAACCGCATTCCCGAATTTAAGCCCTGGTACCATTATTCCTTCCCATACGCCTTTAACTACTTTATATCTCTTGTACCCCCATAATGCCCTGTGCTTCATTATCGCGGCATCCCTTCGCCCTGGTGGTCTGTTCATGTTTTTGAATGAATACCTATTCTTAGTTTACCCCGAGGTACTTATATTCTGCCAGTCTTGGTATTTAACTCACTTGTACTATCAGCCTTTTTTCACTGAAATCGTTGAATACCGTCAGACCAAATTTAAATGCACATAAGATAAAGCCGACTGCATCTCCTTCGTATTCACAAATATTCAGCAATGCTTGTACATTTCTCTGGCTATTGGCCAATGGACCAATGTCGTCAGCATACGTTAATCCAGGAAAAAGTTTGTTGTAGGTCCGTTCCACCTAGCTTATACGAAAGAATAAAACCAAGGTGCTTTCTTGCAGTCTCTTTTCGCTATTTTTCCTATTGTAAGATGGGGGTTTATTTGATGGTACTCGGACTGGGAAGATCAGCGGCAAACACAGCGACAGCGAACATAGGTCCAACACGCGTAGCGATAAATATGACGCTGACTGAAATGTTCCCCTAGTTCTTCCACTTCACAATATAAATCATTAACAGCAGTGGCGATAGCGGACACCTTGTCTTAGTAATTTGCATACCTCGACAGCAGACGTACTTCTTACGCCCTACCATGCAATTTCAACTTTATTATCTCTGTATATTTCTTTTAGTAATTCGATTACTTCTTTACGGATGCCTTCAGAGTTGAGTATGTTCCCCAGAAGTTCCCTGTTTACGCTGTCGCATGCACGGCTTTTGCCTGAAAGGCTGAATAAAGCGGTCTGGTTTCCGCCCTGGCAATATATATGCATTGGGTTGTTACAAAATGCAACCATCTAGGCGCGTACCACTCCTGAACGCGTTCTGCAGTTCGTCCAGTACATTATTACGTTCTATATATGCCTGCATTTTTACTTTTATTGCCTGCATTGCCAGCTAGCGTGTACGTAGCGAAAGTTATCCTGATTAGCCTAAATGATTAAAGGTTCTTCCTATCTGTTTTTCCTTTAGAGATTAAATTCTTCCTATAGCCAGTCGCCAGCAGTATAGGAATTTCATTACTTATTATGACTATATCCAATGCGTTAAAACGTGTACTTGCTTCGTGACCAAGCCCAATAAATAGCATGATTGGAATTTTGTTCATACCCATGGCTATATGCACAGGAATATTTATCCCCGCCTGATTCCAGTTAAGATTTTTCAATTGTAAGCTCCTTTCCTTTAGGCTGTCTGATACCGTTTCTTCATTTAGAGCGATTACCCCATCATCCTGTCTAAATGATTCTGCAATAACTGATGTAATACACCCTATGACGTCATCACCCTCTAGACATTTTTTCTTGGCGTCCTGAATCTGTTCCTGCACCATATGATTTCTATTAACCTAGCGTCTTATATGGCTCCAGAATTTCTTTGCAGCCTCTTTAATTGAGTCGCGCACTCTGGCGATCAGTGCGCTGTTTTATTTTACTATGTACCAATATCTGTCCTTCCAGCTTCTTTTCTCGATAGGATTGTTTCTCCATCGTTTCATCAAAGCCCGATTAGATCTAACTGTCTGTCCATTATATTTGCGTTTGTCCTTTGTGCTTCAGGGTTTTCCCTTTCGACCAGGTGTCTCATCTGCAGGCTAATACGTTTATGGTCTCTTCACCAGGCTGTACGCGCCTTACCATTCTATTTGCATCCCCGTGAGCCTAGATTTCTGGTGACATCAAGCAGTAATCAATGGTAATTTGCGTATTCCGGAATTCGCACGTGATCTTCCATTCACAGTTCCTTTCTCTATTCATAATAGCTAGGTTAAACTGCTCACAGATTTCTAGCCTTTTTTTTTTTTTTCAAACACAACAAAACCAACACAAGGAACATTGCTACAAGCATCTGGATCCCTAGCTCGCAGGCTAGTTGGGATCCATGCACAAATTTAGTAGACAGCACAGACATCTACCAAAATTTCAAAAGGAGTAAAAGAGCCGCAACCTATTGTAATACAATAGTACGACTTTAGCAGTGTAGTACGACTTTAGCAGTGCAGAGAAGGTGGCATTTTGCTTTATTTCTATAGGGATTTCATTCCATATAGTAGTCCCTACAGACAGAAGAGTTCTTTTTCCATACAAATTTTTGCTAATTGCGATGAGAACATTGTTTTTCGCTGCGCTTCGTGATCTGTATTGGGAGGAGACAAAGTGAGATGAGGGTAAAAGATAGTTGCTGGTGATCGAACGGTGCACCATTATCGCAGTTTAATGCTGAATTATCAGATGAAGAGGAAGTATCTTTAAAGATTTGAAGAGAGGCCTCGTATGGGCACGGTAACTGGAATATGATATGAACCGAATTGCTCTTTTTTGAATTTTGAAAAGTGGTTCTAAATATGTCGAATAGGTATGGCCCCAAGATTCAACACAATATGACAGGTGACTGTGAAATAAAGAAAAGTATATTGTTCTTAGAGTTGCAGAATCGAAGTACTGTTGACATTTTAACAGTGTGAAGCAGACACGGGATAACGTTTTGCCGAGAGATACAATGTGAGGTTTCCAGTGTAATTGCTTATCAAGTATAATTCCTAAGTGATGTGATCAACTTGTTTAATGACAGAGCCTTGAATGTTAATATGCAGGTTCTGAGTTGATGGCGGATTGCGTGGGGACCTGAATACAACGTACTTTGTTTTCGCAGGGTTAAGCGCCAACTTATTGCTAGCAAACCGATAAAGTTAAGTTCAAGATTTGCACTTTCGATCCCATCCTCGTATGATTTAGTAACGCAAATCGAGGCAGTGTCGTCAGCATACATGAATGCTGTAAATTTATTTAATATTTTTGGGAGGTCATTTATGTATATGGAAAATAGAATAGGCCCAAGGACTGACCCCTGTGGCACGCCGGCACCAGCAACCTTGTACTCTGATTTTAGATGGAGCAATTCAATACACTGTTTTCTATTTTTTAAATAACTGTGAAAAACTTCAAATGCTATACCGTGAAAGCCCCAGCACTCCAATTTGCGAAGCAGGATGTCGTGATCCACCGAATCGAAGGCCTTTTCAATGTCTAAGAACACGCCAAGACAAATTTGTTATCGTTTAATAGCTGACTTATCAGGTTCGAAATTAGGAGGACCGATGTGCCAATTGATCGATTGCTCCTAAAGCCATGCTGACAGATGGAGAGAATAGCTTCGCGCTCCGCAAAAACTTTTACTCGCGATGCTAAAAGTTTTTCAAATAGAGTATTAATACTCCTGAGGATGGAAATGGGGCGATAATTTTCAAAACATTATGATTCCCACTGCATTGCCTTAACTTGCCGTTGCCTTGAGTGCATTCATCCAGATACCCAAAGTGTCCATTCATATCACCCAATAAAATTATCTCGCCCCGTGTCCAAGCTGTTTGATATCTTCACTGAGACATTTAACTAGATCCATGTTTTCCTGTTTGCGTTTGTCCCCTGTTCATAAATAGGCTATCCTTAGCCATACCTTTTTACTCGCTATTGTTCCAAAACCCAGACATAATTGGTCCTTTGGTGTATCAGCCTACCCCCTTCTCCACTGTGGACCCTTCCCAAAAGTAGGCTCTTCCAGGTCCCCGAGGTGTGTCTCGCACATAGCATATACACCGACTTTACCATCTCAGGACTGCTGTTCTATTTCTAACCACCTTGTTCTCTTCTGCCGCCTTCATTGGAGTTAAATTTATTTTGTTTAGCTTTCTTCCTACGTCTTCTCTGGTAGGCTGGTTGTAGTTGTTCTCCAGCCTGTCATTTACCGCTTCACTGTGATGCCCTATGCTGGGAACTATCGAGGACCCCCTAAAAAAACCTACGTACGATCTGCCAGGCGCGAACCGTTCTCAGCGCCTATCTTTTCCTTTAAATGAATTCTATCTCACGGAAATCCTTTGCCAGGGCCTGCTCTAGGTACGTACTTCCTTGTTGAAAGCAGTCACCTCAAAGCGCATTTCTCGGTTTAGTTCTCTGATTTCCTGTCTGACCCTAAGTTAAAAGTTAAGTTAAATTGGTTCACAGGAAGGGAAAGGCGTAGTGACTGTCACACTTGCTCTGTGGACACCCGAACCGCGCCGTAAGGGAAGGGAGGAAGGTGGAAGTCAAAGTGGAAAGAGAGAAAGAGGAGCCGTAGTGGAGGGCTACGGAGTAATTCCGACCACCTGGGGATCTTTAACGTGCCCTGACATCGCACAGCACACGGACGCCAGTTCGTTTCGCCTCCATCGAAACGCAGCCGCCGCGGTCGGGTTCGAACCCGGGAACTCCGGCACAGTAGTCGGGCGTCTTACCACTGCACCACCCCGGCGGGGCCACTTAAATTTCAATCTCCGGGTTCTTCCGAGAACCTCTGGTACTGTGGATAGTACCACGGTCGCTCGATGGAAGCGTACTACGTGCGGCCTGCATGCGTCGTACCGTCGTCAATAGGCAAGCGCGTCCTTGAGGCGTTCACAGTTGCGCCCGCTATTTCTGCTGGGGACGCCACTGTTCGGGGAGACGCCGTCGCCGGCTCTGAGCGCGCGGTTGGCTTCCTTTCTGGACGCGTTCACCTCTTGCCTGCGTTCTCAGCTCAAACTTCATTGTGTGCGCGTGTGCATTCACTTTAACGTCGAGACGGAACACGTTTGCTTTTTAAGGTGAAAGCCTTCCTAAGCTTATGGCGCGAAACTCTGTGCGCAGAAGCAGTGCGTCACATCTGTGCGCTGAGGGGTCAATCGCAAAAGTGGACGTGTGAGGAGGGAGATTACGAATGACAATTATTTATGGTGATAAGTAATAAATAATGGTTGCAAATATACATCGATAGCGGTAATGACTAATGCTAATGCTAATCACTAATAACGATAACTAATAATGACTAAACTGACTTGTAATGACCAACGTATCAAACGACGACTTGCAATGATGGCCACAACTGATTGGAAATGAGTAAGCCTGCTTAGCTATAAGTGGTAAGGGCTACAATGACTAGGCAGCCTCATCATAACTACGAAACGACTTGAAATGACGGCAACTGAGACAAACAATATAGGAGAATGGTAGGCTTTCGCCGTTCTACTTTTAAGCGACATCTAAGAGATCCTCTAATTTCTTATGCTTTGCTTGCTTCAGGCAAGACGGGTAGGCTTTCGCCATTATCTTCGCAAGAGACATCTCAGAGACCCTCTAATTTCTTATGCGGTACTCGTTTCAGGCTAATGCACCAGCGAGGAGTGGAAATGCACCCACTTCCTCTGAAATGAAAGCTGCGCTCAGGTTAACAAGTCCAGATGCTGAAACACAATGCCTTAACAGCTGCCATTGAACCTGCTGCCAAGGGTACCAGATTGGCCTTGTTGGTAATTCATTATAGGTTAACAGTGCAAACAATGTGAAGGGAGCACAGGATAAGAAGGCGACACAAGAACGCTAGTTGTGTCGTCCTGTTTTCCTGTACGTGTTCCCGTGACGTTGTTCGCGCTGTTCACCTATAATTACCTAGGAGCTTGCCAGTGAACTAGGATTGTAACGATGTGTTGTGAAGCAGAGGAACATGCTGAGGTGACAGCAGAAGCTTTTCTCGCAGGTTATGATGCGAGGACATGTCAAAAAAAGGTGCGGAGGCATTTTTTTGAATAAACACGCAATTTGTTGCCACTGGTCTAAGTAGCCTTGCAAGCAAAGAAACCTGTGCATACAATACTTCTTTATATTCTTGAGACTTTGAGCCGACGCGATGAAGTGAAAAGTCCCGTTCCACAGAAACTCCATGCCCACTTTGTCAGCGAAGTCGGAAATATACCTCTTTGGCAAGAGGCCAATTGGGTGGCGATATGGTCAGACACCTGTGACGCCATTACAACACATGAAATGT
The DNA here is from genome assembly GCF_055883805.1 of Amblyomma maculatum. Taxonomy (NCBI): domain Eukaryota; kingdom Metazoa; phylum Arthropoda; class Arachnida; order Ixodida; family Ixodidae; genus Amblyomma; species Amblyomma maculatum. Next base: position 204,038,846 of record NC_139347.1, on the reverse strand, counting down.
ACAAAGGAGCTGCCAACTCAGAGAGTGTCAGTAAAATATAAGGGTGAAATGGGTATCGAAAGTGGGAACCTTAGATCCCAAGTCAGGCTCAGTTCTCCTATAGGGCACAAATGCAAGCTTGTACGGCTACGGTAAAGAGGGGGCTTTACATATGTGCCAGTTGGTTTTTCATATAATGCGGTGTTTTACGACTGTATTCTAATTACTATGCGATAGAAGCGGCAGTTAAGGGATGTGGTGAATAAGCGAAGTGCGGGTACGCTAACGAGGATTCGCAAGTTAAGAACCCGCAGTTTGTTTATCACTACCAAGTTGTTGCGTTAAGAGTGCTATCTGCTCAGATAGGTGTATGGCTAAGTTTGATGCCCAACGTCCAACGATCATTTCTGCAGATGCTTCGTCGTACGGCTTAGGAGCAGTTTTACTGCAAGTGCAACCAAATAAAGAAAAGCGGCCGGTTGCTTTTGTCTCAAGATTATTGACACCAACTGAGATGCGCTACGCGCAAATCGAAAAGAAGACTTTTGCTATAACATGGGCCGCAGAACGTCTCGAAAGCTTTGTGCGTGGATTACACATTACGGTAGAAACAGACCACAAACCGTTGGTTGCTTTGCTAGGAAAGACTCCACTTGATTTGGTTCCACCTCGCATTCAAAGGTTTAGAATGCGGCTAATGCGATTCAGTTTTGAGGTGCAATATGTTCCGGGAAAAAAACCTTGAAATAGCGGATGCATTCTCCAGAGCGCCAGGGCCAGGCCAAAAGACTAACTTTCTTTCGGTCAATGAAATCAACTGTTACGTTGCTGGCACGTTATCGGGGTTAAGAGAGTCGGAGCACTTCCGCTTAGTAGCCGAAGAACAGGCGAAGGACGAGACTTGTCGTACATTGTGTCGCTATGTCCGAGAGGGCTGGCCTAGTCTACCTTCGTTATCAACTGTTTTGAGGCCCTATTGGCAGGATCGCGCCGTTTTGAATGTATGCAAAGGTGTCCTCCTGCACGGCACCCGCCTGTTGGTGCCACACTGCCTTAGAAGTAGAATGTTAAAGCTGCTTCATGAGGGCCACCAGGGTGTGGTAAGGTGTAGAGCAAGGGCAAGAGAGTCCGTTCGGTGGCCAGGCTTAAGCGCTCAGCTTGCTGCGTTCATTGGAAACTGCCGCACGTGCTCCCAATTTCGCGTCCAGCCGTGCGAGCCGATGATCCCGACTGAGACGGCTTTCCAGCCTCGGCAAAGCGTTGCGGCAGATATCTGTCACGTGAAAGGGTGCAACTACTTGCTCATAGTCGGTTTCCGGAGTTGTGTTTGCTGACCTCTCTTAACAGCGCTGAAGTTATTTATCATATCAAGAAGGTGTTTTCGACACACGGCATCCCGGAAACGCTGGTAACCGATAATGGTGCTCAATTTGTTAGCCAGGAGTTAAACCAGTTCGCGAAAGAATATGGATTCAGACATGTGACGTGTAGCCCTAGGTACCCGCAGTCAAACGGGGAGGTAGAAAGAATGGTAAAAACTGTGAAAGGTATGTTTCTAAAATCGGATGACTTACATTTGGCTTTGTTAGCTTACAGGGACACGCCGGGATCCCTAGGCAAAACGCCGGCAGAGCTACTCATGGGGCGGCGGCTTCGCACTACTTTGCCTCTCCACCCAAAGAAGTTGGCCCCCAAGACGCCCAATATCAAAGAAGCACGGGACAAAGGTGCCGATTTCAGGGAAGGTCAGCGGCCAAATTATGATCGTCGGCATGCGGCCCGTCACCTTTTCCCGTTGCTGCCAGGAGATTCGGTTTGGGTCAAGGACTACAGGAGAGAAGGTGTGGTTCTTCATCGTGCAAAGCGACCACGCTCGTATATGGTGGCTTTGGATAGCGGGGTTCAGATTGAGCGTAACAGGCGAGCGCTAATCAAGCAAGCGCCCAAAAGAGGTTCGGATTCTGACGGGGCGTACGAATTTCCGTCTAGCCCAGATGGTCTCGGGGAGAACGGAAACTCTGTTCCTAATACACAAACTGTCCCAGATGGTCTAGCGGTGAACGAAAACGATGTTCCAAATGCACAAACAGTCCCAAGTCACCCGATGCAGACACCGCCGAATACCTCTTCACCTGCGGTTGGGGATGAATATGTCACACGCTTCGGTCGAAAAGTAAAAAAGCCCCAACGATACGGTATTTCTGAATGCCATTCAGGCCATTCAGGCCATTCAGGCCATTTGCTTTGAAATTGTTGTATTTGTGTATTTGTGTGAATGCCATTCAGGCCGTTTGCTTTGAAGTTGTATTTGTTGTGTATTTTAAAGTGCGTCTTTGTTTTGTAAATTGCTCCTTTTCCAAAAGGGAAGGAGATGATGTGGCATTATCGCTACTTGTGTGATAGTAGCTATCTTAACAAGTGCACGTGTGCGTTTGCAATGCGGGCGCATGCGTGAGATACTCGGCGTCTGTATATATATTTGTCATGTTGCAATAAAGAGAGGCTTGTTCCCTGAGGCCTGGTCGATGGGCGGCCACGCAGAAACACTCTGTGAATTGTCGTACATCGAACTCCACACACTAAAGCCAGAACTATCCTTTTAGATAATAAGGTGGCTGTTTAGACCTTCGGCAAAGGCCTAATTTCTAAGCATGGCGGCCAGTCTACTGAGAAAGAACCCGCTAAACCGGCAGGTTTCAGTCATCTGGGTTGCAGCTCACGAGGGTCTACAAGGCATTGAGGCTGCCCATCGCCTCGCTCGAGATTTATACACCCGAGCGGCTATAGAGACCCCGCTACCCGAAGACAAAGACCCCCTCATCACCTACAAGCAGCTCTCTGAGACTCCCAGACTAAACAGAAGGATCTATCCTCCACGAGATGGGTCCTTAATACCCTCAGAATGCAGGGCCTGGCAAAAAATTCAGGCCAATCGTTTCTTTCCTCATGTTACTCTGCCTAATAAGTTGACAGGGGACCCAGAGGCTTGTAATCTCTGCAACGTACCTCTGAGTCAAAATTACCTAATCTGGCAATGCCCCGATTCTCCGCGAGCTAAAGAAACTGATCCCCTCGATCAAATTACCTGGGAGTCCTACATCCGCAGCCCAAATGTGGATGAACAAAATATCGTCCTACGCCTGGTGGAGGAGGCTTACTCGAAGATCTCTGCGGCCACGGCGGCGGAGAGCCGGCAAGGAGACCCTCCTCTTGGCTGAGCCCCTGTTCCGAGGTCGATGTCGGTGTAAACAAAGTCTTCTCACTCACTCACTCACTCACTCACTCACTCACTCACTCACTCACTCACTCACTCACTCACTCACTCACTCACTCACTCACTCACTCACTCACTCACTCACTCACTCACTAAACAAGAATGAATGAATGAAACTTTATTTCCACGGAAAAGGAGCCCTTCATCTCCCGCCGCCGGCACCCAGGGGGAAGGTCAGGAGGACCCCGCAGGCTGAGTTCAGGTGAGGTTACAAGAACTCTTCACGGTCTTAGCCACAAGGCGGGTCGCGTGCCGCTGAACAGCGAGATCTCCAGTCCGTAGCTAAACCTCCCGGGCTTCTCTACTGTCAATGCTAATGGCGGCGTCTGGGGAGTCGGCGCATTTCCATGTTATATGATCTAACGTGCCTTTTTGGCCGCAATATTTACATTTTGAATATTCTTTCTCCCCGGTCTGTGTTAAGAAAACCCAGAATTGAATTAATGTGAGGTAGAGGATGTGACGTCACGCAACCAGAAGTAGAGCCGAAAAAGGGAACAGCAACGAATTGGTGCACAATTTAAAAGTACCGAAGACTAAAATGGGCAAACAAGAAATGAATTAAGCAACTAGAAGCAGACAGAACCAACAGCAGCATCCGTGCTTTCGAATTACTCAATGCAGATTCTGCAGTGCTCTTGAATTATTATTACTAGTAGTAGTAGTACATGAGGCATCGGCGTCGTTTGAAATTATTTACAGGATAGAGAAGGCGCAGTATCTGTCACAAATCTCCTTGGACACATGTACCACGAAGGAAGGTGGATGTGAAAGAAGAGAGGGAGATAGAGGTGCCGTGGTGGAGGGCTACGACCTACCGCGCTATATTGACTTTTGCCCAATCGCACTTTAGTGGTCCAAAGTGCCCTCTAAGATTTTTGTCGAAGCTGTAAAGGAGCAGGGTTTTCAGGTCTAAAAAACAATGTCGCCAGAAAATCTAGAAATATAGATAAAGAGTCCGACTGATCTAGAAGAAGAAAAATAGCCAAAAGGGAGCTGTGGTTTAGCTAAAGCAACAAATAAACATTATTCGCCTAAATTACGTCTAATTGTCTAATCGACGATTTTGTCTAATCGGCTGTATGCGGATAGACCAGAGAAAGGCATTATAACAGCAAAGACAGCCGGCAAAACTTCTTCAAAGCTATCATGTCTATAAACTAAAGAACATATCTCCACATCTGACCAAATAAATCTATGCCCAGTAAAGCTAAAGAGAAGGATAAAGTTTATTTTCATTGACGATAGAAAGTAGTAAAATAGTGTGGCGGTATAGCTTTGTCCAGTAGTCATGAGCTCGGCGAATTGTAGGACTCTTGTCACTATCCAGAGCTCTGTATCCGAGGCGCAGCTAGGCAACGCGGCCTCCCACTGGTCTTGATTCGAGAGCAGCAAACCTGAGGGAGGGGGCTCCCACCGACAAGCCCAGACTATGTGTGAGAGAGCGGGTTTTCACCAGAGCGGGTTTTCACCAGGATTGTAGACTCGTCAAGCTGCCCAAGGGCAGCTTTTTTCTACGATTCCTCCATCTGTAGTTTTAGATGGGAAATAAACTTTGACTTTGACTTTGACTTTGTATACAGGAAGAAGAGTAGACCTCGGGATATATGCACGCTTATATCCTGGGTACGTGTTTGGGTACGTGTTTGTTTACAGTTGTCGCCACGCACCACAAAAATGGAACTATCCCTGGCCAGCGGTCCGATACCCGAACGCGATGAGATTAGAGTCTCCTTATCCACAAACATCGACGGGCTGATACAACACTAGCAGAACTGCGCTAGGTGGGGGACCAGGTGGGTCGGATGGTGCGCCGGGTTTCCAACAAACGCGGGGGGTTACGGCGCGCAGACGCTTTGCGGCTGGCGCATGCTTTGTGACCAGTCGAGTACGCTACTCGACTCCTTACCTCCACCTGCGCGGGTTTGGTGAGAACGCCCTCGAAGTGATTCTCAGAAAGATGTACAAGCGTGCCCTGGATCTCCCGATCAACACATCCAACCAGCGTCTTATGGGCCTGGGGATGATAAACACATTCGCGGAGCTCCGAGAGGCGCACTTGACTAATTAATACACAAGACTATCAAAACGCCATCGGGACGCCGCCTATTAGCCTGACTACACATCCACCACCCAAATTTACGGAAGAGCGCGTACGCATTCCTGAAATCTGGAGATACGCCCTGCACGTACGCCCTCTTCCGGCCAACATGACACGTGATGACCACAGTGGCAGGCGCCTTGCGCGGACGGAGGCACTGGCCCGTCACTATGGGAACAAACACGGAATTTTCTACGTGGACGCCTCCGGCCCTCACCATGGGGGGTGGTACACAGCCGCAGTCGTCCATCAAAAAATGACGGTGAATGGCCTGACGTTCCGAACTCAAGACATAACACATGCGGAAGAAGTTGCCATCGCGTTAGCCGCCGCAGACAAGGACTCACGAGTCATCATCACCGACTCGAGAGTGGCCTGCAGAAATATTAAACAGGTGTACATTCCTCTCTTTGTGCACCGCATCCTTCAAAACAGTGACTACCTCAGGGCCCCCGCGTCTCCAACGATTGTATGGACTCCAGCTCACATGGGCCTCGAAGGTAATGAAACGGGCGACGCCGCCGCCCGCGCACTCACTCTCCGGGCAACGCCTTCAGACCCTTATGATACGGATCTCGAACTCAATCCGGCTCTCACTTTTCGAGAAATTACTGAATTATTTCAATTCGGCCATGCAATTTATCCTAAGCCTTGTAAGGGCCTTACAAAGGTGGAGGAGCGCACACTCCTCCGCCTTTACACCAAAACGCTGATGTGCCCGGCAGTTTTAAAACCTGCCTGTACAGGAAATTGTCCGCACTGTGCGGAGAAGTCTTCGGACATCTTCCACATGGTGTGGGCATGTCAGTCAACCCCGAACCTCACCCCCAAACCCAACCCCACCCGAGACTGGGAGGCAGCCCTGCTCAGCTGCTCCGATCTGGCAAGCCAGAAGGCCCTGGTCCACCGAGCCCGAGCCGCAGCGGTCGCCAATGGGCTCCTGTAATGAGGAGCCCACCTAGTGTTTGCGTGAGGTTCCCCGGCTACCTCAAGCTTCCTCCGAATAATGTTGTGACACACACACAACCTCTTGGGGTTTCGTGAAACTAAAACATGCTATTCGGTTCTACAATACCTTATACAAGTCACGAAAATAGAAACACGCCTTAAAATTATGGTCATTAGCTGGAAAATCAAGCATGCCAAGAATATTGAGGCTCATGTGTAACATTCAGGGCCCTTCGCCTTCTCAATAATTTTTATGTGGAATTTGCACTCTGAGCTTGTGGCCTTCCTCTAGTGTATGTCAAACGAGATTCTCAAAATGAATACAATGATATTCTCACGGGGTGGTGGTAATGCCTTTGACAACAAATGAGGAGACGTGACCTTCACAGGAATCAACTGTTTATTGGGCTGACTTGCGCCCGCAAAAGAACTAAGCTATTTGGAGGCGGCGATAAACACAATCGTGCTGAGCAGTCGTCGATCGACGAATTACAGCTTCAATTGTCAGCGCTGAATTTAAAGGCGATCAGGAAAGATCTAAATAAAGCCACAAACGGTGACTAGCATGACCTGGAACATTGTAGAAACACTCGCGAGCTGCTGGAGATTTAGAGATACATCCCGACGCATCTTGTGCAACAAAGAAAATGATAAAGCGTCCTCTCGAGACAACGAGCATGAATAAACACAGAATCGGCGATCTGCGCGCTAGAATCACAATGATAACACCGCATGCAAGCGGCAGTCGAAGAAGAACAAATAATTATTTAAGTAGTTCGCGGCAATATCACAGGGTAGTTTATCGCTGGGCTTTGTTTCTGCTAATGAACGGCGGAAAATACTTCATATGGCAGTGCCACCTTTTTTATAAGCAAAACAAGCACCTTCATGGCTCCTCCTCAAGATGCTTCACAGGGTTGGCACCAAACAGAGTGATCTTTGTAATTGCAAAACCGCGTCCAGAAGCCAAGGGTGGTTGCTTCGCACCTTCATGTTGGAAGTAGGTACTTCAGCTACTGTTTTAAGTTAGCTTTGATCGTAAGCAAATATTTCTTCAGAACGGTTGGGCTTTTTGGTACCTGATCGAAGGAAACAAAATGTAGCGCACCAAGACAAGGACTGAGAAAGAAGACACACACACAGCGCTAAGTTCCACATTGATACTTATTCAAGGAAGAAAGCATGGTTTTATACCACCGCGTATCACATGCGCCAATAAAGGCCATGCGCCAAGTGCACAAAAACCGGTTAACGCGTGAAATAGTTGAAGCTGAATGGATTACCCTTTCGAAAGATGAATATATAAGTAGTCCCTCTGTCGCGTAGTTGCCAAAGAAGATTGAGTATCTGGCTGATATGACTTGCTAGCGCATGTTCTTTTGGCGCATGTGATACTCAGTGGTATAAAACCATGCTTTCTTCCTTGAATAAATATTAGTTGGAAGTTAGCTCTTTGTGTGTCTTTTTTCTCTGTCCTTGTCTTGGTGCGCTACATTTTGTTCCCTTCGATCAAATATTTCTTTTAGCGCTTTCGCGGCTGAAAGCTTGCCTGCAGACAGATGGTTCGCACTGTTTAGAAATGGCAGGAAGTGTTCGGAAAACTTTTAGAGGTCTCACATGCGAAATCACAGAAACGAAAACAACCGCTCTTGCACTACACACATTTCTCAAAGTTCAACTTATCTTGAACCATTTCTGAAAATGCTATTTTCAGGTATACGTCCTGAAGTTTTTAATTAATGGCTCAGCTTTTTTTTTTCATTATGTTGTCGCAACGTAACACATTACAACTTTAATTAACTGACAACACGATGGAAACAGTCTTCTCAACCTTGACTATGCTAAGCTCAGGTTCAAAAGCCATTTTAACCTCTCAAGCATACTGATGGTCCCCAATTTGCCCAAACATAGCCCAAAAGTAGCCATATAGCTCAACCTGTAATTTATGTAGCCAGGTCGTAAAAGTAGACAGTTTGGCGCAAAGTAATCAGCCTGACCACCCTTGAAGGGAGTACTAAAATTTCGCTTTAGTATTTTGGGGAGAACGAAAAGCCCCGCGTGAACGGGTATAACGCAATAGCGCAGGTTACCAGTCCATACATAAAGCCCTCCTTTAGCCAAGCGGTATGAACGTTCCCTCGGACTCTATGGGTAACATGAATGCAAGGTTCCTGGCAGGAAGATTGCGATATCATCCTTGCATATGAAAGTAGAGGCGCGAGTTGGCAGCTCCTGCCAAACGCAGCGTCAGGCAGCCCTTCGTCCTGTCAGTGCTCGGCCATGTCAGCTGCCACTTATCGCCTGCGGGAGCCACGCTCGTGATTTTTAGCTGTCAACGCCAACGTTAGCGGACGGCCGCCGACGCCGGAATTTCGGTACACGGTCTTAAACGCCCTCGTGTTAACATAGTGCTCACAAACCCATTTCCGGATGTCTGGGAAATTTTCCGGGACTTATCACTTAGTTCTGAAATTCCCTCGAAGGAGAGCTCTTGAAAAACAAATCGGTGCGTGAAACTATGTATACAACCGGACAAAACCAACAGCTGAACTCAATATTCGTGCGTTTTGCTTACAGCACCATATATTCCATGACGCATTCGTGCAGTGGGTGAAACGAGCCGGTTTGTTGATTTGTTTTTAAATTGAGCGTTGGTTGAAGGGTACGCCTGTTACGTGTGCTTCCCTGCTGTGCCCATATATATTTGTTCATTGTTCACCAAAAGGCAAAACCTGAAAAAGCTGCTGCTCCGGCTATTAGGTTTTATGGCTGTTATACTTAATGCTACCGTTGCCACGATCACTCAAAACTCGAGCAATCACTAAAACTAAGAAGAGGTGTCTAGGAAGTGTGAAACATTTCGACTCAGATTATGCACGATTGCAGAATTATTTTTGAGAGAGGTCAAGGAAGTGCGTGTGCATAAATATACATAAATATAATACATCTAAATAAGGGCATGCTTAATCTCCACTTATCCAAAGATCCAAGCTAAAAACTACATCTACAGTAAAACTTGCATTGGACTGTTTTTAAATTGTAATTTGCAGTAGTAATAGCAACTGCATTATTCTGTTATGTAATGTTTGTCTGCTGCAGATTACTTTTGACCATTCCACAGCTCTATTACATATGAGGTAGTAATTGTAGTAACTGCATTATTCTGTTATGTAATGTTTGTCTGCTGCAGATTACTTTTGACCATTCCACAGCTCTATTACATAAATATACATAAATATAATACTTTGTGTAATGATGCCAGATTTATCGCGAGATTGCTGAACCCACCGATGTTTCTGCTTTACAATCTGACCTCAATAATATAACTAAATGGTGCCGCACATGGTGTATGGACCTAAATGTTAAAAAATGTAAAGCTATGTGAGTGTCGCGCAGTAATATCCCCCCTGCTTGTTATGTATTGAATAGCACTCCTTTAGATACTGTTACTTCGCACAAATATTTGGGTGTGCATATTATTACTGACCTCAGCTGGAAGCAACATATTGATTACATTATTAACAACAGTAACCGCATGCTTGGGTATATGCGCCGTAACTTTTCGAAGGCACCTGTTTCGACTAAAATGACTATGTACAAAGTATTGGTACGTTCAAAGATTGAATATGCTTCTGCAATCTGGGATCCCGGTTTCACGAACTCGAAATCCTCACTCGAGATGGTTCAAAATAATTCGGCGCGTTTCATTCTTTCCAATTACAGTCGCACTAGCAGCATAACTTCAATGAAACTAACGCTATCTTTGCCATCTCTCGAGCTTAGAAGGAAAATTTCACGTCTTAGTCTTTTTCACAAAATTTATCATCATAACGAATTGAGGCATACTTTCATTTCGCGGCCATCGTATCGCTCCTCCCGCGTCAATAATGCTTACAAAGTAAATGTCAGAACTTGCAATACTAATGCCCTTTTTCATTCCTTTCTACCTCGTACGTCAGTAGAGTGGAATCGCCTTCCACCGATATCGCATTAATCCAAGATCACGATTCATTTTGCTCATCACAGATGCAATATCTTGAAACTGATCCGTGACACTTTTTTTTTTTTCCTGACTATTATCTTATTTCCGTTTTTGGTTTTTCATGCTTGCTTGCTCCCAGTGCTGTTGTTCTTCTCGCTGTATAATGCTGTTCTCTCCCCGCTTATGATTGTTTTCAATTTATTCCGCTTGTATAACTTTCTTTATTGTAAGATTGTGTTCGTTGTTCTGTATTCCCTTGTTCGTTTCGCCTTTCTTATGTTTCGTTCATTTAGTGTTCTATGCTTTCTATCATATAGGATGTACCATTCGCCTCTGTAATGCGTATGCGCTTGAGGGTAATAAAATGAAAAAAAAAAAATGAAACCCATTAGGGCAGGAGAAGCCCACCTTTAGACTTAGCAGATTTCGAGCTCTTTCGTGAAGCCTTGGTCTCTGCTTCCTTTGCAGTGCTTTCCATGATGACGCAGGCCACAGGAAAAAGGCTGCAAATAGAGCGAGTAAGTCTTTACTGCACACAAATACCACATATATGGCAGAGTGAAAGAAGCAAACATAATCAGTGCATAGACTAAGCATGTGCCCACATCTAAACCAGCTTGTTATTTTATCTTTCACAATTCTGGCCGCGAGGCCTTGTGAATTGTCGCGTCATTCCAAATAGGAGCAGTCCACCTGTCGACTGTCCCGAATGCTTCTGGTAATTGAAACGTTTGCCGTGAGCGCTAAACAAAGTGTCCTGATTTGTTATGCCCTCAAACTGTGAACGGAAGTTGGTTCGGCTCACTTTCCATTTTTTTTTCTTATTAAGCACCCCACCGCACTATGATTCGTAACGCACGATGAGAGATTTTTTTTTCGGATACGACGCAATCGATTGTTACTTACATTTCAAACTCATTCGGTTGAAATCAATGACTTCACAGTTTCAGAATAGGCGCTGGAATTTATTGAAGTGAATTTGTGTCTAAGGTATTATTATTATTATTTAAATATATTAAAGATATTTAAAGATTATTAAATATGCGCGCGCGCTAGGCCCGCACACAGATTCATTAAACGTCATCTACGACCATCGAGCATCTTCTGTCCTCTGTTCTCCTGTTGTCATCGCTTGCGCCACGTAACATTTGGTGGAGGTGCTGGGTGTCGTCATCCCCATCCTCGCCTTGGAGCATCGACGCCATCTGTAAGCCGGGACCATGGACCGAGTGCCTAGGGAAATTGCCGGGCAGCTTCGCCCCAGCCCTTCAAGCCCAGACCTAACCAACTACCACCGCCCAGCTCCTAGCCCGGACCTGAAGACAAGGAGGACAGACCAATCACAACCGCGACGAAGGACCCGAAGGACCCGAATGACCCGAATGACCCGAAGGAATCGATGGACACGAACTCAACCCCCGCCCAAGCTGCCCGACGTGACCTCGAGCCATCGGTCCCATGGACTCTGGTGACGGATGGTTGACAGCTCCAGGGGAAGAGGATCACCTACGCATCACACATCGTACCGGCAAGCCGTTCTATCCTTACTTCTGCCTCTTCATCAAGCATCCAGACACGCCTCGATGGACACGAACACGCAACCCCCGCCCAAGCTGCCCGACATGACCTCGAGCCATCGGTCCCATGGACTCTGGTGACGGATGGTTGACAGCTCCAGGAGAGGAGGATCACCCACGCATCACACATCGTACCGGCAAGCCGTTCTATCCTTACTTCTCCCTCTTCATCAAGAATCCAGACACGCCTCGATGGACACGAACACGCAACCCCCGCCCAAGCTGCCCGACATGACCTCGAGCCATCGGTCCCATGGACTCTGGTGACGGATGGTTGACAGCTCCAGGGGAAGAGGATCACCTACGCATCACACATCGTACCGGCAAGCCGTTCTATCCTTACTTCTGCCTCTTCATCAAGCATCCAGACACGCCTCGATGGACACGAACACGCAACCCCCGCCCAAGCTGCCCGACATGACCTCGAGCCATCGGTCCCATGGACTCTGGTGACGGATGGTTGACAGCTCCAGGGGAAGAGGATCACCTACGCATCACACATCGTACCGGCAAGCCGTTCTATCCTTACTTCTGCCTCTTCATCAAGCATCCAGACACGCCTCGATGGACACGAACACGCAACCCCCGCCCAAGCTGCCCGACATGACCTCGAGCCATCGGTCCCATGGACTCTGGTGACGGATGGTTGACAGCTCCAGGAGAGGAGGATCACCCACGCATCACACATCGTACCGGCAAGCCGTTCTATCCTTACTTCTCCTTCTTCATCAAGAATCCAGACACGCCCATCATCATGCCATGGAATTATCATCGGTAAACATCCTCGTCTGCGATAGGGACGATCGCTCGGTGGCCCCGGGACATGTTACGGACGAAGGAGGAAGAAGAGGGCAGTGGTGTGGGCAAGAGCAAGCGCGCTAGGCCCCTCACACAAATTCATTAAAAGTCATCTCATGACCATCGAGCATCATTTCTTTGTCCTCTGTCTCCTGTTGTCATCGCTTGCCGCCACGTAACAATATCATTGCTATCCCTAGAACTTCCAATATCTTGCTCTATGCCGATGACACTATTATTATTTAAAGATATTAAAAGATAATAAAGATATTTAAATAATAATAAAGATAATTTTTCTTATTTATATTATTGATATCATTGCTATCCCTGGAACTTCCAATATCTTGCTCTATGCCAATGACTCGAGCGCCTCTTTTCCCTCGCCAAGCTTATCCTCTCTAGTGTCTGCAGCTAAAAAATGGCTTGAAGATCTGTCGAGATAGCTTTGTGCCAACCAAGTGATGTTAAATGTTTATAATACGAAATATTAACTTTTTTTTCGGTTCTCAATAAACCAATAAATACAAATATCACACATTCGTTCCAATCTATCTCCTTAGAACCTGTTTCAGGTCATCTGTTCTATTTCCCGAAAATCTCCTCTGGTCTTACAACGCAGACTTCGTATCCCTCAAAACTGTCCGATACATGGTATACTGAATAAATTTCGCCTGTTTCTGCCAATGCACTTGAGGAAGTAAATATATTTTGGCACTGTCCAGTCTAGTGTTCAGTTTTGCCCGTTGGTATTGGTATGGGGAGGGGGTAAAAAAAAAAAAAACATGGGAAAGATTCAATTTTGCAAACGAAAGGTCTTCGGTTCATTTAGAATCTGTCCAGATATGATTCTTTGTCTGCATACTTTAAACTAAGTCATAAGTCAAGTATTGAAACCCTCTATAACAACGACTACCCAAATTTATATACCGACAATACAAAACTTACCGTAATGCGTTTTTAAGTACGTATATCAAAACAGATTCACATAACGTCTTTAGAAATGTGAACTTTATAAAACCTCACATAAGGACCGGGTATGGAATGCCGTTAGTTCACTGGAAAAGCCCTAACTTTAACAGCCTGACACATTTTATCCATTTGAACAATAATCCTCCTTGTTTACATAAAAGAAATTAGGATGTACTTTTCGGAACAAACGTTACTATTTGTTTCCTATTTCCGTTGTATAATAGCAATTACTGTTCTTGAAACTGTTCCCTTGATGCATGTTAAATATTCCATTTTATGTATTTTGCTCCAGGTACGTGTTTGTATTACATTTCGACATTTGACTGAATATTTTGTACTGCTCTGAGCCTGTTGCGTGGTGTTGTACCTGTCAACTGTGGTGCCGAAGGCCCAGTCAGGTGACTTGTACGTCACGTTTAGCCTCTGTCTCACGGCAAAACTGTATTTTGCTACAAACTTCAGTTAAAGAAAAATAATACTAATAAATTTGAATAAGACAGTCATGTTGCTTCGCGATAAGTAATTGATACAATTACGCATGAGGAGAAAGACATGTGCTTCTCATGAGCTGGTTTGACACAGGCATCGATCATAAGTGAGGCAGGCATCCGGCACTACGCCCATGATTGGCTTTGAGAGGTCATCGGTTGGCCACTACATAGTTAAGCCTTCTAAAATAGTTACCACCAACTCCTTGTCAGAGACGGAAGATAACGTCCATGGCAATCGGACGTTCCTGTACTGGTGCGTTCGGGCGCTTCATGGCCTCATGCGTAGAGAAGCACAGGCTCCAATGTGTTTAACGAACTGTGTGTGACGCAGGCATCTGACCCATCTAGCAAGTGGCCCAGTCATCCAGCGTTATGCACATGAATGCCTGTAAGAGTGCATAGCTGACCCATCTAGAATAGTCCGCTCTGCTCTTTTCTGAAAGCGAACATAGTTCGTTGGACACTCAAGCTTCTTATTTAACGAAAATAATAGAAAACACTAGTTCTTTCCTGCACGGTACTGCCCGGAAGGCGTACGGTTTTTTCGGGCATTGGGCCTTTCTCTAACAAGGCTACTAAAACTACGCGTTCAATTTTTCGGTTTAACATGCGCGTGTGTCAATGTTTACTGAGCCTGCACTTTTCTCACTTAAGCCGCTTAGAAGCGCGAATGGTGCACATTGTCTAACTAGTTGTTTCTAGCCATCGCTATTGGTTTCTTTGTTCGCGCAGTTTGGTACTGATATGTGTGATCGTAATTAATGAAAAAAGAAGAAAAAGAAATGGGCATGGAGAGGACATGTGTAGTGCTAAGAGAGATAACCGATGGTTACTTATGGTAACAAATTGGATTCCAGTGGAATGAAAGCGTACGTAGGTAGAAAGTTAGGTGGGCGGATGTGGTTAATAACTTTACTGGGGTCACGTGGATTGAGCTATCCCAGGGACGGGTGAAATAGATTAGTTGGGTTCGGTTTGTGGGGTTTAACGCCCCAAAGCGACTCAGGCTATGAGAGAAGCCGTATTGGAGGACTCCAAAAATTTCGACCACCTGGGGCTCTTTAACGTGCACTGACACCGCACAGCACACAGGCGCCTTGCTTTTCGACTCCAGTGAAAAGCGGCCGCCGAGGCCGGGCTTCGATCCCGCGTCTTTGGGAACAGTAGTCGAGCGCCGTAACCAATGTGCCACCTCGGCGGGCTAGGAACATGGTAGAGGCCTTCATCCTGCAGTGGGTATAGTCCGGCTGATGATGGTGAATTAACCTAGTTGTTTTAGAAGCCCTTGTATGACACATGGTACCTTTTCAGGCGAAAGCCTTAAAGTCCCGTTAAGCAAAAGGCCGTCGGCAACCATTGAAATTGCTGAGGACGAGGTGTCCCCAAAAATAGGCGCGCGAGTTGCGCTGATTGAAAGCGCAGGCGTCATATGGCACCGACCCGGCGCACGGGTTATCCGATCGGCTTGTGAGGAAGGTGAGTAGCAAAAGCGGCGCTCACGAATGGCTTCTAGCTGCTCGCCAGTGAGGTTTGTGAGCCCGGGAAGAGCCGCAGACACGACGTTTCAACATTAATTAAGCGTGCTACAGCACTCTGGACAGATGAGTGTTGAGAGAGTTGTCACTTGAAAGTAAACGTCCGCGGCACACTAACTCTTCTCATCTGGCCGCGGTACACCTTGAAGTTTCGAAATTGTAGCGGCCTTCGCGCCAATAACAACGCCCAAGAACCACCTCGCGGGAAGAACTGTATTGAAATATGCTTGGCCGGACAAAAAGCAACGATTTCGCACTGCCACACGTAAAACGTCTTAACTATCTAGCACAGGGTTGGACGAAATACCCTCTGGCTAGGAGCGAACATTGCAGTAACATAGACGCCAGAAGCTTTCCCACCTCAGTAGTGGCCTGAACTTCAACGTCGCTGCTGCCTCTAATCCTGCAAGAATGGTCTGGGCCGTCGAATAAGCGGTTCGGCCAGTTGATCTAGTCGACGAGAAGAGGCACGTTCGCGTGCCAGTCGGGCTATTGAAACTCCTTGCAGAATAAAACAGGGTCCCTATCGCTGCCAGAAAAGAAAGCCATCAAACAGTTCCAGACGAATGGCGAAACTGTAATCTTACCCACCGACAAAGGGAACATCACCGTCATTGTGGATCGTTCCTATTACACCGTGAAGATGTCTACAGTTCTTGCGAATGTAGACACCTATACGCAACTCGACCGCGATCCAACGAGGAAAATTGATTCGGAACTGTAGAAGCTGTTGACTGAAGTATTCAGGTACAAGGGCGGACATAACGTAGCCCGCTCTTTCGTTCAAATTAAAATAATTTCTTCTGCATTGGAGAAACGACAACATTAGTTCAGTGTGATCGAGGCAGCTGGAAACAACGCCCAGGACCTAAAAACCTTTACTTCGAGTTCGCAGATGTCTGGCCAATCTTTTTTTTCTCTGAAGATATAGCTGCACCCAGCTGCATATCGAAGACTTGATACCTGAACGGCGGAGCAGGGCCATTTCTTCAACACGTGCGTCGTGCAAATGTTCTCTGGACGGCAGAATTCTGTGCATTCAGCGAGAAGATAAAAGTGTGAAGCGGCCATCCCCGCGCCACACTTCAGGGTGATCCAGGCTGTTGGAAACAACAGAACCTACGAAAACTTTACTTCGATTTCTCAGGTGCGTGCAGCTTTTAGTTGCCTCATGTTTTGGTATAGAGCTCCTGGATTACCCTGCAGCTGTCTCTGCACAATGGGCGAGGGAACGAGTCTTTTATATACCCTTGGTGATGCGTTGTTGGCCAAAAGCAGCCGACAACGATAAAAGAACTAGCCAAAACTTTGTTCAAAGTGACTACGAGTATAGAGATCGCGAATACTTGTACAAAGCTAATATCAAAGCTGTTGCACTTGATCATAAAACTTCGCTTTCTGACATACAAGAAGTGAAACAATCCATGGATTTCATGAACGCTGCTTTAGAAAATTTCAAAGACGATGTGCAGAGTGTCTGTCGGGGAATAAATGCAATCAAGAAAGGGCAAGCGGAATGCAAAGAGGAGGCCCCAAAAGTGCACAAATAACTAAAGGCAATGAGAAAAGAGCCAATAGATATGAAGCAGCACAGCGGAAGAAACAATCTTGAAATAAAAGAAGTTCCACGAGAGCCAAATCAATCACTGCGCACTGAGATGCTAAATACAGCTGAAACCCTTGAGGAAGAACTTCAAACTGAAGAGATTGAAGGCATACACCAAGTGCCGACTAAAGAGAAAACCAGGCAAACCTAGTCGTGAGATTCATGCCATAGGAAGTTCGTGATCTCATTTTTGTTCAAGTTAAGAAACAGGGGCTGGCTACTGCTATCCTGGAATTCGAGACGGATGACCCAGTTGAAACAAACTAGGATCTGTGCCCAGAATATAAACTCTTGCAGCAAAGCAATCAAAACAAAACGTGAGAAGAATTGGCTACTCATCTGGGTACTGCAGGGCAAGATATTGATAAGCAACGCTGAGAAATGCTGCACATAACATGCGAGGAAGACCGAGCCAAGATCAACTAAGTGAACATTTCATGTTTCGGTACTATTCTCCACCGCAATGAGCTTTTCGACAAGTCAAGTAAATGACGAACTTAACAAGAGACCATGTTTTTCTATTTTTCACTGTAATATCTGCAGCATCCACAAAAATTGGGATTTGTTTTCAGCATTTTTATTTCAACACAGCTTTAAATTCGAAGTCATTGCTTTCTCGGAAACATGGTTACGTAAAATGAATAGTTTTTGTGCTATGATATGACTGTTTCTAGCTCTAGGGAGACCTATTCTCGAGGAGGTGTTGCACTGCTTATGAAATCTGACTTTGAATTTAAAATCATTACTGAATTTGTTATTAGTAATTCTGCTATTGCGTATTGTTTATTAACTTGCATTCAAGTGTAAGAATTAGAACAGTCTATAGACCACCAAGTTCAAGTTTGCCGGTATTTTTTGACGAAATAGAAAGCGTGCTTACGTCCCTGGGTAATAGTAGCTACTGTCGGGTGATAACAGGTGACTCTAATATTAATGTTAATAATGAAGCACATAACGAAAATCTGCATTTACTAGGCTCTTAGCTTAAAAAACACGATACTTGAACCCACCAGGATAAAATCTACACCTGCTACAGTATTACATCACATTTTATGGAATATCGAGAATATTACATCAGTTCTGTATGATACAATGATTACTGAGCATTCTCCAGTGTTTCAACTTTATCACAGGATAGAACAACGTACTAACACCTCGCGTTCAAAGACCACCCGACTTAATTACAGTTTGTTAAAAAGGAAGCTGCTTCTGCTGAATCCAGGCAGTATATTTCATGCTGATGTGCACTCAGGGTATGCGAATTTTGACAATTGTTTTAAAAACTACAATATCTGAATGCACAATTTCTTATCAAAGAAAATACGACAGGCCTTTTAATCCTTGGATAACTCATACGATACTGAAAGCAAAGAAAAATAGTGGAAGAAGCAGAAAGGCAATGTGTATTATTTGCAGCAATTTCACATTACTCAAAATTCAGTGCTCTCGATGATAAGAAGGAGGAATAAAGAATATAACACATCGCTTATTGAAGAAGCTAACGGGAACACGAAACGAATATAGAATGTGCTAAATGATGTTATCTGCAAGCCTCCTACAAAGCACGTCTATCCCAATGTAGCGAACAACCACACAGCATTGAGATTTAATGCATATTTTGCTAGCATTGGCCCACAGCTGGCACAACATATACCACTTACTCCATAGAGGATGCACTCAGTACCTGCCAATAGTAGATTTATACTAGCTGCACTTGATAAAATTACTGCTATAATTGGAAGTTTGAGTGACGCCAAAGTTACAGGGCAACACGGGATACCTGTGAAAGTAGTGAAAGATAAGGTTTTGAAAAAGCTATAGCGTTAGAAGTACGACATTATTTGGAAGAAAACAATATTGTTGCTCGATGTCAGCATGGTTTCCGAACTAAGAGAACTACATCCACAGCTGTTCCCGAACTTACACGGTCCGCATATGCATCTCTGTAAAATAAAATTTCGATAGTATTGTTGTTTTATTAAAAAAAAAAAAGCTTTCGATCCTTGGTTTTGTGAGGTTTAACGTCCCAAAGCGACTCAGGCTATGAGAGACGCCGTAGTGGAGGACTCCTGAAATTTAGACCACCTGGGGTTCTTTAACGTGCACTGTCATCGCAGAGCACACGGGCGCCTTGCTTTTCGCGTCCACCGAAAAGCGGCCGCCGAGGCCGGGATTCGATCCCGCATTCTTGGGAACAGTAGTCAAGCGCCATAACCACTGCGCCCCTCCGGCGGGGGCTTTCGATACTGTTAGTTACTCTATTCTGTTGAAAAAGCTTGAACACAACGGATTCCTCTAGTCTACACTTGACTTTATGTTAATTTTGATGGTTTTTCCTTTCCACTTCAAATAGTTGAACCAGGCATTCCCTAAAGATTAGACACTAGGCCCCATTTTGAGCTCATTATTGATTAATGATTTCCCACAAATTTTATCTTCATCTAAGGCTATTCTATATGCTGATGAAGCAGGAGTAATATTTTCGGGAAGGTTAGCTTTGGAATGGGAAGCAGTAAATAATTCCGAAGCATGTCGAAGAAATGACAGGTTTGACTGAAAAACTCACGCTAAATATTAAAAAAAAAACAAAATTTGTTTCATTTAGTCCCAGAAATGAGTTTGTTAACACTTCTAGCCCTAATATTTTAATTGATGGAAAAGCCTTGAATTAGAGAGGATCAATAAAATATTTAGGTATTACAATTGACAACCACTCAAACTTTAAATAACACATTACAAACGTGCCTACGACACTTCATTCATTCAGCTTGCTCTATTCTTTTTCGAACACGAATATATTTCAGTACCAGTCTGTTAAAAATGGTTTACTTTGCCATACTTCATTTCCGCCTTATATACTGCAGTGAGGCATGGGCATTCACATTCAAAACATACTTAGATGCTATCTTTCGACTTCAAAACAGAGCTGTACGCATAATGAACTTCTCGCACTGGCACTAACCTACACCTCTAGTATTCTCAGAGCTCCATATACTCCTTTTACTCTCCCGCCAGAAATGAAAATGTGCCATGCAGTAAACGCTTTTCTCCTGTATGCTCACCCTTTGCCAATTACAATATTTGTTACACCCAACAGGAGCACCAGAAACGTTAACCTCCCTATCGCAAGACACTTTTACGGTCAGTGCCTAATACAGTATGTCGGGGTAAAACTTTGGAAAAATATTACGCTTGAAATTAAAATGGCAAATTGCTTTTTATTTTCTATCAAAAAATTTAATTTTGACAGTACTATTACTATAACGCTAAAAAAAATGCATAAATATTGCTTCATTATTAGCATTGCCAAATGCGTATGTTTTCGCTTTATTCATTTTCCTCCCACTGGGAAATGTATTCTTTGATATTTAAAATACGCAATTGGCATTATTATGCCTTTGCGTTTCTTTTTTTACTTTTAGGGCTCATTAATGCTTTAAAGGGAGCTAGTTTGTTGTTTATAATATTTATAGGATTGCGCTAACTTGAGAAAACAGGCAATCGGCATACAAAAAATACACGACACGTGACACAAAGCGCAGGCTTTCAACGTAATTTATTCTCAAAGGCGCGAATATTTATGCGCACCTTATTGTCACACATACCTCCAAAATATAAAAAAAAATTCTAGAAAGCAAGATAGCGAAGTGAAACGCGAGGTTTTGTGCGCATAAGTCTTAGTCGGCTATTTTTTTAGCCATAAAAATATTCTTTATCTTGAAATTAAAGCTAACGAATATTCACCTTTGTACCCGGCCCCATCTATCACCGAAGTTGTGGTAACTGCTTCCGAGATCTCTTTTGTGACCTTGTTGTGTGAACTGAGCAACCCTGAAGTGCTCTCCAACAAGGGCGCGCATTTGTGTCCGGCTCAATGCGCTGGTAAGTTGCCAGGTGCGGTGACAAGAGAGTTGTTATAATTGTGCTCACACAGCCTCTCATTCCCATATTTACTCGTGCACATGAAGGCGCTGCACATTACAGTTTCACGGGCACGGCGTCGCAAATCAGAAAATGGCGTAAGCGGCTCAACAATATAGTTCACTGGTGAAGTGCGCTCGACGACGCGGTAGGGCCCATGATACTTGGAAATCAGTTTTGTTGAGAGGCCGGGGCGGTCGGATGGAACCCATAGCCACACGAGTGAGCCGGGCTCGAAGTGTGGTGCATACTTCTGATCGATGTCATGGCGATATTTTTGGCGCCACTGAGAGTCGGTTGTGAAGGTCCGTGCAATCTGGCGGCATTCTTAAGCGTGCTGGACAGCTTCGGTCACTGCGGTACATTCTGATGAGTCAGGGTTGTAGGGGAGGACGGTATCAAGGGGAGCAGATGGATGCCGACCGTATAGCAAAAAGAATGCAGAGAAACCCGTGCTGGATTGCGTAGCAGTGGTATACGCGTAGTTGATATTGACACGTGCATTAGAGCTAGAAGAAGAAGGAGCGAAATGGGACGAAGTAGACGACGTTGAAGTGTGGGCCCCGTTCCTGGTGCCCTCGTTCGCTGGTTCAGCTTCTCAGTGCTGTCGTTCAGCGGCCACAGTAGTTGTTTCTGTGTAACAACTGTTACACATCTGGTGCAGTCATGCTGGGCATACGCTTCCCGACCTTCGTACGCCTACGAGATAGGAACACGGATCTCAGACCGGTTCATCAGTGCCCTAGCCGCCGCCTCCGCGGCCAGTCACCTGTATTCGGGCCTTTTACCACCCCGAAGAGGATGACGCAGCCTCGACCGACGGTTCCACTGGTCTACTATCTGTGGCCATTTGGCCACAACCACACTGAAGCGTGGCCTTGTGGTAGGGCATCCGCCTCGTGTTCGGGAGGTACGTGGTTCGATCCCTGTTGCCGCCGGGTACCCACCGGCTTTCCAATGGGTAGAAGCTCTCCCCCGGCCTGGTGATCGGCTCTTTGGGGTGAAATGTTTGGGAAAGGGGTGATAAGTCCCAAATAGTTACGCCGATGTGGCAGTGATCAGTTTCGCCATCGGACAACAATAAGTCCGCCTTGTGCGGCAAAAGCCCATTATGTGGCCCTTCTTTCTTCTTCTTGAACCAACATTTTGGTTCATGGTCCATGAATCGTTTACCCATTGGAAACCGGTGGGACCCGACGGCACTGGGGATCAAACCCCGTACGTCCCGAATGTGAGGCGGATGCTCTGATGTTCGGCCTACCTATGCATCTGTCCTCTGCCGGGCTCCAACACCTGGCTACGACGTCAATATCATCAATACCAGGTCTCAAGCAGTGCAGCAGTCTGGTTTTGCATGGGTGCCTGCTCGACCAGCCTATCAGCGACAACGGAAATGTGAAGTGTGGCGTGCACCACACCGGCGGCCCCTCTGATACCACTGTGATGAGGCGGGTCATCTTCACAGGGCCTGCCCATATCGCCGAGTGGGTCTGCGTGGTTTCGCCGCCGATGATCCTTGCCCACGGAACGGCAAACGACCATTCAAAATCGAAGCTCACCTGTCGGCTCGTCAGAGGCCTTAACCATAAGGCCATTATGATGCTAGATTTGTCGTCTCTTCGGCGTTATCGTTCCCCAAGTCCTCGCCGAGACGCCGTCTAATTCCAGCGGTCTCCGGAGGCAAGGCCGCTGCTGCCGGGAAACCCGAAGATCCTCCGTCACCGATACGCCGAAACGCTGATTTCTCACAGGGGCAGGGTAGCGACAGAATCAGACGTGCTACCTCTGATTTGTGCGTGACAATTGACGGTACTGAGGCTGTCGCTTTACTTGATACTGATGCAGATTATTCGGCGATGAGCCACGCCCTCGCCCAGGCCTTGAGCAAAGTTTTGACGCCATGTTTGGGCTCTAGCACTCGCACGGCTGGCGGTCACCTCATTAGGCCGGCCGGAAGTTGCACAGCCTGAACCAGCATCCGCGGTTTCGTCTACGTCGGTGAATTTGTCGTCTTGCGCGAGTGTTTGAGGGATTTGATCCTGGGCCTCGACTTTCTACAGGCAAACGGTGCTGTGATCAACTTACACGAGGCGCGAGTAACATTTTCGACAAAGCAAGCCGTGGCGCACAGTGACACCGTGGCGCACAGTGTCGAACACGATGTAATGCTGTCACCACGGTCCAGTGGGCTGGAGTTAGTGAGGAATGACTGGATTCACGACTACGAAGATATTGTGGATAGTAACCCTTCGCTGTTGCTCGAGAAGGGAGTGGCTATTGCGCGCGGTCTTGTCGACCTGAATGACGGCTGTGCGACAGTTTTTCTTACGAATTTCACCAGTGAAATTCAACACCTCGCGAAGAGAACGGCGGTCGCCTTCCTCCAAAATGTAGATGGATTGCCGAATCTGTGCCCCGTGGAGATGAATCTTCACGATGATGCCGCAGCACGCAACGCCCTTCAGAAGGTTAAAATCAACCCGGGTTTGCCACCTCATCAGAAGAACCTTCTGCCGTCCCTGTTACATGATTTTAAAGATTACTTCGCGATGAGCTCCGAGGTCGGACGTACGCCGGTAGCCAAGCATCGCATCGTCATCGATTCAACCACGCCACCAGTTAGCCAGCGTCGATACCATGTTTAGCCTAAAGAGCGGGATGCTATTAGAGTGCAAGTAGATGAAATGCTTGCAGACGATGTTATACAGCCGTCAACAAGTTCATGGGCATCGCCGGTCGTCCTGCTGAAAAAGAAAGACAACACGTTTCGATTCTGCGTTGATTACAGGAAAGTGAATTAGGTTACTAAAAAGGACGTGTACCCACTACCCAGGATCGATGATGCACTTGACCGACTCCGAGAGGCCAGGTTCTTCTCTTCCTTAGATCTGAAAAGCAGATATTGACAGATCGAGGTGGCCGAGCGAGACCGCGAGAAAACAGCTTTCGTGACGCCCGACGGTTTGTATGAATTTAAGGTGCTCCCGCTTGGGCTCTGCTCTGCGCCGGCAACGTTTCAACGCATGATGGACACTGTTTTAGCTGGTCTGAAGTGGCAGTCTTACCTTGTGTACCTGGATGACGTGGTCATCTTTTCGTCTAGTTTCGAACAACATTTGGAGCGATTGCGCATTGTCCTTCAAGCTCTTCAGTCGGCGCAATTAACTATCAAGCCAGAGAAATGTGATTTCGCCTTCGAAGAGGTCCGTTTCTTGGGAAATGTGGTCAGCGCACAAGGTCTTTTCCCAGATCCCGACAAGACTTCCGCTGTCTCCAGTTTCCCACGCCCAACCGACAAGAAGACCCTCCGATGTTTTCTGGGCCTCTGCTCCTATTACCGCATTACCGCCGCTTTGTTAAAGATTTTTCTCGCCTAACTGAGCCATTGACAGCATTGACTCGAGGTGACACACCCTTTTTAAGGGGGAGTGCCCAAGACGAAGCTCAAGGAACTCCGTCGCTGCCTGCAAAGTCTACCGATACTAGCTTATGTTGACGAGAATGCAGACACAGATATCCACACTGACGCCAGCAATGTCGGCCTCGGAGCGATCCTCACACAGTGGCAGGATCGTGCAGAACGAGTCGTCGCCTACGCGAGCCGTACACTTTCTCGTCCGGAAAGGAACTATTCGACGACAGAAAAATGTCTGTCTTGCCGTCATCTGGGCTCTGAGTAAGTTCCGACCGTACATTTACGGGCGACTGTTTCCTGTTGTCAGTGATCATCACTCGCTATGCTGGCTAGCCAGCATTAAAGATCCTTCTGGGCGGTTGGGCAGGTGGAGCTTCCGGTTACAGGAGTACGAAAAGACAGTCGTCTATAAATCGGGCCGGCAGCACCAAGACGCAGACTGTTTGTCACGAGAACCCGTGGAACCGGCTACGCAAGACATCAACGAAGACATCCTTTGTGCCGTTAGCATCTCCCGTATGGCACAACTTCAACGGATAGACTCTGAGTTGTCACCACTCATTGAGTACCTGGAGGGCGGTAGTACTATTGTAGCCCGGGTGTTTCGTCATGGGCTGCGGTCCTTCACTCTGCGGCGTGGAGTGCTCTACAAGCGCAACTTTGACAGCACCAGGGAGACGTTTCTGCTTGTTGTGTCATCCCAGTTACGGCCCGAAATCTTGAGCGCCTGTCATGATGAACCATCCACCGGTCACTTGGGGATCAGGCGCACACTGGCAAAGATTCGGCTGAAGTACTACTGGCCCA
Organism: Amblyomma maculatum; assembly: GCF_055883805.1. Lineage (NCBI taxonomy): Eukaryota > Metazoa > Arthropoda > Arachnida > Ixodida > Ixodidae > Amblyomma > Amblyomma maculatum. The sequence goes on along the minus strand of NC_139347.1, from coordinate 204,013,443 downwards.
ATTTACTACCATCAGTGCTTAAATACGTAGCAACATGTTGTGATGGCCAACAACGCAAATCTCCTGAGACCAGTTGGCTTTCTGCAGCCTATAGCACCCCCAAAGAACCCTTTTCAGCAAATTGGCATAGACCTCCTCAGCCCTTTTACGAAGTCGTCCACTGAAAAACGGTGGATTGTGGTCGCGACGGATTACTTGACACGGTACGCTGAAACTGTGTCACTTGCAAGCGGTACTGCTGCTGATGTCGCCGAATTCTTTGTCCAAGACATAGTCCTGCGTCATGGGGCTCCTGCAGATATCATTGCCGACCGTGAAGCTGCATTTACGGCTTGCTTCACTCAGGCTGTACTGAAGATCACGCACACCAGCCATAGACGTACAACAGCCTAACACCCACAGACAAATGGCTTGGTGAAACGCCTCAACAGGACCTTGACCGACATGCTTTCCATGTATGTTGATGTCGAGCACAAAACATGGGACCAAATTCTTCCATACGCAAGGTTCGCGTATAATACCGCGCAACAAGAAAAGTGGTTGTTCACTCCGTTTCAACTAGTCTTCGGTCGCCACGTAACCACCCCCTTGGATGCTATGCTACCCGTGGACCTACCTTATAGTGAGACTGAACTTGACGCCGATGTCGCCACTTATGTTCAGCGTGCGGAAGAAGCGCGGCAATTGGCCAGACAGCGTATTTACCGCCCGCACAGATCGATGCTGACCGCTACAACCTTGGACGCCGCTACGTTACCTACAACCCGGGCGACTGTGTGTGCATCTGGGCGCCGGTTCGTCACCGCGAGCTGTCCGAAAAGTTACTACGCCACTACTTCGCCTTAACCTTGTTGTCCGCCACCTCAGCCACGTAACAAATGAAGTTGTACCAGCTTCGCCGGCTCATTCATCGCACAACGGCAAGCGCAGTGACGTTGTGCATGTGGTGCGAATGAAGCCACACTACAAGCGAACCCCCGGCTGACTTTCAGGCTGTACGTAGTCTATTCCGTTATGCCAGACTGGTTGTGTAAGTCTAGAACACTTTTTCTCCCCGCTCTTCTGTCTGACGGTGACACCGCATCGGGGCGATGCTCTAGAGGAGGGGGCAGTGACACGTGCATTAGAGTTAGAAGAATAAGGAGCGAAATGGGACAAAATAGACGACGTTCAAGTGTGGGCCCCGTTCCTGGTGCCCTCGTTCGCTGGTTCAGCTGTCTCAGTGCTCTCGCTCAGTGGCCACAGTAGTTTTTTCTGTGTAACAACTGTTAGAATATAAGGAAGGACAATGTCGCAGTTTGTGTGGTTTGATCCGACGTACTTCGCGAGCATGTCACCGATGGTGCGATTAAATCGTTCAGTAAGGCCGTTTGTTTGCGGGTGGTAAGCGGTGCAAGTCAGATGAATGAGTTTGCACTGAGCGAGCAGAGCTTGAACGACCAGATAAGAGAGCACGGCCTCTGTCGCTCAGCAATTCACGAGGAGCATCGTGACGGAGAATGAAGTTCTTCAATAAGAAACCTGCCACATCTCGGGCTCTTGCAGCTGGGAGCGCGGCGGTTACGGCATATCGCGTCAGATGGCCGACGGCGACAATGACCCAGTAATTGCCAGCAGCTGTGTACAGAAGAGTGCCATAGAGGTCAATTCCAATGCGGTCGAAGGGTATAAACGGGCATGTGAGTGGCTCGAACTCACCAGCCGAACGGTGAGAGGCGGGTTTGTGGCTTTGGCAAGTGGAGCACGATCGAACGTACCCAAGAACCGAGTTGTACATAACGCGCCAATAGTAGCGAAGACGGATTCGAGTGTACGTCTTGAAAATTGCGGCATGACCGCACTGCGTATCGCCGTGAAAAGCTGTACATATTTGAGTCCGTAGTTGGCGCGGAATCACGATGAGCCATTTCCGTCCATTTGAGTTGTAGCTGCGTTGGTAAAGAAGGTGATCCCTAATATCATAGTGGGAAGCTTGACGGTGTAGAGCGCGTTAAGGGGCAACCGCTGAATTGTTGAAAAGGTAGTCAATAAGGGATGCGATCCATGGACCCTTTCTTTGTTCAGTGGGCATGTCACTGGTGTCGAGCGAAGATGCCGCGAAGTCCAAGACGGAGAGGCTGGCAAGGTCGGCTGGCGGCGGTGAGTGAGAAAGCGTCGGCGCCTGTATGCTTGCGACCAGATCGGTAAATAACACGGATGTCATATTCTTGTAGACGAAGAACCCACCTTTTCAAGCGGCCGGAAGGGTCCTTGAGCGGTGAAAGCCAGCAGAGGGCATGATGGTCCGTGACTACATAAAACGAACGGCCGTAAAGGTAAGGGCGAAACTTTGTGTGGGCCCAGACGATAGCCAAGCACACCTTTTACGTTACAGAGTAGTTCGCTTCGGCTTTTGTGAAAGTACGGCTGGCATGCGCAACTACGTATTCACCGAAGCCGGAGGGGCGCTGAGCAAGCACAGCGCCGATGCCGACATCCCTGGCGTCTGCATGCGCTTCGGTGGGTGCCTCAGGGTCAAAATGGCGCAGGATGGGCGGGGCTGTGAGGAGGCGGCGCAATGTGCTGTAGGCGTCGTCGCATGCTGGTGACCACAGCGAAATATCTGAGGTATTGCCGAGGAGCTGAGCCGGCGGGGCGACAATGGAAGCAAAGTTTCGTATAAAACGCCAAAAGTATGAGGACAAGCCCAGTTTTTTTTTGTTTGCTTGATGGTAGTAGGCTTCGGAAACTCGGTCACAGCACGAAGTTTGGCGGGAGCAAGACGTATGCCGTCCTTGGACACAACGTGACCTAAAAATGGTCAGCTCACGAGCAGCGAAACGACACTTCAAGTTGAGCTGCAGGCCAGCGTTCGCAATACATGTCAAGACCAGCTTCAGGCGAGAGAGGTGGGTCGCAAAGTCCTGCGAGAACACCACGATGTCGTCAAGGTAACAGAGGCACGTCTTCCATTTTAGGCCACACAGAATTGTATCCATCATACGCTCGAATGTAGCAGAAGCATCGCGGAGACCGAACGGGATGACGGTAAATTAAAAGCCGCCATCGGGGGTGACAAATGCGGCTTTAGGGCGATCTTCCACAGCCACGGGCGCGTGCTAGTAGCCGGACCGTAATCGAGCGAAAAAAAGAGTTCAGCACCTTGTAATCAGTCCAATGCATCATCTATACGCGGAAGCGGGTAGACGTCTTTCCTCGTGATTTTGTTTAGGCGACGGTAGTTGACGCAGAAGCGTATAGAACCGTCGTTCTTCCTCGCGAGGACAGCAGGAGCGGACCACGTACTGTTAGACGGCTCAATTACACCATTCTGAAGCATAGTATCAACTTAGGCTTCAATAACTCGGCGCTCGGTGGCAGACACTCAATTGGGACGCTGGGGCAGAGGAGCATGGGAACCGGTGCCAATGTTGTGGGCAACAGTTGATGTGCGGCTCAAAGCATTCTGATGAGAGTGGAATTAAGAGCGGAACTGATGAAGCAGTGCGAGGAGTTCAGAGCGTTAAGGCGCAGGAAGACTGGCCCTGATGGAGCGCAGAAAAAACGTCGGCAGAAGACTGGTTCAGCGCAAGAACAGGCGGTGTGAGTGCAGCCAAGTCAGCGGGCTGCGAGGAGGGTGTTTCGTCAGCGGTGAGAATAGAATCCATGAGCTGGATGGTGCCGAGGCATTCACTACGACGCAGGGATACGGGAAATGAGAACAGATTAGAAATCCAGAGCGCGGTGAGGCAAGGTGATATAGAATGTACGGCGTAAGGCAGGGGGAGACTTTTGCGGTTTAGAAAGGTAGGTGATGGGGTGTAGAGTACATCGATACTGTGGGAAAAAGCGCAAGCGGTGGCACAAGAACGAAAGAGCACGCAGGGAGATCAGTGTCTTCGGCAACAACGACTTTGGGAAAAGGAATCTCCGGCGACGGTTCGCCTAACGCAAAAATCTCCACTTCATCACGAGCACAGTTGATCACCGAATTATAGCGTGACAGAAAATCCCAGCTTAAAATAAAATCATGCGAGCAGGAAGGAAAAACGATGAACTATATTGCGTACACAACGTCCTGAATGATGACTCGTGCTGTGCACACCGCTATAGGCTCTATAGGCTGGACATTTGCCGTGAATAGCGAGAATCCTGAAATTGGTGTCGTCACTTTGCGCAATGAATGGCAGATACTTGCAGCTATGGCAGAAACAGCAGCGCCGGTGTCGACCAGAGCCAGTACTACAACGCCCTCAACAGAAACTTTCCATCAACTCAACAGAAAAATCCAGAACAGAAACAGGCCTTTGACAGTTCGCTCGTTGCACAGTTCTCGCCTCAGGAACTGCGACATTCAGCTTTCCTCTTGCGCAAGATTGAGGCGCCGTCGCAGAGGAGATAGAGAACGGCGACGCGGCGAGGAGGAAAGGTGGTACGGTCATCCGCAACGGAACTTGCAGATTGATCATCGGCCTCGTACCGATTTCGGGGCGGCTGCCAGGAAGCTGACATTCGGCGCGGTAGAAAATCATCGGGAGTGCGATTTCAGCAATACCGGGAAATATGGACAGCAAATCCGCAGGAAGAACAGATGAGACGGTTATATCACTGGTTCGCCATGGATTGCAGCGCTGCGGATGAGGTGGAACCAAAGGCTGTGGTGCCTGAAGAAATTTTTGCACAGGCCCTGGAGGCGTAGCGTACACCACAGGGTAGCTTGATGGCCGTGGTCGGGCAGCGACGACAGTGTACGTCCGCTGTGCGACAGTGCGCATGTCAATGGTGGAGCGACAGGGACGTCGGCGTATGCGAGGGGCTCCACGGCCGGCGCGGTTTGAGGCAAGGGCGCTGGCGGAGGGACAGATGGAAGGGCCTCCGGCATGCGGTCAGGGATGACCTGTCGAAGGGGCGCCAAATTGCGGGACAGCTCGCAGTTTGGGAGCAGCAGAGATATTTGGCGATCAACTTCCTCCCGGATGAAGTCTTTGAGCTGCTGCTGCCGCGAGGAGGTCTCAAATGTAGCGGAGAGGCCAGAAAGTGACTTTGCAGGCGCGGAAGGCTGTCGAGGGTGGATGCGCTGCTTGCGCAACTCATCGTAGCTCTGGCAAAGGTTGATAATTTGAGCAACAGGAGTCAAATCCAGGGAGTTTAACATTATAAAGGGGTCATATTCTATGCTCTTCAGGATGTGTTTTATCTCGGTCTGTGGCTCGGGCATCTGAGCGTTTACGCAACTGCACAGGTGGAGCACATCGTCAATATAACTTGTAAATGTCTCGCCGAGCCGCTGTGATCGATCTTGTAGGCGTTGTACGGCATGGAGGTTGCGTACAGCTGGACGACAAAAGACGCTTGTTAGATTAGCCTTGAATGAGTCCCAAGTCGTGATACCGGCTTCCTGGTTACGATACCACAAGTTGTCAATGCGGGTCAAATAAAAGATGACGTTTGTAACCTTGGCGTCGTCCTGCTTATTGTACGAACTCACTCGCTCGTACGAAGCAAGCCAATTATCGCAATGTGTCAGTCCCGCTCAAGAGCGCAGGGTCTCGCTGGCGTAAAGAGCCAGAGCAGACAATCGGCGGGGTCATCGGGGTGGCGGGGGGTGTTCTTCGTTAGCCATACGAGTTACCGGGAGCGTGTGGGTGCGAAGAGCCAGCGTGAGGCAAGGATATCAGGCCGCATATCCACCAAATGTAGAAGGACGTTGAGAACGGTGTCGAGGTCGACGAGGATGCGGGGCGATCAAGACCAACACGATCTGTGCGATAAATATTCCATAACTACTTTTTTCTCATCAGCATCCAGCGAAGGAGTCCATCTTCTTCACATATTCTATATACCACTCCCTCGGTACACGCCGCAAGCTTGTTCTGGTGCCTTACACCGCAAAACCATTCATTCGGTTCGTTTTTCTTGTTCACCTTGGGGCACAGTTTTTCAAGCTTCTGAGGTGCAGAAAATACAACCGGAACTTCGTACTTTTCTGCTGCCTTCTTTAGCCTGTGTGACAGCGCATGCATGTGAGGCAAAACAATGGGTGTGTTATCCCTTTCCTTCAGCTCTGGTGGTATTCCTTTGACGACAGTTTTGAGCACCTTATCGGCTCCTTATGGGCCGATCAAAACATCCTTGTGTAAATAAATGTTCTTACCACCACCCCACGCCAACACCGGGTATGGATAGCCCGCTAACTTAAGCCGAGCTGCCTGCAAGTTGATAGGGTCATGTGATGGCACGACTTTTTTTAGCGCGTGTTGGTAACACGCATCAGCAATGTTTCGTTTAATCAGCTTAAAATGTGCTGAGTCGTAGGGAAGCAGACTTTTTCACTTTTTGTTTTGTAGTACCATCACACACGAGTGCAGATTTCAGTGGCTATGCACATACCCGTCAATTATATACAAGGTCTGCAACGCTGACATGGCAACTTTAACTCACATGCTCTGGGACTGTAACGAAGACCCGCATGGTGCTAACTCCGTAACCCTCCCGCCGTGGTGGGCCGCTGCCTTGCGCAGTCCCCGAGTGGCAGAATATAAATCTCGGTGTATTGGTAAACGAAGGACTGGCACACATTTAAAAGCATGAGCAACACCTAAGGACAAAAGGGCGACGAAATGCTGGGATAATGGAGCATAGGGCATTATGGGGATATAAAAGGTATAACGTGTTGAGGGGTATTTGGAAATGAAGTATGGTGCCCGGGCTAACTTTCGGGAATGCGGTTTCGCGCCCAAATACAGAGGTACAGTCGACATTAGAAATAAATCAGCCGTCGGAGGATTAGCACTGGGTGCCCATGGCAAAACCACAAATGAGGCGGTACAGGGAGATATGGACTGGGCATCCTTCGAAGTAGGGGAAGCTCAGAGTAAACGATTATACGAGGAACGCCTGAGGAAATTGAACAGTAACAATTGGTCAGCTAAATCATTTAAATACCTAAACCTAAAAAGCGTTGACACACAATGGAGGAAAAGAATTAGGAAACTAACAGTAAGTATGGTGGTCGCAAGGACGACAAAATAAAAAGTGTTAAGCAAGGGTGAGAAAAACACAGAATGTAAAAATTGGATAAGTTTTATCTAAAAGAAACAGTGTGGAACTATACCGAAAGTGGAAAAGGCAGATCAAGAAGAACGCTTCCTTTGATAACTCGAGGCGGTGCCCTACGTTTTGAACCTAGATCAGGGTAATTTAGAACACGTAGCTACAAAAGGAAATTTAACCATGAAGAGGACACATATGCAGTATGTGGGAAATCCACAGAAACAATTAACCGTCTTATACTCGAATGTGATAGTATCCATCCGAAAGTCGATGCAGGCGAAGTCATTCTTCATGAGGCCCTGGGGTTAGAGATACCAGTGGCCGGGTGAATGAACCTGTGGTGGAAGCTAGCAAAAAATGATTGAAAGATTGGTAGCTTAAAAGCAGAAAAGTAACATATCAGTAATGTGGAAACCAGCATTCAATAAATAAAATGATGTTATAGTTACCCGATCTAAACAATAAGTAATATATAGGGAAAAAAACTAGCATGATAGCAACTGCTACCACCCCGTTTCAAAGGGGACACTCCAATATTCCGTCCGTCCGTCCGTCCATCCGTCCATCCATCCATCCATCCATCCATCCATCCATCCATCCATCCATCCATCCATCCATCCATCCATCCATCCATCCATCCATCCATCCATCCATCCATCCCTCCCTCCCTCCGTCCGTCCGTCCGTCCGTCCGTTATTCCATCCATCCGTCCATCCATCCATCCATCCATCCATCCATCCATCCATCCATCCATCCATCCATCCATCCATCCATCCATCCATCCATCCATCCATCCATCCATCCATCCATCCATCCATCCATCCATCCGTCCGTCCATCAATCCATCCAGCCTCTGTGACATACTCTGGGCCGTACAGCAGGCCCGCGAGGCGACGACGAGGCAACACTTCGACGTCCCCATATGGGAGACCAAAGACCCCGTTGGCGATTGATTGATTTATAGGAGGCGAAAGGTGCGGTAACTGTCTCACTTGTCTTCTGTGGACACCACAACCGCGCCGTAAGGGAAGGAAGAAAGGCAGGAGAGAAAGTGGAAAGAGAGAAAGAGGAGCCGTAGTGGAGGGCTATGAAAGCTCTGCAGGACTATAAATAAGAGAGATAGAGAAACAACTTTATTTGCCCCAGATGTCGTGAATTGGGGCAGGTGGGTCCTGTGTCGCCCCCAGGTGGGGGCGACATCATGGGCCTACGAGATAAGCGCAAGTTATGTGTTCTTTTCTGGCTTGGTAAGCAGTTGGTGCCAGCTTTCCGTAGAGGGAGCTGGCAGGAGGGCTCTTGGGGGCGGGTTATTTTCGCATCCCCAGATGTGCGCCGGAGTGGCGGGCTCTCGCATATTGCAATTTGTACATGCGGGGTCGTATTCCCCGTTAGTAGTTAGTGATAGCCCGGAGCGACTAAGAATTGAGTGTGTCTGTGAGCAGGGTGGCTTGTGCTCAGTCGAGATCGGGGATGGAGGCGGGAAAAGGCGCCGCGTCTCTCTGTGAAAATTGGTAATTGCGGCGAAAGTCTGGGGGATTTCAGCGAGTGCGTCTGAACGCGTGAGACTGAACGCCCGGATTGTTATAACTCGGGCAACTTGGTCGGCCCATCGTTTCCAGGGTTGCCCGCGTGGGCGGGTACCCAGATTTTGCTCGGGAGTACAGCCGTGCAGGATGCGTGCAGCAGGAAGGCAGATGTAGCCTGCCGAGAAATTTAGAATTGCTCTGTTTGAGTCACTGCACGCGTACGCGGGTCAGCGATGGCCAGCACTATCTCCGTTTTTTCCGCTGCGGTGAGGGAGAAGGCGCGCACCGTGATGGCGGAGATAAGGGTAGATTGCGGCGTGGTAGCACAGGTCACATAGGTTGTTGCGTCTTGCCTTGCCGCGTCCACGTATGTTGCGTGTTCGTCGGTATGGTAGGCGTCATCGTGTGCTCTGGCTTTGGGCTGACGGCGGACGTCGTGTCGGCCAGGGAGCATGTTCTTTGGTAGCGGTTTGACAATGAGGCGGCTGTGTATACATGTCGGGAGGGGGGCTGTGTGATGGGGATCGCCTATTGGGTTGACGTTTAACCGGTCGAGGATGAGACAGCCGTGATTTGTCCTGGAGAGTCGATGAGTTTGGGCTGTCTTGTGTGCCTCTATAAGCTCGGAAAGAGTGTTGTAAATGCCCAGTTGGAGGAGGTGTTGTGTACTAGCGTATTATGGCAAGCCTAGGGCAGCCATGTACAAAGAGCGTATGAGGCTGTTAACTGCCTCCTCATCTTTTCGGCGAAGGTGATAGTTGGAATAGGAATATACCATCCTGCTAACGAGGAATGCCTGTGTTAGCTGGCAGAGGTCATCCTCCATCATGCCTCTACGACGTGTGGAGATACAGCGGATAAGGCCGATTATTTGGTGAGCTTTATTGCGGAGGCGTTATATTGCTTCCGAGTTCTGTGTATTGTTCTGTACTAGCATGCCCAGAACCAACATCTCCTAAACTTGTTCCAGGCCTGCGCGTCACGTGCCTCGACGTCAGCTACGTCACCACTGCCCGTCCCAAACGACGCGCCGCTTCCAACTCTCCCCTGCTTGTTGGCGCTTGCTGCGTAGCCGCGCTCAGCCTTTCCATGAAGCTACGCGTGGTTGGTGCGCAAGTGACGTGTAGATGTAGCACATTATCGTTGAGATGTAGGAAGAGTTAAAAAAAATAGAAAAGAATGAGAACGTTTGACAAATAGCATGTCGTGACGTTCGCTCCAGTTAAGTAAATGCAAAATGCTTAAAAGCTTTACAAATGGGGACAAAGTTTATTTGCGGCACAAATGATGAAACACAATAAACAGCCAACAATTTCTTTCATTATCACTTTTTGGTGACAGTATTTAATCTGCGTGCTTTTGCATCAGCTTTTGCAGCAGCAGTGGCAGTATCGTTCCTGTCTTTACAATAATTGTTCAGGATTATATTTGTAGCACATTTTGCTGCCATGTTAATTACAAGTTCTGGCTCATGGCCGTTTTCACATGTGCACAGTTCTTCGAACTCTGGCAGGCTTTTAATCACAAGGTGCTTCACAATTTCCCTGTGATTAGACATCTGCAAGAAGTTCGTGGCATTTTCGGGCTGCAGCAATTTTTTTACAACAACTTCGGCGTGCATAACGATGGTAACAACACACGCACTGGGAAATTTTAAGCCCCCTCGACTGAGGTTCGCTGTTAGTGAGTACATATCCGTGTCTCTCTCGTCATCTCTCTCAACAACAAGCTTTTCCTTGCAGGTGTCGCACTTCAAAACTTTCAAGACAGAGTGCGCGCAAAAGCCTGCAACATAGCCAAACACGGCAACACGTTTCCTTCACATTCATAAAGTTGTCGGATGCTAATGTGATAGTGGCCTCCTGCCATTTGCCTGTACTGACCGAACCTGTGTTCGAGACCATCTGTCTGCACCTTTCCGAGAAGTACGTACTTGTAACCAAGTTCAACAGTACAGTACTTTGTGAACTCCAGCAAAGCGTAGGCTGAATGCCTCCAAGCAGTAAGGGTTTCTCTTGTGAGTGTACCATTGTCATGCTTATATAACTCCCACTTGTCCAACCAAGTCACTAAGGCACCCAAGAGGGTCAGCTTAGGGTCATCTGTCCTTGATGAAGCTGGCTGCTCGTAAGCATCCCGATGGTGATACCCCTTGTGCGGTGTTTTAACATTTACAATTTTCCACCATCTAACGATTACTCTAACAAAATTTGCAGTCTGCTTAGCATGTTGAAATGCTGGCAAGTCACTGTGGGCATCTAATGCTTCAGCCACAAATTCATTAAATACCTGTAATGCGAGCTTGACATTCTGTCTCTCTAAGTTGCTGGGGTTCAGTGCTTTTGAGGAGAGGTGGTAGCTGTATTTTAGGAGCTGCGAAGCTTCAAGCTTATGAAGCTCACGTAGTTCCTTGAAAGAAGCCCACTGTATGACATCATGATGCACTGTGTTATTTGAAAGGTCAAACAGTGGGAAATAAAGGTTAGTTCCAGGATTTTTTTTATTTAACCAGTTGTTTGTAATGCACTTGAGCAAATGCATGGCATCTACAACATAAAATAAAGGCCGTGATGCGTCAGCCGGATTCGGATAAGCTATTTTCAGCTTGGGGGGACTTGAAAACATACTAAGGGCTTTCCTGTTGATCGAATTGTTATCCGACACAACAGCTAGCACTCTGAATCCAAGTTTTTCAAGCCCGAGGATGACTTCCTTCAGCACTTTGTGCAGAGACTCGGCATTCAGCGTTCGCACAGGAAGAATGTGTACAACTTCTCGAAAAGAGCTGAGCATGCTTTGCAACATAAACACATGCGCGGATGTAGCGGCCACATTGGAGTTTGCCGCTGCTCCACTGATATTGCCACCTTTATAATCAAAAAATGGTTGGATATGGATTTCATCTACCATCAGAACAATATCTTTTTCATATTGCTTCAGTTGTTTGGATCTGTGGGCGATGTACTTCAGAAAATTACCATTCCCAGATTCATTTTGCGGTGACAACTGAAATGAAGAGCAGACATTTCTTATTGTACTCGGATGTGGCAAGACAAGAACACAAGATGACCTAAGGAACTTGTATGCGTGAGGGGATATGGTGTGCAAAATACAAGCAAGCACCATAATCTCTGATGAATATTGGATGCGTTCCTTTACAAGCAATGTCACCCGTTCTTTCAAAAATCTAATCATATCCCTTTTGCTGTCTGTGATGTGTTCCTCAATTTTTTCCAGAAGAGCACAAACAATATCTGGAAGGCCATCAGAAGGACACTCGTCGCTCTCAATGCGTTGCATTCGATTCAATATTTCCAGGAGAACATTGACATCGATGACCTTATTTGGCACCAAGTAATTTCCAAAACGCTTCAAACTTTTGCCCAAGAAACACACGCTTAACTCCATATCAACGGAGATGGTCACGGATGACTGCAAAACAGGTGCACTCTCGTTCACTATGTTCAAAAACAGCGCACAGTTAGGGCGATTAATGACTGCCCACACATCAGGTATACACACTGTCTTCAATCGTTCTTTCAGTTCAGGAAGCGAGAAAAAACTACGCTTAATTTCTTCACTGTGGTAGGAAGCTGCGGATTCAAAAATCGCACGAGCAAGGTCTGATGCTTCTCGGCGAGTTCGTTTGCTATCTGGTGATATTCTGGAAGGGCAGGCGTCTTGCTTTGACAAGTAGGTTGGGCATCCCGGAAAGAGAGCAGGCACTGATCCTTTTCGAAGCCGGGGTACTTTCAATGAAACCTCGAGCACTCGCCCGGTCCTGGGATCCATGTACGAAGTTTTCCGTTCAAGACATGACTCCTCGAAGTGCAGTGCGCATACCTGCATGCAAACAAAAGCGAAGGCATACTGATAATATGCGACTGCTAGAGCGAAATACCTGCTATATACTGTTCTCGTTCGATAAAAGGAATAATCGAATTGCGCTTCAAACGTAGTCTAGAAGCACAGTGTAACAAACAAATCTCTTACCTTGTTATTCTCTGTAGGAATAAAATCCTTCCTCGGTATCGCCCGCAGCCACTTCGTGCGTTGCACTTCGTCCTTCGGGAAGGAAAACACTTGGGCTTTTTCCCCTGTTCGGTAATTGCTTGAACATGCCGGCACACAACACTTGTTCGGCATGTCAAAACCAGCATATGCCGCAAAACATGGGCGCACAGCAACCAAATAGGGCAAGAAAACACACGCAGAACAGCAGCCCACTCGCACACGGCACAAAGCAAATATGGCGCGCGGCTGATTGGTGCGCCGGGACGCCGGGGACGCAGGGAGTAGGCCGGCAGGAAGTGACGTCACGTCGGAGCGCGCAGGCCTCACGAATGGTCTGGACGGAAGGTATAGGGTGTGTGTCGATGTAGAGCGTGATGAGCTCACGCGCTGCGGGAGCGGATTGGCGCACACGCCTGTCGCGGATGACAAGCAGCTCCGACTTTGTTGGGGAGCATGTGAGGCCGCTCGCCTGTACATAGGTGTGGACGGTGTCAATGGCTGTCTGGAGGGAGCTCTGGACGTCCCCGTCTGAATCAGGGTTGGCCCAGAAGATGGTATCATCGGCGGATAGGGAGCGTTTTACGTGAGGGCGTTTAAATGCGGGGGACTGCACTTTGTGGGGTTCCTCTGGTGCCCAGGGTAATCTTGTCATTGATGAATTCGCCAATGTGGAGTTCTGTGGTGTGGCTGTGCACGGTACGGGTGCCTAAGCGAGATTTATAAAAATGGTGGCGTGTGATACGTTGTCAAACGCCTTGCTAATATATTGAGGCCGAGAATTTGTTACCAACCAACCAACTGCAACGAACGCCCGAGGAAATCATTGTGGGGCACGAGCCCCGGTCTTGCTAACAAAACCTCTTCCAGGGGCGTGCGATATACCATGTGCAGCACCAACGCTCAGGCTTTGGCATTTCTTCAGTGCATATCCTGCAGTGCTCTCGAAAATTTTGACTTCGTTCATGCTGTAATGTTTACGAACAGATCATTATGGCCAGTGTGGTAAATTGCCGGGGTTTATATGTTTATTAATGCGTAAGCAATGCGTGGCGAGGTTCGCATGGGCGTGACCTTGTCGGAGCTGTAGAAGAGGAGCTAGTTGTTATATCTATAAAAAGATAATACCATTGAATAGAGTGTCAACGAAAGGTATGCAATTGACAAATCGATGATGTGGGTTAATTACGCGTAATCAAATAAAGCCATTTAGTTGTTTATTTGGATCAAAGATGACTGCCAGCCAACACGGTTTCGGTTCTCAGCTTCCTGTCACGTGTCTTTTGATACAGGGTGTTTTAGTAGAATGCTTCTTGTTTGAACGCCTCAAAGTTCACCGGGGTTCTACAATTGGTTTACAGGAAAGGAATGGCGCAGTATCTTTGACTCGTGGAATCCCGCTGCCACACCTCGCTAACAACACAGCAACGCTCAGGCTTGCGCCTTTCTCCAGTGCAGATGTCGCTGGGATGGTGCAGTGGTAACACGCCCGAAACTGTGCGGAGTACCCGTGTACCAACCCGACCGCGGCGGCTGCGTTTCGATGGATGCGAAACGAAGAGGCGTCCGTGTGCTGTGCGATGTGAGCGCACGTTAAAGATCCTCAAGTGGTTGAATCTACTCCGTAGCCCTCCATTACAGCTCCCCTTTCTCTCTTTCTTATTTCACTCCCACCTTCCTCCCTTCCCTTAAGGCGCGGTTGAGGTGTCCACACAAAAGAAGTGAGACGGTTACGCACCACGCCTTTCCCTTCCTATAAATCAATCAATCACCCAGAAATGTGACAGGTACAACATTTTTCGACCCGCCAGGGTGGTGCAGTGGTGACGCCCGACTACTATGCCAGAGTTCCCAGGTGGTCGAAATTACGTGAGCTGTGCGATGTCAGCGCACGTTAAAGATCCTCAGGTGTTCGAAATTACTCCGGAGCATTCCACTGCGGCTCCTCTTTCTCTCTTTCCACTTTCACGCCCACATTCCTCCATTCCTTTACGGCGCGGTTGAGGTGTCCACAGAAAACAAGTGAGACAGTTACCGCCCCTTTCCTTTCCGTGTAATTCCGTCTCCTCGACGACTACTGTGCCGGAGTTCCCAGGTGGTCGAAATTACTCCGTAGCCCTCCATTACAGCTCCCCTTTCTCTCTTTCCTCTTTCACTCTCACCTTCCTCCCTTCCCTTAAGGCGCGGTTGAGGTGTCCACACAAATGAAGTGAGACGGTTACGCACCACGCCTTTCCCTTCCTATAAATCAATCAATCACCCAGAAATGTGACAGGTACAACCTCTTTCGACCCGCCGGGGTGGTGCAGTGGGCGTATTTGGGTTTGCTCGGTACGCTGGCTCCGCAAGGGACAAAACGACAGAAGAGATGAAGAAAGCGGGCTGTTCCCACTAGCATCTACCGCCCCCAGGAGTAGAGCATGTTAGACGCGGCACTGGCTTGAGAGAGCCTATAACACTATTACTACTACAACTACTGCTACTACTAAATATTAATAATAATACACAAAGTAATATTTCTCTGCTAATGATTATTATTATTATATTATTATTAGTAGTAGTAGTAGTATAGAGGAAGACTCGTTTCACGAAGGTGGCACTGAATTGTCTGTAGGTAACGGACGAATTAACTGGCTAAATATTATATTCACAGTTTTAATAATAATAATAATAATAATAATAATAATAATAATAATAATAATAATAATAATAATAATAATAATTTTTTTCACAGGAAGGGAAAGGCGCAGTATCTGTCACACTTGTGTCTGTGGACACCTGAACTACTCCGTAGCCCTCCACTACGGGTCCTCTTTCTCTCTTTACACTTTCACTCCCACCTTCATCCCTTCTTTTACGACGCGGTTCAGGTGTCCACAGACACACGTGTGACAGATACTGCGCCTTTTCCTTCCTGTGAATCAATTACTATTATTGTTAATAATTTAAACTGTCAAGATAATATTTGGCCAGTTATTTCGCCCATTGCATACAGACAATTCAGTGCCAACTTTGTGAAAAGAGTCTTCCTCTATACTACTACTACTGCTACTACTACTACTACTACTACTACTACTACTACTACTACTACTACTACTACTAATAATAATAATAATAATAATAATAATAATAATAATAATAATAACAATAGTAATAATAATAGTAGTAGCAATAGTAGTAGTAGTATTATAGGCTTTCTGAAGCTAGTGACGCGTCCAGCACGACGCCCATTGAAAAAGCATGCGCCGCTAATCGCTAGGCTGCTCGGCTCCCGGGGGCGGTAGATGCTAGTGGGAACAGCCCACTTTCTTCGTCTCTTCTGTCGTTTTGTCCCTTGCGGAGCCACCGTACCGAGCAAACCCAAATACGCGTGCAGTGGTGACGCCCGACTACTGTGCCAGAGTTCCCAGGTGGTCGAAATTACGTGAGCTGTGCGATGTCAGCGCACAGTAAAGATCCCCCGGTTGTCGAAATTACTCCGGAGCCTTCCACTATGGCTCCTCTTTCTCTCTTTCCACTTTCACGCCCACCTCCCTCCCTTCCTTTACGGCGCGGTTGAGGTGTCCACACAAACCAAGTGAGACAGGTACTGCCCCTTTCCTTTCCGTGTAATTCTGTCTCCTCGACGACTAAATCCGAGCTCCTGATACTCCACCCAAGCCCGCGGAAACACCACCAACCCCTATGCTTATCACCGTAGATGGTCAGCCAGTACCACAAGTTCACAAACTTCGAATACTAGGTATGTTCATACAAGACAACGGCCTTAACACGGATACACTCTCCAGACTGAGTAACACAACACATCAGATCACCCACCTATTCAAACGTATAGCCAACAAGCACTGTGGGATGCGCGAGCATGACCTCAGACGGTTAGTACAGGCATCTATTATAAGCCGCATGCTTACTTGATTCCGTATTTATATCTAACAAAAACAAAGACAGATAAGGTGGATGCTCTCATCAGACAGGCTTATAAGGCAGCTCTCGGCTTACCTAAGCCCCCAACCTATCGACTCTTAGGCATGGGAGTTCATAACACCCTCAGCGAACTGGTGGAAGCCCATCGCATCGCCCAACTAGGACGGCTCTCCACAACCCCAACTGGTCGCCACATTCTTTCCTTTCTCCAACTTAGACCGTTAAGAGTCCCTCCAGTAGAAACTTATGCAGTTCCAAAGACAGTCCGCGATCACTTCACTGTCCACCCACTTCCGAAAAACATGCATCCCATTCATAACCAGGCCAGACGGAAAGCGAGAGCACGTGCCCTACACAGAGCACATGCGAACGAACCCGACACGTTCTACGTGGACGCCGCAGAATATCCACACCGCTCAGCTTATGCGATATGCGCGGTATCCAGCCGCTTCGAACACATCACATCAGCCTCTATCATTACCCGAACGTCCGTAGAAGCGGAAAAATCCGCTATAGCCATCGCGATAGTCTCTTCCACTGCCACCCTTTACCTCAGCGATTCTAAAACTGCCATACAAAATTTCGCCCGAGGCCAGCTACATGCTGCCTCTCACAAAATCTTAACTCCCAACATTCAAACACCCCTACCCATAGACCTTGTCTGGGTACCAGCCCATTCGTGCAACCCCGGTAACGAAGCGGCTAATTCTGCTGCTCGAGCATACGTCGACCGAGCAACAGATACCGAGGACCTAGGCAGTGTTAGAGATCGGCTGATCACCAACAACAACATTACGCTACGCTACCGGTCTGAAAGACTTCACTACCCTCCCCCACACCCCTCCTTAACTAAACCACAACAAATAACATGGAGACATCTTCAAGCCCGCACCTTTCCCTCCCCAGCACTGCTGGCACTCTTCTCCCCTGTGCTGATAGCGCCTGTGCCGCGTCTGAAACATTGTCTGTCCGTGACGTCACTGGTCACATGTGTGCTTGCTATATAAGATGCTGTTCGCGTGAAATAAAGGGTTGTTGTTATCGTGCCGGGATCGGGGCAAGTCTCAGTTCCTTCCTGCCCGCTGCCCGGCCGCGCTCGGCGTCCGGCCAGGGACCGAACGCTACATGGTGCCAGGAGTGGGGTCCTCTGGCGTTTGAGAGGCGTTGCATTAAATTCGTCAACGGGCGCCATGTCAGAGGACAACGCAGCCAAGCTCTCCCACGGAATGTTCGCGGTTCCAGCTCCGCCAAGGTTTGGCTTCGACCGGACGTCCGAATGGCCTTCTTGGATCCAACTCTTTGATGACTACCGCTTCGCCTCGGGCCTAAATGAGCGAAATGAAGAAGCGCAGGTCCGGACGCTACTTTATACGATGGGCAGGCAAGCAAGAGAAATCTTCTCTACTTTTTCATTACCTGAAGAAGAACAGAAGCAATACGAAGTCGTCAAAAAGAAGTTCGACGAGCACTTCGTCGCCGCACGGAACCTTGATTATGAGAGCGCGTGCTTTCACCGTCGCACTCAAGAACCTGGAGAGTCCGTCGACCAATTCGTTACCGCGTTGCACACGATGGCGGACCGGTGCGACTACAAGGAAAAGGAACGCATGATTCGCGACAGGTTCGTGGTCGGCCTCAGGGACGCTAAGCTCTCTGAGTCGCTTCAAATGGATGCGAATTTGACTCTCGCCAGCGCTTTGGCAAAAGCGCGTTTAAAGGAGACCGTCCAACGACAGCAGCTGCAACTGCGAGAAACCGGCGACGAACCCTTGGTAACGGCGACCGGCAATCTTGACGCGGTCAGCAACCAAGGGCAGCCCAGAAAGTATTCTTCAGGACAGCACACGGACAGCTCGTCAAAGAACTATTCATCTGGAATACAAGGACCGCGTCCCAGAGTCAAGTCCTACCGACCGGGCACCCCCGGGTCATGCCCCAACTGCGGTCAAGGAACGCACCCCAGAGCCTCGTGCCCGGCAAAAGCAGCCAAATGCAACTACTGCGGTTGCTCCGGACACTTCGCAGCTGTATGTCGAAAAAAGGCTGCACGTGATGGAAAGAAGGTACAGCTTTCTTCTCTCCATATGGACAAGGCGGCGTTCTTCGTTGGCGTAGTGAACGGGGAGTACTCTAATTCTCGATATGTACAGGTCGTCATTAACGGCACTCCGGCGTTCGCTAAAGTTGATTCCGGTGCCGAAGTTTCTGTTGTGCCCTCGACGTTTCCCGGTTTACCTACCAGGCTAGAAAAGTGCGACCTAATCCTAACAGGCCCGTCGAATGAGCCACTGAATGTTTTGGGAAAGTTTCATGCCACTATCCAGTGGAAACAAAACACTGTACAGCAAATTGTGTACGTGGTCTCACCATTACGCTCCGTACTTTTGGGTCTCCCAGCGCTTGAGACTCTGGAAGTTATTAAATTTGCGGACTCGGTCAGTAGCGCAACAGCCGTCGAAGCTTCCTACCCGCAGCTTTTCAGTGGTCTAGGAGCGATAAAAGGAGAATACAAAATTAGACTAAAGCCGAACTCGACACCTTTTGCAATTCATGTTGCGCGTCGCATAGCCTTACCCTTGCGTGACCGAGTTAAGCAAGAGCTCGAGCGTATGGAGCGAGATGGCGTGATCCGCAAAGTAGAAGAACCAACAGAATGGTGTGCAGGAATTGTGCCAGTACTCAAACCATCTGGAGCGGTTCGTATTTGCGTTGACTTGACTCAAACAAAAGTGTACTTCGCGAACGCTATGTCATGCCGACTGTGGATGATAGCCTCGGTCTTTTAGGTGGTGCGTCTGTGTTTTCGAAGCTGGACGCCAACTCTGGCTTCTTTCAGATTAAGTTGTCGCCCGAATGCCAGTTGTTAACTACGTTCATAACGCCAGTTGGGCGATACTGTTTTCAAAGACTGCCGTTTGGAATAACGTCGGCACCCGAGATCTTTCAGAGGAAAATGTCGCAGATACTTGAAGGAATCCCAGGCGTGATAAACCTAATGGATGATGTGCTCATTTTTGGTAACGACAAGGCTCAACATGACGAACGCCTGCGTCTAACTTTAGATCGTCTCGCCAGTGCCGGTGTTACGCTAAACAAAGAAAAGTGTGCCTTTGGGGTAACTGAGATAAAATTTCTTGGCTGTGTGCTTAGTAAAGATGGCATCAAGCCGGATCCTGAAAAAGTTCGTGCTATCAAAGAACTGGCGACGCCAGCTAACGTGTCTGACGTTCGACGGCTGCTCGGTATGGCTAATCATCTGGCAAGATTCATACCAGATTTGGCTTCGAAAACGGCGCCTTTACGTTACTTGCTTTTGAAGGGTTCCGAATGGACGTGGGGACCAGCCCAAGAGCAAGCGCTGTCGTACGTCAAAGACGTTATCTCTTCGAAGCGCGTCATGGCTAACTATGATGTAAAGTACCCTACGATTCTTTCCGCTGACGCGTCATCATTCGGTTTGGGGGCCGTATTGATACAAGTTCAACCAAACAATGAAAAAAGACCTGTTGCATTTGCGTCACGCCCGTTGACGCCTGCCGAAACCAGATACTCTCAGATTGAGAAGGAAGCGTTGGCAATGACTTGGGCGGCAGAACGATTCGAAGGGTACATCAAAGGTCTTGAAATTGTGTTTGAAACCGACCACAAACCACTTGTAACGTTGTTGGGAAAATCACCTTTAGATATTTTGCCTCCTCGTATTCAGCGCTTTCGCATGAGACTTATGCGGTTCAGCTTTACGGTTGTGCATGTCCCGGGTAAGAGCCTCGTTACTGCAGATGTATTGTCTAGAGCCCCGATTCAGGGAAACCAAATTGATGCTCATGCGCTGAGTGTTGGCGAAGTCGCGAAATTCGTTTCGGGCTGTTTGACAAATGCCGTCGAGGCTAGCCTTTTTGAACGAGTCAAAGCTGAGCAAGCAGCCGATGAAGTCTGTCAAGCTCTCACAAAATTCAGCCTGGAAGGCTGGCCCAAGTTCTCATCACTGTCGATGGTGTTGCGTCCATACTGGCAGGAAAGAGCAACGCTGACAGTCGCTGAAGGCGTGCTACTCAAAGGTGTGCGGCTGGTGATTCAACAAAAATTACGCGCAGAGGTCTTGAGGCGCTTGCACGAGAGTCACCAAGGAATCGAGAAATGCAGAGCTCGAGCCAAAGAGTCCGTATGGTGGCCTGGATTGAGTTGCCAGCTGAGAGCGTTGGTAACTGATTGCCCAGTGTGCGCGGAACACAGGCAACAAAAGTCGGAACCAATGATTCCGACAACCACTCCACAGCGTCCTTGGCAAAAGCTAGGTGTTGATCTCTGCCATATTGAGGGAAAATGGTATTTAGTGGTAGTAGATTATTTTTCTAGATACCCAGAGGTAGCCTTGCTATCTTCGACAAAAAGTGTCACTGTCATTATGCACCTCAAAAGTTTCTTTGCAAGACATGGCATACCAGAGGTTGTCATCTCGGATAATGGAACACAATTTGTATCTCAGGAATTCCAGTCTTTTGCTCGTGACTATGGCTTCCGCACTGTGACGACGAGCCCCAGATACCCTCAGGCAAATGGGGAAGTAGAAAGGATGGTCCAAACAATTAAACGGCTGATTATAAAAGCTAAGGACCCCTATCTTTCGCTGCTAGCGTACAGGGACACCCCAGGGCCACTGGGAAAAAGCCCTGCAGAGCTTCTGACGGGCAGGCGGCTACGCACAACAGTCCCTGTCCCTCCCAAGAGCCTTCTGCCCCAGAAGGTGAGCCTAAAAAAGTTCAGAGATCGCGATGTAACCATCCGACAGCGGCAGCGTAGGTACTTCAATAGTCGTCATAGGGCTCATCCGCTGCCAGTCCTCAAACCAGGAGCGGAAGTATGGGTGACAGACTGCAAAGTGAAAGCGCGAGTCTTACGTCCTGCACAACGTCCGAGGTCGTATGTAGTTAGAACTTCTACGGGTGTAGTTCTAGAAAGAAACAGGAAATTCCTGGTTCGCTCTGATTCCCAGCAGAATGACTGCGAGGAAGGAGGAGGTAGCTATGAGTTTCCGCAGGCATATGATAGTCGGGTAGAAATGGAACAGGAAACTAATCCATCTAAACCGAAGGCACCTGCCGATCCATCCCATACCCCCTTGCCACAAACTAGCCCTCCTGGATATAGAACACGATTTGGCCGTCATGTCCTACCGCCAGACCGATATGGGTTCAATGACCGACTGTTATTTTGTTTTGAGCATTGGTTGCATCCATTAAAAAGTGTTCATCCTTTGTTGGTGGCAGTGCTAAGTTTGTTACAAATGCCAGTGTATCTTTTCAGAGAAAAGGGGAGATGTGCTGATAGCGCCTGTGCCGCGTCTGAAACATTGTCTGTCCGTGACGTCACTGGTCACATGTGTGCTTGCTATATAAGATGCTGTTCACGTGAAATAAAAGGTTGTTGTTATCGTGCCGGGATCGGGGCAAGTCTCAGTTCCTTCCTGCCCGCTGCCCGGCCGCGCTCGGCGTCCGGCCAGGGACCGAACGCTATATCCCCCTCTACTCATCAGTCCGAATGTTCCCTCTGCGAAGCCCCGAGAGCTACATTCGAACATATTATGTTCAGATGCATGGAGTTTCAACCACCGGCCGAATGGCGCCTTACGGGTAACGAGGCTTGGAAGATCGCGGTCTCCAGCTCAGAACCGGCTCCACAAAGGAGACTGGTCGACTGGGCTGAAGCGGTCGCCGTCAGGCACTGCCTGCTGGCCACCACCCGTGATCAGGAGCCGGCCCAGCCCTTGTAACGAGTATTTCGCGGCTCCACCAAATAGTTTTTCACCGCCACCACCTGTGCCGGAGTTCCCAGGTGGTCGAAATTACTCCGTAGCTCTCCACTACGGCTCCGCTTTCTCTCTTTTCACTTTCACTCCGACCTTCCTCCCTTCCCTTACGGCGCGGTTCAGGTGTCCACAGTGCGTGTGACAGATACTGCGCCTTTCCCTTTCTGTGAACCAATTATTACTATTATTATTATTATTATTATTATTACAACCTCTTTCCTTTGCACAACTCATAGCAAAGCTGTTGCTATGCGATTTAGTCGTGGCGTTGGCATGGCGACCACCATTAGTTTATGATTTATGCATAACCCGACCTTCGCCCATGTGAGCAGCTGACCTAACGTCTAAAAAAGATGCCTGAAGGGAGATGTGTTACGGAGTAATAATGGCCACCTGGGGATATTTAACGTGTACGTACATCGCACAGCACACAGATGCCCCTCCGTTTCGCCTGGATCGAAACGCAGCCATCGGAAGTCGGGATCGAGCCCGCGTACTCCGCTGCAGTATCGGGCATCTTTACCCCCGCTTTACCACCGCGGCGGAGTAACATGGAGCTTCGCAGCGAACGCCCTACACCAACAACAACCTAGAGCAACAGCAATGTTTCAGAGGTGGTTCTGAAGACTTTTTTCGAAAGCATCCGGTTCCAGTTTAAACAGTGTTTTAGGGATTCCAGTTTTAAAGTACGTTATTTTTTATCGTGAAAAACAAAAGAGGAAGCGCCAAGCTGGATTATCAGCCCCATTCTGTCTAATATTGATACGGAGAAGTTTATTCAGTCGGCGGTACATTAGCTCTTTGTGGAGCGATCCTATAGAAACTGAGAACTAGCGGTCCCAGTACAATCGAAATAAGTGAGATATTACGCTCTGCAAGTAACACGAGTTCCAAACTCAAACTAGGTTTAAACTAGGCGTTCTGTTTTGCGGATTCCAAGGATTTGACAGATACAGTTCACTACGTTGTAAATTGAGAGAAAATAGGCTTTTTTTTACAGCGGGAAGGCAGGCACAATGTTGTGATGCAATCACTCTCAAGGTGTCAAGGTTAGCCGCAGCAGCAGCGGGTTGACCGGCCAATGCAGTGCGCTACACTGCAATTATAATAAAGCAGCGCATGTGAGCTGCGTGTCAGCGCCACTGCTACGCATGCACTCCATTAACATGAATAAAAGATCGTTACCATGCGGGGGTAAGGTTAGAGCCCTGAGAGCAATGCGAGATGATGCTCATGCACTGTCAAAACCGGCGCCAGACTGCATTTAAGCGCTTGATTAGAAATCTGGTTCATGTGACCGCGTTGAATAGCATTAATTGTGCTAACAACTCACCTTCACTTGTTGAAGCCAGTGAGTTGTCTCCGTTTTTCCACGATGTAGCTCAAGCCGAGAACATTGGAGATCTGAGCGCTAACAGTTGTACTTCGTCTTGATCGTCTTTGCCTAAGTAGGCGCCGCGCGCCGAATGCCGCGTGCAAGCCTGGGACATAATTGTTTGCTTGCATCGAGCGGTGCATATTGATTGACGATAGATATCAATCGCATGCAAATGAAAAGGTTTCCTAACAAAATCCTTAAAGAAACCGATATTGGGGTTCCCGTATCCGCCCGCTGCGGTGGTACAATGGCGAACTCCAGGATCCGAGCCGGCACCCAGGCTTTGATGCAGGCGAAACTGCGAGACATCCGTGTTTCTTGCGATGTTGGTGAACATTAAATATCCGCAGGTGGTTGAGATTACTCCACAGCATTCCACTATGGTCGTAGCCTTCCACTTCCGAGCCAACTACGGCTCCTATTTCACTCTTTCAACTTTCACTCCCACCTTCCTCCGTTCCCTTAACGTTATGATTCAGGTATTCACAGAACAAGTGGAGGAGGTGGTGAAGGGTGGCAGTTCCTGGCCCTAAGGGGCTTGGACGGTAGGTCAACGCCGCTTGCGGCGGGGGCTTGCCTGCCGCAGAAACTTTATCTGTTGTAGGCCGTCATTACACCCGCCACCGCTTCGGCGGTGGACGACGGCTGTTGCTGCGGCGCGCGTCTTTCTTTCTCTCTTCTTCTAATTACGCCAGTCTCCACACCATCATTAAAGAAGAATTGGCAACTATCACCCACCCTGTCGCACCTGACCCTCCTGCACCTCACACAGCGCCGACTTATGCTCACGTTGCTGCATCCCCTCCTCCTTTTGTCCCCCCCCCCCACGACAAGCACCGCCCTACACCCACATCAACGCCGTGACGACGGCTCATTCTACGGCTTCCTATTGCGCACCTTGGCGCCCCTTTCGCCCAGTGTGTTACTACTGTGGAATCCGAGTACAAGTATCCCGCTTCTGTCGTCGACGCATTCAGAACGAGCGGCGTGGTTACGACGCCTTCGAAAGTGACGTACCCTCATATTATCAGCGATGACCTATTCCCAGCCCACCTCGTCGATCCTCTCCACCGCCGGTATCCTCGTCTGAACCAAGTGGCGCCCATGTATACCGCCGCCGATCCCTTTCCCCATACCACCGCTCTGTTTCTCCACTTGAACCAGCAACAATTGTTCCTGTCCTTCATTCGGAAAATTAAACGATGCAGTTTGTAGAGGTGAAACTGCACTCTGCGAACTTACCAAAAGTCCTCCTCATCGCCGTACAATATAACTTCCGTTTTAGCTGAAGGATTACCGGTTGAAGCTTTGACACAGGGGCTGCCATTTCTGTTATTCGCGCTGATTTGTGCCACCATTTGCGGAACGTAACGACACCATATGATGGACCTGAACTTCGTGGAGCAAATAACGTCCCTCTACATCCTTCAGCAAAGTTTACAGTTCGAATTGTTATAGACGGCGTCCGCCACCATGTGCAGTTTGCTGTGATTTCACAGTGTGCGCATCAGATGATTTTTGAATGGGATTTTTTGTCGACCGCTTCAGCGTTAATTTCTTGTGGCGACCGTGTCATTCATATGACAGACAGTGATTTTTCATCTGACATTTCTGAAGGACGTCATTCCCTCATTGCCGCAGTTGATACTGTATTGCCTCCACAGTGCGAAAAACTTATTACCGTTGTTTCGAAACAGATCACTGACGGGGATGTACTCATCGCACCATCTCATCATCATCTTGCACGTGGAATCGCCTTCCCATGAAGTCTTGTACGATTCCGCAGCGGCGCAGCGATAGTAGCTGCCACGAACACATCCCGCGAATCCCTCGTGCTGACAAAAGGAACTTCCCTGCCATGCATAGTGGATGCTCACCATATGTCCATGATGGTGCTTACCGCCCCGCTACCTCAGCAACGTGATTCATCGCACGTGTCTCTTCCCATGCTGTCGAAGACAATAAGTCCAGACCTCATGCCGCACCAACTCAAAGAGAGAGAGAGAGAAAGAGAGAGAAGGCAGAGAGGTTAACCAGGAAAGCTTCCGGTTTGCTACCCTGCACTGGGAAAGGGGAATCAGGAGTTTAAGGGAGAAAGATAGAAGAGAATGATAGGAAAGGTAAGGCGGCGAGGAGCACAGTAACAGTTTCTCAATCAAGAATTGCTGGAATTGCTCAAGCCCATCAAGCCAATTTTGATGCCACTTCCCCACCACTGGGACGGACTAGTGTTGCACACCACCGCATCATTACTGAAGATAACTCGATCGTACGCCGACGACCGTATCGGGTTTCTCGCTCGGAACGAAAAGTAATCGAAGAAAATGTGAATGACATGCTCCATCGCGATATTATTCGTCCATCAATAAGCCCATGGTCCTCCCCAGTAGTATTAGGTAAAAAAAAGGATGGATCGGTACGATTTTGTGTTGATTATCGCGCACTCAACAAACTTACCCGTAAAGATGTCTACCCGATGCCGCGAATAGATGACGCCCTTGACTCTCTCCAAGGCGCCGAATATTTCTCGACCTTGGATCTCCGCTCAGGTTATTCGCAAATACCAATCCATGAGGGCGACAAAGAAAAAACCGCTTTCGCAACGCCCGATGGACTTTACGAGTTTAATGTTATGCCCGAGTTTTATGTTATGACCGAGAGGAAAGGTGCAGACTGCCAGAACCGCACCCCAAACTCACCAGGTAACAACAGACGATCCTGCGCCGAGCGCAGGCGGGATCGCTTGCGCATCCCGTATTGATGAGCCGCATGTACCCTGCGGAACACGACATGCTCTGTCCTTTTTGTAAAAAAGAAAAGGGCACCCTGCCGCACGTTTTGGCAGAATGCAAACAACTCAAACCCCCCCCTCCTCCCCTTCCCGCCAACACCCCCAATCCCCAACCCCTTGAGCGATGGGAGACCTTGTTGTCCAGCCCCGCCCTATCGATCCAGCTCGCACTGACAGACAGGGGCCAGGAGCTGCTGGAAACATATGGGTCCCGCAACTAGGGAACCACCCCGTCTGGTGCAAGCATGCACCACCGAATTATTTCGGGCTTAATAAATGTTGATTCCTCCTCCTCCGTCCCTCAGATCCCCAGCCAAGCACTTTATCAGCTGCGCCATACCCGGGTTTTTTCTTTATTGCAGGAAAACAAAGTGCTACGGGCATAAAAATCACTAGCCTGCCTTTGGCTTAAGCAATGTATCAAATCTTTTTTATTTTGATCAATCCGTAGATCACATCCATCAACTCAGGCTGCGTAGGCTGGCTACGGGGAACATATCTGAGAAATGTGACACTTTCCATGAAGTTGTCCCTGACCAATCATGCATTGTCTTATGCGTGCCTAAATGCCTTTCGCGTTTTACAAATGCTGCGTGACGTCCAGCACCGTAATCATTTCGTCACTTTGTACGGGTAGAAATCGAACGCCGTAAGGTTTACTGGGTAGTTATTTTTTAAACTTCATCGTAATATATGTGTGAAAAATAGGATCCCAGCAGTCCATAAAAACGTGATCGATGGTATCTGGTTCTTTACAGATTGTGCAGTTAGGGTTCAAGGTACAAATACACTTTTAACATTAGGCGACGTTCTTACGGAAAGGGTACCAGAGTGAAGCGTGAAGAAAAACGATTTGACGGTCGGTTTAACCGGCATCTTCCTAACTCTCATTAGCACATCTTATCCTGAGCCTCCACAACATATTGATCGGTATAGGGGTACGGGTACAAACAGGTTGAGAAAGTCCTTATACAATTTTTACCTGGGTATAGAAATAAAGGACCCCACCGAAAAATGGGCACGCAATATTTGCAAGCCAAAAACAACTTCTCTTAAACATCCAGTGACAGCGCGATTTCTGGCCGGATAACTAGACAAAACAAAGTCCAGCATCACGTTATATAAGCGCATCTGCATCATTGTGAGCAACATAGGGCCTGTTTGATAGCGCAAAAAGAAAAAAAGAAATCTTCATACAACTTGCGTCAGAAACAAGTCGGAAAGACTAAGACGCACCCTTTACTTGGGAAGAAAGACATTAGTGGGGCTAGTTCGCTTCCACTTTGAGCTCCAATTAAAAACTAAATAATCTATGCAGTTTCAGCACATTCAAGTGGGAGATGCGTAAAAAGTGTACCAAATACCAAATTTCGGTAATCAGAACAAATTGCAGATCCTTGCACGTGCGAGCACTGAGAGGTTGCGCCCTTTCCACCCATCTGCTTTTTGCGTAGTCTTTTGCGTTGTGTCGTTCCACAACTCTTTGCAGCTCTTATAATGCTTTATTGGTACACCCAAGTACTTACCCCGAACCGCCGTCCATCGCATATTAGCAAAAAAGTGCTGGTGCATTATCCCATTCATCATGCCAACAACCAATGCTCCTCTCTCAATTTATGTCGCACCCTGTCTTTTTGAAGTAGTCACACGCAACTCGAATGACTTCCTTATCGTTTTCCCGATCTGCGTAAAAACTGCGATATTGTCCGCATAAGCAAGAATTTTACTTGCGTAGACTGGAGAGTGAGCCCGTAGGCACATTCATAATGTATAAATGATAACAGAAACGGCTCAATATAAATAGCAAAGAGAGCGGACAACCCTGCCGAACTGAAGAATAAACATGCACACATTGCTTATTCACAATGATGCGTTTCACAATGATGTTTTGTTCTCTTTGTGCTTGCATTTTACAGTGATGTTTTCTTGTCTTTCTCTTTGTGTTAAACCGCACCTACTAATCCACCATGAACAACCTACAACTCGCCCAACTTACGCTTCTTTTGAGCCATCCTCATACTTTGTGAAATCACCGAGCCAACATCTACATGTTCTAGTATTGCGAAAAAAATTTCGTGCGACACTCTATCGAAAGCCTTCGCAAGGTCAAGCTGAATCATAGCAACTTATTCTACGAAGGTGTCACAGCATTCAAGAACAGTTCTTCAAATGTGCACACTTGTTCTGATGGTGTGGCCTGTAATGCCGAACGTTTGATGAGCCCTATAAGATCTTTATAACATTTTGCACTCTTCTGGCAAGGCTCTTCATGAACACTTTATAATCAACATTTGTGGGGCCACGCCTGGGGTTTTTTATCTTTCGTGAGTATCGCATCTTAATTCTCCTTCTCTAGCGTGAGGATGATGGTAGTAGGCTAGTCAGCGGCACATTTCCGGTGTGCCTGTACTCAGAATTGTACAGGATTGAATTGGGCTTAGTGCTCTGCTAGACTTCATGTCAGCGTCTGGCGCCTTCAACCTCACCTTCAGGTATAGTATTGTGCTGCTTGCCGTGGTTGACCACAGGTACCGATTCCGGTATGTGAATGTTGGCTTACCGGGGCGCTGCCATGATGCCTAAATTTATCAACGCTCTCGGCTGAAGGAGTTCATTAAAGGGCCAGCATTTCGAGCTCCAGCTGCTATCATGAGTGGAACAGCCATTCCCCCATTGAATCTTTGTGACCAGGCGTTCCCGCTGACAGAGCACCTAATAAAGCCCTCCAGTTACAGCGCCAACCTAGACGACAAGAAAAAATTTAACTACCAATTGTAAAAGCATAGGAGGGTGGTAGAGAACGCTTTTGGCCGAATGAAGGCGGGATTCCGCTACTGCATGAAGTGAATGGAGTGCAAGTTGGATAATGCTGCACTTGTGATTTGTGCTTGCTGCGTACTCAACAACATTTGTGAGGGATTCGGTGAATATGTGATGCAAGACTGGGCCTTTGACGCCAAAGTTTCTGAGACCTTGTATGAGCGGCCGCAGCGGGTTACAGCTGCTCAAACCACGACAGGTGTTGCAGTGCGAGCTGCCATCACCGAACACTACACGCAACGTATGCAAAGCTCAGGTAAGAAGTGATGTTCATTTCCAACAATAGCATTTTCTGTCATGCTGGTTGGTTTGATTCATTCAGTTTTAGACATTGCATGAAATGACGAAAAACACAGGACAAGTAACAGATGATGAAACTGCTATTCAAAGAGTAATACAGGCAGTGTTTACATAGTTTAGCAAGTACCATTTAACAAAACAGGGCTTTTAGCACCAAAGAAATATCACACATTACTGCTAGATACCACGCAAGTGATGCCTCAGGTACGGAAAATGCTAACAAGTAACAGAAAACAATGCTTCAAAAATATGAAAGATTTGCACGTCACATGTAGAAGTAATGCACGCAGATAATGTGGCCTGAAAACAAAACACGCATCACAGGAGACAAAGGTGGAACACAGGAAGGTAGCGAAACTAGTGCAAGCATCAGCCCTCAGTAGAATGTTTTGCACATTCCCACTCCTTATCTTAATCTGCTAGGTAAGGCAACCTGATGTAACCACTTTGCACATTTACATACAAAACTGATCTTAATGTTGCAATATATACATCACCTCAGAACTCATTACACAAGATAGTTCACGTATCCTTTATAGACATCTCCAAAAAGATAAGAAAAGCTCCAAATGGGGACTGCATACCTAAACGTCAGACCTAGCAACACACCAATTACTAACCCTCCTTCCCCTCTCCCGGATAACCTTCAAATCAGCTCCATTTAAAAAAAAACTTCACTCGAACAGTTTTGTTGCCGCACTAACTAGCGTCTCCTGCAGGTTCGGTTGTCTCTTCCTGAGCTCGACCTTTCTGGCATGGCATGACTCCAAAGATTCCCGAAGGAGCCTCTGCTCAGTGAGCAGCGACTGCCTGAAGTCGGATGCAGATGTGGTGCGCCTCTTTTTTTTTAGCGGCCTGCGGTTAGGGGACTTCTCCTTCACACTCAGCTCTGTTGTTTTCTACATCGGCTGAAACGAGTTCGCTATCATGACTGCCGTCATCTTTAACAGTTGCTCGATTCAACGACACCGTCATATTGCAACTGTCTTCCTGCGTTGTGCTGTCTGTGCCGGTCATCATGTGGTGGATTATCTGCATGGATTATAAAAAAGACACGAATTACATTAGGAAACTAAACAAGTATTAGTGACTTTACGAGGCAGCAAGCCGATGAAGAATGGAAACAGAACATGACCAGTGGCAATGATAGATGACGTTCAAATGAATGTTGGCAGGCCTAGCGTGAGCATGCCTTCCCACGCCAGTGCCCGCTTCTGCTTCCTTCGTCCGTAACAATATGTTATTCCAGCTTGGTTAATGTTCTTTGTCCGTAAATTATATCTGTGCTACTTCTTTTTCATTACTGTAGCTACCCACACACACAAGTCTTGTGACAACTCCTTGTAACCATGCTCTTTTCTTAAATGGACCCTCAACTATGGGCCCATGCACTGGTCTGCAAATCATTTGGTATTCATGGTGGAAATAAAACATTGATTTCAGTTGAATTGACAATGTTAGTCTCTTGGCTTCTATTCAGTGAATATGTGCATGAAAAGTCTGGGACTGTTTTCGTAAGCCAGCAACTTTCACCCTATAACTTGCACCATCACAACCTCAAGAAGTTCTTAGGTGCCCCTGGAGGATTAGTACACAATGCTTTAATTTTTATTAAATACGAGTTTGTAGTGATCTCTAGTGCTGCAATGGCATTCAAAGCAATATGCATAAAAGTCAGTACATTGAGTGACTAGCCATGAAGCAAAACAGTTATAATAATGTTTCTGACACACAGATTCCTATAAAAGGAAGTGGAAGCTCTCAAAAGTTAGGCTTCAATCTGTTTTTGAAAATACCTTTTTACAAGGCATGATTCCCTCATCTAACACCTTAACAATTGGTTTCTGACAACCGCCTATGGCATATTTCATGTCTTCATCATGAACACATTTGAAATGTAAAGTTGCTGGTGCTCTGAATTAAATGAATATTTGTTCTGCTAAAAGAAAACATAACAGTGCTGTCATACGTAATGCTGAGAAGAAACTTGAAGTAAACTTCACTGTAGTGAATGTGCGACTATAGTCCATGCCGCGACCTTTGTGACATGTGACTTATAAAAGATGGGATAACACAATATAGCGATATAGGAACTTTAAAACATATCCTCTGGGAGTGCAGCCACTCCCCGGGCTACAATTTATTCAAGGACGCGGAAGCATGGGAGACCGCGCTTCATAGCGAAGACCCGGCGGCGCAGGCCAGCGTTGTCCGCCTGACAACCGAGGCGGCGAACCGCTTTGTCTACTAGCCCCTGCCTCTTGGGGTGACATCGGGCTCCCTGGACGCCTGCGAGCGGTGCCGGAGCTCCGGTGTCGCCCCTTCCGGACAATAAAAGTTTTCACTACCACCACCAAAACACAAAAGTAATGCTGACTATACCTTGTATATGGTATCAAGCAATCGTTTTCGCGTTTCTATGTGGCACATATTACTGTATGATCACAAGCTTATAGCTACCCCAATACAGACCAGTTTTTAAAGTTAACAGGGTGCCGATCAATATAAAAATACAATACAATAACTACATTGCAGCAACATTTTTGTTAGAATAGTGAAACTTTTAGTGCTTAGTTTGAACTCCATACCTTTTCTACAGTGGATGCTCTAGCGCAGCCTGTCTCCTGGAAAAGCGAGGGGTCACTGACAGGCAATAATCCCAAGAAGGAATGCAGTCTAGAGAAACGGGGGCATTCAATGGCTCCAGAGCCAGTTGCAGTCCCAGTTCTATTGTAGTCCCTGGGAAAAATTTGAAAGTTGTGCAACCTCAGATAACTGCTTAATGACGGAGCATTAGCAAAGAAAAAAACCAAAGGGGAGGTTGAAACAGTCATGTAACAGATGTAACAGCGAAAGTTTAAAATAGCCAAATTCTTAAAAGTACTACGCCCAACGTGTTCTCTAGTTAAGAAGGGCTAGTTTCAGGGCATTTCAGCGACAACGGCAAGTATTGGTTAGACAATGCAGCGACATCACGCGAAGCGTGCACAAGGTCAATTCTACATGGCGTGCATTCAGTGCGCGTACAGCAGTTCCGATGAAAGCTACAAGGTCTGTGGATTTGAAAGCTGGCGAAAAAATGATGCTTTACGGTGCTTATGCCCAGGAACGGTACAGTAAATCACTGAAAGCGTCTGTCGCATGTTTATAGATATGAGCGCCAATTCACTTACCGGTACGTCTGGGAAAGATTTCGAATCTTGTGCCGCACCTCCACTCCACTTCGCTCAAAGCCGAGCGTGGCCAGTGGTTGCGCGAGTTCCTTGTACACGGCAGCATTCCGTTTCTGGCGCCGCAGGTCTGCTAATCTGTCCTCCCAACAGTCTATCAAAGCTGCGGTCTCACTCCACAGTTTTCGCACCGCCGTCGTTGCAGTAGTCGACGACGACGCCAACTTTGCTTGAACTGGCGGTATACGGGATGTCGAGAGTAAAAATTAATACGTGTAATGTTTAAACAATGTCTTAACAATGTTCTATGATGCTTTTTAATACATTTATGTGTTAATATTTGTAGTTATATTGCATTAATTTGTTTTTATATTTAGAGCTCACTGATGACGAGGGTGTCGGCGACAGCTTTGGAGCGTGCTTGAAATATAAAAACGTTTGGGGAAGTAGCTTGAAGTCAAGCAGGATCGTCCTCGATTGCACTTGAAAGTTGCCGTGTGACAACCGCGATCTGCATTGAGTCGAATGAAGATCGAAATAAATGAGGATCGAAACTGTCCATGTGACAGGGTGCATTGGATGAGATTGGCCATAGCCTAGCTGAGCTAGGCCATGGACAATCTTTTTTGCACGTCCATGTCAATAATATTATAAACATATCATGCAGTACGTGTTTTGGTTTTGCTTTTTCGGGCCAGTTTTGACTGAAATATTAAAGAGAAGGAATTTTCCTACGCCTTATCGCGGCATTCGGCACGTGATGCCGCAGTTTGTGAAGACGATCAAGTCGAAGTGCAACTGTTCGAGCTTCCTGCTTCAAACCACTCGGCTCAAGCTACGTTGTTAGAAAACAGAGGCAGCCAACTGAGTTTCACAAGCGCTCCACAGGCGAATGTGAGTTATTGTCATACTTAACACCATTCAAAGGGTCGTATGGATCAGATGTGAAACGAAGCGTCTGAATTGAGCCACGCGCACGTCTCGACCGTGTATGGGCATGATCTCGTGTTGTTGGTTGGGCTCTAAGCAAACCTCCGCAACATAACGCCGTGCGATTTGCCGTGCAACAAGAGGCTCTCGTGGGTAGTAGTGATGCAGACGCTAAGCAGCACATATACGCTGTTTTGTAATTATAGTGTAGCGCACTGCACACGCTGGACAACCTCGCGCCGCCGCTCTAACCCTAACGCCTCGAGAGCGGTTAAGTCACTTCATTGCGCCTGCCTTCCGCACTAATGACGTTTAAATGTTCTAATCTATGGCGTACTGCACTGTGCTTTTGAAACTAAATGAATGACAAAAAAAGCTCAGAACATGAATGGCTCCTAAAACTGTACTTGCCCTAATATTCGAGTGAAAGAAATTAATAGAGTTTGCCTTTGTCTGTATTTTAGCGAAATTTAAAAGCTTTGCGTGGACGCGATACTTTACAAATAATTTTTAAAATGTGAGCCTGGTAACCACTCGCATCCGATTAGGTCCACTGTTGACCCTTGCAAACCTCTCTAATAATGTGATTGGGGCTTGTTAGGCTCGCCGAAGCATCGGATGCTCCAGAGTGACGTCGGCGGAACGGAGCGTTGAGATGCACCGTCGTGGCTTTTTTCATTTTTTTTTCTTCCACGCCGGCATGCGTTTAGTTGATGAGGATATATTCGCTGATATATTCGGTCTTGGTGACGCTAGCGAAAACACATTTTGCATTGCGGAGAAGACTGTTGGGATACCTATTATTCCTGTGCAGTTGAAGTTTTTGTAAATAGCTTTGCATCTCGCTTTAAAATAGGCCTTACTTGCACAGCGGGAAGTTTCTCTCCTGCAACCTAAACTGCGACCGTTACTTGTTAAATAAAAATAGTATTTCTCTTAGGATCGTTACATAAACAGCCTACTAAGCCGATGTGTACATGCGAGCTTCTCCAAATCTATATCTGGTAGACGACGGTAGATAGTCTGGCGTGCTGTTTCTTCGCGCGTTTTGCGTGAGGCGACATAAGAACACTGTGACTCTGGAATCCTGAAAATTATTGTTTCAACCGGAAGCAGTCACTTCCGAGAGTAGTTTTTGGGAACCATAGCGGAAACTTTGCTATTGCCGCTTCTTGTTTGTGTACAGTCCTCGATGCTTCATCGCTCCTCGTGATTGTTCTTTGGTCGCCGTTTCTCGAATTACGCGGTAGTGCAGGCGCATCATTGACGGTTCCGGAAATGTATTTGAAATCGCACCTGTGCTCTATGTTATCAGTACATGTCCCTCCGAAGTTTTATATTTAAGTGCACTTCGCACTACCAACAAAATCCTCTTATGGTTTGTGAACAAATATGGTCTAATGAATTACAAACATTGCACAAATGTCCGACCCAAACCAGCCTACTTCAATGTCACCCGAGTGTGAAACATCAGCAGCAATTATTTACACAGAATAAAACAAAATGTACATAAAAATTCATTTCGAGAATTTCTGTCACTCAAATAAACGCTCCGCTCAGGTCAGATCAAACAGAAACTGTTTGTCGTAAGGCTGTTGTAGCGAGCGGTCAAGAAAAAATTTGGTCGTGGCTTAGCTCAGCTCGGCCTGGATATACGCAGCCAGAGCATGTGTACCTCTGCGGCGGTTGCTAGGCAACGGCTATGTGCCTCCCGACATTCGAAACCCTCGTCCTACAACGGCCTACAGCAGATAAAAATTCGGTGGCAAGCTAGTCCCCGCCGTAAGCGGCGTTGACCTACCAGTCCCAGCACCGTAGATGTGTGTGTGAAAAAACTATTTCAGGGAGGAAGCTTCAGGTAGCCGGGGCCACGGTGTTAGAAGTACTTTAGGTGATACGACGGCGCGCCTCCGCCATGCAACCGCCGCGGAGAACATTGGGACGAACTTCCCCAGAAAGCCGAGAGGTGGCGCCACACTGAGCCGGGCCGCCGGGCCGGAAGGGCCGGCAGCGTCCGCGCCTGGTGATAGAAACGTTCGCACGTGCTGGTCGTGTTATTTGGTAGCCAGCCTTTGTGTGGTGTTTGACAGTCGTCGGCGCTCTCCTGTTCACGAGAATTGTTACACGCAGAAGCGATAATTCTAAACGACCGTTGTGTCCAGTCCCGCAGTGTTTGAGTAAGTTATGGGAAAGTGACGGCATGGGGAGAAAGTGCTTCATTCCTCGATGTAACTCCGGTTACAAGACGTGCTCTGAAAAGGTGTCCCTGTTTGCTGCAAGAACAATGACTTACACTGGCCACGCAGACTTTGGAGACGAGGTATAAGCGCCTAACCAATTGGCAGACCATGAACTAGTCTTCGCGTTTCGCTCTTTTGGGGAAAATTATTTCCAACCTATCGCAGTCTTCGCAAGCCGTGGGCCAACAAAAGGGACCATATTGGCACAACTTATAATAAAGGCTATCCTTCTACTTCAAGATGCTGGTGCACTTGTTGGTGCAATTGTAGGTGACGGTGCTGCAACCAATCGGTCAATGTGGAAACATTTCGGTGTAACAGGAGCTCTAGACGGCGCCAAAAATAGCTTCTTGAACCCTGCATGCGACAACCGCAATGTTTTTGTTTTTTCGGACGCACCACACCTCATCAAATGTGTACGCAATCGCCTGTTACAATACAAAATGTTTTGCATAAATGGGAGCCGAGTGCTGTGGTCGCATTATGACAACCTGTATGTAGAGGACACAAAATTTGAAGGCCGGCTCAGGGCATGTCCAAAACTCTGTCATTTTCTCATTTGAACCCAACTTTCACAGAAAAGATAGGAGTAAAGCTGGCTACTCAGCTATTTAGTATGAGCGTCGCGAACGGCTTGTTTTATTCCAAGCGAGAGATCGAGGGACTCAGAAACGTAGAAAGTACAGTTGAGTTCACGATCAGAATGAATAATTTGTTTGACGCACTAAATCGCAGACATGCAAACGAAGGCCTAAAGTTGGGTGGTGCAGGATCTTAAGGTGCTGGAGTCTTCTTTACAGTGGCTAAATGAGTGGCAGAAAGACGTCAAGGCTGGAAAAATTGATCCCCGTAGCTTTTTATCGGACTCAACTGCTGAAGGGCTGCGAGTGACAATTCTTTCAACAAACCAGCTTTCTACACACCTCCTGGAAACATGTGACTTCAAGTATGTCTTGACCGCAAAATTTAATCAGGATGCCCTGGAAAAATTTTTTTGGCGTAATTCGTCATGCAGGCGGCCAAAATGAACACCCCTGCCTGCCAACTTTTCTGCAGCTTTACAATATGCTGTCTATTTACAGTCTCATGAGACCGCCTAAGTACGGGAATTGCCAGTTGGAGGCTAAAGAAGAACCACGTCTGCTGAGTCTCTCTGATCTGACAGCCGCATTTTTAGAAGATGCGCCCAGTAAGTCTCGATTGGAAGAGCTTAAGGCAAGACTTGATAGCTATGGGGAGAGCGAAATTGAATGCGAGGCTGTGTTTGAGAATGTCTCCGTGGAAACCAGTGTGACAGACTGCATTGTTTACTATGTGACAGGCTTTCTGATGAGGAAGCTACTGAAAACCACTAGTTGTTCAAAGTGTAGACTAGGGTTAGTAGCCACAGATGATGTGGCAAGAAAGCTTGAAGCAGCTCTCGTTTTATGCAAAACACGTGGAGGGCTTAAACATCCTTACTCTGCGCTCTTCTACTTCATGAAGCAGACAGAAGAAATATTTCAGAAGCACGCTGACGATAAACAAGTGTATGACATAGCCATAGACTATGCGCTAGAAAACTTCAATCTGTCTTTTCCATGTGCGGAACATAAAAGAGATATAATGGCACAAGTGTTGGACTATTACGTAGGATTGCGAATGCGCCAGTACTGCAAACAGCTCAAGAAAAATGAGCCGAACAAAAGCCAAAACCTTCGAAAACTGTCAAAGCTGGCATAAGCAGTAGTCCGACTTTCTATTGAATGTAATGGGCTCCCATGAGATGAACGTTGAACGTTGAGATCAAAGTTGAACGTAAGATGAATGCTCCAAGTATCATTATTAAGAAACCAGCCAGCACGCAAGCAAAAGGTGATGAGATGTTCGGTACGAACTATTTATTAAAAACCGAGAAAGAAAAATTTCTTTACGCGCGCTGAGCATCTGCAGTCAACGTTTAAGTTGCTGGGCTGTCCGGCTTTTCCACTCCCAGTACAGACTCCTCACAACCCTCATTTGGATCAAAATATTTTATTGAAAAGCAAGACATGCGTATTTTCACGTCACAAACAAAGCTAAGTGTTCACTGCAAAAAAAAAAAGTAACTTCGCCTTCTGTTACATGTCATTCGGCCTGCTTGATCATCCTTATATTATGATGACCCTGCATGCAAATCTTAGCGAAAGATACACATTTTTTGGTGAAGTGTGGTTAAAGATGTGTATTACTTTTACAGTAGGTACACCTTTGCAATGTGTCGTGTATTTTTTTTTTTTGCTGTTGCTGTAAATATTTTGTTAAAAATATTGTCACTACTGTATTTGTCCCTATTTACCAAGTGCTATCATTGCTGATTATTGCCCTGCTTCACTGGCGTTTGTCAAAGTAAATCATGTGTATCCCAGACTCTGTTAATTTACTTGCCTCATTTCCTCTGCGCTACAGAATCGCATCTGCAGCTTGTCTGCAGCTTCACAGTAAAAGCTTGATATTAAAAGTATAGATATATATTGCCTAGCCTCATGAACCGAGTGGGTGGCACTAGGTATGGGAAAAATAAATATTAAAATGGTGAATATAGATTATATTAAATAGCGCAGCGCCGCCCCACAGCACCTAACCATTGGGTCCGCAGTTCGGTACATCGCGATCAACGGCGATTTCGCGCTCAAAACCGCTTATATTTGATTGGCATACACGCTAAGGTGTTTCGCGCTAACAGTGCCATGTAACATTAATGGTATCCGCTTAAGGCGAGTAAATGCATCGTCAGCGTTCACATGATCACCCATAGGGCAGGACGAGAAACAGGCTCGACGACCGGCACGGGCGGCCCTACTCACGCTAGCGCCGTCTCGGGGCGGACGACGGAAGTTGGTACAAATGTTTGCCGCCTCTGGAGGCGGCGTCGTATCACCTAAACTACTTCTAACACCATGGCCGGGGCAACCTCTCGTAATCACTAGGTGGCTCCTCATTACAGGAGCCCATTGGCAACCGCCGCGGCTCGGGCTCGATGGACTACGACCTTCTGGATTGCCAGGTCGGAGCAGTCGAGCAGGGCGGCCTCCCAGTCCTCCCGCGTGGGGTTGGGTTTGGGGGCGAGCTTCGGGGTTGAGCGGCATGCCCACATCATGTGGCAGATATCCGAAGACTTCTCCGCACCGTGCGGGCATTTTCATGTACAAGCAGGATCACTGTTTTAAAGCTGCCGTGCACACCAGCGTTTTGGTGTGAAGACGGAGGATTGTGCGTTCCTTCAGCTTTGTAAGGCCCTTGCAAGGCTTGGGATAAATTGCATGGCAGATTAGAATAATTTATTAATTTCTCGAAAAGTAAGGGTGGACCGAACCCAATCCAGCCCCGTAGAGACAGGAACCGCCACCTTTCACCACCTCCCCCCGAAACAATTGTGATAAAGTCCTCCGATAATCCACTGATTTATTTATATATAGGAAAGGAAAGGCACGGTATCTGTCTAGCTTGTTTTTGTGGACACCTGAACCGCGCCATAAGAGAAGGGAGGAAGGTGGGAGTGAAAGTGGAAAAAGAGAAAGAGGAGCCGTAGTGGAGGGAGTAATTTCGACCACCGGGGGATCTTTAACGTGCGCTGACATCGCACAGCACACGGACGCTTCTTCGTTTCGCCTCCATCGAAACGCAGCCGCCGAGGTCGGGTTCAAACCCTCCGATAGTCCAACGCACCATGTTTCATTGAGACAAGAGCTGAGAGGGAACTATTACAAAAGGCTGAATTAAGCTGTGGCGGCTAATGTCCTATTGAAAACGATAATGTACGTAACAACGCAGCTTGATGATTGATGTTTGCGTCACAGACAGTTTGTGAAAAGCGAACTCGACTGGGACAGTCCAGGTGGGAGAGCGTGAATTGCTGAACGCGTGAGTACGTGACTGTGTGACTCCCATACTAACATACGAAGGTAAATTCAATAAAAGGAAACCAATTCACCCCGCACAGTAATGGCTCAGTCCACTAGATGTGAGGCATGCGCGTAGCACACAGGTTTATTTCATTTACGAAACAGACATGCACGTTTGAGGACAATTGTTCTTTAATGCGCTTCTACAGCGGGTTGGACACCATTGGGTGACATAATGGACGCTCCAAGAGTTGAACAGCGTGGCATCGGGATGTGTCAGCTGAAGTTGTGAAGAAAGTAGTCACAGTATAGCTGTTGCGCACGGTGAGCGTTGCATTGCATTGGCCACTGTGAAAGCTTGGAGCAAAACGGTTAAAACCAAATTAAAGATGGTTTAGCTCTGCTATGCCTGGATAAACGTAGCGAAAAGCAGTGACTACCTCGGGATCAGAAGTTAATTTCTCCAGTCTTCTGCGCCACTCGTCAGCAGCTTAACTCTTCTTGGCTTCCATGTCGAGCGCGTATAAGCTCACTGGCGTTCTATAATTCGTTTACAGGAAAGGAAAGGCGCAGCATCTGCCAGATGCAAGAAGCGCCGCCCGGCGGCGTTAGGGCGCACTCGTTTCCCCTTGGTCCTCATAGCTGACGGCAGATGAGTGACGTCACATACTTGATGCGAATTTAGTTGAATGACTTAGCGAGAGAGAGAGAGAGAAGACTATTTACACCAACATGGGCCTCTGGCAGGGGCTCAGCCAGGGGGAGGGTCTCCTTGCCGGCTCTCCGCCGCCGTGGCCGCAGAGAAGGTCTTCGAGTAAGCCTCCTCCGCCAGGCGTCGACGATCTTTTGTTCATCCACATTGTGGCTGCGGATGTAAGACTCCCAGGTAGTTTGATCAAGGGGATCAGTTTCTTTAGCTCGCGGAGAGTCGGGGCATTGCCAGATTAGGTGATTTTTACTCAGAGGTACGTTGCAGAGATTGCAAGCCTCTGGGTCACCTGTCAACTCATTATGCAGAGTAAGACGAGGAAAGAAATGATTGGCCTGAAATTTTCGCCAAGCCCTGTATTTTGAGGGTGTTAAGAACCGATCTGGTGGTGGATAGATCCTTCTGCTTAGTCTGGGAGTCTCAGAGAGCTCCTTGTAGTTGATGAGGGGATCTTTGACTCCGGGTAGCCAATCCATCGGATCCATCGGATAGCCAATCGCTCGGATGTATACATCTCGAGCAAGGCGATGGGCAGCCTCATTGCCTGGTAGACCCTCGTGAGCTAGAACCCAGATGACTGAAACCTCCCGGTTTAGGTGCGGCCCAGTTGAATGGTGCAATTCAAAAAAAAAAATACGGCAGTGATCATATGGTCATAGAAATTCGGCTCAAATTTAAGCTTCGGGATACTGTGTTACGTGCCAAAATAATAAATTGCGATAAATTTAGGTCCATCAGAGGGGCTGCCGGTAATAAATCCTGGACTTCTCTGACTGAATGGCAGCAAGAATTTAATTGGCATATAAAGAAGGCCATGGAAGAACAGGCGACGAATCTCCAAGTCCCTAAATTAGACAAACACTTCCTACATCTCATCAAATCCAAAAGAGAATTGAAGCTCAGGTGGAAAACTAAAAAATGGAACAGAAATCTCAGAAGGGGAGTTGCTAACCTCAATAAGGAAATTTAGCGGTATGCAGCCAAGCTGTCTGAAAGGAGCGGAGGCGAGGTGTGTGTGACGAGATGAGCTTCAGCATGAGGCTTCCCAAGACCTGGGCTATCCTCCGCTACCTGATCGATCCCAGTAACACTAAGAGACGGGCCAGATTAGACCAGATTAGGATCAAGCATAAGTTCCAAGGGGGAACCGAGGGGCTGCTAGATGCAATCAGGACAACATATACATGCCAAGATCCCGGCCCCCCTCTACCTTGCTATACCGGGCCCGAGAATAAGGCCATAGATGCTTCAATTGAATTGGCAGAAATTAGGGTGGTCCTGCAGGATCTCAAAAAGTGGTCCGCTCTTGGGCCAGAAAATATCACAAACAGCATGCTTAAAAATCTGGACGAATGCTCTTTATACTTCATTTGCGATGTAATGAATAAAATTTGGGAAGGGGCGAAATCCCAGAGGAGTGAAAACCTCCAGATTGGTTCTTATGCCTAAACCGGGCAAGAAACTTGAACTATCCAACATGAGGCCCATGTCTCTCACCTCTAGTCTGGGAAAGCTCATGGAAAAAGTGGTCCAGCTCAGAATCTCTAGGCATATGAAAACCAAGGAACTCTGCCCAGTAGAGATAGTAGGGTACAGGCCGGAATTAGGCATACAGGTTGTCATGCTTAGATTAAAGCACGGCATCATGGACGCTCTCGAGGACGAATAATCATATAGAACCATCCTGGCGCTTGATCTCACTAAGGCGTTTGATAATGTTGAGCACAGAGCGGTTCTCGAAGGTCTCAACTCGGCTGGATTGGGAAGGAAGTGCTTCAACAATAATGAAAAAGATTCCCTCACCTGCAGCAAAACTAAATTTAGCTTCGTGGTACTTAGATCCGAGCCCATCTGTACCGGGGGCAGAGGAACGCCCAAGGAATCTTTCCTCTCCCCGGTGCTCTTCAATTTTGCAATGAAAGATCTTTCGTCCCACCTTAATAAGATAGTAGGCATCAAACATAGCACCTGTGCAGACCATAGAGGCTCCAGCGCCGATATATCGCATAGGCTGCAGGAAGCGGCTTATATAGTTGAAAACTGCGCCCTAGATAGAGGACTATATTGCTCTCCTCACAAATTGAACTGTTCTCAATGTAAAGCAAAGCACGACTAACCAGAGAATCCCACTTGCCGCACTTACACAAACCAGTGGAGGTATACGTGGGAGGGAGCAAGGTACCGAGAGTCGGCACCATTAGGATCCTGAGGTATTTCCTACAGCAGAATAGGAAAACCACCATCACCCTTAAAAAGCTTGACACGTATATGTCGACCAGGTAACGGGTATATTCAGGCGAATCGCTCTCAGGAACACAGGCCTCAGAGAACACTGCCTAATAAAACTGCTTCCTGCCTTCATAATCATCAGGACAGCTTATGCCGCCACTTTACTAAATCTCAATCCTGATGAAATAGAGAAGTTAGAAAAAATGATCAGAACGTCATTCAAAAGGGCTTTAGGCATCCCCCCCCCCCCCAAGTCATTGACAGAGAAGCTTCTAGCTATGGGAGCCACCCTATGCCGCTGAATGCCTGGA
The DNA here is from genome assembly GCF_055883805.1 of Amblyomma maculatum. Classification (NCBI taxonomy): domain Eukaryota; kingdom Metazoa; phylum Arthropoda; class Arachnida; order Ixodida; family Ixodidae; genus Amblyomma; species Amblyomma maculatum. The sequence goes on along the minus strand of NC_139347.1, from coordinate 203,970,403 downwards.
TCTTGAAACGCGGAAATTGTTCAAAATTGCACCGATCCTTAAGGATATGCACCCGATTTATGACAAGGAACGAAGACAGCATAGAGTAAAATTTATTAAAAGCAAACTAATAAACGACCCTCCTGGGGAATCGGCCTATTGCGATGCTACCTGTGGGCTAGAAGGGGCCGCTGTCATAGCAGTGGTAGATGGGAACCACTCCCAGAAAGTAATTGGATCCATTAATACGCGTAGCGCTTTAATAGCTGAAGTGGCTGCTATAGCGCTAGCATGTACAGGCACTAAAGCCAAAACCATCCTTTCAGATAATAAGGCGGCTGTTAGGAACTTCGGCAAAGGCCTAATTTTAAGGAGACTGCCAGTCTACTGAGAAAGCACCCGCTAAACCGAGTGACTTAACTAATTTAGTCTTTGGTATTTTCAAATTGCGAGCCAATCGCAGTATCTGTCACCCGCGGAATCCCGCTATCATCCTCACGGTAGATAAGCGGAATTATGAAGAGCGTTTCACGACCCGGGGCGTGGTTGAACTGTCCTTGGCTTCCATATCGAGCCCGTCGAAGTTCACCGGCGTTCTATAATTCGTTTACAGGAAAGGAATGCCGCAGCATCTGTCACTCGCGAAAGGCAAAGGCCGCCAGGCGTCGTTGCAGCGCAGTCGCTCCCGCGTGGTCCTCATAGCTGACGGCAGATTGGTGACGTCACCCTAAGTGAGCGACTTAACTTTCTTTGTACTTTCAAATTTCGCGCCAATCGCAGTATCTGCCACTCGCTGAATCCCGCTATCATCCTCACGCTATACAAGCGAAATTATGAAGAGCGTTTCACGACCCGAGATGTGGCTGGGGTCCAAGGGATGGAGGTTAGATTCCCGGATGGAGACAATTGGTTTTCAATGAAGAGGAGTCGCACACCTTTTAAGCGTTGCTAGGCGACGCCGGCAGAGCTTGGCGAGGGGGCTGCGCAGCTGACCTTGACTGTTACGTCACGGCATACGGCATACGCGAAGCTCGGCTCCAACCCTCGTAGGGAAGCTTTTCGCTTCAAAAGGGCATGCAAGAGGATCGATCAGTTAAGTCGTTCAGTCGTGTCCGACTCTTCGTGACCCTATGGACCATGTCACGCCACGCTTTTCGGTCTCTCACTATCTTCCTAACATCACATAACTTCATCTCCAGTGCCTCGAGGATGCCATCTAACCAACACGTTCGCTGCCTACCCCTTCTCCGGCGACCTTCAACCTTTCCCAACATCAAATCTTTCTCCAGCGACTCCTCTCTTCTCATCAGATGACCAAAAAAGCTGAGCTTTAACTTTAAAATTTGACCCTCCAATGAGCAGTCAGGGTTTATGGTCGACAATATCGACTGATTTGATCTTCTGGCAGTCCAAGGAACTCTCAAGAGTCTTCGCCAGCACCACAATTCAAGCGCGTCAATTCTTCGGCGGTCAGCCTTTTTCACAGTCCAACTCTCGCATCCATACATCACAACTGGAAAGACCATAGCACGAGTTATACGGATCTTGGTTGGCAGACTAATGTCTCTGCTCTTTACTAGGCGGTCAAGGCTAACCATTGCTCTCTTTCCCAGAAGCAGGCGTCTCCTAATTTCATGGCTGCAGTCTCCTTCCGAGGTAATCTTGGAGCTCAAGAAGAGAAAATCTGTCACAGCTTCCACTTCTTGTCCATTGATGCTCCAGGACTTGATAGGGCAAGACGCCATGATCTTAGTCTTTTTAATGTTCAGTTTAAGCCAAAACTTCTCACTCTCTTCTTGTACGCGGATAAGAAGTCTCTTGAGTTCCACTTCACTTTCTGCCATTAAAGTGGTATCATCCGCATATCTAAGGTTGTTGATACGTTTTCCAGCAATCTTCACTCCAGCTGAAGACTCGTCCAGACCGGCCTTCCTCATGATGCACTCGGCATATAGGTTAAATAGGCAGGGCGACAGTATGCAGCCTTGCCTCACTCCTTTCTCGATCGGAAACCAATCAGTAAGACCATGCCCAGTTCTGACTGTGGCCTCTCGCCCTTCATACAGGTTCCTGAGGAGACAGATGAGGTGAATTGGAACTCCTATCTCTTGGAGAGCTTGCCACAATCTGCTTTGATCTATGCAGTCAAACGCTTTCGCATAATCAATAAAGCAGAAGTAGATGGGTTTCTGGAACTCTCTCGCTTTTTCCATGATAGACCGGATCAAAACCCCCGTGCCGCCATCCTCAGCACATTCGTAAAATTTGCACATGATTAGACAAGAATGGAGGCTATGCACTGATGAACCGGCACAGTGCGTGATCAGTCACTGTTCGGTTCACCCCTAATTCATCCCCATCGCGACTTCCACAGTTTCGGGCAATAGAAATAACAGTTCAAGGTAAGCAGACTCGTGTCGAACGATAACACGAAAGATACAGTAACATAATTTTCGGAGCAGCTACAGAGGAAGTTGTATGAGGCAGGAATCACGGGACTCGTTAGTCAGCGAGACAAATGTATAAATGCTCATGGAGACTTCTTTGAAGTAGAGTACCTGTTTTGTCATATATTCGCATTGGCTCACTGTAATTTCACTGGCCCTTGTATATCTCATTCTGAGATAAAAATCGCTTTCAAATTTCAGCGGCTTTTATGCCATTTTGAATTCATTCACTTCTTCCAAACTGGCTGACAGACGGGTCAATGAGTTGGGTGTATTTGATTGGAAACCTCTCAATTGTCTGGTAAGACTTCTGTGTAGTCTGAAATGACCTAAATCAGAACATCTGAAGTGTCTGCAAACAGATTCTAGTCACATCTTTAGATCACAGCATTTTAAAGGGCAACTCCGGGGGTTTTTTGACATTCGAATATTCTAATAAAAATTTTACTGTAGATTCTCCTGTCCGTCCTGACGCATTCTGCAAAATTTGGGCGCCGTACGATAATCCGTTCGCCCGCAACACGACTTTAAAATATGCTGTTTTCATGGCTTAAGTTCAGCCTATTTCTGCCGGCAACACTGAGTTTCTGACGTCACAAACAGTATACCGGCGTTACTGTCCACTTCCCGCATAATTATGAAATTGTGAGGCTTATATTGAACTGCCTCAGACATTTTATGCAATGCTTCATGATTTCCACACTTTATTTTCACCATTCAACGCACGTATGAGTGTTTCTCGAATACTGAGTGTGACGTCACCATTTCGTCACCTGGGACGTCGTTTCTGGCCGTGAAAGCTGTTTCGGTTTCGATTTGCTGTTTTTTCTTTTTAAAAATACTTCTAATTGAAATTTCGAAAAACGGTTTTTTGTGTTCGAGTCAGGACGTGCCGAGGAATGTAATTCAACCAAAAACACAGAATGATGGAAAAGCCACCGGAGTTGACCTTTAAGGCATTTTGTTTAGAACCGAGGGTAAATGTTTCAGTTGTCCGAAACATTCAGCAGACAAGGCTTCTTGAGGCTGGACTGTTCCTACTTTGGAGGACACAACCAATGATAAGTTCTCGCGGTCAGATTTATGAAATATAAAACAACTCGCTGTCGTAGATATAGGCACATGTTTAGTCTAGGCAGCAATGATTTTATGCGTACCTATACAACTTGTTCGGGCGAAAAGCAGTCGCCGCCTCAGGTCTTAAATATTCGTACGGAAACATCATGAATAGTCGACATGGTTATGACGTCCCAGGCACATGACCACATGCATTCAAAATAAAATTTTGTAGCGAACAGCGGGAAGTGTCCAAGTAGAACCGAAATTGCCGAAAAGGTTCCTTTATTTGAGATATTTCAGAAATGGGAAGTAATCAATTAAATACTTTTGTCGCTATTCATGTTCGAACTCGAATCCTGTGCGTGCAAGACCGACACGCAATTCACGTTGGTACCAAGCGTGTTAAGAGGGACAGCTAGTGAACGCACTGATGCGCGTACCACTGACCAACATGAGTGTCAGATGTGTACTGATGTAACAGTGAGAAGTTTGAAATTGAAATAATTAAAAAAAAAAATAAAAAACGCACACTGAAAATGCAGTGGCAAATGCGCTTCGCATCTGCTCTTAAAAATAAGCTTAAGCGCTCCTTTAGTTTTTCTTACTGTTTTGCGGTGCGACATATGTGCTAACTGCGCAGTAAAGGCTTACTCGCTCTATTTACAGCCTCTTGCCGGTGGCATGCGGAATAATGGAGAGTACTACGAAGGGTTCGGATTCGAAGGATTCGCAAAAGAGCTCGAAGTCTGTGACGTCTGAAGGTGGGCGTCTCTTGATCTGATTTATTCCACCAGTATCATTGCAATTTTTGCTCTTGATATGTCGCATCTTAATACGGTTGTATGATGGTAAAATGCTAAGTTGTGGCAGCCAGAAAATGCAAAACAAAATGACGTATTTAATATATTTACTGGGAATTACAATTTAATACAGCGGTTATCAGCTTTTATTGCCCTAGCTTATGAGACCTTTCGTTTAACGTCAACCGTGTCACTGCACTGTACTTTACACAGCATACGTCCTTTTCCTTTCTCCTAAAGTGACTCTGTTATCCTGTAATATCCGAGTCGGATTTTTTCACACTGACGAAATAGATTTTGTAGTTTTGTTTGATTGCTCCTGTCGTGGCAACGGCAGTATTAACTAAGACAGACAATATAACTGCGTACCTGATAGCCAGTGCAGCTGCTTTTTCATACCACTTTTGAGTCTATGGTGGATAGTAAAAAACCAAATATGATCCATGAATCCCACACAACTGCCGTTGCCTTCCAATAACGCTTATTTTAAGAACATGCCGGTTCCTGTTTCCTTCTGCAGGAAAGTAAGCCATGGATACATGACAATCTTTGCACAAAGAATGAATGCTGTGCATTTAGTTCTGTAGGTGTATTATTTGTTCGGTTGTCGTGATAATTTCACACACCAACTCCTTCCCCTCTCAAGAGCTGCCCTTCTGGGAAATTCTGGGGCTTAGCGGTAAGTTACACAGAAGTTTCTGAAATATCCGGAAACTGTATCTGATTGTGCACACTATACACCGGTTTCATTTATTGTTTCTGTCTTCTATTAAAGCATCTTGCTTTTGCCTCACATCCACTCTCCACGTATTCAGGATTAGAGCCCATCTACCGCTTCTGAGAAACAGTTTGTGTGTGTTCTAACATTGACAACAGTAGAACAAAGGCATTTTTAAATAGCTTTGTTTTATTCGCCGGACATTAAATGGCACAACTTGTAGCGTCAAGCTTGAAGCATGCCGCTCTAACATCAACTATCGAGTATGCCTTCGTAGTATGTAATTTGAGGCCGGCACGAAAATAATGATAGTAATGATATTGTCACGTGGTGGTGATAACATCGTGGTCAACAAATGAGGAGGCTTGATCTTCACTCGAATAAACTCTTTATTGGGCTGACTTGCGCCCCGAAAAAGAACTGAACAACTCGGCGGCAGCGAGAGCAAGAATCGTGGTCGGTGGTTGTCGATCTACGAATGCTCGTTGTACGCGCCAACACTCACATTAAAGGCTACAAGGAGACTTCGAGATAAAGTCGCAGACCACGACTGCCATAATAATCTGGAACATTGCAGAAAACACACGCGAGTGGCAGGAATTGTCTAGATTCCTCTCGACGCAAATTGCGCGACAAAGAAAAGTAAAGCAGTATCTAGCAACAACAAGCATGAACAAAACAAAGTACGGAATAGACTTCGCGCTAAAATCACTGTGATAAGGCCTCATGCCAACGGCTATCAAAATAACAAATGGAGACTTTTCGCAGCAGTACTCCCCCCTTAAAAAGGCATCACCTCGATGCTTACAAAATAAGCAGAAAGGTGAACAAAATACCAGAAATTAAAATTACTGTTTCTTTTGTGCTCGAAATAAGGCTTCCATCCCACCATACGGACGATTCCTGGACGCGCTTGGCGCTGCTGGGATGTGGTCGTGTCGTCGGGAATGACTTCGTAATCAAGTTGTCCCATGCACGGAAATACTTTGTATGACCCCAAGTATCGGCGTACCTTTTTACTTAAGCCACGACGGCGAATCGGATTCCGAACCCACACTTGGTCTCCTGGCTTGTACTCTGTGTTCCGTCGGCGTAAGTTATGCCGTCGAGTGTCAGTGCGCAGTTAGTCTTCAGTACAAAGCCGTGCGAGGCATCGGGCTTCCTCTGCACGCTGCAGGTAGGCGGCGACGTCGAGGTTGTCTTCTGTTACGTGCGGCAGCATAGTTTCAAGCGTTATCTCGGGCTCTGTGCAGAAGAAAAGCTTGAGCACGGTCGTTCTGGTTGCCTCCTGGATGGCCGTGTTATACGCGAAGACCGCGTACGGCAAGATGGCGTCCCAGGTCTTCGGCAAGGACGCACGCACCGAGCATGCCCGCTATAGTCTTATTCAGACGTTATTTAGAGTTTGTTCGTCTGCGGGTGGTAGGCGGGTGTCCTCCGGTGGCTTGTCTGGCTGTAATTCTTGATTGCTTGAGTGAGCGTCGCCGTAAATGCTGTTCCCCTGTACGTGAGAGCACTTCAGGGGCGCCGTGTCGCAGGTGAATGCGCGCGACGAAAAACTTGACTACTTCTGCGCAGTACCATTAGGCAGTGCCTTTGCTTCAGCGTGACAGATAAAGACAAAGGTGCCCATTGATCGGGATGGTATGGTCAATTCTGCGTTAGGACGTTGAGAGCGACGTCTGTGTCGAAGTTCTTGTAGCAGGTATGACATTTTCTGCCGATAGCTTAACGACTTTTAGGCGACGGTCTGTGATCTCCCGATTTTCAATCATAAAATTCATACCTAAAATCACGTGGCGCGAGCATTGCTGTAGGATGACGAAGCTGGTAGGCTAAGTGCGTGCATTTACCGGAGCCCTTGCGGCGCCTCGCCCCGATGAAATAATAAGGTTACCACAAGCGGTGCGGAATAACGGGCCATCCGAAGTGTTCATCACTTCCTTGAGCTTGGCGGCGAATGCTCCACGATTGATAGAATAGTCAGCTCCGGTGTCCACTAAGGTGCGCACCATCGACAGCAAATTCGAGATCACTTGTTATTGTCCGGGGCTGTTGGCAGGGTGGCTGAGTCTGGCCCTGGTGGGGCTGGAACAGGTAGTCACCGCTGCTTGCTGCAGGGGCTAGCCTGCCTCTGAATTTGTATCGGCGGTAGGCCATCACTGCACCCACCCGCCACCACTTCGGTGGTGGACGACGGCTGTTGCGGTGCGTGTCTTTCTATCCCTCTTCTTTTTCTTTCTTTTCTATCTTTTCTTCAGCCCGCACGAGGCAGTGGAGGTGGCCCAGGTACAGAGCCAGTAGCAGACCCATGCATTTTCTTTTCGTTCTTCGTACAGACAAAACTACGATCGGTCGTCTCACCAACCTCGGCACCGAGGCACTACAGCAACGTAAGAGTTACGTTAATGAATTCTGGCGCATCGGCATCATTCCAAAGGCATGAAAAACAGCCAATGTACACGTTATCCCCAAACTAGGCAAGAAAATCAGCATTGAAAACCTACACCCCAATTTCCCCCACGTCCTGCGCAGGCAAACCAATGCGTGTCTCTCCAACTATCTAGATAACAATGAGCTACTGCCACATATGATGTTTGAAATCAGAGCACACCTGTCCCCCCTATGACGTGCTTATGCAACTCAAACGCGAAGTCACTGATCGAGTACGCAGAAACAGTGACCGAGCACCTCTATCCCTCGACCTCAAAGGAGGTTTTGACAATGTCGAACACTCCACAATCCTTCAGAACCTCCAGATCGTGAACTGTGGCCAGTGAGTCTACTAATGCATTTATGATTCCTTAAAGACAGAACGGTTAACATCAGCATCGCCACAAAACAAACAACGTAAGTGAAGATGGGCACGAGAGGCACTCCGCAAGGGACTGTATTATCCCCACTTCTGTTTAATATTGCACTCCGAAATCTTCTATCCCTTCTAAATCAGATACAGGGCATACGACACACCCTGTACGCTGACGGTATTGATACGTGGAAACTCGATGTATTTACAGTGTATTTGCAACAGCCTCAACTGGCATAACAGCAAGCAGCAACATGGAACGAGTCCTACTTCTTCGTCATCACCTTGTCCCTTCCGCGAGGCAAGAGGAGGAAGCACTTCGTCTTTGTCATCACGTAATATGACCCCCCGGTGGTGTAAGCGTCGTCCAAGTATTAAGCTGGCAAAGAAGGCATTATTCAGTATGGCTTGTTTTGGATTGGTTTGTGAGGTTTAACGTCCCGAAGCGACTCAGGCTAGGAGAGACGCCGCAGTGGAGGATTCCGGAAATTTCGACCACCTGTGGTTCTGTAACCTGCACTGACATCGCACAGCACACGAATGCCTTGCTTTTCACCTCCAACGAAAAGCGGCCGCCGAGGGCGGGATTCGATCTCGCTTCCTTGGGAACAGTAGTCGAATGAGTTCGTATAGGTTCAGGCGCGAAACATGAACAATGTTAGTAGTGGGGCGAGAGGAAGAGAACGAGGGCATAAGAGGGGCAAGTTCATACGTCACATCAGGGACTTGGCGCACCATCCGATAAGGGCCACTATAGGAGACATAAGTTTCTCCGAGAGACCAATGCGGTGTGCAGGAGACAATAAAAGAACCAAGGACCCAGGGTCGTAAGTTACGTGGTGATGTCGCCTATAGTAGGCAGACTTCTCAGATGTCTGAGAGGCAAGGAGCCGACTACGGGCTACTTGGCGCGCTTCAGTGGCTTGCGCAATGGCGTCACGTGCGTAGGTAGTTATGGGGTGGCCAGCAGGAGGAACCAGCGTGTCCAAAGGTAAAGCGGGGTGCCTGGCAAAGATTAAGAAGAAGGGTGAATAACCCGTCGTGTGTTGCTTGGAAGAATTGCAAGCAAAGATCACATATTACAGAGTGAGGTCTTAGTCTCGGAGATCAGGTGATACATATATGGATAACATGTCCGTAGTGTGCGGTTGAAGCGCTCGGTAAGGCCGTTGATTTGGGGATGGTACTCGGTCGCGAGCTTATGCTTCGTAGAACATGAGCGCAGGATGTCTTCAAAACCTCGGGACAAAACGTATAGACCGCGGTCGGTGATTAATTGACGAGGAGCGCCGTGATGAGGAATGACGATGTGTAGAAGTCAGCGACATCCGTAGCGCAGCTCGTGGGTAAAGCTCGTGTGATGGCATACCGTGTTGCATAATCGGTTGCCACTGCGATCCATTTGTGACCCGACCGTGACTGGTGCATACAGGACATCGCCGGTGGCAAGTCTGTATGTAGAAGCAAACGAACCGCCACTAAAATACAGGAGGACCATGCTTACACTTTCATACGTCCTGAAAATTCGCTCGTTACCAAAATATATTTGTTACTCCATACTTACAAACTGCCCCTCAAGAACACTGTACATCAATAAACCTCGATCCATCAGACCTCTCATACTCCGTTTTGAAGAGCAGTGCCGAGAACTCAACTTGCTGGATGCACTTCCTGATATTGCACGGAGACCTGACCCACTGCCACCTTGGTACAACTTCACTGCTGTGTGTGACTTCACATTAACTCAATTTCGCAAATCACAAACACCGCATGAACACATTATACAAGAGTTCTTGGCATTAAATGAGAAATACAGTGATCACAAGGCATTTTATACAGATGGTTCAAAGACAATATTTCATATAAGCAGTGCAGTAATAGAAGACAAACAGGAAAAAACTATAAGGTTGCCACAGTGTGCCTCAATATTTACTGCCGAATGCTACGCCTTATCCCTAGCAATAGATAAAATAGTCACCAAAAACATCAAAAACAGTATCATCTATACAGACTCTCTGAGCGTACTCGCATCACTACATCAAAAAAATGCTACAGAACCTTTAATAGGGGACATAGTCCATTATGTAGTGATAGCAAAAACACAAGGACCTAATATCAAATTTTGCTGGGTGCCAAGCCACGTAGGAATCAGCGGTAATGAGAGGGCTGATGCATGTGCCGCGGCCGCCTCCATTGCTCAAGTACAGAAGGTGAAAATTCCACATAATGATGCCATAAAATTCATACAAAGAACACTGAGACAAAAGTGGCAGGCTGCATGGGATAACGAAGTTAATAACAAGCTACACCTAGTAAAACCAGTTATAAAAGAATGGAAATCATGCAGCCATCAAGAACGTTTTATTGAACTAATCTTATGCCGTCTTCGTATCGAACACACCCACTTGACTCATAACTTCATCCTAGCAAAGAAAGACAAACCCATTTGCGAACACTGCGGAGAGGTGGTCACCACAAACCACTTCCTAATATCCTGTATAAAACTCGATCAACTTAGAAAAAAGCATTTCCCACAGTTCTATGACAACTACATTCCCCTACATCCTAGCTTACTCTTAGGAGAAAATTCACTGGTTAAAACGTCTTCTCTCATTGATTTCTTAAAAGATGCCAACATCCTAAACCTACTCTAGTATATTAAAATAATCGCTCGCTTCCTTTCAACAAACAGATACGCAAACACCGAGTTTGGCGCATGATGGCCTTAGCTGCCTATGTGTCACACAACACAACTCAACACACAACAACCCGACCGTGACGTCGGGAAGGGGCCAAGAAGGTCAAGCCCAACACGATAAAATGGTTCCAGGGGCACGTCAATAGGTTGGAGAAGGCCAGCTGGTGGCTGCGATGGTTTTTCTCTACGCTGCCACGTGTTGCAGGCTGGGATGTAGTGTCGGATGCTGCGGCATAGTGCCGGCCAAAAAAAAAACGACGCCGTACCCGGTCGTAAGTGTGAAACACACCGAGATGGCCAGCTGTGGGCAGGTCGTGGAGTTCTTCAATAACAGAGCAGCGGAGCTTTTCGGGAATCACCAAGAGGAGGGAGAACCGTCAGTATGAAAGTTACGGCGTAGAAGACTCCATCCTGCACAACAAAAAGTTGCAAAGAAAAATCTGTTCTTCCCGATATCAGGCTTTCAATTATGGATCCTAAAGAGATGGATCGTTGCGGGGCTCGCCTGCTATGTTGGCAAAATTGGAGAGGGCGAAGACACAGGGAATTGCCTCTGTATCACTGAGCTCAGGGGGCTCTACAGGATAGCGAGACAAACAATCAGCATCTTGATGAAGGCGCCCCGGGTTGTAGACGACGTTGTAGGAGTACTCTTGAAGACGCAAAGCCCAGCGACCAAGATGGCCGAAGGGTCCTCTCAGAGATGATAACCAGCAAAGCGAATGATGGTCAGTCAAAACCGCGAATGGACGGCCGGATAAGTAAGGTGGAATTTAGTGATCCCCCATACAAGGGCGAGACACTCGCGCTCAGTAATCGAATAATTGCGTTCGGCGTTGGAGAGAAGGCGGCAAGCATATGCGATGACGTGGTCATTGCCATGTTGGCGTTGAGCCAGCACTGCAACGATGCCAAATCCGCAGGCGTCTGTTCGAACTTCAGTGAAAGCTGAGGTATTAAAATGAGCCAAGACAGGGGGAGACGTCTGTAAGCTTATAAGCGTTGAAAACGCACCTTGCTGGTGAGGGCCCCACGTGAAAGCGGTGTCTTTCTTAAGTTTGTCGGTGAGAGGACGAGCGATAGGGGCAAAATCTTTGATAAAGCGGCGAAAGTAAGAGCAGAGGCCGACAAAGCTGCGCTCATCCTTCAAAGACCGGGGACGCGGAAAGTCTTTGACGGCGTGACGGCGTAAGAGATTTGCCGGATCAAGTCGTACTCCGGAGGCGTTAACCATGTGTCCAAGAATGGTGAGTTAGCTGCGACCGAACTGGCATTTCTATGAATTGAGCTGGAGGCTGGCTGTACGAAATGCATTGAGAATACTGGTGAGGCGATCAAGGTGACAAGAAAAGGTCTGAGAGAAAACGACGGCGTCGTCGAGGTAGCACAAGCAGGTTGCCCATTTAAATCCGCTTTGAAGGGAGTCCATCATTCGTTCAAATGTCGCCGGTGCATTGCAGAGACCAAACTACTTGACTTTAAAGTGGTACAAGCCGTCTGGTGCGACAAAGGCGGTTTTTTCACGGCCCTGCTAGTCAACAGCGATCTGCCAATACCCGGACCGTAAATCGCTGGAAGGAAAGTATTGAGCTCATTGAGGCAATCTAAGGCATCATCGATTCTGGGAAGAGGGTAGACGTCTTTTTAGTGATACTGTTGAGATGGCGATAATCGACGCAAAAGCGCCAGCTGTCTTTCATTTTAACCAGAACGCCTGAGGACGGCCACGGGCTTGTCGAGGGTTCGATGATATCTTGAGCGAGCATCTTGTCAACCTCCTTTTGGATTAACTGGTGTTCGGCACCGGAGTCTCCTTCCGGGGTAATCTTGGAGCCCAAGAAGAGAAAATCTGTCACAGCTTCCCCTTGTCCCTTTATGCTCCAGAACTTCATAGGGCAACATGCCTTGATCTTTGGCTTTTTATTGTTCAGTTTAAGCCCAAACTTCTCACTCTCTTCTTGTACGCGAATAAGAAGCCTTTTGAGTTGCACTTCACATTCTGCTATTAAAGTGGTATCATCCGCACATTTAAGGTTCAATCAATCAATCAATCAATCTTTATTTCAGTTTGTACATGCAAACTAGGGATGGTGAGAAAAAAGCAGTGAATTATGCACCGCTTGACGGGCCTCACCACCTCTACAAGTCAGCAGTAGGCAGAATGCAAAAACAACCACTGGTAAAAAAAAATGATTACAAGTGCATCTACAGAACAAGGTTGACAGAATATATCTCATAGCTAGCAGCAATAATAGACGCAGAAGACCGTGAGGCTATAGCACAGAGTGGCACAGTACGTTCAAACACAATTGACATCACTGTAGCATAGATTGCTGAATCAAGCTTTTACGAATGGAAGAAAAAGACATAATATTCACTTGGTCACTCAAAGAGGTATTTAGGAACTTTGGCACAATAAATCTCAGCATACAAAACCCATAGTTAGTTCTGCACTTTGGTAATGCAAACCTACTCTGCAGTCTGATGTCGTAAGATGAGTGGCGACATGTAATAGGAACAATTTCAGAAAAAAATGAATCACCCTTTTTTATCGTTGATTTATAGAGACATGCAAATCTGTAGTCAAATAATTTGTTGAAAGGTACAATATTATAATGTAGGTAAATGTGTTTAGTAGGTGAATCATACGTCCCGTTGACAATTGCGCGAAGCATTTTCTTTTGTAATGTTTGCAGTTTAATGACATTGGATACCGTTGTATGGCCCCAGACAAGGAGGCAATAGCTAAGGTGCGAATAAAAAAAATGCATAATATAAAGTGTTTTGATAGGTAGAATATGCCTGTTACGTGAAGTAATTCCGACAATTCTAGAAAGCGTTAACACAATATTATTAACATGGGCATCCCATGTCATCGTACTGCTAAACGTTACACCTAATGATTTGAATGTGTCCACGTACTCGATTTCACTGCCATTGAGGTATAACGAGGGGCGGTAAAGTACTTGTTTTCCTTTAGGAAGGAAGAGTACTGCTTTAGTTTTTTCTTTGTTTATCTTTAATGAGTTGGCTGATGACCATGTGGCAAGCGATAAGAGCGTGCGGTTCGCAGTGTCTGCTAAGCTTTGTACGTCATTGGAAGAAAAAAATAGGCTGGTGTCATCTGCATATATAATGTATTTTGCGTGGTTACTGATATTAGGGATGTCATTTATATATATATTGAACAGGAGTGGCCCTAAAATGCTGCCTTGAGGGACGCCATTCGAAATTCCTAGAATTTGTGAAGAGGAATAATTAATCACCACATACTGAGACCGTGAATTCAGATAAGATTTGATTAGGCTGAGAGCATGTCCGCGTATGCCATAGTTCTCTAGTTTTGCAAAAAGAATATCGTGATTTAGGCAATCGAAGGCTTTACTGAAATCAACGAAAATACCGAGAGTTAGAAGCTGTGACTCAAAATTTTTTAAAATGTATTCCTTTTGGACGAGTAGCGCATGCTCCGTGGACCTATTTTGTGTAAAGCCATACTGACAGTCGGTTATTACGGAATGTTTCTGCAGAAAATGTTGCAAACGGATGCGAATCAGTTGTTCTAAACCCTTAGAAAAGTACGGAAGTACAGACACTGGCCTGTAGTTTCCCAACTTGTTCGCATCACCTTTTTTATATATCACGGCTACCCTGGCTAGCTGCATGTCAGTAGGGAAATGAGCTGTAATAAGTGCGGTGTTGTATATATAGGTTAGGCATGGCGTAATTATGTCAAGAATGTACTTAACTGGTCGGCTCTGTATATTATGTGCATCAAGACTGCAGGTATCTTTAAATTTGTGGCATATTGCAAAAACTTCACTTTCGTCCGTTGGTCTTAAGAAGAGAGATGGCTCTATCTTGTAACTCAATAAATTCGCGATTCCGGCATTGAATTGGCTATAACCTACTTCGGAAAAGAATTTATTAAATGCATTTGCAAGGCATGAACCTGAGGTCTCTTTACCATCGATTGTTAAGCTCGTTATGTTCCTGCTGTGTGTGTTTCTATTTAAAACGAGGTTTAAGCGCCTCCATTTTTCTTTGGGATTTCTAGAAAGCTGGATATCAAACAAGTTGTTATAGTAAGCGGCCCTAGCTATCCTAATTTCTTTATTCAGCTGATTGCGCAATGATTTAAATCTCGCTAGTACGTCCTCATCTCTCGTTTTAATGAACTGTGCAAACATCTTGTGTTTCTTTTTCACGAGCCGCGTGAGGCGACGGTTCATCCATGGCTTACGAGCATTTTTGCATGGCGTTATGTCAACCACAGGGAAGCAGTCATTGTACAATAAGAGAAAAATTTGCAGAAATTTGCGGTAAGCGCCCTCAGCTGTATTTTCTCGGTATACGGGATTCCAGTTCACTAAAGCAATGCGTCTCCTAAATTGCTCAAGCCTTTCTTGAGAAATAAGTTGCCGTCGAGCCTGTGCGTTTGCCCTCGTATGGATTTGCTTGTCTAGGCGCAAGAAAACAGTTAAATGATCACTGATATCTATTGCGATCCGGCCCGAAAAGAGTGTACTGGGACTGTTTGTTACTATAAGGTCTAGCGCCGAAGAACAGGTAGCAGTGATGCGTGTGGGACTACTGATAGCGTTGTGGAATCCAGTCGCCCCGAGAAGCGCAGAAAGCTTTTGCTGTGCAGGACTTACTCTGTTAATATCTATGTTGAAGTCTCCCGCTATACAGGAAATAAAGGTTTCTGTGTTAAAGAAGAATAATTCGCGCTCAAAGCGGTCAGGTTGTTGATGTGTCTTCCAGCAATCTTCACTCCAGCTGAAGACTCGTCCGGACCGGCCTTCCTCATGATGCACTCATCATATAGGTTAAATAGGCAGGGCGACAGTGCGCAGCCTTGTCTCACTCCTTTCTCAATCGGAAACCAATAAGTAAGACCATGCCCGGTTCTGACTGCGGCCTCTTGCCCTTCATACAAGTTCTTGAGGAGACAGATGAGGTGAACTGGAACTCCCATCTCTTAGAGAGCTTGCCAGAATCTGCTGTGATCTACACAGTCAAACGCTTTCGCATAATCAATAAAGCAGAAGTAGATGAGTTTCTGGAACTCTCTTGCTTTTTCCACGATCCAGCGAAGGTTGGCAATCTGGTCTCTAGTTCCCTTGCCCTCTTGCGAAACCCAGCGTGCACGCCCGGAAGCTCCCGATCCACATACTGCTGCAGCCTACCTTGGAGGATTTCAACATCACCTTGCTAGCATGCGAAATAAGCGCGATCGTGCTGGCAGTAGGAGTTTTCGTTGGCACTGCCTTTTTTTGGAATGGGGATGTAAACTGACCTCCTACAATCCTGTGGCCACAGCAGGGTTGTCCAAACTTGCTGGCATAATGTATACAGAACGTTAACTGCGTCATAGTTAAAGTTTTGAAGCAACTCAGCTGAAGCCACCGATTCCGCTTTGTTTTTAGCAAGGCTGGTTAAGGCCCATTCAACTTCACTCTTCAGGATGCCCGGCTCGATATCAGTAATCACAACAGTCTTATGTTGGGTTTGCACCTCCGGGTCCTTGTACAATTCTGTGTATTCCTGCCACCTCTTCTTTGTCTGAGGCTTATCACGCCCAGCTTAGCACAGAAGCCCTCTTTGATATCTTTGATTGTCTTATACAGAGCTCTTGTGTTTCTCAATTGGCTGTTGTCCACAACTGCTTGGCACTGTATGTTCAGGAAGGCATTCTTATCTCTCCTTGCTATGCTATGAAAATTCGCATTGAGAGCCCTGTATCTTTCTCTTTCCCCCATAACTTTTGCCATCCTCCTTTCCTCAGCTATTTGCAAAGCCTCTTCAGATAACCAGTTTGCTTTCTCGCATTTCTTTTGCTTTGGAACTACCTTAGTAGCAACTTCTTGTATAATATCACGAACATCAGTCCACATCTCTTCAGGCTCTCTGTCTTCTAGATCTAATTCTTGCACAGCATATTCTGATAGAATTTGATCCAGATCATACCTTAAAACCCTTCTAGGTTTCTGATTTTTCCTCAATCAAAGCTTAAATTTGGCAACTAGAAGCTGATGATCGGTGCCACAATCGGCCACAGGCCTTGTTTTTACTGCTTGTATAGCGCTTCTCCATCTCTGCCGGCAAAGAATATAATCAATCTGATTCCTGTACAGACCGTCCGGTGAAATCCATGTGTACAGGCGCCTCTGGTGCTGTTGAAAATGAGTATTCGCTCAGGTTGTTTTCTTGACAAAACTCTACTAGCCTCTGCCCAGCTTCATTTGGCTCACCAAGACCGAACTTGCTTGTAATTCCGGATATTTCTTCCCTCCCCACCTTAGCATTAAAGCCTTCTATTGAAAAAAGGACGTCTGATGATGGAGTGCGGTCTAAAAGGCGTTGCAGCTCTGCATAAAATCTCCCAACGTCCGCTTCTTCAGCAATAGTGGTTGGTGCTTATACTTAGATAACTGTTATGTTGAAAGGGTGACCTTGGATCCGAAGTGAAATCATTCGGTCGTTTTTGGGGTTGTACCGTAGCGCTGCTTGGCCCATTCATCTGTTTAACATGAGAGCGACCCCATTTTTTCTCCTGGATTCGTGACCAGAATAAAAGACATAATGGTCGCTGGATATAAATTATCCCATTCCAGACCACTTGAACGCGCTGATACCCAAGATATCAATGTTCAATCAGTCCATTTCTCGCTTGAAGACATCCAGTTTACCATGCGTCATAGATCTTACATTCCATGTTGCTATTTGATATACTCCTTGAAACATCGGACTTCCCGGTCACTTGGCGATACATCCACAACTTAGCGTCCTTTTGGCTTTAGCCCAGCCGCTTCATTCGTCCTGGAGCTACTAGGGATTGCCCTTGTTCATCCCCAGTAACATGTGTGACGCCTTCCAACCTGGGGAACTCATGTTGCGGCGCTCTATCATTAATGCTATTGTGACTGGACATAGGGTTTTCTTGGCAGAAAATACTGGAGTGGGTTGCGATTACCTTCTCTAGTGAATCACATTTTGTCAGAACTCTCTGCCGTGACTGTCTATCTTGGGTGGCCCTACACAGCAGAGCTCATGACTTCATGGAGTTTCGCAAGCCCCTCCGCCACGACAAGGCAGTGATCCATGAAGGGGTCACCGCGCGCGCCAACGCTCAATTTAAAGGCGGCAAGGAAACATCGAGATTAAGATGCAGATCGTGACTAGCAGACTCTGGAACCCTGCAAAAACACACTGGAGTGGCAGGACCGGCAGGCAGTCGTCCGGACCCTTCATCGCACATAGGAAAGATTTTACTGGCCAAACATCTGTCAACCATTCAGCGCTACGTAGCCAGCTGTGTCAAGTGCCAGCGATACAAGCTCCCTGGTTCCCGTCCACCAGGACCGCGGCACCGTATTGCACCTCTACCGCACCTTTGAGCAGGTTGGCGTCGACCTCTTAGGTCTTTTTTCATGGTCTTCGATAGGTAACCGGTGTATAGTGGTATGCGCTGACCATCTCACTCAATATTCTGAAACAAACGCAATACCCTCAGCCACTGCTTACGAAGTATCTCATTTCTTCTGCGATTTCTCGTCCTGCGACATCCCTCCTTGAGTTCTGATCAGTGATTGTGGGCGCCAATTTACAGCTCATGGTAATGAGGAACTGCTTTGTTTCTGTGCCTAGGATTACTGTCATTCGACGCCGTACCACGAACAAGCTAATAGGGTTGCTGAACGCACCACCCGCGCTCTGACCACATGTTGGCGATGTATGTCGATTCTGATCAAAAGAACTGGGATGACATCCTTCCTTTCCTTACATACGCGTATAAACCTGTCGAGCATGAGGCGACTGGGTACAGTCCGTTTTATCTCTTTTTTGCTCGAGTTCCCCACAGCTGTCTGGATATCATCTTTCCTTTCTCCCTCCACAACGAGTCTTCTATCGCCGCTACTCTATTTCGAGCTGAAGAAGCTCGCCGCATTGTCCGCCTAAGCACAGCGTTCGAAGGAACGTTACGACAACCGACGTCGAAATGTTTGCTATTTCTTCGGTGATTTAGTGTTGCTGTATACGCCACTGCGCAAGCGTGGTTTGTTCCAGAAGCTGCTGACCATTTCACTAATGTTGCCCTTTTGTCGTTCTGGGGCGCCTGACTGACGTGAACTATGTGATATCACACCGTAACGAAAGTGGAAGATGCTCGCGCAGGACCCAGTTGGTGCATGCCGCGCGGCTGAAATGATTCTACCCTCGGCACTTTTCTTAAACGCCGTGCACTGGAGGCTACTTCTGCGAAGGGAGAAGTGTGGCGCGCTTTGGGGCTTCATCAGAAGGCAGAGGAAGAAGCTGAAGTGTGGAGAAAAGGAAGCACAAGCTCCGGCGTATTGGGGACATGCAGCACCTGGACTACAAATGAACACCCCTGTTACGTACTATAACAATACTATATATATATATATATATATATATATATATATATATATATATATATATATATATATGCAGAATCACGTACTTGGCCGCTTAAAAAAATGATAAAGCGAAGTGTACGCTTTATTTACAGAAATATTTTATTGCACTCGACGTTTCGATCGGGGGACCGATCTTTTTCAAGAGTAATTTCTCATTGATGTTTCCCTTTTATATGGTTTGGGCAAGCGAAAACAACATAAAAGTAAAAGAAAACAAACGAACACGTGAAAATTGACTATGGTTGGGGAGAAAAAGTGCAGGAGCAGTAGCAAGGAAGGAGACTGCGAAGAGCATGCAAGCATGTAAGTCGTATGGGAGTAGAGTACCCCGGTTCGACCCCTGTTTGTTTTCGGGAAAGCGTGCTTGCTAATTGACTAGCATGTCGTGTTGAAATGGTAGACAGCATTCGCAGCGCGTATCAACAGTTGCGGAAGCATTCGGGACGTCGTCCCTCCTGTCTGCCGGAAGGGCGGGGGAGAGGGGGGGGGGGGAGATTCTTTACCTAACCATAACGGAAGCAGGGACTGAAGTTTTAAAGAAGTGCCATGTGTGAACGACCTCAGCTTAGAGTAGCTACAAAAAAGCAATAGAGGGGGAGGTGTACTCAGTGCGATAAAGGGAAGGTGAGTTGCACGGCCAGTGGTGATAATTGTCCGAAATCGGCATGCAAACTAGGTATAACCGAAGACGACGCAAAGGGGTGCTTTGTGTGTCAGGGTTTCAATTTTTTAGGTCTCTGAACTCGGAAGAAAGGACAGCGTTCCTTGGCTTTTGTTTAGGCCATTACGTAAAGTGTAAAATTTAAAAATAGAAAATGATTCTCGTTGCTCGTTTGCAGCCACTTTGTAATATTGTTACCTCAAGATTATCAAACACATGACCTTTCTCGCGTAGTTGCCTTGAAAGAGGGATAATGGGAAGAGATCGAACATTTGAGCGGTGATTGTTATCCCTGAGTCGGAAAGAATTGCCTGTTTGGCCTATATATTTCATTAGACAATCGCCACACTCGTGCATGTAAACAACGTTGCCAAAAACACAATTTAAGTCTCCTTGGATAAGAAGCTTGAAATATGAGTGGGCGGTATTAACGAGTGTTGTTGTTTGGAAGTGTTTGCAAATATGGCGTCGTTTTTTTCCGCATGGTGTGCAACCCGCAGGCTTCGGTTTGTTGACTGTCGAGTGGACCAGGAGGTTGTTTTGTAAATTTTTCGTTCTTCCGCATGTTACTTGGGGGACTGTAGAGAAACGTTTGCAGACACGCTCGCTCTATTCTATGATTTTGAAGTGTTTCTTTAGGATTTTATTGATATTAGGGAAATTGTTTGTGAATGTTAGTATGAGATTGCAGCCATGAGGCTTTGGTTGAGATTCCCCAGAGACTTGATACTGAGTAGTTACTTCCGCCCTTTCAATGGCGTCGTTGATTATAGATGATGGGTAGCGCTGTTTAAGGCCTTCTCGCATGCGATTTGTATTTTCTTTAGAATTGGCCGATCGGGAGCAAATTTACTTAAATCTTATTAACTGTTAGTATGGGATTGATGTTTTGCAGTGTAATTGGTGGCAAATGTTGAAATGAAGGTACTGTTTTCAGTCTGTAGGTTTTTTATAAACGCTAGTAATTAATTTACCTTCTGAAACTCGAATCAAAACATCTAGAAAGTTAATTGTACGTGAAATAAATATTTGGATGTGTGCTGTTAATCGAGCTGACAAAATCAGTGAGTGCGTCCTCAGGGTTTGTCCAAATTACGAATATGTCTTCTAAAAAGCATCTGTAAAAAACAGATGTGATTGAATATGAGGAGAGGAAGTGTGATTCAATTTTGTTCATTGAAATATTGGCGTAATGTGGTGCCATTTTCTTGCCCTAGCTGTACCGCTTGTTTGGAGATAATAATAGTTTTTGAATTGGAAACAGCTACGTTTAAGGACCAAATTAGTAAGTGTCTCGGTGGCACTCGTTCTGGGAGAGTCTGGAATTTTATATTTGTTATATCCTCCGACCATAGCATTTATTCCGTCATCATGTAGGATGTTATTGTGAAGTGATACTACGTCTAGGGCAACTAGAAGATATGCGCGAGGGAAGGTGACATTGGATAATTCTTTTAGAAAATGGTTAGTGTCGCGTATGTAGGATGGGTGTTTCGGATGTATATGTTTAATAAGAAGTCGATGTATTGAGATAAGTTCTGTAAGTGTGCCAATGCGAGAAACAATAGATCGCCCTGGATGGTGTACTTTATATATTTTTGGGAGCATGTAGAAACGTCTCACAGAGGTATTTTGGGGGGACAGCGCCTTAGTGGCTCGTGGTGGTAACGCACCTTCATCAGTTAATGTACTAAGCCTTTTAACGATGATGTTTTTTTGTTCAGCAGTGGGCTCTGATGAGCGTTTCTCATAGAATTGGGGGTTCTTGCGTTGGTAGTTGCCCTGATGAATTTAATCATCTTTGTCTAACATAACGATACCACCACCTTTGTCTGCGGGTTTGATACCGATGTCAGTTCGTTTGCCCAGCGAATCTAAGGCCTTACGCTCTTTTTTCTTGAGGTTAGGTGGGCCAGATTTCCATGTCTAGAAGGCCTTGAGGACATCGTTCTGTACCGCTGTTATGTATAGATCTAGATGTTTATCCCTACTACATTAGCAAGATTGTCAATTAGCAAGCACGCTGTCCCGGAAAAACAAAAACAAAATCACACTTTCTGCCACTTCGTATTCAATTTTCATCCGTTATTTTTTTTTACTTCTATGTTCGTTTCGCTTGCTCAAACCTTTTAAAAGGTAAAGCAACAAAGAGAAATCACTCTTGAGAAAGATCAGTCCCCCGATCGAAACGTCGAGTCGAGTCCAATAAAATGTTTATTTAAATGAAGTGCACGCTTCACTCTATTATATATATATATATATATATATATATATATATATATATCCACATATATATATATATATATATATATATATATATATATATCCACATATATATAGTGGAAGAGGAGGCAGGTTGTTAACCGCGAGCGTTACACTGAACCACGTACGGACTGCATTGCTATGGTGCTACAATTGTTACCGAGGCTGGAATCGTAGAAATATAATGTATCGGGTCTTGAATATTTGGGGGCTGGGATTTAAAAAATTCCTATGCAAAATCTACTACCCCATTCGAGCTGAAATAACATTCACAAAGTAGCAAAATATCGTCTATGTTATGTGATAAGGGATTCAACATCGGTACTTGCCTAGATTATCCGAAATCGAGAAAAAACTGCTCTCGGCGGCGTGCACCATTTTCGCAGAAGACAGTCGAAAAGCTATTTTAACATGATGCGCCATCTGTCGAGCAGTGAGACAAGCTCCATCCCGGCCGTTGGCGCGCTTGCCTCGCTGCCCGACAGATGACGCACCATGGTAAAATAGCTTTTCAACTCGCTTCTGCGAAAATTGTGCACGCCGCCGAGAGCAGTTTTTTCTCGATTTCGGAAAATCTAGGCAAGTACCGATGTTGAATCACTTATCACATAACAAAGACGATATTTTGCTGCTTTGTGAACGTTATTTCAGCTCGAATGGTGTAGTAGATTTTGCATAGGAATGGTTTAAATCCCAGCCCCCAAATATTCAAATCCCTGTAGATATGTTGAACTGGTTTTTGAAGTTTAATGCCCCAAAGCTACTCAGGATATGCGAGACGCCGTAGTGGAGGAATCCGGAAAATTCTACCACCTGGTGCTGTTTAACGTGCACTAACAACGTACAGCACGCGGGTGCCTTGCCTTTCCCTTGCACCGGAAAGCGGCTGCCGAGGCCAGGACTCGATCACGCATCCTTGGGAACACTAGTTGAGCGCCCTAACCACTGCGCCATCCCGGCAGGGTATAATGTTGATAGGAAACTAGTTACTGGGCGCCGTTATATTTCTACTGTATTACGAAAGAAAGTGTTTATTCTGGAGAATAAAATGATGGAAACGGAGCCGCGACTATATTATCAGCGCATACATTTCGTTAATTATGTCAAGGACGAGTCTTGATGCTCCATTTTTCACGTGTCAGCTGCATTAGGACTGTGTCTGGTTTCTGCCTTTCGCGCCTTTGTTCCCGATATATTCTTATTGCTGAATAAGAGGACCTGTTTGACCTTATGCTTCTTCTCATGTTTGCCCTAGAAAATAGGTCAGCGATTTTTTACGCCTTTAAAACGTTAGTATCATACATGTATGACATAAAAAAGAAGCCGCATCGACCACGCCAGACTCTTTCATTGGTGCGCCGGTATGATCGCTTCGAGAGGTACGAAATGCGGAGGACAAATATCAGCGGAGCAGGACCATCGTTGTTCACTTTCAGATGCCTCGCAGGCCTTCGGCACGAACCTACGACGGCCTGCTGTTTGTCCAGTGCTGGAGCATTGCCAATAGCACGCACGGTGTCATACTTCGCGGCATGTTGCCAAGAGAGAAGATGTCTTGTCTTATCTGGGATCGGGACCAACGTCCACGAAGGCTGCAGCCATGAGCAAAACGTTTGGTGTTGATCTGTGCTTATTTGTCTGTCAATACTATTTTCTTATCTGTGATGACTTAAGTATGCCCCTTCTGTTGCCCTTTCACTCCACATCATCTGATTTCTAATGCAGGACAACCTTCCATTACACATTCCAAGGGCTCTACGCCAGTTAGTCGAGGCTCCAAGGCAAGCAGTGGGATCCGTAGGCCAGCGAAGACGAGGCGTCGCCGCGCCAGTGTGTCCTCTGTGGCGGCCAGCGAAGGGAATACCGCAAGCCGTCCAGGGGGCGAGCCCGGTAGTGGTAAAACAACGGCTTTACTGGAGATGCTATTAACTCGTGCGCTATTTAAGAGGCTGTAGTGCCGAATCTCAAATATTGGTGCAGCACGTGTCTTTGTAAAGGCACCGAAAGACAAAACAAAACATGCGAGGGTTTCACACATGCTTAGAGAAGCGTAGGTCGACCGTTCGAAAGAAAGTGTTGCATATTCATTGCTTTCGCAAGTGCTTTTCATATAGAGGTGTAATTATTGCCTAGGAATACTTTCCTGCTCAAACAGAGCACCAAAAGAAACTACCTTTTATTCGCTTCAGCCTCCCTATATTTTGGTAGACTAGCAACAAACTAAAAATATACGCGAGCTTGACAGTTGTGTACCACATTATATTTCGCACTACAGCCACGAGCAACACGCTTCTTTAGAATGCCTCGAGTGCTGCACACCAGGGCTTACGAATCGAACGCATACTGAGGCAACAACTACACATAATACGGAAGTCGGAGACTTTCATGTGAACACCTGTAGTCATTTCTAAGCTTTTAGTTCATGCGAGGCCCCAGAGATTAATGTATCTGTTCATGCTTTACAACCAAGGTCCTTCTGCGGCGGAAGCAAAGAGAAAGAAAATCGGTCAACAGGAAGCTAAACCCACGGCGGCGGCAAAGACGACGAAGAGCAACAGAGAAACGTCCACCGCTACAATCAGTGGGTCGAAAGCTGCGAAAGCCAGAGGGGCCGGCAAACGCAAAGCAAAGGGTACTGCTGACAACGCTCCGGAGGTGAGACATCTAAAGCTCGTTGCAGTGTCATGCAGTTGCTTTGCAATCGATAAATATCAATAGCTTTCACCTGTTGCGTGACTCAAGTGGGTACCACGCAGGCTTATTGCTCTTTTTTTTTGCCTTTTAAGATACCTCCATTTCGAAAGTATGGGCGTTATGAACAATACACCACCGACGAAGGAAATCCATTGTTCCTTGCTCACTGCCCGAGTTTATTGCCTCTCGAATGCAGCTGCGATTCTCACTCCCACCACTTGAGCAATTAAGACTTCCAGGAGCCTCACAATAGCCCAATAACCATCTTGATGAAAAACTGGGGCGTGTGTATCACTGAATGAAGCCTTACCTAACTCTAAAGCTAGTCGGAGCACATAAAGCACTACACGAATTTGCTGGGTTGCTTCACTAGACGTATGGTGCTGAAACAAAGAATTTTAGAGTGGGTGAAGTACTCCCCTTGTGAAAGTCATGTTTCCTTGTCTCTCATAGGGAGCTGCGAGTGAGCAGCGTTTCTGTAGGACACAGCAAACATGCGGTGCTTGGGGAGGTGACCGAACACGGCAAAGTGTTGCAGGGACGCAGACCGATAACGACAATGAACGTTCGGTTTATAGAAGCCCAGCTGTGAGTGTGAGAAAAGGTATGGAGCGGAAGCCGCATGTAAGGTGGAATTTGAGAATGCATAGAGAACCAACCTCCTTGACACGTCAATGCGCGCCTCTACCCTAGCAGCGGAATTATGCGGCGCTGAGATGGCATGACGCCATAACCAAGGCTTGGTTCACATGCAAGCACAAACGCTAGCTATTTCTGTCGCGGCGACGCAAAAATTCCGAAAGCAGTATGGAATCTACACAGCAGGAATGCGAAAGCCAGAGTGTTGCTGGTGCACACGGTGCATCACGTTTTCTTTATCACTATCAACTAAATGCCCCGTTATTGTCATTGCTACGGTCATCATTATCACAAATTTCAGCGTCATTGTCGTCGCTACTATAATCATGACGCTAGACAAGGAGAATTATGATGTGCATCTCACGATTCCGGGCATGGCGCAGTTACAGTGCCGAGAATATATTGGGCCAGTATATTCTAGGCACTATGGCGCAGTTGATTAAAGCGCTGGACTGGGAATCCGACTTATAGAGGTTAATTAAATACTAATTGCTAACTAATGATGTTTTTTATTATGGCAGTATCACTGCTAAATTACTCTTACGTTGATGACGCCATCTGTTTGCCCATACTTCTGCTGACTAAATTTCTGAAATTGTCGCCTAAATCGATGTGACGCCACATTAGCTATAGTGTGATGGAAGGTGTGGCCCATATGTAAGTGTGTGGTGGGAAGAATCGTGGGCCAATAGTCATCATCATAAATCATCAGCCTGACTATGCCCACTGCAGGGCGAAGGCCTCTCCCATATTTCTCAAATTAACCCGGTTCTGTGCTAGCTGCCTCCACGTGACCCCTGCGAACTTCTTAACATCATCCGCCCACCTAACTTTCTGCCGCCCCCTGCTACACTTTCCTTCCTTGGAATCCAGTTTGTTACCCTCAGCGACCATCGGTTATCCTCTCTTCGCACTACATGACCTGCCCATGCCCATTTCTTCTTCTTGATTTCCACTAGAATGTCAGTAACTTGAGTTATTTCTCTCACCAACTCTACAGGCTTACTATCTCTTAATGTTACCCCTACCATTTTTCGTTCCATAGCCCTCTGTGTTGTCTTCAACTTAAGTAGAACCCGCTTGGTTAGCTTCCACGCTTCAGCCCCGTAGGTAAGTAAAGGTAATATACAACTGTTGTATAAATATACAACAGTTGTATATTACCTTTACTCTTGATCGATGCCGGTAGCTGCTAGTCATAATCTGTGAGTGCTTACCAAATGCGCTCCATCCCAATCTTATTCGTCTTGCTATTTCCTTTTCATGGTCCGGATCTGCGCTTACTACCTATCCTAAGTAGACATATTCGCCACTACTTCAAGTGCTTCGCTACCTAACGTAAACTGCTGTTCCTTCCCGAGGCTGTTGAACATTACCTTAGTCTTCTGCATATTTATTTTCAAGCCTACCTTACTACGTTTCCTCTCTAGGTCACCAATCATTATTCGCAGTTCATCCCCCGAGTTGGTTAGCAAGGCAATGTCATTAGCAAATCGCAGATTACTGAGGTATTCTCCATCTACCCTTATCCCTAATTGCTCCCATTCCAAGTCTCTGAATACTTCCTCTAAGCAAGCTGTGAATAGTACTGGGGAGATCGTGTCTCCTTGCCCAACACCTTTCTTTACTCGAATTGTGTTACTTTCTTTATGCAGAACTATGGTTGCTGCGCAGCCACTATATATATCTTCCAGCACTTTCACGTACGGATCACTACCACCTGATTTCGCAACGCCTGCATTACCGCCGACGTTTCTGCTCAGTCAAATACTTTTTCGTTATCAATGAATAGTAATCATGGAAGAACGCAAAGCATTATCCTTATTCATAAGAAAGGGGACGCTATGGATCTTAAAAACTACAGACCAATCAGCTTACGGTCATTTACGTATAAGGTATTTACTAAGGTAATCCCTAATAGAATCAGGACAACCTTAGACTGCAATCACGCAAAGGATCCCGCAGGGTTTCGGAAACTGTACTCTACTATCTATCATATCCATACCATCAACCAGGTGATAGAAAATTGATCGGAATATAACCATCCCCTATAAATAGCATTCATTGATAATGAAAAAGCACCATTACATAGAAATATTCAGGTTGCAGATACAAGTAGACCTGATTAGCTATATAATTTGTAAGGACGCAGAGACAGGTCGAGGGGTCCTGCTGGAACGTCCTATGATTATGTATTGTGGTTCCTCTCTCTGGCGCTTGGAGAGCGACCATGGCTGGCAAATGCTCGAATGTTGAAAGCAAAAGCGGGAGGTCAGCCCGCTTGTAACGGGACCGGAGTCTCCGACAGTTCTATTGAGTTATGGTAATTTCGGTAGTCGATTGGAAGGGGGAGATGTCCTACATCGAGGGTGTCCTGCCATGCTGAGTATTAGGGGTGACAAGTGGAAATGAGCCTGCCCCCGAGCCAGTTACCTCAGACAGGCGGGTGTTAATCGCGACGGGTTGAGCGATTATAAAGGGGAGGGCTTCCATGACCCGAGCGATGAGGTTTTCCATCGCATTCCCAAGCAGGAAATCAAGTTTTGCATTAATAACGGGCTTCAATGTCGGCAAGGGAAGGTTTCGGCGCCGCCGCCGTCTTGCTCTCCATTGCCTTAGCGCCGGTTGTACTGTAGGGAGGGGAGTTGTCTTAGCCTCTGAGGCTTCAATTCTGCCGAGTAGCATCGCGTTTAGTGCCCGGAGAGAAGCTACTGATTTTGAAAGCTCAACGTCCATCGCCGAGGGAAGAGGAAGGAAAAGTGGGTGGGAGCAGGAGGAAACCCTACCCAAACCGCTTACCTGCTTCCCATTTTTGACGGCGTTGGCACAGTTGCCGGCCGAGCCATTCTTGTCGTGGGAGTGGGCTTGCTTTTCCTGGCCGTTGTGGGGTGGCGATGGCCCGTCTTCGGCCTTGGCGTCTTTAACACTAGCAGGCGTCTGTCGCTTTGTGGCAGTGGCGTCGACGCGATTTGATGAATGATCGGCGTCGGCACCGTCCAATTGTCGTGGCGGCTTGCCCGTCATATTAGGAGGATTTCCTGCCCCTTGGGGTGACTGATTTGTTGATAAAGTACTTTGCAGTACAGTCCCGCGAATTCGTGGCAAGGCCGCCACCACAAACTGCACACTTGTGTATACACTCGTGAGGGGCCCGCCCCCCCCCCCCCCCCCCCCTCCACTAAAGGCGCCTGGTGTCCACACAGGCCGCACTTATCTTGAGTTGGATTGGAGCAAGAGTCCGCCCGATGGCAAACAGTTCCCCATTAGCGGCAGCCCAGAAGAGGGCGCAAATATGGCTCCACAGAGACGATCTCGGAATTGTAATACACGAACCTGGGCTTCACCTTGCCCAGGTTCGTCCATTACAACTCACCTTTGTCCACCTTTGCCCACCTTGGCAAAGGTGAGCTGGGCCCGGTTAGATTTGCCGAACTTTCTGATGTCAAGCACAGTGCCGTTATCTCCACTGACCACTCTGTTGAAAGGACTCAGACGTCTGCTGGTTGACCACCATATTCATTGATTTATTGATAAACTTTATTGGGAAAATTGGGGTTAGGGGTAGTGGGTTAGGAAAAAGCAGTCGACGCCACGAGACGCGTCGGTGCCACGAGACGCGAAGGAAAAACCGCTCTAAAATTCTGAAATGTGGGCCCACCTGGCTGAAATTTGTGTCCACGGATGTCAGTCAACTTGGTGAACCCAAACGGAGCAAAATTGATGGGGTCCGAAAGCTTGATCCATGACTCTGTCAAAAATTGACACAGCCAATTCGCTGCACGACTCTCGAACACGAGTGCACCGTGTATGCTGGCAGTGCTACACGCGGTTCAACTCACACAGCTGCGCCTATTCATCGGTCAGTTAGCTGGCGCGGCCTTGCTTCCACGAACAAAACGGTGAATATTTTGCTGAACCGTGGACACACGTCCCCATATATATCGATAAGTCTTGGATAGTTAGTTCATACATCGAGAACAGGGGGTCGGAATTGTGTTGTAAGACTTGCTTTATGAATAACTAGAGACGCTTTGCTAATGCCTACAACATGCTACACTATCTTATCCTTAGTGGTTCTAACAGCATGAACGCATAGATGTCCATGGTGTCGAATTCTCCCAGACCAGCGGACGTCTATCTGCACACCGCTGTCTTGGCCTCCAGAAGTCGAAATGCAACGGTCGAATTTGAACTGAATGTGCTCAGTCTCGTCCCATGACTTCGTGATATAAGTTCTTGTATTAATTCAAAATCAAACGAGGGAGTTTGTGTTCGCTTTCTGAGACGGACGTAGTACGATTCGCTCCAAAAAGTTTCTTCTGCGAATGCGGTATTTGAGGTCTCACCTCCAATCCTCTGTTACTAACGTATACCTGAACCTCGAAGCACCACAGGGACACGAAACTTTCGATGGTAGGCCCAATGTTTAGGATATTATGAGTCTTTTAAGATTTCAGGCCGAGGCTTACCGTTAGGCCTAGCTCGAGTCCGAAGCCTGGCCGGGCGCTAGGTGTCACGCGAAGAGGCTGGGCGCGGCCCCAGAGCGTCGCGACTTAAGAGCAAGATGATGAAAGCCGTGGAGGGAAGAGATGCTTCTCCCAGCGATACTTTGTACGGACAGTGGTTTATCAGAGATAAAAACCGAAACGTGCACGTCTACAATGCCCAAGCCCACCATGCTGGAACGCTGAGCCCAACCAAGCCCGCCCCCTCGAGGGAGGAAGCTGGCCGAAAAATCGAGGGACAGCAGGAGCGAATTTCCAGCGCCGCTAACAAAATCATTATTAGCCCCAGAGGCGGAATTAATAATGTTATCAACATCATCGGAAGATTGAGCTTGTCTCGAATCATCAGTCAAGCCGCCTGCCTGGACCTGACGACCACGATGGGTGGCGTTACTCCCCAAAATCTACTCTGCAATCAATACTGGTGGCTACCATGGATACCGAGAGAACTAACAAGTACGCAGCAATTCAAGCTCTGAAGATTGGACCCTACATAATTGAAGCCATGTTATACATCGCCATGCAGGAAGATGGAGGCAAAGGCGTCGTTCGCGACGTACCGCTCGAATATTCAGCGGGGAAACTTAAATAAACGCTAGAAGCGAGTAGGATCAATCAGCTAATCTTTGGCAATAGAAGACTGGGAGCGGGATACAAGACTATTATGATACATTTCGAAGAATGGTTTGTGCCGAAATGGCTCAATTTCCAGGGAATAAACATGAGATGCTACTTATATAAAAAGTACGAAGTCTGCACATGATGCGGCGGCCTGGGACAAGAGCCGATGTATGCCCAGAACTGATCAATGTGAAGTGCCGCGGATGTGGCTTGAAACATGCAGGTGGTAGACAAATATGTGAACCTAACTGTCAACTCTGCGGCAAAGACCACGTCCTAGGAGACAACAAATACCGCGAGTTATACAGGATGCCCTACCTCTCAAAGAATAAAATGTGGGAGAAAAAGCTGGAACACAACTGCAATCAACTTCAGGAAGCAAGCGACGCACCCTCTACTCTTCGGAATAAGAGCCCCGAGGATGAGAACCCCGAGGAAGGAACCGGGAAAACACAGACACACGGTCGGGGACCCGATCGAGATCAAGATCAAGCTCGAGAAACAGAGCGAGCTCGAAATCTCGTGACACGAGCCAGGAACGACTACCTGGCCTGCTTCCAGACATCCTAAGAATCCATTGGGCCAACGCAAGTCCGCAGAGAACCAGACGGTAAGCTTCGCTAACCAAACCTCGCAGACTGAAAACAGAGAGATGAAAAAACTCAGAGGGGAAAACGCAGAATTTAGAGAGATGATCAAACAAATGAGTCGCGAGATTCAGGAGCTTGAATCCAAATTCAACTAAAAGTCCACGGCTAATAGCCCGCCGGCAATTCAATCAAATGAGGTACCAAAAACAACAAATTCAATTATACTAATTCTAATTCAGAGGAATGAAACGGTATCAGCTTGGAATTCACTCGGCCGCCACCCCAAAAGCGCAAAGGGGGAGAGACCGATCCGTTTATAACCCTAAATAGAAAATTTGAACAACGAAACGACAAATGTGATAAGCAACTCGCGAGTATTAACATATTAATGTAGAAACGTCTAGAGGCTCAGGGAGAGATGCAAGTGTAGATTCAAAATCTCACTAAACAAATGCAAGAAGCATCACTGGCCTTCTCTGAATCCAGTAACAGAATCCCATGACAAA
Source organism: Amblyomma maculatum (assembly GCF_055883805.1). Lineage (NCBI taxonomy): Eukaryota > Metazoa > Arthropoda > Arachnida > Ixodida > Ixodidae > Amblyomma > Amblyomma maculatum. The sequence goes on along the minus strand of NC_139347.1, from coordinate 203,938,974 downwards.
AATCATAATCGAAAAGACAACTCAACGATCTGGCAGGGGAACTGCTAGGGTACCAGAGAAAGCGAGTGCTATTGCAACAATACATAGAACAAACTGCCGACAAATCCATAGCTATCATGATACAGGAGACTTGTAAAACCCCAAGCAAATTATTCAGATATCAAAGCGACAGCAGAGGTAGCGGCGAGAAATCTGAAGTCACGGCTATTATCCAGAGAAACATAACCGCTACTGATCATGACATCACATCGCGGGGTATAGAAGTAGTTTTTGTTGAAATCATCACTGGGAAAAAAGACTGAAAGAGCACCGTTCTCTTGAATATATACAGCACTCCGAAGCAAAGGAAAGCTAAGTTCCAAGCCTTATTCCGGAAAGCCCTAAAGATCGCAGGAAATAACCCGCTGATCATGGCGGGTGACTTTAATGCAGCCCATCAGAATGGGGGTATAATCGACAGGATCCTAAGGGCAGACAATTATGGGAAGAAATGAAAACACTAGGACTCATCAAACACACGGATCCAAATGCACTCACACGCACGGGTAATAGCTTCATCAGGGACACCACCCCCAACCCGACAATAAGCAAGAATGTAACTACAGAGGACTGCAAAAGCACCGAGCCAAACCTAGGTTGTGACCACTTAATTATCGCACTCACGCTAGGAAAAGGAATCAAAATTAGAAGACCCAAACAACCCAAAATCAAGGAAAGAGAAATATTTAAGCAAATACGATAGAACGAGGGTATCGAGGGAATCGACGATATCGACAAGTGCTCAGAAACGCTAATGAAACACACGAAGAAAGCAACCGTCCCACTAGAAGACGAAGACACACCGCCCAGTATCGATAGCAAACTCCTAAATATGTGCAACAAGAAACAGGACCTCAAGAAAAGCCTAAAAACACAAAGATGGAACCGTAATAATAGGAGAGAACTAGCTCGGCATAATAAAGGGATAAAGACATACGCCATCAAACTAAATGAGCAGAGCTGGTGTAGTAGATGTGATCAAATGGAACAAGGCATGAACCTGTCCAAAATATGGAACATTCTATGGCACATGCTCGATCTGGACAACTCTAGAGTAGAAGCCAACATAAATCAAACTAAAGTTAAGCATGCCTTCGAAGGCTCGGACAAAATGAACTGATGAGTAAATTAATCAAAATTACACCAGACAATCGGAAACCGAAACGCTACCAGCATATGAGGGGATACCTAACCTAGACATAGATGCCCCCATCAGTAGGGCTGACGTCCGAACTGAGATTATTGGATTAAAGACAAGATCGGCCCCAGGACCTGACGGATCACGAACACGATTATCAGAAATCCAGACGACGAGTCAGTCACATGTGACTGACTCGTTTAGTCAGGGCTGCAGCCCTGACTAGTGAGGGCTGCAGTCAGGCAATTTAGTCAGGGCTGCAGCCCTGACTAAATTCATGAACAAGGTATGGGAGACTGGACGCTACCGCAGTAACTCAAAAATGCCAATGTAGTCCTCATATCCAAGCCGCGGAAGCCGCCACAGCCAGAAAACCTACGGTGGGCTTCAGGCCGGGCTTAAGAAAGCAGGACGGGATGCTCAGACTTAGATACGATATCATAACACACAAATATTCGGATACAATGACTATTCTCGGACTAGACCTAACAAGTGCTTTCAACAATGTCAAGCATGAAGCAGTGCTCGAAGGTCTTCAAGAAATTTGGGTTAGAATCTGAACCTATAACTATATCAAAGACTTCCTCACAAACAGAAAAGTCACCATGAACTTTCAAAGCGCCAAATTACCCATAGTCACCTCGGGTAGCTAGAAAATGCCTCAACGCTCTTTCTTGTCTCCCTTTCTATTTAACATTGCTATGAGGGGGCTAGCACCCCAACTAAAGCAAATAGAGAACATACTTCAGGTTGCCGCAAATAAGGTAGTTGAGTACGCTGAGGAACGCGGTCTACCCTGCTCACCACAAAAGCAAAAACTATTCATCTACAACCTCAAAAATAAAAACAATAAACCAGACATAAATATAAATGTCGAAAACTACCCGATCCCACTAGTAGATGAAATTAGAATCTTAGGAATGGTCCTTCAAGCAAGAGGGCAGAACACAAACACCATCAAAAAGTCAGAGAACTACGCAGGCCAAGTTACGGGCATATTAAGAAGAGTAGCGCTTAGAGGAGACTGTCTTCAGAAGCGCAGTCTACTGAAAATGACACAGGCCTACGTCATCAGTCGCATTTACTATGCCAAACCTTTGCTCAATCTCAAAAAGAGAGAACGTGAAAAATCGATGTCATAATTCAAAAATGGGCCACACGCGCACTAGGCCTCTCTATCTCCACGTCAGCAGAGAAGCTGGAGACAATGGGAATTCGTAATACATGGCAAGAGCTCACTGAAGCAGTCAATCTCTCGACTGGAAAGACTAAGTCAGACGCAGGCAGGCAAGACCATTCTAGACTGGGTCGGACTCCAATCAGACAGAGTCCCAGAGACGAAAACATCTATCCCACCCAACATAAGGGATCAAATACTGGTACCACTCTTACCACGAAACATGCACCCAGACTACAACAAAGAACGGGGAGAACACAGAGCCAAAGCCACCGCTAAAAAAAGGAAACACAAAGCAGTCGAGGAAGTCGCTTATGTATACGCATGTTGCTGAGACGGAGTAGCCGTCTCGGCGCTCGTAAAATTGCCGCTTCAACACTCACCCGGGACATTAGCACAGCTGAAGAGGTCGCAATAGCGTTCGCATTCACTGACACACAGGCCAAAACTATAATCAACGACAGCAAGACGGCTGTCTGGAAGTTTGCAAAAGGACGGATCTCAGAGGAGACCAAAACGATTCTTCTCACAAATCCCATTACTAGAACCATATTCATTACATGGATACCAGCACACGAGTCGGTCCCTGGCAACGAAGCTGCGCACCTACTGGCCCGGGATCTCTACTACCGGGCCGCGGTAGAACAGCCCGAATGCAAGCGAATTAAAGTTTGCGCTATCACATACAATCAGATCACTGAATCTTAAAAACTAGATTGAAAAGTCTACCCTCCCCCAGATCATTCTCTCACTAACAATGAAGCATGCATCTGGAGACGATTACACGCCGGTAACTACATCTGCCCGGTCTGGGTTTTCTCAACACAGACCGGGGAGGAAGAAGATTCTAAATGTTAAATTGCGGCCAAAAAGGCACGCTAGATCATATAATATGGGAATGCGCCGACTCCCCAGGCGCCGTCGTTAACATTGACAGAAGAGAAGCCTGGGAGGTTTGATTGCGGAGCGGAGATCCCACCGTTCAGCGGCACGTGACCCGCCTGTCAGCTGTGTTCGTGAAGAGTTCTTTAACCTCACTGACTGCGGGGCCCTCCTGACCCGCCACCCGGCCTGCGTGCCGGAGACGGGAGATGAGGGGCTCCTTTTCGGTGGAAATAGTTTTCATTCATTCATTCATAATCAAACCACTGTGAGATTCAATCGGCTACCTTCTGGTTAGCAGCCTTGCCAAAGTAAATAAAAATTAGAGGGTCTCCTAGATAATCCCCTCGTTTAGAAAGATGCCTGCTGTATGGGCCGAAAACCTGCTGCCCTTACCTGACGTGGTGGCTAGCGATCCTGAATTTGCCCGCCTGTCGAGCGCGTATAAGTTTACCGGCGTATAATTCGTTTACAGGAAAGGTGGTGGTGGTGGAAAACATTTATATAGGATACAGATACAGGAGGTTATGCATGAGTTGACCCTGAAGGGGCCAAGCCTCACAAAAACTAGGTGGAGGTCCCTAGTTCGGGACCCCAGTGGCGTCTGCCGCCGCTCGGGCTTGCCCGACTAAGGCCCGTTGGGCCTTCAGGTCGGAGCAGCCGAGCAGGGTCGCCTCCCAGTCCTCCCGGGTTGGGTTGGGGTGAGGGGGTATAGCCGGATTTGAGGGGCAGGCCCACACCATGTGGTAGATGTCCGAAGATACCACCTCACAGTGCGGGCAGCTGCCAGAGAAAGCATGGTCGAAGTGTTTTAGAGCTGCCGGGCACAGCAGTGTGTTGGTATAGAGGCGGAGTAAGAGCCGCTCATCCGCCTTTGAAAGGCCTCTACATAGGCGGGGGCTAGATTGGTAGTAGATTGGTAGTAATTTACGATATCTTTGAATGTATAAGCCAGATTAGGATCAGCGTCCTGGTCGGAGGGGGAGGAAGAAGAAACTTCCCGGAGAGAGAGTGCGCGGGCGGCGGCGTCGGCAGCCTCGTTTCCAGCCAGCCCCTGATGAGCAGGAGCCCAAATAATATATCGGGTAGCGGGGTCCCCAATGTAGGAGCTATGTTGAAGTATTCGGTAGGCTAGATAAGGGGTCCAGCCCTGTTCGACGTTCCGACAGGTCCCTCCCGAGTCGGAAATTATATATTTCGAGTCAGAGTGGGAAGCAGCCAATGCTATGGCGACCTCCTCCGCATGAGTTATGTTGCGGGCCCTGAAGCTAAGACCGTTGACTGTTTTTGCCTGGGGACGACTGTGGCCGTGTACCACCCCCCATGGTGCGGGCCAGGGGCGTCCACATAAAAAACACTGGGTTTAGAACCATAATGGCGTGCCAGGGCTTCCGCCCGCGCAAGGCGTGCAATCATGGTCTTCGCGTGCCATTTTGGCGGGAAGAAGGCGTACGCGGAGGGCGCATCTCCACGGCGCTGGAATACGTGCTCGTTCTTCCATAAGTGTCGTATGTTTGATGTGGAGCCGGTCAAGTAGGCGGCGGCCCGACTGCGTCTGCGACAAACGCGTATATTGATTAGTGAGGTGCGCGTCCCTCAATTCCCTGAAGGCGTTCACCATTCCCAGCGCCATGAGGCGCTGATTTGAGGTATTCACCGGAATATCGAGGGCCCGCTTAATGATTTTGTGGAGAATGACCTCGAGGGCATCCTCACCTTGCTTCCGCAGGTGGAGATATGGAGTCGAATACAGGATTCGACTGGTTACGAAGGCGTTTGCCAACCGCAAGCCATCCTTGCTTCGTAACCCCCCCGTGTTTATTGGAAACCCGGCGGACCATGCGGCCCATCTGGTCCCCCACCTTGCGGAGTTTAGCCAATGCGGTGTCTGGCTTGCTGTGTTGGTGAATGAAGAGTCCCAGTACTCGGACTTCTTGTGTTTCTGGAATTGGACCTGATTGAAGAGTAAGTTGAATTTTAGTAGTGCATTTGGGAGAGGGGCGGATGTGCACAAATTCCGATTTCTGTGGGGAGCATTGAAGGCCGCAGCGGCTAGTATAGCGGTCTACTATAGTCGCCGCCAGCTGCAGGCTGGCCTCAATGTCTCCAAGCGAGCCCTGTGCGGCCCACAGAGTGATAGGTAGGCGCAGCATCTGTCACTCGCGGAAGGCAAGAAGCGTCGCCTGGCAGCGTTGGAGTGCACTCATTTTCGCTTAGTCCTCATAGCTGACAGCAGATTGGTGACGTCATATCCCTGACGACTACTTAATTGAGGAGGAGGAGGTAAACTTTATTAAAGAAGAGGTCGTAGGCGCGGGGTGGGTTGGTGTTCCCGTCCCCGCGGTGGGCTCCTCTTCTATGCCGGACGCCAGGTGGCCGACCGACGATGTCGTTCGGCGACCTTTTCGGCTCGCTCCGTGACTCGGAGTTGAACCTCCGGGTCGGAGCTGAGCAGCGCGGCCCCCCACTGAGATTGGGTAGAGAGCTGCAGACTCTGTGATGGCTTGTCTTGATTACATGAGTATAGGATGTGTGGTGTGTCTGCCTTTTGATGTCCACAGAGAGAACAGACAGGGCTGAACTGCTCTGGGAACCATATTGAGTACATGTACGGATTAAAGAAAGTGTCTGTTTGAAGCTGCCGCTAGGTGACTTGTTGTGTTTTACTTAGAGATCGATGTGGTTCTGGGAAGATTTGTCTTTCTTTCTTGAAGTGGGTAGTAATTTCTTTGTAGGTTGTCATCCACTTCCTAGCCGACCTGAGCTCAGGGCGGCGCACCTCCCGGTTAACTACGAATCCTCGGGCAAATTGGTGCGCTGCCTCGTTCCCAGGATGGTCCGAATCGGCAGGGACCCAGATCAATGTGATAAGGCGGGTATGGGAGATTTTTTGTAAGATTTTGATGGCTGCGGAGTGGGCCCTTCCTTTTGCAAAATTTCGAATTGCGGTTTTAGAGTCGCTAAGGATGTATTTGGCAGTGGTGGAGGTAATGGCTAAAGCTATGGCAGCCTCTTCGGCCTCCTCCGGAAATTTTGTTTTATTGATTGTCGCCGATGCGAGGGGAGAACCTCGATGATCGACAACTGCCAGGGAAAAGGCATCTCTGTCCGCATGTTCTGCCACGTCCACGTGCGCCGTGTCTTTCTGTACTGAAAATCTTTCGTGTAATTTTTGTGCTCTAGCCCTTCTTCTGTCCGTATCGTATTCTGGATGCATGTTTTTAGGCAGAGGACGGACTATTAATTGCTCGCGCACGGTGGGTCCGGGTCCCTTCATATTGTATTCCTGCTTTGTTTAGGATGAAGCGCCCCGTTTCAGTGCTTGATAGTCGTTCGTATTGTGCGGTGAGGTGTGCTTCCGCCATTTCCGCTAAGGTGTTATGAATTCATAACTTTAGTAGTGTTTCATGTGGGGTATTGCGAGGGAGGTTAAGCGCAATTTTATAGGACTGCCTAATTAGTGAATCCAGGTCGTCTCTTTCTCTAACTGTGAGGGTGACGTATGGCATAGAGTAGATAACTCTGCTAAGAACGAAGGCTTCTACTTGTTTCCTGGTCTCAGCTTCTTTAACTCCTCCACGCCTATTCGCGATTCGTCTGAGGAGGAGGGAAATTTGGTTGACGGTGTTTTTCAGTTTCTTAATTAGTGTGTCGTTTTTTTGGTTTGACTGTATGAGCATTCCCAAGATTCTTAGTGTTTCCACTTCTTGGATGGCTGCACCTTCCGCGTAGATTTTGATCGCAGGCGCTTTATTCTTTCTTTGACGCTTTGGGTGTAGAATGAGTAACTCAGATTTCTGGGGGGAACACGCGAGTCCCGCGGCTTGCGCATCCTCTACGACTACGTCTACCGCTTGTTGTAGCGTATCTTGTATCGTGCCAATACTCTCCTTGGTGGTCCAAAGGGTGATATCGTCCGCGTACAAAGAGTGTTCTAGGTCTTGGATTCTGGCGAGTTCGTGTGCCATTTTGATTAGGGTTATATTAAATAAAATAGGGAGAGGACCGATCCTTGCGGAGTTCCTCTATCTCCTAAAGTGAAGGTGTCAGATTTGATAGTGCCAATTTGAATATTAGCCGTCCTATCGGAGAGAAAGTCTTTGATGTAGTTAAACGTTCTTGCGCCTAACTTCAGCAGTGAAAGAGATTCTAGGATTGCTTTGTGTTTAACGTTATCAAAGGCTTTGGTTAAATCTAGGGCTAGGATTGCCCTGGCACTCCTTTCTTGCTCATGAGAGAGGACTTCATTTGCTAGTCTTAGCATTGTATCCTGTGTTGATAAATGTGGTCTAAAGCCGATCATAGTGTTTGGATATAAATTCTCTTTTTGCATGTGGGACTGGAGCCTGTCTCTTATGACGTGCTCTATCAGTTTTCCTATGCAAGAAGTAAGCGAAATAGGTCTGAGGTTTTCGAGCGCGAGCTTTTTGCCAGGTTTTGGGATGAATTTAAGGATGGCATGTTTCCAAGACGCTGGGAGTTTTCCCTCCCTCCAACACTCTTTCGAAAAGTCCGCGAGGGCTGTGATAGAAACGTCGTCTAGATTTCTGAGTGTCTTATTGCTAATGTCCTCTCCTGGGGCGGATGTTGTACGTACCTTAAAGAGGGCTGCTCTTATTTCCGCCATTGTTATGTCAGCATCCAAGATGGAGTTAGGCTCTCCTTTATAATTGGGGAGGGACTTCGTCTCACGGGTTGTGCAGAAGTATTTCTGCTGTAGCGTGTCTATAATATCTTGATCCGTGCCTGGGTCTATGTTTAAAAGTTTGGTGATTTCCTTTTGAGTGGTAGCTTTGTTGGATTCCGGATCAAGGAGATGCCGCAGAAGATTCCACGTCTGCCTCGTGCCTAGATTGCCATTCAAATTTTCACAGATATGGCTCCACTGCTGTCTCGCTAGTTCTGCGGTGTGGTGTTGAATTTCTTTCGTGAGTGTGACGATCCTGTTTCTAAGCTTTTTGTTATATTTTTGCTTAAGCCATCTTTTTTCTAGACTGCCTTGCCTCCCACATGTGCGTAAGTCGGCTGTCAAACGTATTTACGCCTAAGTCATGTACTAGTTCCTTAGTGGCCTTTCCCACATCCGATAGGAGGGTCTGTGTCCAGTGTTCTAAGTCTATGATTGGTTCGTTGTTTTGGTCGCGGATAGTCCTAAGTTTGTCCCAGTCGGTGATTTTGTTTTTTTCTGGGTTGGGGTTTGAGATTGGCAATGATGATTTTAGACATTATGATATAATGGTCACTTCCCAGATTTTGTCTGGTGTTGTTCCAGCTTAAGTCTGGGAGATTTTGGCCAACCGTTAGGTCCGGGCACGTGTCCCTGGTCACGCTGTTTCCTATCCTAGTAGGTTGCATGGGGTCCGTGTATTGGGTGAGCCCTCTTTGCTGGATAAAATCCATTAGGGCCGTTCCTTTCCTGGATATGGTTGCGTGTCCCCATTGCACGTCTTGAGCGTTGAAGTCGCCCAAAATTAGGGTTGGGTTTTGGCCTGCGATTTGGAGGGTTTTGAGTATAGCGGCTTTCGCTGGTCCAGCCGGTGCCCTGGGGTGGCTGTATGCGTTTAGTACGAACAGAGAAGAGGAGTTTCTTCTGCTAGGCAGAATTTCAATTAATATACAATCGAGATCTACGTTTTCAATCTCGTGGTTAACCACGCTAAGATTTCTATGTACCAACGTAGTGGTTAAAGGCTGTTCTTTGATGTGACATGGCAGAACCGCCCGGTACACTGGCGGTTTTAGTCGAGACATTCTGGTTCTTGAATCGCTATAATATCAGGGTTTTCGGATTGCGATTGAATGTGTAACTGCAGATCTGTTTTTTTGTTGCGCATAGACCTGCAGTTCCACTGCCAAATTGTTACGGTTTTAGGATTGGCCATTTTGCTGGGATAGATCGATTGGCGCCCCTTGAGCTGAAGGGGGAAGCCGGTGTAGAATTTCCTGTAAAACGGTGTCAATTACCCCGAACTTGTGATTTACATCCTGTATGTGTTGTTCGAGTCTTTGTGTTAAAGTATCAACTCTTTGGGTTAGACTATCGAGATTCTGGCTGTGCTCCTCCACTTTTTGTTCGAGTTTTGGGACTCTATCCTCCACTGAGGTATTTCTTACGTCAGCTGCTACTGCTCGTTTTTTGCGAGGTGTTTCTTCCTTGCTAACTACGCTTACTGGGGTTTCGACTGAGGAGGTCACAGAAGTTTCCACAACTTAATTGAGTGACAAAGCGTTTGGTACCTTCAAATTTTGCGCTAATCGCATATTTGTCACGCGCGGAATCTCGCTATCATCCTCACGGTACACAAGCGGAATCATGAGCAGCGTTTTACGACCCGCGCGACATGGCACATCGGCAAAGCGCTCGGATAAAGGTTCAATTTTGAATGAATGCTATTGTTTTTTTGTTTTTTTTTTATGAGGAGGATTCGCACACCTCTTAAGCGTTGCTAGGCAACGCTGGCAGAGCTTGGTGAGAGGGCTGCGCATTTGTCCTTGGCGGTGACGTCACGGCATACGCGAAGCTCGGCTTTGACCCTCGTAGTGAAGCTTTTCGCTTCAAACACCTGCGTGGTTGTTGTTAAGAACTTTATTTTTCCCCCGATGTAGGAGGCCCCCTACTCCCCGCCCCCGGCACGCATGCCTATGGGACGGAGGCCGGGGCCTCTGCGACTACACACAGGCGAAGCGACAGTGTATCTTCGCGGCTTCAGCCGACAGGCGGATAGCTTGCTGCTGGTTGGCGGGGGACTCGCTCCGCGGTAGCAGTTCCCAGGCTTCTCTACTATTTATGTTTCCGTTGACGCCAGGGGAATCAAGGCATTGCCAGATTATATGATCTAGAGTACCCCTTTCTTCGCAGGTTTCGCATTTATCGTCCGTATTTTCCTCCACTTGCTTGTGGAAAAGCCAGACTGGACTTGGGAAAATCCCAGCTTGCAGGCGCCGCCAAGAGACGGCCTCTTTGTTATTAGCGTTCGGTCCGGGGGTGGCAGGGACATTCTGCTAAGTCTGTATTGTTCTAAAATTTCCTTATACCTTTGCAACCTCTCGTCCATCCCATCGCAATCAGGCGGCTCTACGGCTGCCCGGAAGGAGAGAGCTCGAGCTAGCTTGTGCGCCGCCTCATTGCCGGGAGGGATTCGTGCGCGGGGGTCCAAATAATTCGAATCCTTCTTTCACGTTTTCCTTTCTCTAAAATTTTGGCTGCCTCCTTCGAGACCCTCCCTTTTCCAATGTTCCAGACAGCTGTTTTGCTGTCACTAATAACTATGCTGGCTTCCGTTCCAACGCAAGCGAGCGCTATTGCAACTTCCTCAGCCGTGCCTACATTTGGCTACAGACGCGGCGGTGGCGGGTACGCCGCGGCCGTTGATGACCGCAGCCACCGCCGTCCCCGACTTCCCGCTAGCCGCGTCCACGTAGGCGACCTCCCCCGGCTTCATTTTCCCCGCTTTCTTTGCGAGCGTCTCGGCCCTCTTTTGTCTCCTCTCCTTGTTGTACGTAGGGAGCATGGTTTTAGTTAGGGGGGCACTATTATATATTCGCGACACTTTCGTGGAATGTCCACTTTGTCCCTTGTTTCTCTATCTTACTGCAGTCCCACCCAGCCGAGGATGGTTCTGCCCGTGGAGGTTCTGCTCAATCTTTCTAGTTGCGCCATGCGCACAGCTAGCTCCGTCCAATTGTTGTGCATCCCCATTTCGAGAACACCTGGGTCTCTCCTAGTGACGACCCGATGTTGACTAGCCTGGTGAAGCTTCTCGCTTCAAGAAATATATGCAGCCACTGCCAATAGGTATTGAAATTCAGAATATAAGCTGTTATCTATCTCAATCGTCTTTTTCTGCATAGATATCGCAGAGAAAAATCGTTTGATACCATCAGCATGTGTATATGAACAGTGTTCCGTCAGATACGCACCGCCCTGCAAACGCGAATTTTGACCATTTTGAACCACCAAAGATCGATGATTAGACTCCATTATCAAAGTGTAGATTTAGAATTGTAATTTTACGCGGACGAGCTCACCTAATCGTTAGACATCACTCCGGTCTCTCTACCACCATCCATAGGGCCAAATTTTCAGTGTACTGAGACGTATATCAATAAATAAATTAGAGCTCACCACAGGTCAGCGTTCGAGGAAACAGCATTAGCGGTCCAAAGCTGTTCCTCACGAGGTTGTTGCTGTGTCTCACCACTGGCCAGCGTTCGAGGAAACAGCATTAGCTGTCCAAAGCTGTTCCTCACGAGGTTGTCTGCCGTGGACATTCATCTATCGCTCCGGACCCGGTGTGGTGATTTCCAGACGAAGGCAAGCAAAGTTTGATGATTTCTCAACAAATGTTTTTTGGCCGCAACAGCTGCGACAGCTAAGCCTATCAGCTGCCTCGCGACATCAGCGCGTTCACGCGCAGAGGCGGTGGCGACGTCGCGTCCCGTCCAGCCCAACCACGCCTTGACTATGCCCTACACTGTGGAAAGCACCGACATTACTGCCGCGGAGTTATCCAATGGCTCATGGATGGCGTTCGAGATGCAACGCCGATACCGAAGACCATCTCTGCCCCAGAAACAATCTGCCGACGGCCAGACGCCAGCCACGACAACGACTCCACCGAAACCGCGGCCACGCGGACGCCCTCCATCTTTGACCAAAAACGTCCTCTTCCCCGCCTTCCCTCGGAACACCTCAAGGTCGTCCTCCGCCCACAGGGCACACTGAACTTCCACGCCGTAGGCTCCGCACGACTTGCGCTTGCTACCTACGCAGCCGCCAACGTCGACCACCGACTAGCGGTTACTGCCGACCAAGTCCGTATCCACCCTACTAACAACACCATCACAGTGAGCACGCCCGACAATGTCCGTGCCGTGTCTCACGCCAAGATCGGCACCATTACCATCAACAAAACAGTAGTCCCGGTTGCTGCCTACGCCGCAGCCCCAGACAATTCCGTACGGGGGATTTCGTACCGAGCCTAGAGTCACGAAAACGATGCCGAGATCCTGGCTGAGCTCCGCGCTCGTAATGCCGATCTCCCCATCGTTGCTGCGCGTCGAATGGGCAAGAGGCAGCACTTCTTCGTGACGTTCGCCAACACCGAGCTGCCCCGATACATGCGGTACTTGGGGTTTACTTTCGAATTCTTCCTTTTGAAATCTCGCCCGGAGGCGTGCTTCAACTGTCGCAAGCTGGGGCAGCGAGCGAACGCGTGCCCCCAACCACGAATACCTACTTGCATCCGCTGCGGCGTCGCCCACGAGTGCCTACCAGCCGGCCAACCACCTACCTGTCATGCCATGTGCATCGTATGTAAAGGCTCACATCAAACAGACAGCAGAAGCTGCAAATACCGCTTCGGGCCTAGCCACAAGCCCAAATCCTCACAATCCCCCACGGACACTTCCACTGATTCAGGAACTTCGCTAAGCGGCCGCCAGTCCCGTCCCCGAGAACGCGGCCACCAACAACCACCCCCAAGGGATGAATCCTTCCCGCCACTGCAAAGCAGCAGTCCCCCAACTGACCCAGCCACAAGCAAACCACTTCAGCCTCAGGAACCAAGGGATGACTTTTTCCCCCTCTACGTGGACGCAGTGGGAGCAGAGATAGGAGCAGGTCGTCGTCACAGAGACGCAGCTCGCGGACCAACTCCAACTGTGGAGAAGGAAGAACTGCCAAACATTTGGCATGGAAGACGCCACTTACAGGCGACAAGCAACGCCGAGCGCCCTACCCACAGGTAAGAGAGCTGGCACAGTTAGTCCGACAACTGCAACAACAGTTAGCTCAGTCTAACGCACAAATCAAACAGCTAGAAACTGCAAATGCGTAATCAGAAAATGAAAATTTGTCTGTGGCTTGCACTCATGTTGACGTCACACGCAATGCAAGTCACACGATCAAAGCCGCCGTAACAAACGAAAGGCCCCTTTGGTACCTCGGCCAGATACAGATGACTTAGTAGTTATGAAGAGAGATTTGCAAAAATAGACCAACGAATCGCCAAGGTGGAGGAAACTGTCCAGAAATTATTACCACAGCTTGACAAAGTAGCTGACACAATGGCAAAGTTTCCAACTACTTTCGAAACTGTCCTAGCTAAACTCGACACGCTTACAACCAGGGTTAACGCACTAGCATCCCCTAGCAACCTGGTGATGACATCTCCAACGCCAAATGCAGGCTCTTTGCCTCCCGCCCACCCCGCGTCCTCACGCCCAGCTGACAGCGCTTCAGAGCGTCCGTCCCCCAGCAGCATTATCAGACCCAGCATATTGCAACCCGCGCGAGCGGAACCTCACCCGCGCGATGACTAGTACACCTTTTATAGTGTGGCAATGGAACTGCAGGGGATTCCGAGCCAAGCGTAAGGCTCTGTAATATGCAGTTTTGACCCAAACAAACAGACCGGCAGTCATAGCACTTCAAGAGACGAATACAGAAGCAAAGCTTGCAGGGTATACAGCATACAATGAGAACGTGTCGGCTGAGCGCCGGCCGATCACAGCTACACTTGTACACCGTAATCTAACTACAAACCAACTAGATTTGGAAACATCGGAGGTCTCTCATACATTTATACAAAACCTACCGAACAAACGAACACAATCTCCCCTTTACATTCTAAACGGATATAGTCCACCTAAAGACAACAGCACGAAAATAGCCACACACTTCCGTAAGGTTCATGTAGCCACTCATAATGGAATGTTGCTGACTGTTGGAGACTTTAACGCACCCCATGCAGAACGGGGCTACTCAGTTAGCAGTAGAAAGGGAAATAAATTATGGAAGACAGCTCGGACGCTAGGGCATACCTTACTCGTCGACCGTGATAAAACTACGCTCATTGGTAACAAACCAGGTATACGTGCCCTGACCTTACCTTTGCCAGAAATATCCCCGATGCAAGATGGAAAAATCTAAATAGAAACGTAGGAAGCGACCACTATGTACTATGTACCACTTTTCGAGCCACGCATTGCAAAATGCGTCGCCAGGAAGGGAAGTACACGTACTGGGACGCCTTTAGATATGTCCGCTCGCAAAGGCCAGCGGAAGGTATAGTAGATTTAAGACAAGACGCCACAAATATTTCAAAAACTGTTACCCTGGAGAACAGCAGGCCCAGCCCGGACGATAAGCTAGCGCACATGATTGAAGCGCAAGGAAGTATCCATGCTCGATGGCGTAAAAATAACCACAACTGACGTTTAAAAATTCGGCTAACCCGGCTTGGAAACGAAATCTATTCTTACTCGTGGGAACCTAGCCGAGAACAGTGGCACCAGACTTGCGGCCGCCTTAATGGGCAACTGGGCAACAAGAACACGTTGTTTTTACTTAGACATTTACTGGATCCTACGAGAACTAAGGCCGAATCCCACAAGAACCTACATGGGATCTCGCAATCTTTCCAAGGTACCGACAAAGAGCTCATGACCACATTAAAAGATAAATACATTATCACCTCCCAGGATATACCCACGCCATGATGGGTACTCAGGATTGGATAATCCTCAAATGGATAGCGTCTTTACCGTAGCAGAGATCATAGCTGTTCTTAACCAAATTACCACCTCGGCACCGGGGGAAGACTGCATCAGCAATAGGATGTTGCGCAATTTAGAAGACCAGTCAGTAGAGGCTCTTACGGACCTCTTCAACAGGTGCTAGACAGAGGGCAGCGTCCCTGAGGAATGAAAGCACGCTAAAATTATTTTCGTACCTAAACCGGGCAAACGACTCGAGATGGGGAACCGCCGCTCAATCTCGCTAACGTCATGTCTCGGGAAGGCAATGGAACCCGTTGTCTTAAACAGGCTCCTTATGCACACCGATCCGGAAGGCTCGTTTCCCCCGTCAATGATTGGATTTCGAGCAGGTCTTTCGACTCAGGACATCATGTGGCAAATTAAACAAGACATTCTAAATTCAAATCGCATAAGAGCCAGGCGGACCATCCTGGGACTCGATGTGAGTAAGGCCTTCGACAATCTGTCACACGCTTGCATCCTCACGTACCTCTCACAGATAAACGTAGGCCAACGGACATACAATTACATCGCTGCCTTTCTGAATGCGCGTACGTCTACGCTCCATTTCGTTGACAAAACTAGCGACAAAATTACACTAGGGACGAGAGGAACACCGCAAGGTGCCGTATTTTCACCTTTTCTCTTCAACATCGCTATGAGCGGCCTCCCGCGTCTGTTGGATGATATCCCACACATACATTATTCTATATACGCCGACATCGCCATATGGACCAATGTTTGATCCGATGGAGAGATTACAGAGTCATTACAACGAGCTACCGAAACGGTAGCCTTACGTGCAGGAAAACGGCCTTAACTGTTAACCGGCTAAATCAGAACTATTAATAAGGAACAAACAAGCTTCACAGGCAGAACCAGATTCTCGAGAACCTATCCAGTTACACATTGACAACCATCCGATACCCCCGGTAGCTACGATCAGAGTTCACGGAATGTTGATGCAGAATAATACGCAGAACACAATCTATACGCCGGCTACGAGTCACGGCGCACCGGATAGGTGGGCTGGTGAGACGCATTGCCACATGCCACAGGGGTATGAGAGAAGCCGACCTGTGCAGGATCATTCTAGCCTTCATGATAATCAGGATCATGTGCACGTTCCCGTACTATCATTTGCGTCGTAGGGAAAGATGCATTTACTAGCATAATTAGAACAGCATACAAAGTGGCCCTTGTCTTGCCAGTATACGCTAACTCAGATCGACTACTGCAGTTGTGCAATTTTAACACGCTACCTGAACTAATTGAAGCCTATAGGACAGCACAAGTGACTCGCTTGTCACGCAGCCTTCCAGGACGCGTAATTCTCGACGAGCTCCCCATACACCCCAATGAGGAGGTGTGCGCAACATCCTATTTATCGGCTGACATTACTAGTAGACTTACTGTTAAACCAATAGCCAAAAGCATGCTATCAGGCAGACATGATGCCCGCAGGAAGGCAAGGGCACACACCCTTGAGAAACAGTACGAGGATCATCCACAAGCAGTGTACGTGGATTCAGCTCAACACATCAGAAACGGAGCATGCGTGGCATATATGGCCACTCCAAAGTCAACCTTCATTAACGCTATAACATTTGATGCTAGCTCCATATGCAAGGCAGAGGAAGCAGCTATCGCACTGGCTATCGCGGAGCCCCGCACCAAAACTAATTTAAGTGACTCAAAGAGCGCTGTTCAAAATTTCGCCGAATATTTTGCAAGCGCACTCGCGGTGCGAAGTCTCCGCAACCGATGTCTCGATCAAATTATCAATCCCGGATGGGTTCCGGCTCACGCGGGTAACTCCGGAAACGAAGGGGTCGACCATCTAACCCGAGGCTTAACCAACCGGGAGACGGGAGATCTATCGGAAACGGACGCGCCTGTCGAGGCACCGCGCACATACGCGGAGATAAACATTTATCGCGAGCTAAGATGCACGTACCCACCCCTCACCCCGATCTGGATCGGGTGAAAGCCACTACACTCAGACGTCTACAAACAAAGGCCATTCTTAGCCCCTACCGACTATCGTTAATTACGAGCGGAGAATTCAACCCTGCATGCCCGCACTGTGGTGACGGGACGCACACCACTCAAGACCATATACTGTGGGAATGCGCCAGCAATCCCCCTTCGACAACGCTCTTGCTAGCTCCCTCAGCGGAGGAATGGGACAACCTCTTGGCCAGCCCAAGAAAACTACTTAACTGGCCCTCGTCACGCGAGCTCAAGAGGTTGTCCCCGACTGAAAGCCACCCTATACTCGCCCCAGCCCGAAATAATTCCTTTCGTTTTGTGGCAATAAAAGTTGTTACCACCACCTACGCGAACGGTAGGGGACGTGTTTCAGTAGCAACTAGAGAAGACGGGGGCTCGGTAGTTTGCTGCAGCACCTTAAATTCGACCACAACGGAGGCGGAAGAGGTGGCCATCGCGCTAGCTCTAACACAACAACAGGTCAAAATTTAGTTACAGACTCGAAATCAGCGATTAGAAACTTTGACGCGGGCCGCATTTCGTCCATAGCAGCAAGAGTGTTGGCCAGTGGTTCACCCCAGGCAGAGCAGGTAGCGCCCATTTGGACACCGGCGCACCAGGTGTTGAGGGGGAATGAGAAAGCGCACGTACTGGCCCGATGATTAGCTACATTCCGGGATCCCAGTGACGACTTATGCGCAACCCCGTACCCTTTGCGCGATGAGGAGCCCCTGCAGTTCGACGATGACCTTAACACCTACCAAGATATCCTAAATCATTACAAATTAGGCAGATCAGTACTACCAAAAGCGTGTAAGCAACTCACCAAAAGCGAGGAGGTTATGTGGCGTAAGCTACAGACTGGAGTATTCCCGAACCCCCAGCTTTACAGCAAGTGGCACCCGGAAATTTTTAGCCCCAGGTGCAAACGTTGCAATGGCATAGCGGACATGATCCATATGATATGGACGTGTCCTAGATTTGAGAACCTGACCGAACAGATGAGTCCTGGGAGGCACTACTTCGCAAGCAGGACGAAAAAGGGCAACGAGAAGTCATCCGTCTTGCCCTGACCGCTGCTAAGGTCCAAGGGATCCAGGTCGACGGCTGAGGGGGAGGACATGGTTGGGACAGAGCTTCGCCTCGGATCCTCACCAACCTTTTGACGGGTGCAATAAATGTTTTCTCTCTCTCTCTCTACCACTACCTGTTGGGGGTGGTGCAGTGGTAAGACGCCCGACTACTGTGCCGGAGTACCCAGATTCGAACCCGATCTCGGCGGCTGCGTTTCGATGGAGGCGAAACGAAGAGGCGTCCATGTGCTGTGCGATGTCAGCGCACGTTAAAGATCCCCAGGTGGTCGAAATTACTCCGTAGCCCTCCACTACGGCTCCTCTTTCTCTCTTTCCACTTTCATTCCTACCTTCCTCACTTCCCTTATGGCGCGGTTGAGGTGTCCACAGAAAACAAGTCAGTCAGTTACCGCGCCTTTCCTTTCCTATAATTCAATCAATTCAATCAATCAGGCAGAAGGAAAGCCCCGCCGGGGTGGTGCAGTGGTAAGACGCCCGACTACTGTGCCGGAGTACCCGGGCTCGAACCCGACCTTGGCGGCTGCGTTTCGATGGAGGCGAAACAAAGAGGCGTCCGTGTGCTGTGGGATGTCAGCACACGTTAAAGATCCCCAGGTGGTCGAAATTACCCCGTAGTCCTCAACTACGGCTCCTCTTTCTCTCTTTCCACTTGCACTTCCACCTTCCTCCCTTCCCTCACGGCGCGGTTGCGGTGTCCACAGAAAACAAGTGAGACAGTTACCGCGCCTTTCCCTTCCTATAAATAAATCAGTTTTAGGAAGAAGGAAAAGAAAATTCACGGGCTTGCTGCTGCTGGCTGTGTAGCTGGGGTGCCTCCGCTGCCTCGTGCGGACAGAGGAAAAAAAATTTATAGTAAAGTAAAGGCACGGTAACTGTCTCACTTGCTTTTTGTGGCCACCTCAACCGCGCCGTAAGGGAAGGGAGGAAGGTGGGAGTGAAGGTGGAACGAGAGAAAGAGGAGCCATGGTCGAGGGCTACTGAGTAATTTCGACCACCTGGAGATCTTTAACGTGCGCTGACATCGCACAGCACACGGACGCCTCTTTGTTTCCCCTCCATCGAAACGCAGCCGCCGAGGTCGGGTTCGAACCCGGGTACAGCGGGCACATACATTTTTTGAGCTAACACAGCAAGCACGCTTTGCCCGTCGACTCTACCCACCTCCCCACTCCCAGCTGTCTCACTCACAACAAATCCTTTCGAGGCGTCTTCAAACCCGAACGCTTCTCACCCCTCAACGCCTATCCTACTAATCGACCCGTTTCCCCTGAGTGCAGCACTCTCTGTGGAGAGTTGCACGCCACCTTGGACCACATTCTTTTCGGGTGCTCTGCCGATCCTGCCCCGCAGCGACAGCCCGCCATCGGATCATGGGAGGAATGGGAGGCCCTCCTTACGTCGCAGGACCTGGACATCCAACTTCGCTGTGTGGACCGGGGTGCCAGTGCCATGGCCCTACGCACGGTGTTAGAAGTACTTCATGGCCCTACGTGACCTGGACACATGCGCGTAATGTGAGGGCCGTGCTGTGGCCCTGAGCCCTTGAAAGGACAAACTCGCTCATGAAATTGTTTTTCCTCCTCCTCCTCCTCCAGCACAGTAGTCGGGCGTCTTACAACTGCACCACTGATTTATTTGTACGGATTTATTTACAGGAAGGGAAAGGCGCGGTAACTGTCTCACTTGTTTTCTGTGTACACCGCAACCGCGCCGTAAGGGAAGGGAGGAAGGTAGGAGTGTAAGTGGAAAGAGAGAAAGAGGAGCCGTAGTGGAGGGCTACGGAGTAATTTCGACCACCTGGGGATCTTTAACGTGCGCTGACATCGCACAGCACACGGACGCCTCTTCGTTTCGCCTCCATCGAAACGCAGCCGTCGAGGTCGGGTTCGAACCCGGGTACTCCGGCACAGTAGTCGGGCGTCTTACCACTGCACCACCCCGGCGGGGCACACACAAGTAGAGCAGAAATCAATAGAAGAGGGAAAGATGTGCGCCGCAACAGCCGTCGTCCATCACCTAAGCGGTGGCGGGAGCAATGACGGCTTACAACAGATAAACATTTCAGTGGCTGGCTAGTCCCCGCCAAAAGCTGCGTTTACCTACCGTCCCAGCCCCGTAGGGCCAGGAACAGCCCGTTCCTCACGAGGCAAGTTTGATTTGGTTTGGGTTGGTTTGTGGGGTTTAACGTCCCAAAGCGGCTCAGGCTATGAGACGCCCTAGTGGAGGACTAAGGAAATTTCGACAACCTGTGATTCTTTCACCCCTATTTCACCCCTAGTTTACAAATTCTGATAGTAACATACTGAACACGTAACTACAACTTGTCCTGCGCCAGGAGCTTCCTCCTGCTGCTGCTGGTTCGCCCGTCATACCCACCGCTGTAGTGCAGTGGTTAAGGCGCTTGGTTACTTAACTCGATTACCCGGGTGGTGGTGGTGGTAGTGACAAACGTTTATTGATCCAAAAGAGGTGAATGTATGCATCGGCCGGATCTATGAACATCCAGCCCTTACAGATACTGGTTGGGGTCCCTAGTACGGGACCCCAGTGGCGTCGGCCGCTGCCTGGGCTCGCTCGACCAAGGCCTTTTGTGCCTGCAGGTCATAGCAGCCGAGCAGGGTCGCCTCCCAGTCCTCCCGAGTGGGGTTGGGGTGAGGAGGAACAGCTGGGTTGGAGGGGCAAGCTCACACCATGTGGTACGGTTCGAACCCGATCTCGGCAGACGCTTTTCGATGCACGCTGAAAGCAAAAGACATCTATGCGCGGTGCGATGTCTGTGAACAATCCCCAGGTGGTCTAAATTATTCCGGAGCCCTTAACAACCAGTACCTTTTTTGTCTTCTTTGACTTCCTCCCTTTCCTTACGGCACAGCACAGGGCCGTCTGTCACACAGAATTGTGACAGATACATGGGCCTTTCCTCTAAACAAACCCCAGTCGCGGTTGTAATGACCAGAGGTCATCGGTACGACTACGTCACAGATTTTAAAGCTCGACTCGACTAGCAGTTCTGTTGTTGTGGTTGTAGGAAGAAGGAAAAGAAAATGCATGGGCCTGCTATTGGCTCTGTAGCTGAACCAGCTCCCCTGCCTCGTGCGGCAGAAGAAAAAATATAGAATGTGAAGAGGAAGAAGTGCACAAGGAAATGCCAGTCAGTGGCATCGTGATCGCTGCGCGTGCTGGATCTGACTGTGTTCGCTGCCGCTGTGTTCGCCGCTGATCTGCTCAGTCCTGCTGATCAAGTCCTGTTGGTCTACTGAATAAACCCCCCATTCTTACATTTGGTGGAGGTGCTGGGTAAGATCTATCCTCTTGCCCTGGAACTCCGCAGCCGTACATTACCATCTTCTGCGATGCCTGCGGACGTCAACCACCAAGCTGTACAAGTTGGCTCGGCCATCATCTGTCCTGGCTCCCTCCGCCAGCGAGACCCCGCAATCTTCAGCGGCACTGACGACCACGATGTCGAGGACTGGCTCACATCCTATGAACGAGTGAGCGTTTACAACAAATGGGACGCGGAAACAAAGTTAAGCAACGTCATTTTCTATCTCACCGGCGTAGCAAACCTATGGTTTCGAAACCATGAAGCGGACATTCCATCATGGTCCGCGTTTAAAGCTAGCTTCTCTGAAGTTTTCGGCCGACCAGCTGTGAGGAAACTCCGCGCTGAACAGCGCTTGCGTACGCGGTCTCAGCAAGTTGGCGAAAATTTCACGAGCTATATCGAGGACGTCGTCGACTTGTGAAAGCGCGTTAACCCACACATGTCAGAGGCCGCGAAGATCAAGCACATTCTGCAAGGCATCGATGACGATGCCTTTCATATGCTGTCGGCTCGAGATATCCGCACCGTCGCGGAAGTGGTTACACTGTGTCAAAGTTTTGATGAACTGCGGAAACAAAGGGCCATAATTCGCGCGAACACCATGCACTCGGAGTCCCTTGCTGGCCTGACAGATGCAGGCGAACATTCTACTCTCCTGCCACAAATTAAGACCTTCATTCGGGAAGAAGTTGCTCGACAGCTCTCCCTTATATCCTGCCATCAAGAACCTTCCTCGCACCTAGCTCCCAGTTTGCGCCACATTATTCAAGAACAGGTAGCTGAATCTCTTCCTCCAGCCCCTCAACCCATGCCTGTTACAGCGCCGTTAACATATGCGGCTGTTGCGGCCGGACCGCCACCTACATATGCTCCACCGCCACCTGCCTACGTTCAGAAACCTCCTGCGCCTGCGCGAGAACCTGTGCAGTTTATGCGACCGGCTCCAAGACCACGTAATCCCTGGCGCACGACGGATAACCGGCCAATTTGTTACACTTGCGGGCTTGCTGGACACATTTCTCGTTATTGCCGCAACCGTCTCCCGGTGTCGGCACCACCTACTGATGGTTCTGCATACTGGTCTCCGACGCCTCAGTATTCCTCGCCTACTGAGCCTCCAGCCCGCCCTCATTTCTCCACAGACCGCTCAGCCATGTCCGACCGCCGTTCACCGTCGTCACGACGCCGCTCTATCTCTCCGATACGACGTCGACAGAACGCTTCACATGAGGAAAACTAGAGGCCGCAGTTCCTGAGGCGAGAACTGCGACCCAGTAGAACTTCCCAAGTCCTCATCTGTCGCCGACAAACATAATTGTTTTCGTCGAGGGTGTTGCTGTCATGGCTCTAATTGACACTGGTGCTGCGATTTCGGTAATGGACGCAAAACTACGTCGCACTTTAAAGAAAGTGAAGACGCCAATTGCGGGACTTTCGTTGCGAACGACCAGCGGTCAGCATATCAAGCCTTTAGCAGCGTGCACCGCTCGAGTAGTTATCCAGAATTCCCTTTATACGATTGAGTTCGTCGTGCTGCCAAGTTGCTCGCACGCTGTAATTTTAGGCTGGGATTTCCTGTCGCGCCATGCTGCTATTATTGATTGTGCTCGAGCTGAAGTGGGGTTCTCGACTTTTCCCGATGCCTTACCAGACGCTGATCAATCAAATTCCAGTGCTAAAGCCCTCGTCGCCGAAGATATCGACCTTCCTCCCTGCTCTTCAGTGCTTGTTCGTGTCGCTTGTGCATCTATTAGCGATGACACCGTTCTCTTCACACCAGCCCATACTTTCCTGCGCCGCAAGTGTCTTCCATTGCCCTACGCAGTGCTCGCTATTTCCACTGGCCTTTCCATGTTATGGGTCTCTAACCCATTTAACTCCCCTACTGCTTTGCGCCATGGCGAATGCCTCGGAAGTATCCAGCCAATCGCATCCCTTCTGATCTCTGAGGAACCTGACGACGCGCCGCACTGTGCCGTGACTGCGCTCAGCCCCCCTTCACCTGCGCCCGCTCCCCCCTCTACAGACTTGTTCCTCCGTTCCATCGATGCCGATCTTCCCCCAGAGCAGCGCACTCAGCTTTTGAACCTACTACATCACTTTCGCTCCTCCTTCGAGAATGTAAGAAGGGGGGATTTATTCAGTATACCAACAGGACTTGATCAGCAGGACTGAGCAGATCAGCGGCGAACACAGCGGCAGCGAACACAGTCAGATCCAGCACGCGCAGCGATCACGATGCCACTGACTGGCATTTCCTTGTGCACTTCTTAAGTTAAGTTAAATTGGTTCACAGGAAGGAAAAGGCGCAGTAACTGTCACACTTGCTCTGTGGACACCCGAACCGCGCCGTAAGGGAAGGGAGGGAGGTGGGAATGAAAGTGGAAAGAGAGAAAGAGGAGCCGTAGTGGAGGGCTACGGAGTAATTTCGACCACCTGGGGATCTTTAACGTGCGCTGACATCGCACAGCACACGGACGCCACTTCGTTTCGCCTCCATAGAAACGCAGCCGCCGAGGCCGGGATTCGATCCCGGGAACTCCGGCACAGTAGTCGGGCGCCTTACCACTGCACCACCCCGGCGGGGCTTGTGCACTGCTTCCTCTTCACAAGAAGAAAAAAAAGAGGGAGAGAAAGACGCGCACCACAACAGCTCTCGTCCACTAGGCAGTGGCGGGAGCACTGATGGCCTACAACCGATAAAATTTTGTGGCAGGCTAGCCCCCGCCGCAAGCAGCGGTGACCTTCCTGTCCCAGCCATATCAGGGCAAGGATCAGCCACCTTTCACCACCTCCCTCCCCTAGTAGTTCTTTGCGCATTAAGCCAATGCACCGTTTCGCACCGGTCCGAACCTCGAACCTTATGGTGGACGCCATCTTGTATTGCTAAGGTGGCACATCACCTTGACGAATATTTTTAAGAGAAATTCGGAGCTCCGGACAAGCCGACAGAAATCGCCCAACGTGAGAATAGCTTATGGTCACAAAAATATGCTTGCGAGAACAGCCTGAAACCCATTCTGTAAAACAACAGTGTGCTGTGGGATGTCGGTGCACGCTAAAGATTCCCTAGTGGTCAAATCCTTCCGCAGTTCTCCACTACCATCTCCTCTTTCTGCCTCTCTACTTTCCCTTACGGCTCGGTTCAGTCAGCGGCATCTAGATAGCGCTGGTTCAGTTTTCTAGAAACGAGTTTGACGCATACTGCGCCTTTCCTTTCCAGCAAAACCAAACCAAACGAGACAAGCGCGAGCACGTATGTACTTTTTGTTCACAGCGTTCTCATAGCGGCAGCGAGATGGCACCCGCGCGCCTACATGCAGAACAGATTATTTTCACGTGCGGACGAACACACGCCCGACAGACAGCAGGGAAAGCTAGTCATCATGCCGGTAAATTAGGTGAGGCTGCCCCGAGACGACGCTGTTCAGTGGCGTTGTTGTTATTGTAGCTGTAGGAAGCAGCAAAAGAAAATGCACAGGCCTGCTACCGGCTCTGTAGCTGAGCCACCATTTACTGATTTATTTATAGGAAGGGAAAGGTGCAGTAACTGTCTCACTTGTTTTCTGTGGACACCGCATCCGTGCCGTAAGGGAAGGGAGGAAGATGGGAGTGAAAGTGGAAAGAGAGAAAGAGAAGCCGTAGTGGAGGGCCACGGAGTAATTCCGACCACCTGGGGATCTTTAACGTGCGCTGACATCGCACAGCACACGACGCCTCTTCGTTTCGCCTCCATCGAAACGCAGCCGCCGAGGTCGGGTTCGAACCCGGGTACTCCGGCACAGTAGTCGGGCGTCTTACCACTGCACCACTCCGGCGGGGCCTGAGCCACCTCCGTTGCCTCGTGCGGACAGAAGAGAG
Source organism: Amblyomma maculatum (assembly GCF_055883805.1). Lineage (NCBI taxonomy): Eukaryota > Metazoa > Arthropoda > Arachnida > Ixodida > Ixodidae > Amblyomma > Amblyomma maculatum. The sequence continues at coordinate 203,913,922 of NC_139347.1, read as the reverse complement.
AAAGTAGAGAAGGAATGAAATAGAAGAGGGAGAGAAAGACGCGCGCCGCAACAGCCGTCGTCCACCACCTAAGCGGTGGTGGGTGCAATGACGGTCTACAAGAGATAAAAAATCGGTGGCTGGCTAGCCCCCGCCGCAAACGGCGTTGACCTATCGATCCTAGACCCATCAGGGCCAGGACCAACCACCCTCAGACTCCCAGCCCCAGTGGCGTCCGCTAGGGTGCCTCTATGCCTTTCGCCTCCGTTTTGAAAGCTCTGGCTGTAGGAAGAAGTCAAAGAAAATGCATGGGCCTGCTACTGGCTCTGTAACTAAGCTCCCTCCGCTGCCTCGTGCAGACAGAAGAGAAAATAAAGAAAAGTACGAGGAAAAGAAAGACGCGCGCCGCAACAACACCAGCCCTCCACCACAGAAGCGGTGGCGGGTGCAATGAGGGTCTACAACAGATGAATGTTCAGTGTCAGGCTCGCCCCCGCCGCAAGCGGCGGACATGAAAGGCATCGAGGTACCCTAGCGTACGCAGCTCGACGCTACGATGCCCAACGTTGACGATGCCTGGGTGCCGTATAGATTTCGTTAACGTAGAAAGACGGGCTAGTTGGTCTTGATAAGTAGAGTGTATATTTTGGCAGCGTAAAATTAAAGACAGGACTAAAGGAGAAAGACAAGAGCGTTTGTCCCTTGTCTTTCTTCTTTAGTCCTGTCTTTAATTTTACGCTGCCAAAATATGCACTCTTACTATAGATTTCGATTCTGCAAATCCTGACCTTGTATATCCAGTTTGCGCTATCATTTCCTGTAGGCGTTGGGTTTATCACGAATTTTGTACGTTTCTAAAGCCAATATCTGCGAAGATACCAAATGTCTGAAATCAGAGGCAATAATAAAAGAAATAAAAGAACGTTGCCCAGCCCGCAACGCCGAAACCACCACAGACCTAAACCGATATAAAATAAAAGATGCGGCAAAAACTTTTGCACTGCAGAAAAGAAATAAAAAAAAAACTGAAAAGAAACAAAAGGGGGAGGGAGAGGGACTGTCCACCAAAGGTATGGAGTAGTTTGAAGACAGCGATAAAATTTATTTCCTTTTTTTTGCAACTATACTCTCTCTTCTTGCATATCAACATTGCGCTCCAATATGTTTATTAACGCGAAAGCATAACTACGTTAGTAGAGGGTTCTGTCCGCCCGCGTCCGCAAAATTGTGTCCGCAGCAGTTGCGAGTAAATGAGAAGTTGTAGAGAATAATGAGTGGTGTCAATCGATAGAGGCTGACGTAATTCTGCTGCCAAAGAACTAATTAGGCCAATAATTTAATTATGAAATGATTTAGAGGCCAAAAATGTAAACGTCGCAAAAGTTGTAATTGAGAAGTGGTAGAGGTTAATGAGTGGTGTCAATCGATAGCAAGTAACATAGTGTAATGTTCGAATTAATGATTAGGCCAATAAGATAATTAAGTATTTTATAAAAAAGCAAAACACGCAAAATTGTGTCCGCAGCAGCTGTAATTGAAAAGTCGTAGAGGTTCATGAGTGGTGTCAATCGATAGAGGCTGACGTAATGCTGCTGCCAAAAACTAATTAGGCCAATAAATAAATTATGAAATGATTTAATGGCCAAAAATGTAAACGTCGGCAAAAGTTGTAATTGAGAAGTGGTGGAGGTTAATGAGGTGTCAATCGATAGAAAGTGACAGAGTAATGTCCGAATTAATGATTAAGCCAATAAGATAATTAAGTATTTAATAAAAAAGCAAAACACGCAAAATTGTGTCCGCAGCAGCTGTAATTGAAAAGTCGTAGAGGTTCATGAGTGGTGTCAATCGATAGAGGACCTAATTTGAATTAGTTAAATAATTAACGCAAAAAATGAAACATAAAATGCGAAAATGGTCTCATAAGCGATTAGCTTGGCGCCACATTTGAATGTATCAAATACTATAATAGTTAAATCAGTCAGTTAATGTGGTGTCAAGGACGTGACGTCAGGCAACCTGAAGTCGAGCCAAAAACGGGCGTAGGAAGTAAATGGCGCGCAGTTTCAAATTACCAAAGACTAAAGTAGTTAAGGCAGTCAGTTAGGGGGACGTCAAGGCAGTGACGTCACGTAACCGGAAGCAGACTAAAAAGGGCATATGAAGGAATTGGTGCACAATTTGAAAGTACCAAGGACTAAAATGAAAAAAAAAAATAAAAGCGCACTTCAGAATCTGGTAACGCGAAAGTACTGGCATTATGGCAACGCGAAAGTACTGATGCTGCTGTTGGTATCTTTTGGTTTCTTCTAGTTGCTTCTAGGTGCTTAATTCACTACTTTACCCATTTTAGTCTTTGATACTTTCAAATTGTGCGCTAATCCCTTAATAAGCCCCTTTTCGGCTCTACTTGTGGTTGCGTGACGTCACATCTTCTACGTCACAATAAATCACTTCTTGTTTATTCATTTTAATCTGTGGTTCTTTCAAATTGTGCGCCAATCTCTTCCTATGCATTTTTCGGCTCTACTTCCGGTTGCGTGACGTCACATCAATTCACTTCTTGAAGACCCATTTTAGTCTTCGGTACTTTCAAATTGCGCGCCAATCCTTTCCTATGCCATTTTCGGCTGTACTTCCGGTGGCGTGACGTCACCTCCTTGATGTCACCCTAATTGTCTGCCCTAATTGATTGCTGCTTTACTGACCAACAACTGTGCCTGCATCGGGGATTACAGCACATATTCGTCCGGCCTGGTAGGTCCAGGGGGGGTTTGGGAACAGTGTCCTGAACTGAGTTGATGGCCCACTTTAGGAATCAGAATAATTCGGTGATTCGCTCTTAGTGGAAAATATTGTAGCGCTCAACATGGGGGGAGCAAGTGAAGTCAGTAAGCAGTCCTTGCTGTTTTTTTATGCTCAAACCATGCTGTGTCTTATAAAAAACTCGCCCAAGAAAATACTGCAAGGGCTAAACCAAACGGGAGCACATGAATACACTCAACTCCTGGGGAGAGTTGGGCCACATTTCGCATAGGAATAAAGTCTAGTGTTGCCCACTTAGTGAGATTGCATGAGGTATGCTGACAGACTGGTAATGACCGCCTTCGGTTGATGTTCCCAATTGTCTTTGGTGCCCCTCCCTCTCATCCTGCGACGAAGTTCAAGGTCAACAACTAACTAGTAGAAACAATTTTGCATTTATAGTGTGGACAATTTGTACAATAACGTAATATAATTTAGGATTTTTAACTAATTCAGGCTCATGTCTCCTCGCATCTCCTTGTGATAGGTTTTGTAGTGCAAGGATTTGTTCTCTAGACATTCTTTTTGATATTGATGAAATGTTATTACAAGTTTCTTACAAATGCATTATTTGCTCTCTGTAGGCCAAACCTTTTTAGATGGGAAGGAAAACGTCCATGACCACTTATTGGTTGTGAAAAGAGGTAGTTCGTTGTGATTTAGGGTTGTTTGAAATACTTCGAATCCACTGAGAGCTATGATTCTGACCCTGTTGTCGCCTGATTATATTCCACTTATATGTTGATTCTTTATACAATGCGCGCCTAATAAACTATTTTTTTACAAGATACTGAATCAATAGGCCTTGAAATCTTGCTTTATTGGTTAATTCTTCAGCGATTTCATTTCCTATTATTCCCTGATGAGCCTTGGTGTAGGTAGTAGAGATTCTGCAAGCAGTTCCTTTATTTAACAGTTTGTGTAATATTTTGGATAAAACATTTGCTGTTGTTGAGATTACATTATCACTGTAAGATTAATAAACTGACTTTTAATCTGATATTGTCATGAGTGATTGCGACCTTTAATACAACTTATTGCTTCTTTAACTGGTATTGTTTCTGCTATAACCTTATTGATATATAAGGAAAGTGTAAATATTCTCAGTCTATAACATCCAAACGTTTGTCGAAGAATATAAATGCCGTTCCCACTGCGTTTCCAAATTCTGATCTATGTGTATATTTTTTTTCGCCTTTATTTTCTTTATTTGTGCAAAAAACAGTACACGAACAGTTGGAAGTAGAGTGAGCAACCCTCTTGTTATATGATATATTACCACGTCCAAGCCTAAGGACGGGGCGATGACATCGACCGCAGGACAGCAGAGTGGCAGCAGGAACCAGCGCGACGGCGGGGATACCCAGAACACCGAAAGAACCGCCCCTTATCAGCGTTTTCTTTCTTCAGAGAATGTTTGCACTTCCTCTTCTTCGGCTACACTGCCTCCCTCCGAAAAGAAGCATCGTCCCGATGCTAAACACAAAATAAATTAGTCGCCGCGCAGAAGCACGCGCATTTGATAGTAGAAGGAAGGGTTCTTGTGGATCACTGGTAATACGCTGCACTACGTGCACAATGTCAGGATGCGAGGAACGATATGACGACGGCTGCGTTGCACTGTGCAGCACCTCGTAATCAACTTCACCGACTCGACGAACAACTGTGTACGGCTCGGAATACCGCTTCATGAGTTTTTCTGAAAGCCCTCGACTGCGAACCGGTGTCTACACCCAAACCTTGTCTCCTGGGTGGAAATTGACGTCATGTCTCCAGAGGGCGTAGTGACGAGCATCGGTACGCTGTCGCTGTCGCATTTGTAGTTTGGCCAGTTGTCGAGCCTCCTCCGAGCGTTCGCATACAGCCGGGCATCATCAGCTACGTCATCTGGCGGTGCGTGAGGCAGCATAGCGTCAAGCATGGTGGTGACTTGCTATCCATGCACCAGCTGGAAGGGGGACATACGGGTGGTCTCCTGGATTGTGGTATTATAAGCGAACGTGACCTGGGGCAGTACCTCGTCCCAGTTCCGATGGTCAACGTCCACGTGCATGGCGATCATATCGGCTATAGTTCTGTTGAGCCTCTCCGTCCAATAGTTTGCTAATGATAAGTTGTGGTTCTGCGGTGGCTGGTGCAGCTTAGACGCAAGATCTCCTGAGTGAGTTGCGCCACAAACGCGGCGCCACGGTCACTAATCAGCACTGCTGGGGCACCGTCAAATGCTCTCGATGAAAAATGCTCTCGATTAAAAATTTGGCTGCCTCAGCAGCCGTTCCTGTCGGTAGTGCGCGGAACTGTTTCTAGAATACGCGAAAGCGTTCTGGTGTATCCTAAATGACCAGCGATAGGATCGCCGTGGCACGCTTCAGTGACCTCACTGCGCTGCTCTTCCAACATGACAAGAAGCCACGATCTCTGGCTGCTGTCAAAATTCTTCTTGTACAGAACACCAGTCCGGATCTTAAATGTAGGGAGAATACGCAGGAAATCCCGAGGTACCGCATCCTCGTCTCCTGCGAGATGCGCCATCAGTTGACGAAGCTGTGGATCATCTCGTTGCCGATCTGCCATATGGTCACGATTCAAGGCCCCAAAGAAGCTGTCTTCCTCATCATCTGCGCCGCCTGGCGATGATCCTACGGTGGCCCGAGACAAGCAGGCAGCATCATGATGTTTCCTTACGGATTTATGCACGATCGGGACTTCGGACTCCTGTAGCCGAAGGCTCCACCTTGCAAGCCGATCCGCGGGATCCTTAAGAGTGGCCACCGAACAGAGCGAATGATGGTCGGTGACCACACGAAACGGGCGGCCGTACAGATAAGGCCTAAACGGGGTTACGGCCCAGATACACTCTTCTTGTTCGGCTTGCGCACGTAATAACACGCCCAGCGCCATCCTGGAATTGTGCAAGCACTGCCCCTAGTCCTTTGTTGCTGGCGTCCGTGTGGAGTTCAGCGTCGGCATTTTGAACGAAGTGGCCTAATATAGGTAGTGGCAAAAGGGCTTGCTTTAGCTGCCTGAACGCTAACTCTTGCTTTTCATACCCCAGAAAGTCGACGCTGTCTTTCGTAAGGTGGATTAGCGGCGCTGCGATCTGGGCGAAGTTGCGAACGAAACGTCTGAAGCGCAGATGACGAAGGCTTCTGACAGTTTTCTTGTCCGACGGTGGTAGGAAGGATGTGACGGCAGCTGTTTTCTCGGGATCTGATTTCACGCCTCTGTGACTGACTATATGCCCAAAAAACTTCAGCTCACCATAACCGAACAGGCACTTCGAAGGCTTGAGTGTGAGTCCGGCGTTCTGTATAGCACGAAGTACCGCTTCGAAGCACACATGATGGCCAGCGAAGGTGCTTGAAAAGATAAAAACGTCATCCAAATAAACTGGACACGTCTGCCACTTCAGTCCGGAAAGCACAATGTCCATGACGCGTTGAAATGTCGCGGGCGCTGCACATAAGCCAAACGGCATCACCTTGAACTCATAAAGGCCATCTAGCGCTATAACCGCGGTCTTCCCGTGGTCTCGCTCATTCACTTCCATCTGCCAGTATCATCATCATCATCAGCCTGACTATACCCACAGCAGGGCGAAGGCCTCTCCCATAGTTCTCCACTTAACCCGGTTCTGTGCTAGCTGCATCCACTTGACCCCTGCGAACTTCTTAATCTCATCCGCCCACCTAAACCTTCTACCGCCCCTGCTACGCTTTCCTTCCCTTGGAATCCAGTTTGTTACTCTAAGCGACAATCGGTTATCCTCTCTTCGCTATCCACTTTTCAAATCAATAGAAGAAAAATAGCGGGCATGATGGAGACGATCGAGTGTGTCGTCGATTCTGGGCAGTGAATATACACCCTTCTTTGCACCTTGTTGAGTCGCCAGTAGTCTACACAGAACTAAAGCGTCCCGTCTTTTTTCTTTACCAGCACTACAGGCGCCACCCACTGACGGTTTGAAGGCTGCATGACATCTTCATGTTGCATTTCCCGCACTTGTTCCTGTATTGCTTCTCATTCCTTCTGGGAAACTCGGTACGGTGGTTGGCGAATCGCGTGGGCCACGCCATCGGCAATAATTCCATGTTTCGCGACAGGCGTCTGGCGAATGCTGAATGTCGTTGAAAAACACCCGCGGTAACGATACAAAAGTTCGAGTAATTCGCTTGTCTGGTACGACTCATGGTTTTTCTTGGTGTCCAGCTGCAAGGGATTTTCCTCGTGCTGTTCGAGGGGAATATTCTTCTCAGGCAACACAACATTCTTGCGAGCGTCGCTTATCTCTTCTATATGGGCTGTAACTGCCCCTTTTGTCACGTGCTGCGGCTCGTTCCTAAAGTTCGTCACGAAGATGTCGGCACGTCCTTCCTGAACATCGGCTTTTCCACTCGCAACACAGATTCCCTTCGGAAGCAACATTTGCACATTTTCTTCCAGAAGGCCTTCGCCACAAGCGGAAGTCTCGGCTCGAACAGGTAGAAATACCGTCGAGAGCGGTGGCAAGTTCACATGCTCGGCATGAACTTTAAGCGCATCTGGGGTGGCTGAAATCTCGACGATGGAGAACGTGCTCGGAGGGTCAACTTACTCTGCCCTACATCGGTGACTGCCCCATATTCACTGAGAAAGTACATTCCGAGAATAACATCCTTGGAGCAATTATCTACGACCAAACATTTAGCGGGGCACGTCTCGCGATGAATTTCGACGCGGGCGGTGCATTTTCAACAAGCACTAAGACGTGACCTCCTGTGGTTCTTATCGGAGGCCCATCCCACTGGGTGGTCAATTCGCGAAGTCGGCGACATAACGTTCCGCTAAATACCGAGTAATCGGCGCCAGTGTAAACGAGTGCTGTGACCACGGGACCGTCGATTATAATGCTTACATTACTATAGGCCGCAAAACCGTTTTCGTTTCCGCGTGTGCCGTAGTCCATGGTGTAAGATGTTAACATACGTGGAGGCTCTTTTTTTCGGCCGAATTCGGCAACGCCACCTCCAGGCGTCGTCATGCTCAGTTTTCCCGAAGCGGAAGAGGAGACAAGCTCTCACGGCGAGATCCGTGAGGAGGCATGGAAGGGCGGCGTGGCGAGTGCTAGCGGGATACACTGTCACCGGTTTGCATCGGCGATGAAGAGGGTCGACGATATTCACGGTCATCGGTTCGCTTCGGGGATGGTGTGCGTCGAAGGTACTCCTGGCTATCTCGGGGTTATTCACCGTAACGAGGTAGTCGGTCGCTCCGGCTGAATCTTCGCAGGCCGAGATCTCGGTATGGGCAGCGGCGGTACATGTGGTCAAATTCTCCACAGTGGAAACACAATGGTCGGCTGTCCGCATTTCTCCAGATGTCAGCCTTTCTTCGTCTCCGCGGCTCCGAGTATGTGTCCTGCTGCGCCACGAATTCCCGGCGTCGAGGCCCAGAATCCGTAACCCGTTGGTACTGGTGAGGTACGGGCGAAGGCCTACGGAGAACGGCAGCATAACTTTCAGCCGGCTGTTTTTCTGCAGCAGCAACCACTGGCCCAGTAGCGATGGCTTCCGGTGTGAGTGTCTGTCGCACTTCCTCACGAACGGCCGCAGCGATGGATACTCGGGAAGGCTGATCATGAGCTGGGAAAAACCCCCTGAGCTCTTCGCGCACGACTTCACGAATGATTTCGCGGATATCAGTGAGGCCAGCACCACTAGGTTCCGACGAGGCAAGGCTCGAAATGTTGGGGTAGGTTACAAGTCGCTGATAGTGGTTTGTTCGCGTGGGCAATGCGCGCTCAATGTGAGTCGCGTCGGCCACAAAACTGGCAACTATAATCGGCGGATCACGTATAAGTCCTCCAAAGGTCTCGTTTCGGACGCCCCTCATCAAGGTGCGCACTTATTTATCCTCCGTAGCCTGTGGGTCCGCGCGAGCGCTTAGGCTCAGAATGTCCTCTACAAAGCTTCTCACACTTTCGGCCGGGCCCTGAATTCGAGCTTGGAGGAGATCTTCGGCGTGCTGTCGCCAGTGCTGTTTCGCAAACCTGCGCACCAATTCGTTCTTGCAGCGCTCCCGAGAGGTCAACGAGGCCTCGTGGTTCTCGAACCAGTACCGTGCCGTTGCCTCCAAAGAGAAGCAGATAGTCTGAAGGCACTGATCGCGGGTCCACCCGTTGTGGCGTGCAATCTGTTCGTAATGTTGAACCCAATCTTCAACATCGTTCAGGCTATCGCCACAAAATGGGGTGAGAGTCCTTGAGGTCACCGGCACGTAGATTATCCGTGCAGCAGCCTCACTGTCGGTTTGCTCCGGTTGAAATGCCATGGTGACGTGACCCTGGCGGTCTTCCTTTCGGTCAAGAGTCCGAATTCCGGAGCTTGGCCTTGCTGACGTCGACTGGAGCGGCTGTCGGGTGCTATAGCAGACTCCAAGGAAATTCGGCGGCCTGGAATTAAGACTGGGCTCGAATTACGTGTAGAGCTGCGCTGCATGGGATTCGTACCTGGCGACTCCACCAAAAGTCACGTCCTAGCCTAAGGACGGGACAATGATAACGACCGCAGGTCAGCAGGGCGGCAGCAGGAGCCAGGGCGACGGCGGGGATACCCAGGACACTGAAAGAATCGCCCGCATCAGCGTCTTCTTTCTTCAATGAACGTTCGTACTTCTTCTTCGGCTACAATGTTAGTGTTGGTATCCTGATGTACAGTCCACCTGAACTTCCCCATAACAATTTCGTTTACTGCGATGTTTTTTTCCTTCCCATTTGAAGACACTGTTGTTATGTAAAATGTCGAATAGGCTGTTTTATTTTTCAGACGCAGAAAGTTAAATTAGATGTTGTTAAAAAGAGGAATGCTTTGAATAGATTCTCAGTTCGTTAATATTTAAGGATTTGATGAGTACCATATAGGGGAATCATATATAGTTACTCTTTCTAAGGCTCTAAAATATTGTCTTAAGTGTTCAGGTGTCATGCTCTATTATTACTAGCAAATTTTGACATGTTTAAGATATTTCCGATTTATATCGTAGTGCGTATATGTTTTAACTAATATATTTTAATTGTTGGTCAAAAACAACACCTAATATATTCAGTTCTTACATCGATTAAAGGGACAGAACACTAGCCAAAATATGTCATGAGATAATGGTGGATATGAAAAGATCGTGTCTCATATATTACAGATCGAGCATTGCAATATCAAAGAAAAGAGTCTTTGCAATTTTAATTTGCCATTGAAAGTCGCATAAAAACAACCGAGGCGCTATCTATCGGCGCAACCCTAGTACTTTCAGTGCAGCCCCCCGCGTGACTACATATTAGCAAAATATCGCTGACCTTCATGCACATTGTTCTTTTTTATTCTAGGAGCGCTTGCCATAATTTATTATATTTTGCATTCTCTGCAGTGCGTCCTTAAATAAAAATCACCCCTGCTTTCGCATCGCGAGAGGTATGCTTTCAGGTTTTGCCACTAGATGGCGCCACAGTGTTTGCAATTTCGGGAATGAAGCAATGACAGTGCCCACTGAAACTCGTCGACGAGGGCGTGCGTTATTGCGTCGTAACAGCACTGAGTGTGAAACTGAACAGGACGTTACTCTACGCAAAAAATGTCGAATTAATGCCTGCGAGTGAAATTTAAATTTGTTGTCGGTACGCCTTTTTTTCGACCACTAGTCGTCATCGCGGTCGCTGCTCATTGTCTCCAGCATCCGGACCACATAAAAGCGGTAGCACGCATTGATCAAAAAATTTCTGGTAAAAATTTTCTACAGCGTTTCTAACAAAATCGTTATGGAATCGAACATTTTAGACATCAATCTTTCCACTGCGGCGAAAAGAAATCGAAACCTAAATTCCAGTGTTCTGTCCCTTTAAGGGTTAGCCATTTCATTTTAGCTTGCGGGGTTAATTTCTCGTAGGCTTTTCCAAGAAGCAAAAATTTACTTTTTTTAAAATTGAAAATAATTCTTATCCATCTCCCCACTATGCGACATTATTTTATCCTAGACATGCATTGACAACTATGGTGATATTGTCCGCAAAGGCTCGAATGTAGAATTGCGTTGATGTACAGTTTTAATAATAGCTCTGGAATAATTAGATACCAGAGGACCGTGCTCAGCGGTGCTCCCATGGTGATTTGTTTTAGTTTGTATTGTAAAGAGCAGTTCAAATAATCATATTTGATTACTCTATTGCATAATATTCCCAATGCTAATCTATGTTTATTTCGGACTATTTTTGATTCGCAAGTAGGGCTGCTATGGATTCTTTATTTATATTGTCACGTAGTAGTGACACGGCCATTGACACCAAAAAAAAAAAACAGAGTTGATCATACATAAAATAACTTTTTATTGGGCTGGCTTACGCCCGCAAAAGAATTCAGCAACTCGGCGGTGGCGATAGCAACAGACGTGCTCGTCGATCGTGGAAAAAAGAATGTCCGTCGCACTCGTCAACTCTCAATTTAAAGGCTGCTCAGAACAATTTAGATAACATCGCAAACAGGTTGTAGCACAACCTGGAACATTGTAGAAACATACGCGAGTGATCGGAATCTTCGAGAGATATCTCGGCGCATCGCTCGCGACAAGGAAAATGATAACGCGTCGTATCGCGATAACGAGCATGAACAAACACGGGGGACAGAGTTGATAAGCCCGCAAGAAAAACAATGATAAGGCCGCATGCCACCGGCTGTCAAACAGGAACAAATAAAGATTTAAACAGTTCGCGGCATTACTCCTCCCTTAAAAAAACATCGTCTCAATGTTGCAAAATAAACAGACATGAATTAACATAAACATTGCAAAGCAAACATGAACGGCCTTTAGCGTGCATAATATGGCTTAAGGCGCACAATACGCACAATTTCTGGATGCACTCGGCGCCGCTGCGATGCTGCCGCGCCGTCGGGAACGATCTCGTAGTTAAATTGTCGTAGTCGATGAAGCACCTTGTAGGGGCCAAAGTATCGGCGTAAAAGCTTTTCGCTCAGTCCGCGGCGGCGAATCGGCGTCCAAACCCAGACATGATCTACCGGTTTGTACTCAGCATCGCGTCGTCATAAGTTCTAACGTCGGGCGTCGGTTCTTTGCTGATCTTTAAAGCGCATTTGAGCGAGTTTTCGGGCTTCCTCTGCGCGACGTCCAGTTTATCCTCATCGGTTACGTGTAGCAGCATTGCGTCAAGCATCGTCGTGGGCTTCCTGCCGTACACAAGGCTGAACAAGGTCGACCTCCTGGACGGCAGAATTATAATCGAAGATGACGTACGGTAGAGTGGCGTCCCATGTCTTGTGCTCGGCGTCGAGGTATATTGCAATTCTATCCACAATAGTTTTGCTGAGACGCTCCGTAAGTCTATTTGTCTGGGGATGGTACGCAGTAGTTCGTCGATGACGTATATTACGGTATTCTAGGATGACTTGCGTCAGCTCTGTCGTAAACGCCGTCCCTCTGTCCGTGATGAGAACTTCTGAGGCGCCATGTCACAAGAGAATTTGTTCGACAAAAAACTTTACGACTTCATCCGCAGTACCATTGGGCAGTGCTTTTGTTTCGGCGTATTTGGGAAGGTAGTTGGTGGCTGCGATGATTCACTTGTTACCCGCAGGTGAAGATGGAAAGGGGCCGAGAAGATCGATCCCAATTTGTTGAAAGGGCAGGTCTGGGGGCGGTATCAGGTTCAGTAACTCAGCTGTCCTGATCGGCGGCGTCTTGCGTCTCTGGCACTCACGGCACGTCTTTACCTAATGGGCAACATCGGCAGGCAGTCGCCGCCACTAGTACTTCTGGATTCGATGCAACGTCCGCGCAAAACCGAGGTGCCCTGCTGTTGGCTGGTCGTGCAATGCATGAAGAATTTTCTGTCTGAGGTTTTTAGGTACTACAAGAAGCTGCGCTGTCTTCTTGAGAGCGAAGGTCTTCTTTACAATGACGTCATTGCTAAAGACAAACGTCGACAACTGACGCCTAAACACAGCAGGAGGAGAAGCGGTCTTGCCTTCCAAGTAATCTGCTAGGTCTTTCAGCTGAGGATCTGATCGCTGTTGTTGTGGAAAGATGCTGACTCTTACTGGTCCCAGAAAGGCATCGCCGTCATCGTATTTAGGAGGAGCGTCGACGGGAGCGCGGGAAAAGCAGTCTACATCTAAATGCTTGCGGCCCGACTTATAGACTACTGTAATGCCAAATTCTTGAAGTCGTATGCTCCATCTGGCAAGGCGGCCTGATGGGTCTTTCAAATTAGCCAGTCAGGACAGCGCGTGGTGGTCGCTTACCACCGTGACTGGTCGACCATATATAGGTATGCACGGCACTTACAAATGGGTCAGATGATCGCGAGGCACTCCTTCTCGGTCGTCAAGAAAATGACTTCGGGGACCTGCTAGCGTAGGCGATTACCTTCTCCAGTCCGGCACTCTTCTGAACGACAACGGTTCCTAGGCCCAAGCTGCTTGCGTCGTTTTGAATTTCGGTCTCGGCGCTTTCATCAAAGTGGCCACGCGCAGAAGGGAACTGCAGGCGGCGCCTAAGTTCGTCGAAGGCTACTCCTTGCGGCGCTTCCCATTTAAGAGGTACGTCAGCCTTTGTAAGCTGCTTCAACGGTTCAGCGATGCGCGAAATATTTCTGTCAAATTATCGATAATAAGCGCAGAGCCCAAGGAACCTGCGCACGGCTTTCTTGCCAGCAGGCGGTAGAAATTGTTCGATTACAGCTGTTTACTCCGGGTCTGATCGAGCACCATCCTTGCTAACGATGTGACCTAGGAACCGCAGTTCCTCGTAGGCGAAGTGGCACTTCTCTGGTTTTAACGTTGTCCCGATGATTCGATGGCTTCCAACACTGTCTGAAGCCGCTTCTGGTGTTCTTCAAAGTTTGACGAGAAGCCAACGACATCTTCCAAGCATACCAGGCAAAATTGCCACTTCAAGCCCGCCAGCACAGTGTCCATTACTCGTTGAAACGGAGCTGGTGCGGAGCAGAGGCCAAATGGTATCACCTTGAACTCCAAAAGGCCGTCCGGTGTGATAAGTGCGGTCTTCTTGCGACCTCTTTCGTAGGCCACAGTGTGCCAATATAGGCTCTTCAGGTCCATCGATGACAAATACCTTGCATTGCAGAGCCGGTCCAGTGTGTCGATGCGGGAAAGTGGGTAGACATCCTTCTTAGTTATGCTATTCAAACGGCGGTAATCGACGCAGAAGCGAAGTGTGCCGTCTTTCGTTTTCACCAAAACGACTGGTGCCGCCCAGGGGCTGTTGGATGGCTGGATCGCGTCATCACGCAGCATTTCCTTAACTTGATCGCGTACGGCCTGGCATTCTCATGGCGATACAAGGTAGGGGCTTTGACGTAGCGGTCACGCGATTTCGTCCATGATGATTTCCTAACGGAGTTTGTGCATCTTCTACGCTGAAGAAAACACTCGCTGTAGTTTTCAAGAAGAGTGTGAATCCAGTCTTGTCTGTCTCGGGGGAGCGCTGGGTTAATGTTGAAATCAGACTGCTTTGCTCGGTTGGCTGCATCGTCTTCAAATTGGCTGAGGAGGGCGAAGACTTCTGGAGTTTCCGTTATCACGTCAAGGAAAGCAATTGTCATGCCCTTGTTTAGGTGCTGGTATTCGTCGGTGAATTTCGTAACGAGCACATCAGCTTGTCTATGACGAAAACGGACAATGCCTCTTGCGATGCCAAGTCCTCTATCCAGTAACAACTGAGTGTTACCTTCGACAACCCCTTCAGTGATTTCGACTTCTGTTGTAACCACAGGGACGATGACGCTTGATCGAGGCGGTACGGTCAATTCTCCGTCGAGGACGTTGAGAGCGGCGTGATGTGCCGAAGTTCTCATAGCAGGTATCGCTTTGTCGGTCGAGAGCTTGATTAGTTTGGATCGGAGGTCTATGATCGCTTGACGTTCGTTCAGAAAATTCATGCCCAGAGTCACATCGCGGCAACAGTGCTGTAGGAAGACGAAGCTGGTAGGGTAGGTACGTTCATTTACTTTAACCCTTGCGGTGCATCGCCCCGATGGCGTAATAAGGTTACCACCAGCGGTACTGATTGGCGGCCGTCCCAAGTGGTCCTCATTTTCTTGAGTTGGGCGGCGAAAGCTCCACTGATAACAGATTAGTCGGCACCGGCTTCCTCAAGGACGGTAACTATGCGTCCGCCGACAGAAATCTCAAGGTCACTTGTTCGTGTCCTAGTATTGCCCGTTGCCTTCTGTGTTCGATCTCTGCTGCGTCTTGTGCTGAGGTCGTGGCCTGGGCACACCGTCGTAACGTCGCTGGGCGTCAATGTCAACTTGAAGTCCAGTCGTGATCTCGTCAACGTTGTCGTCCTGTGGATCGGCGATTTAATAGCTGCGTCGTCGTCACTAATCGTCGGCTGTGGAGGATCGCCGTGTTTTTGTCGTGAAGCAACCTCACCTCCAAAGGTTGCTCTATTTAGTTTCCCCTGCGCGGGCTTGGGGACCTTCCGCGCACACTCTCAACGTAGTTACGGCCTGCGAAGCAAAGTGGGCTCTGTAGGGCGTGGGGACTGGACCGACGGTTTGGTGGTGCAATCTCCCCGCTACGCAGATAGTTGTCGATTTCTTGCGGTCGTTCACATGGGTGTGGTCGTGAAGCGTCGACTGGAAATCCGCGGAGACCGATTCGTCGGTACGGGCAGTGGCGCAGAATGTGGCCACCCACACCGCAGTGGAAGCATAATGGCCGGTTGTTTGCTGTCCTCCAGGCGTCGCACTTCCTGGGGCTTGGGGGGTCGTTGGTAGGCTTGGCGGGCGGGAGCCAAGGGGCGGCTTTCAGGAACAGGACGGTAGCAGCGAGGACTTGGAAAGTCATCACGTCGGCGCGCAGGGCGACGTAATACAGCAGCGTAGTTCATCGCTGCTGCCTATTGTGCTGGAACAGTCGCAGCCATCACTTGAGGAACGGACGGCGCCTGTTGGACGTCTTCACGGATGACGACCGCTAGCGTCGCCACCTGGGGTTGTTGTGATGATGGCAGCAATCGGCGGTGCTTCTATCGCACGATCTTCAGGATGAGTTCCCGAAGGTTCTCTCCGCTTGCAGATGCACTGGGGTAGTGGCTTGAGCATTCCGGCTGAAGTGGTCGCTCATAGTGGCGCATCCGGGTGTCCAGCGTCTTCTCGATGGACGATGCTTCCCTTTCAAATTCGTCCTCAGTTTTCGGCGGGTTCTGGAGAAGTCCTGCAGAAAGCGACTCTTCACCGCCTCGAATTAATAATTTCACTCTCTCACCTTCAGTCATGTTAGGACCGGGGCGGCGAAACAGGCGCTACATCGCCTCTACGTATACCAGGACGGGCCCGTTTGGGAGTTGAAGTCTTGATTGGGGGAGGGCCTGAGATTGTTCCTTTCGGACAGAACTTGCAAAGGCCATCAAAAACTCTGCTTTGAATATCTCTCGATCCTCTAAAGAAGTCTCGTGATTTTGGAACCAAACTCGGGCATTTCCTTGAAGAACAAAGTAGGCTTCCCTTAGTTTCGCAGCGTTGTTCCAGCCGTTCAATTCTGCCACACGGTCGAAAGGTCCATCCAGTCTTCCGAATCTTCGTCCGGTCGTTCATAGAAGCAGGGGGGGGCTCACGGGGTTGGACGAAACCAACCGGTGCTGTAGGCTGGGCCATTGTCAGCGTCAATGCCTTCCGAGATCGAATATGGTCCGGCGCAGACCGTGCTCAGGTTGGAGCCGTTGAAGCCGGCGAGTGGTTCGGTGGCCTGTTGGCTGGTCCTCCAGGGTAACGGGAACAAGTTTGGGGTCTTCGCTTGAAGGATGAAAATCAGCACCTCCACGAGCTGTCACGTAGTAGCGGCAAGGCCTTTGACACCAAAGGAAGACACAGGCATGATGGTACTGAAATTAACTCTTTATTGGGCTGACTTGCGCCCGCAAAAGAACTAAGCAACTCGTCGGCGATAGCAACAAACGTGCTTGTCGATTTTCGAAAAAAGAATGCCCGTCGGACTCGTCAACGCTGAATTTAAAGGCTGCTCAAAACAATCTAGATAATGTCGCAAACTGCTAGTAACACAACCTGGAGCATTGTAGAAACATACGCGAGTGGTCAGAATCTTCGAGACAGATCTCGGCGCATCGCTGGTGACAAAGAAAATGAAAACGCGTCGTATTGCGACAACGAGCATGAACAAACACGGGATACAGAATTGATAAGCGAGCCGGAATAACAACGATAAGGCCGCATGCCAGAGGCTGTCAAACGGCAGAAATAAAGATTTAAACAGTGCGCGGCAATATGGTTAAATGCATTCTTTTTGTCGAAATATATCATAAAAACTTTCTTACATTTTTCCTCTACTGTTTGATATTTTCTTTAAAGAAACGTGATGCCATAGTAGCAAAGGTATTGTGCTTAAATCAGAATTGGGTTTTGGTTGTAGATGGCTTTTAACTAGAAAGATATCATTCATATTGTTTGATGTCTTGTGCAGTATCTTACCAAAGGTAGGATTTCTCACTGTGGCCCTAAACGTATTCGGTTAGATTTCTTCTTTATCTATTGGGATTAATAGGACTGATGAGATCTTGTACATTTCTGGGAAACGATAGTCGGAGGCGACAGCTGAGGAAAAACGCTTTGTTTGTATAAAGCATGGCTTGAATGAATGTCGTTCGTAGAACGTCTGGCGACGGTGCAATAAATGTTTTGTGTGATGATACTATTAAATCGACGCGGTTTTAAATATATACTCTAGAGACTCCAGCTCCGAACTTGAAGTTTGCACTTGTACTGGTTTCTGTTCTTATGATTACAATTGCTTCATTAACCTTATTTACTGCCAGTGCATATAGCAAAAAAAGGTTTATGTTCTTGCATAGTTCCAGAGAACACGTTGCGTGATTTGAATTCAGCTGCACTGAGAATGTCATATTTCTGTGTTGCTTCTTTATATAATCTGCGGTACGCGTCCTTTCAATTATTTGCTCTTTAATAGTGTCACGTCGTTCTCAAGGAAAGGCACACCTCTGTCACGTAGTTCTCAAGGAAAGTCACACAGTCATCGAGAGAAACGATCCAAATCCCTGGATCCAGGCAAGCACAGTCAGGCACAGTCAGCGACCGCGGCCGCACAACGCTAGCACGAGTCCGACGTCAAGGTCTTTTTCGGAGAGCCGTGCGCCACCTGGCAACGCTAGGTGGCATTATTCCCCCTCCGGAAAGAAAACACATCGCAATGGGGCCACCAGCATGGTAGGGACCCTAGGTTTAAAAAAAAATCAGAGGCAGAAAATGGGCCACGCAGAATGGAGGCGAAGCTTAAGCCGCACAACGTGCACAATATCAGAGCTTGGCTTCCGGGGAAGTCGCGATTGAGTGACACCGTTAGGAAGCACTTCATAGTTAACAGCAGTGACGCGTTGCAGCACTTTGTTGGGGGCGAAGTAAAGGCAAATAGCTTCTCGAACATGCCCTGGCGACAGACAGGTGTCCACACCCAGATTTTATCCCCCATAAATGTAGTCGACTTGTCGGTGGCGAAGGTTATAGCGGCGGGCATCAGTTCCCTGCTGTTGGCCAATGTGCAAGCTGGCCAATTGATGGGCTTCTTCGGCGCGTTGGGCGATCTCTTCGGCGTCGAGGTGAGAGCTGGTCTACCTCAGCGGGGCACGGCAGCATGCATGGCATCAAGCATGGTCTGGGCTTCATGTCCATACACGAGGCGAAACTGACTGAAGCGCATAGGGTCCTGAAGGGCCGTGTTTTACGCATATGTTTACGGTAGCACCTCATTTAATGTCTTGTGCTGGACATCCACATATATTTAGCATGTCCGCAATGATCTTTTTAATCGTTCAGTTAGTCCATTGCTCTGTGGATGGTACGCTGTGGCCTAGCGGGGGCCCCCCAGTGTAGATCAGCTGAAATATCTGGTCGAGTAATTGAGCTGTAAATGCCGTCCCTCTGTCTGTAATTCCGTACGAAGCGGCGCCGTGTCGCAAGGGGACGTTTTGCATGAAGAACGAAGCAACTTCTTAATCTGTGCTACGGAGAATTGCTTTGGTCTCGGTCTAGCGAGTCAAATAGTCAGTCGACTATAATCAACTTGTTGCCGGCCAGCGACAGAGGGAAAGGATCAAGGAGGTCCATCCCTATTTGGTCAAACGGAGCACGGGATACCAGAACAGGCTGCAGAAACCCTGCTGGCTTACACGGTGGCGTCTTCCGGAGCTGACATTCATGGCAGCTTTTGACGGAGTGTTTGACATCGGCAGGTAGCCCGGGCAAGTAATATGTACAGTCTTTGTCAAAAGTATACGGCCCAAAGATTTTTGTTCTAAGCCCAGTAACGAGACTCGTAAAACAACTCTAGCGTTCGAAATCTCATAGACGACAAATCTCGCTCTCGTCCTCCTCTAGCTTGAAATCATATTCCAGTATTTCGGCCAGCAGCCGTGTTGCATTGCATAGAAGCGAACGTCTTGGGCCGTATACTTTTGACAAAGACTGTGCATGTTTCGTACCCTGGCGTTCGGGAAAAACCCAAGTGGCCAGAAGTGGGCTCATCTTGGCATGCTAGGAGAATTTCGACGCGAAGATTGTCTGAGATCACCAGAAAATGAGCTCTGTCCTGGCCCCTCCAGTTCTTATAAAGGATGCCCTGGCGCAAACAAAAAGAGCAAAGACGTCGAGTGAAGTGCCGATGTAGAAGTGTGGCGCGACTTTCAAGGTGATTAATCAAAGGTCGGATGTTTGTGTCAGCCCGCTGCCGAGCCATTATTGCCGATGTGTGCAGGGTACCGAGAAAGCTGCTGTAGTCATCAAGTTCTGGTTCTGTAGTGTGGAGTGGTGCGCGCGACAGCGTGTCGCGTCTTCGTGTTGACGGCCCGATTTTTACACGACGGTAATATCGTATTCCTGAATTCGCAAGCTCCAACGGGCCAAACGTCCAGACGGGTCTCGTAAAGTAACGAGCCAGCAAAGGCAATGATGATCCGTTACAAGTTTGAAGGGGCGGCCATAGAGGTAAGGGCGAAAAATCATGGTGGCCTACACAACAGCAAGGAATTCCTTTTCGGTCGTCGAGTAATTTCGCTCCGCACGAGAGAGTGGGGCTAGCATAGTCTAACTCTCTCAATGCCCTCTTGTACAAGGACAGAGCCAAGACCGATGTGGCTGGCGTCCGTGTGGATTTCAGTATCAGCCTGTTCGTCAAAGTGCGCAAGAACGGGAGAAGTCTGAAAGCGCTGGTGGAGCAATGAGAAAGATGACCCTTGTTCTTGAGTCCAAACAAATGAGGTGTCATTTCTCGTCAGTCGCGTCAATAGTTCCGCAACGTAGGCGAAGTCAGAAATGAACGGTCGATAATAAGCACATAGACACAGAAAACGCTGGACAGTTTTGTTGTCAGCAGGAGTAGGGAATCTGGCGACGGCTGCGGTCTCGTTAGGGTCGCGACGAACGCCGTTAGCGCTTATAACGTGACCCAGAAACTTCAGCTCTTTGTAACCGAAGTGGCATTATTGGGGCTTCAGCGTAAGATCAGCTGAATGGAGCGCTCTGAGAACAGCCCGCAGGCGCAGATGTTCAAACGCTTCGGAAAAGACATCATCCAGGTACACAAGGCAGCATTGCCACTTGAGGCCAGTGAGGACAGTGTCCATTATCCATTGGAGCATTGCCGGCGCTGAGCGCAAGCCGAAAGGAAGCACTTTGAATTCATATAGGCCGTCGGGCGTAACGAAGGTGGTTTTTTCGCGGGTCTCGTTCGTCCACTTCAATTTGCCAATACCCGCGCTTCAAGTCAATTGATGAAAAGTACTTATCATTCCGCAGTCTGTCCAGGAAGGCATCAATTCTAGGCAACGGGTAGACATCCTTTTTGGCGACACTGCTCAGTTTGCGATCATCGACGCTGAATCGAAGTGCGCCGTCCTTCTTGACTAGAACGACAGGAAAAGACCATGGGCTTTAGGAAGGTTGAACAACGCCATCTTCATGCATCTCCTGCACTTGCGAATGGATAACTTCCCGTTCTTTGGCAGAAACACGGTAAGGCTGCTGGCTGATTGGGCGAACGTCATCATGAGTACTGATCCGGTGTTGCGTTAGGGGCGTTTGACGAACTTTCGATGAAGACGCAAAGTGCTGTTTAAACTTCAGTAGTAGTTGCTCTAGAGCCCGGCGCTTGCCTTCGGACAGATTGCAGTTGATGTTTATGCCCGCGAGAGGTTGGTTGTCAGGGACGCTCGGTGGTGGATGGTCATCAGTGGCAGCTGCCGCGGACGCAAAACAGACTGGGACATTGACTACAGCGTCAGCGGAAGCGATGCAGTTTCAGGGAAATGGTGCCGCTGTTCGGAGAAAAATTTTTGACGAGGATTGTAGACCGGCCACTGCGAACCGTAAGCAAGCTGCGAGTGACTCAAATGCCTTGAGTGAGAATGAGCAACCGGTTAGGTTCTGCGACTGCGTCACCGTCGGGATATTCGGCACAAGCGACATCAACGAAAACACTTCTTCCTGGCGGAAGCGTGACACAGCCGGCGGAAATGCGAAGAGCGGCACTGCGGTGACGGGAGGTATTGAGTTCGGCCCATGGTTCTTTTGAAAACGTGACGATTTGATTCCGGAGGTCGATAACTGCACCAAAGTCCCACAGAAAGTCGATGCCGATGATGAGATCTCGACAGCATACGCCCAGCACGATGAAACTAACGACGAACATGGACTGGCTTATCTCAACATGAGCAGTGCACATGCCCTTGGGCGTGACGAGATGACCATCGGCAGTTATGAGGTGCACTGCAGACCTAGGGGTGATCACTTTTTTTCAGGACAGTCGGTAACTGTGCAATTAAAATAGAGCCATCAGTGCCTGTGTCCACTAAAGCATTGGCTCTGCAACCATCGATTACCACAGGAATGTCCAAAGAACTACGGTTATTTAATTCGGGTGCAGGCGTCGTCGTTTCTTGGTTGGATCGTAGCTGCGCCAACGGGAGGTCTTCAGCCCAGCGCCTCAGTTTGTTTTTCCGGCGAGGATGAGGGAATCGACCTTGTTCCTCTGGCGAGAGGTCGTTAGGGATCGGGCAAGGGCGCCTCGGTGACGGAGACCGCGACTGTCTCTGCGGACGGGCAGGAGTACGTTGTTGGTCCGCAAGGAAGTTCTAGATTTCCGGAGGGCGTGGATCGACCCGGGGCCTCGGAGAGTCCACGCGGAAGCCCTGCAAGCCGATGCGTCGGTAAAAACAATCCCGATAAAGATGGCCCGGCCCCTCGCAGTGAAAGCAGAGTGGCCGCCGTTTAGCTTTGCACCATATGTCAGCCTTCCAGAACGGCGCTCGTTGATCATCAAAATACTGCACCGGCTGCACTGATTGGAGCGAGGCTAGAGGCGCGGCGTGAATGGGTGGCGGCGAAAGGGGGCGGGTGGCGGCGAAGCTGCAGCAGGGCGCTGTGTAATGTCGGCGTACGTGGGACGGTGGTAGGCATCAGCCAGATATGGTGAGTCAATCGCAGGAGGAGGGTCCTGGAATGCCTGTTGCACCTCCTCGCGTAGAAGAGCTGAGATGAAGCGGAACGAAGGCTGCGATGAGGTCCGCACTTTATGCAGCTCTTCATGCACAATCGAGCGAATCTGTTCACGCAGTTCATCGGGGTGGTGTCCGACAGGAGTAAATGATGTTGTGACGGCAGTAGCATGCACTGGTCAATCGTAGGTGGCGGAACGCTGGTGAAGAACCTTTTCCATTGTTGTGGCCTCGGTGAGGAACACGCAGCCACGGTCCGAGAGGGTTGCTCGCGAGGCCCGCGAAGAGCTGCTCCATAATTCCACGCATTAAGGGACAGAATTTCGTTTCCACGGACATGGCTGGATCAGCTCGTCTGAAGAGACGCATTATGTCTTCGAAGTACACCTGTACGCTTTCGTTTGGAAGCTGGACGCGGGAAGGAATGCACGCTCCGCTCGTGCGCGGCGACCAACGCTGGGGTTTGTCTCTAGCAGCCGACGGCGGAACTCTCGCCATGATGTTAAAACGTTCTCGCGGTTTTCAAACCAGGTGCGCGCTCCATCCTCGAGGCTGAAACGCACAATAAACCACACAAACCAAACCATTTCGTAATCTCGCGGCGTCGTCCCACTGGTTGAAGTCAGCCACACTTTCGAAGTGAACGAACCAGTCCTCCACATCCTCGAAAAGGTCCCCGTTAAATGACTTGGTAACCCTCGGCTTCTGCAGGGTATAGTGGGTTGCTGTAGCGCCGGCTGCTTGCGTAGGAGCAACAGCGGGTGCTGTCATGGCGGTCTCTGATGGTGCAAGCTCCGGAGGGAGTCCTTGGAGCCTCCGGCTGAAGCCATGTACCGGGATGTCGATCGGTTCAGGGTTCGCGGAACTGCTGCCTGGAGGGGTTTCTTGCATGGGCTAGTCGCTCCCCGCACCTCCACCAAACGTTCACCTAGTTCTCAAGGAAAGGCACACAACTGTCACGTAGTTCTTAAGGAAAGTCACACAGTCATCGAGAGGAACGGTCCAAATCCCTGGATCCAGGCAAGCACAGTCAAGCACAGTCAGTGAACTAGGCCGCAGAATGCTAGCACAAGTCAGACGTCATCGTTGTTTTCGGAGAGCCGTGCGCCACCTGGTAACGCTAGGTGGCAATGGCGTCTTCTATGAGTATTTACCCTTTTTTCTTTGATTTCTAACTCTGGTATCCACCATAGGTTACTATAATTTTGCTCTCTTTTTATAAAAGGTTAATTTTATCATGATGTAATTTAGGTGATATTTAGAAATAACCTGGGTGTTTGGTATTTCCATAAACCATTTGTCTTCCGCCAAGGACTCCAGAACTTTAAATTCTCATATTTATGCGACTTTAGGCTCACAGGTTCACAGGTAGCTGCTGCATAAAGAAAGGAACCAAATTCCTGAAGCGAAAGAGGTTAGTCAAGGAGAAACGACCTCCCCAGTACTATTCGCATTGCTTAGAGGAAGTGTTCAGATTTGGAATGGGAACAGTTAGTGATAAGGGTAGCTGGAGAATGCCTCAGTAATCAGTGATTCGCCGATTACATTGCCTTGCTAAGTAATTTAGGGGATGAACTACAAAAAATAAATGATGACGTAGAAAGGAATAGCAGAAAGATAGAAAGAAGAGATGAAAGTCTTGAAAATGAAGATGCAGAAGACTAAGGTAATGTGCAACAGCCTGGTGAAGGCACAGCAATTCACAATAAGCAGCGAAGCACTGGAAGTGGTAGGCGAATATGTCTACTTAGGACAGGTAGTAACAACAGACCCAGACCACGAAAGTGAAATAACTGGGAGAATAAGATTGGGATGGAGCGCATTGGTAAGTATTCGCAGATTATGCCTAGCAGCTTACCGGTGTCGCTCAAGGGGAAAGTATGCAACAGTTGCATCTTACCTGTGCTCACCTATGGTGCTGAAACGTGGAGGCTAACGAAAAGGGTTCTACTTAAGTTGAGAACAAGGCTGAGGGTATTGAACGAAAAATGGTAAGCGTGACGTTAACACATAGGAAAAGCACAGAGTGGGTCAGACAAGTAACTCGAGTAATGACATTCTAGGGGAAATCAATAAGACGAAATGGGCATGGGCAGCCATGTAGTGCGTAGAGGGGACACCCGATGGTTGCACAGGGTACCAAATTGGATTTCAAGGGGAGGAAACCGTATCGTCGGGTGGCAGAAAGTTAGGTGGGCGGATGAGATTAAGAAGCTCGCAGGGGCCAAGTGTGTACAGCTAGCACAGGGCCGGGCTAAGTGGAGGAGTATGGGAGAGGCCTTCACACTGCAGGGGGTATAGTCTGGTTGATGATGACGTTCACAGGGTATTCTTTATAAAAAGCTATAATGAGATATATATATGACCGTTGTTGGTGAACGTGTCCAAAACATCCCATTTTTTGAGATGTGGAGTAAGAGACTCGGAGAGAACAGTGAGATCTATTCAACTTTTAACATTCTAAATTTAAACGTTTGTGGATTATGGGCATGGTTTAACAGGCTGAGATGATTTCTGTTTAAAACCTTTGCAACTTGTTCAGGCTGTTCATGCGCGCGACAATAGAACAACGGAAAGCGGCAAGAATGTCAGGGCCTTACCGCGGCGAAACAACACACACTGCGGAACGAATAAAACGAGCAATGGGGCCAAAGCGCTAACGGCGACACAAGAAAGATTGCCCCTCGCGGCACAGCAACTCACAGAAATACGGCTAGGCTGTTCCTGCAGGCACTGCTTCAATCTTCGCGTCGGCGATCTTCTTTCGGTCGTCCGTACACACCCTGCTGGCCCATGACGCTCGCCGGTGCCCCGCGCCGGCCTTTCCGCCGGCGCAAAAAGCCCCGCGCCTCGCTTCTGACGCGCTTATCTACCCTCGTCTGTCGCCGCTAACATCACGCCCCCCAAGATTACCTGCTTGCTCATGCGCACTCGCGCTGCCCGTGCAAACACAATACAAATAGAAAAACGCGCGCGTGGTTTGAAACACCTTAAGGGGCTAAGGAGCCCCACACTCCCCCCCTCTCAAGACGGGACACCTCCCGAGATTTCTAAGAACGAAACAAAGAAGGGCACTGGGAGGAGTACAAAAACAGTGCTGGTTCTGACGAGCTGCCCGCTTGAAGGAATCCGCTGGATTGGTGGCACTCATCAGACGATGGTCCAGGTGGTTCACATCTGGTAGACCCGAGTGCCGTTACGTCCTTTCTGGCCGCTCGTAGTACTTTCTCAGGTCGGCGACGTTGACTGGTCCGATCTCCCGGCCGCCCTGCACATGACGAAGCATGTAAGCCAGACGCGAAAGACGCTTTATTACTACAAAAGGACCAGTCCATCGAGGAGCGAGAGAGGCTGCAAATCCTTTTGTTGCATCACTTAGCGGGTGCGAGCGGCGGAGTACTTTATCCCCAACGTCTAACTGCAAAGGACGCCTGCCCTTGTTGCACTGGCCGCAGTGCTCCAGGCGGGCGAGGTCCAAGTTCTCCCTGGCCTCCTTTAGAGTTCCGGCGAGACGACTGGAGAGATCCTGGGTGAACCTAGAATAACTGGGAGCCTGTAAATCAGAGTCATGGGCAAGGGCATGTTCAATGGGAAATCGAAGCTCACGGCCAAGAAGAATAGCTGCCGGCGTAAAACCAGCCGACCGGTTTACTGTGGTTCTTGTGGCGAAAGCCATCTCCTGCACTCGCAAATCCCAGTCTTTGTGACGTTCCGTGAAAGCCACGAGCATGTTTTTCAGGTTTCTGCTGACCCGCTCTGTGATGTTGGCCTGAGGATGGTAGGGCGTAGTCTTTTTGTGCTGCACACCAAGAGCTTTGCAGGTGTCAGCAAATATCCTGCCCGTGAAATACGTCGCATTATCAGTGATTAGCTGCGCCGGGAAGCCGAACCGAGTGAATGCGTCTAGGAGTTTATCCCAGACTACTTTTGAGTCCAGTTTACGCAGCGGGTATAATTCAACCCATTTAGAAAAATGATCAGTGACCACTAGCAAGTAGCGATTTCCTTTCACAGATCTAGGATAAGGCCCCATTACATCGCAGGCAACAATTTCCCACGGGTAACGGCTCTCCACAGGTTGCAAGAAGCCCGGTGGTTTACCTCCCCTTGCCTTCGCTGTCTGGCATGTAAGACAAGTACGGACGTATGCTACGACATCCTTTCTCATGCGGGGCCAAGTCACGATGCGACCCAACTTTTCATATGTTTTCTTGCCATCGCTGTGGCCTGCAAGGCGTGTGTCGTGAAAATACTCTAAAAAGAGCTTGCGCAGGCTCTTTGGTACGACAACACGAAATGGGGACTCACCACCATCTGTGTCGGCAGCGGGTATATATCTCAGGAGAAGTCCATCCTCTGCTTCCAGGTAGCAGTCATAGCTGCCGGTAGGCGCTGTGCTTCCTGCAGGGTTGGCGCTGTCCAGGCCCTTTCGTATTTGGATGCACTGAGGATCGCTTAGCTGAGCTTGGAGCAGCTGTTGACGAGAAACCAGCGTTCCCCAGGCATCAGCCGCTTCTGCGATCACCAGGACTTGCGGTGCTTGCTCGCCATCTGCAGGTAACGGAGCTCGGGACAGGGCGTCGGCTGCCTTGTTGAAGGTGCCTGTCTTGTACTCCACCCTGTAATTATATTTCTGAAGAGCGAGCGCCCAGCGGGCTAGACGGCCGGCTGGGTTCTGCAGCTTTGACAACCAAGACAGTGCCTGATGATCGGTCTGAATTGTAAACTCAGCCCCATCCAAATACATGTCAAACTTTTTTAACGCAAATACAATTGCCAAGCACTCTTTCTCTGTTACCGTGTAGTTTCGCTCCGGCGATGAGAGAGTGCGACTTGCAAATGCCAAGAGGCAAAGCTTCCCTTCGTGATCCTGAAGTAAAACAGCACCTATTCCATACTCGCTCGCATCAGTCTGCACTGTAAAGTGACGGTTTAGGTCCGGGAGCCGCAGACGAGCAGTGTCGGCGATAGCTACGATTCCTGCTCCGTGTCTGTCCAGGACCAACGGGCGCCTTTCCGGAGAAGCTGATGAAGGGGTCTTGCCAGGTCCGCACAGTTTGGAATAAAGTGGCGGTTGAAACCGACCATGCCCAAGAATCGCTGCAGGCTCTTGACGTTTGTTGGTGATGGCAGCTGCAATATGGCCTGCAGTTTCTCCTCGTCAGGCCGGACTGTGCCCTGTTCAACAATGAAACCAAGCAGGTTGATTCTGCGCGAAACCAACTGCACTTTGCGTGGATTAATGGTGATGCCTGCGTCCTTCATTCATTGCAAAACAGTGGTTAAATGGATCAGATGCTCATCTAGGCTTTCTGAAAACACCACGACGTCGTCCATGTATGCCATTGCATAGTTGAATTTCGCGTCTCCGAGCACTATATCCATCACGCGCTGAAAGGTAGCAGGTGAATTGCATAAACCGAAAGGCAGTCGAACAAACTCGAATAAGCCCCGATGGCAAGTGAATGCAGTTTTTTCGATGTCACTCTGGGCAATCGGTATCTGCAGAAAACCCCTGCTACAGTCTAGAGTAGTGAAGAATTTCGCTGATCCAAGTGTATACATAACAGAGTCGACTGATGAAAAAGGGTACGAATCTCTGACTGTTACAGCGTTCAGCCGCCGATAGTCGACACATAAGCGTGCTGTGCCTTCTTTCTTAGGCGCAAGAACAACGGGAAAAGCCCAAGGGCTCTTTGAGGGTCTTACTGCACCGGTAGCCACCATTTTCATCCAGAGTGGCATCCAGGAGTCCTCGCTTGTGGACGCTCAATGGCCTGGGGTTGAAGCGGATCGGGCGGGAGCTGCCGGTGTCAATCCTGTGCGTCAGCACGTTAGCTTTTCCAGGAGCCTCCGTGAACATAGTAGCGAAGGGCTCAAGTGTCGCCTGGATTCTGGATCTTTCCGTTTGTGACCCTGTGAAAGACTGCAGGACAGTGAGAACACCACTTTCTGCCACTCCGACTGAGGGGGGATCCGCGACCAGAAGATTTGAGTGACGCTCTGTAATCTTTGTAATGAACTTTGTAATGAAACGGGCTCGCGGACCCGTTTTTTGAAGGGGAGGCCTTCAATGTAAAGGAAAAACTGCTAATTGGTCGTTATGAATCACTATTGCACATATTTTGGCTTTTCCTGCTAACATTTTTTCTTTTGTAAGAAATCCAATTATTATTTACAGCGTGAAGTTCATGTATTAGGGCTAAATTTTGCTGATAATGAATCTGGGTTTTTGTTCCGTGCTGGTTGCTTTGAATGAAATAAATTTATATGAAAAACCTTGAGAATTGAAGTAGCCATATTAGGACGATGCCCGCTGACCGGTGCAAAACACGTCAGTTCAGCGGTTAGCTACAATCTGTAGTGCCTCCTTGATATGTGACTACCTCAAGACTGGATACTTCTAGTTTAGTGCTTAAGGCATCCTTTTATTTACTTATTTTGAATACCTGCTGCGCCCGAAGGCATTATTGCGGGGTGTTTGCGAGAGACCGTTGTGTGAAAAACAAGACGAGAAAGGAATAGAATGGTGCCACAATAACGCAAAAAAGTAACAGGAATGAACAAGTAAATTAAACGAAGTCACCGCGCAAGCAGCTACACATCTGTCAACAAAGCGCAAAACAATGCTTCACTCTGACTTGCAGCAATTGTCTGTACAGTCGATTTTATTGGCTGATAGTGTGTGGAAAAAAAATGAATAACGAAATACATTGGCCCGACAATGACATTCTCTTTTTTTGACTTGGTGATAGCACCTCTTGTACACAAAATGAGGAGGAAAGTAAGCTTGTCTGTCTACTCTGTTCCGAAATACATTCGCTAGAGCATGTCTTACCGCAAGTGTTTTCTGAGCCTGCTTAATAGTTCTCATTAAAACCAATCCCTAAGTGATGTAACGCTAGACGTGAAGTTATAATTATTGCAGACAAATCGAGCTGCATGGTTTTGTATCCTTTCAAGCATGTCGGAATAAAGTTAAGTTTGGGGGTCCAAACCGTACAGGCGTAATCTAAAATAGATCTCACTTTAGTAAAGTATTTCTCTAATCTTAGCTGGCGCTTTTCTAAAATTACGTTTGATGAAATTTAACATTCTGTTAGCCCTTGCTGATATGTATTCGTCATGTTAATTCCAGGTTAGGTTTGATGACAAATAACCCACCAGATATTTGTATTCGCTCACTTGCGACAGCTGTATAGCGTCTAAGGTGTAATTAAACAGAGTCTGGATTGCGTTTACGTGTAAAGGCGACAAACTGACATTTAGTGGTGTTGAGAAATCCGCCACCTAATACAGCAGCGCTGCATACAGTCAAAATTTCTCTGTAGATAATCATGGTGAGAGTAACGCTTGATGCGACGATAAATGACAAAATCGTCTGCGTACAGACGTATTTTGTATGACAGATCATGAACAGTATCATTGACATATACCAGAAACAGCAAGGACCCTTAAACAGGTCCCTGGGGGACTCCAGAGGTGACTTCAACATAACCGGACGGAGCCATTATTACACGTTGCCTGCGATCCTGTAGCTAGTACTGAATACAGTCAATTAGCAAAGGGGAAGACCTTGAAAAGATAATTTATGCAACAACGAAACATAGGAAAAGAGTCAGCATCTATTCCCATGTCTTCAAAATGTTTGCAATTTTTGAGGAGCTTGCTGCATTATCTCACGTGATGATATTGCCGCAATGTTATCTTACTGGCCCCGCCATGTGCGAGTTCGGGAGAGTGGCACGCGCTCGTCTTCTTCGCTCTCGGTGCTCGCCCGCCAGTCGGTTCCGTGCCTTATCTTGCCAGTGACTTCGCTGAGTTGTGAGTAAATCTGCTTAACCTGTTCCACTGCTTCTTTGACATTTTTGGTGGAGGTGCGGGGTAGATCCCACGTCCTCTGGCTGCCCCCTACGCCCCTCTACACACCGTGGACACGACACCTGTGCACAAGGCAAGCCGTCGCTTGAGAGGCTTAGCTCCCGAGTGTGGTCCGCTTGTTTCCCCACCACGAATCAGAATGACTACAGCGGCAATCCAGACCATTCAGCTTCCCGCGAGTGCCCAGCCGCTGATCTGCCATACTCCGCGTATGCCCACGCCGTTCCATGGCGACAAGTTTGAAGACGTTGAAGACGAGACAGCGACGTGTTGCGTACCCCTCCGCCTGAACCATCGGCCCCCTGCACCTTTACCCCTCCCGCTCGTCCTCCACTTCAATATCCAGTTTCGACTGGTGTGCCTGAAGCTAGACCATCCTTTGCAAAGCACACGCGGGCGCGCCGAACAATCAGCCTTTGTGCTTTCACTGCGACGAAGCCGGTCACGTTCTGCGCAATTGCCCGTACCGTCGGATGGGCTTGCGCGGATTTCCCCCTGATGCCCCTCGGCCGCGCTGTGGTGAACGACGTCGGGACATCGACCAATACCTCAGCGACAACGTCCCACCTGCGTCCCTCCAGCGACGCCAGTCCAGGTGACCATCGCCGAGACAGTTTTCCTCCAGCCGCCGTTCTTCCTTCAGGCAGTCCCTAAGTCCGCGCCGGAAAAACTGAAGACGGCGACCCTCGGGGGTAGGGCCGCCGTTGATGAACACTACGACCAACATCCTCCGCTCACCGATTCGATCACACAGACCAACCTCCGACCCTTCGCTTCGACCAACAGTCCGACCACTTTTTGACGATCGCCGAAGCAT
Source organism: Amblyomma maculatum (assembly GCF_055883805.1). Classification (NCBI taxonomy): domain Eukaryota; kingdom Metazoa; phylum Arthropoda; class Arachnida; order Ixodida; family Ixodidae; genus Amblyomma; species Amblyomma maculatum. Next base: position 203,882,916 of record NC_139347.1, on the reverse strand, counting down.
TCCTCCGACGCCCCCAATCGACGCACCGCACGACCAACGAGTCCGACGACCTCCAGACGATCACAGAAGCTTACCTTCGACGTAACGAACGACCTGTCAGCCCAACGATTCCAGACACGCCGCACTTTGTCGACGGTGAGCTACATTCCGCCGAGATACCGATCGTCTTTGATAACCACAATACGACTGCCCTTGTAGGTACCGGCGCTGGTTATTGCATTATGAGTCATGGCCTTGCTACCATTCTGCGAAAAGTCCTGACTCCTTGACACGGAGCCCCGATAAGGACAGCCGGAGGGCATGTTGTAACGTCGCTCGGCGTGTGCGTCGCTCGCGTCGAGATTCACCACGTAACTTACTCGTTTTGCTTTGTTGTGCTAGCAAAGCGCTTCAAAGACCTGATTCTCGGCCTTGATTTTTTTAGAGAAAACGACGCAATCATCAACCTCCGTGTCTTCATGGTGACGTTTTCCACTCACCGCGCAATATCCGACGAGTACACACAGCACAGCGATGACTACACAGGCAGGCCAGTTTTTCGATTGTGCGACGACCATGTCACTACTTCCCCGCACCAGCTTGTTTGTTACAGTACCGTGCGACAACCCCCCCCCCTCCCGCCTTTCAAGGCCTCGCGGAACAGAACGTGAATTTATTGTTTAGCCTACAAGTCTTCGTCGCTCGGGGGGTCTTTGCCTTGAGAATTAAACGAACTGAACTGCTTTTAACGAACTTTAGTGCCGAATACCGCCATTTACCGCAAGGTACAGCTATCACTTATTTTGACGAAGTCAGTGCGCCATCCGCCCATTGCGCCCTTTCGCTGGCCGACGAGAACCCTCCTGAGAGCACTAGACATACTGTTAAAACTGACGTGAATCCTGCTTTGTCTCTTACCAAGAAACGCCGCCTTCAAGCAATTCTGGACACTTACCGTGACTGCTTCGCCGTCACTTTCAGAGTGAAACAGACGTCAGTAACCAAACATCGAATTATAGTTGATCCCACCGAGAGCCCTATCTGCCAACACCCCTACCGAGTATCGGCGAAAGAACGAGAGGCTATTCGTGTGCAGGTTGATGAAATGCTCCGCGATGATGTGATCCAGCCGTCCGCAAGCCCATGGGCCTCACTAGTTGTGCTGGTCGCTAAAAAAAGGACGAAGCACTCAGATTCTGCGTCGACTATAGGAGGCTTAACAAAATTACGAATAAGGAGGTCTACCGATTGCCTCGAATCGATGACTCGTTCGACCGACTCCGCCACGCCCGATACTTTTCATTCCTTGATCTACGCAGTGGGTACTGGCAGATCGAAGTCGATGAAAGTGATCGAGAGAAGACCGCATTCATTAATCCGGACGGACTGCACGAATTTAAGGTGCTTCCCTTCGGTTTGTGTTCCGCTCCCGCAACCTTTCAAAGAATGATGGACACTGTCCTAGCCGGCCTGAAATGGCAGACGCGCCTCGTCTACCTTGACGACGATATCATTTGCTCTGCGACCTACGAGGAGCACTTCAAACGATTGACGGCCGTGCTAAATGCCATCCGCGGGGCCGGACTCTCACTAAAACTAGAAAAATGCCACTTTGCATTCCAACAGCTCAAGTGTCTGGGTCACGTCGTGAGTACTGAGGGAATTAGCCCTGATCCAGAGAAGACTGCTGCCGTAGATGCTTTCCCGACCCCCACTGATATAAGTTCCGTGCGTCGGTTTTTTGGCCTGTGTGCATATTAAAGGAGATTGTGCAGGACTTCTCCCGAATAGCGGAACCATTCACTTGGCTAACAAAGAACGACCAGCCTTTCATCTGGGCCGACGAGCAGCAAAGGGCCTTCGAGGAGCTGCGCAAGCGCCTTCAAACAACACCCGTACTTGGCCACTTCGACGAGGAGGCCGACACAGAATTGCATACTGACGCCGGTAACGTTGGTCTGGGGGCAGTTCTAGTTCAGTGGCAAGAAGGCGTTGAGCGGGTGATTGCTTACGCCAGCCGCACCCTGTCTCGTTCCGAAGCGAATTATTCTACTACCAAAAAGGAGTGACTTGCAGTTGTGTGGGCGGTAACAAAATTTCGGCCGTATTTGTATGGTTGACCGTTTACAGTGGTCAGCGACCACCACTCACTCTGTTGGTTAGCGAACCTTAAAGATCCTTCAGGCCGGTTAGCCCGCTGGAGTCTCAACTTACAGGAGTTCGACGTCACTATTGTGTACAAGTCCGGCACAGTGACGCTGACTGCCTATCCTGAGACCTTATCCCGTGTTCTTCAATCGAAACAGATGACTCCGTTTTTCTCGGCGCTCTCTCGACGCCAGGTCTCGCTCAACAGCAGCGAGACGACATCGGACTGCGGCCCCTTATCGATTACCTCGAAGGAACCGCCTCATCGCCGCCTTGCCTTTTCACGCGTGGCCTGTCGTGTGTTTTGCTTGCGTAACGGCGTCCTTAAGAAGAAAAACTACGCTTTCACAGACATTCAGTATCTGCTGGTTGTCAAAACGCCGCTCCGTGTCGACGTTTTGCAGGCATGCCATGAGCTTTCTGCCGGACATCTCGGTTTTCCTCGCACCTTGGCACGCGTACGACAAAAGTACTACTGGCCCAAGCTTGCCGCTATGGTTCAGCGCTATGTTAGGACGTGCCGTGATTGCCAACGTCGGAAGATACCACCTGTCAAGCCGGCCGGCCTGCTGCAGCCTATTGTTCCTCCGCGAGTACCTTTTCACCAAATCGGTATGGACTTGGTCGGGCCATTTCCTACGTCATTATTGGGCAACCGGTACATTATAGTCGCCACAGATTATCTAACCCGCTATTGTGAGACGAAAGCTCTTCCCAGCGGCACGTCTACTGATATTGCGAACTCTTTCATCTTTGATCTAGTCCTTCGTCACGGTGCCCCTGCGGTCGTTTTAACTGACAGAGGCACGTCATTTACTTCAGCTCTAACCCAGGAAGTGATGCGGGTCAGTGGCACCTGTCATCGCAGAACAGCAGCTTACCACCCTCAGACGAATGGCCTTACTGAGAGACTCAATAAGACCATCGCCGACATTATTCCTATGTACGCCGACGAAGACCATAAGAACTGGAACCAGATACTACTGTATGCAACATTTGCGTATAACACCGCAGTCCAGGAAACGACCCGGTTCACACCGTTTCGTTTGGTGTACGGTCGCGAAGCTGTCACCATGGTGGACGCAATGCTACTGCCAGATGTTGCCCAACCATCGATTGTCGGTGCCGACCAATTGGTGCAGCATTCCGAGGCCGCTCGCCAGCTGGCTAGACTGAGAGTCCGGACACAGCAAGATAAAGATGCTCGACGTTATAACCTTCGTCACAGGGAGGTAATTTACAACCCTGGCGATCAGGTTTCGATGTGGACACCTGTTCGCCAGCGGAGTCGTTCCGAGAAGCTTCTGCGCCGCTACTTCGGCCCGTACAAAGTACAACGCAAACTCAGCGATGTAACCTACGAAGTGACCCTGCAAGGAACTATTCGCTCATCCCGACGGCAAGCACAATCGGAAGTCGTACATTTTGCCAGGATGAAGCCCTTCTACACCCGCTAGGTCAATCTACTTGTGTTTTTTTGCTTCCTTTAACTGCTTGATGTGAACGCGGTGCCCTCGCCGACTACGGTTATCTTCGACCTCGCTACTCGGCATTGGGACGGTGCCTTTTCCACCGGGAGGGGCAATGCCGCAATGTTATCTTACTGGCGCCGCCATGTGGCGAGCACGGGAGACTGGCACGCGCTCGTCTTCGTTCTCGGTGCTCGCCCGCCAGTCGGTTCCGTGTCTTATCTTGCCGGTGTTTTTTACTTAGTTGTGAGTAAATCTGCTTAACCAGTTCCACTGCTTCTGTGACAATATTCACCATACTCTACGCACCTTGCTTCTGCATCGCAAAACCTCTCAGTGTGGCCATTCTGGGCAGAATAGACGATATGCGAAATGCGGAGCGCCATTTTTTAGCCATCTAAGAACTATGCCCGCCGTATTGGCTCGGTAAACAAAATGAAACCGCTGCCTTGCAATGGGTAAACACAGCTACGCTTAGTGTGAAAAATGAACTCCAGATGCAGTGTTGCGCTGCGCTATTCTCTATGTGAGAATGCAGCGATGTGTGTGGGAACCAGGCACGTACCAGCCTTGTGTTTATTATTTTTTCACTGAGCGCGAACGTTCACAAAACACTTTGCGAGCTATCACGTGTAGACACGCATTCCAATTCACAGCAATTACTGCCTGCACAGTTTTCTATATACCTAGGCCCATGGCGTTAAAAATACTTACAGAATACGTTGTTATCGGCAAACAAAAAGGAGCCAATCGGCATGATATGTCCCCGGCAGAGCATATTTGTCCGATCGGATGTAAACACATTACAAAGTTCCCCCCCCCCCCCCGCATTTTTTCACTTTTTTTTGCCGGCTTTGCTACTTAAGCTTGAAGTCCGGCCGCAAAGAAACTTTTCATTCGCTTACTGGAAAAGCGGGTCCATACGCTCTCGTCTTGCGCACTCGTCATCACTCTCCGATTCATGCTTAGTTCGCTACGTGTTCAGTGCAAAGAAACTGATGAACGGTGCTTAATTTTTTTAGTGTTTGTGCACTCGCTGTTTACTCGGTTCAAGTTCGTTCAAAAATAGTCAAGGAGTTATTAGTTATTTTATCGTGTTGAACTCTAGAAACACGTTTCAAAGTATGGCAGCTATGCTGAAAACACTTCTGTCGTACAATTATGGTATTGTGCGGCTAGCTTCGACGACCTGCTCCGCAACAAAGCCATTTCCGCTTTGTAGAACCTGGTGGTCAACAAACTAAATGTAGGAAACCATGAAATTATGCAGACTTCCCATCCGCACGCACGGTTTAGCCTGCATATGCAAACTTGTTCAGTGTGCTTTTAATATTCAGGAAGGTCGCTACAATATCACCACTCGGAATGAAATAAATGAAGCTACTGGAGCGCTACTCGGATATAATGTCAATATCAAACTGCGCATAGAATTAAGCTAGCACAAACCAACACAACAAACTCGCTAATCTCTAATTGTGACGCTGAAAAGCCGATGTGCATCGCACGTTGTAATTTCAGGGTTATTAGCACTCCGGAGCTGATCCAGGCTCGCGAGCGATCGTGCTGCCGTAAACGCGTAGTATGCAGTGCCACAAAATTTGCTCCGACGAATACAAGTGCACGCAGAGTAAAATAACCACTCACTACCTTGTCAGAATTTCGGTCCACTTGAGAGTAAACAGCGATGATAATACGCAACAACTAAGCCAGTGTCTAAATTTGCGCATTAAAAGTACGACTGGACAGAGCTACTTTTTTGCGCACATACTGTGTCGATGGTCGCTTAGGGTAACAAACTGGATTCCAAGGGAAGGAAAGCGTAGCAGGGGGCGGCAGAAAGTTAGGTGGGCGGATGAGATTAAGAAGTTCACAGGGGTAAAGTGGATACAGCTAGCACAGAACCGGGTTAAGTGGAGAAATATGGGAGGGGCCTTCGCCCTGCAGTGGGTATAGTCAGGCTGATCATGATGATGATGACTTTGTCGATTCCTATATACCATTGTCAACACGAAACTTGACGCGAAACAGAAGACGAGGAAAAAGCATGCTAGCGCTAATTAAAGACGGGAAACGACCTACAGTATCAAGAAAACATGCAGAGCTTATTTCGACAGCGCCATCGCTCGACCGAACCAAGATGGTAACTGGAAGCTGCGGCCCTGGTATGTCAGACCACCAAGCAGTTTCGCATATCGTCTGTTCTTACAGCGTTTGCCAAAAGTAAGCAGGCAGCATGTTTCGCTTCTCGCTTGTATTCTAAAGCCGACATAAATTCCCAGGGGATCACAACTTGTTAAGTGAGGACACCAGCTCCTCTTTACTTTGCACAGATTTGTAGCTGCAGAAGTGGAGTGAATTTCCTAATACCGGACTCGGAAACAGAACACGTCGCCTGGGTACTTTTGGAAATGACGGTGCGTTTTATCATAAAATGCGCATCTGTTCCTTAGGAGGTTGATACGGTTTTCCCCTTTTTAGAGCTTCGAAAGCCTACTTACGGAGTTCAATGACTGCCGTTGTGCCGCTTTCCCCTTGCCATGTCTTTACAAGGCTAAGGTCCTTCATCTCGCAGCTCAAGTCATTTTGACTAATACTACGAAAAGCTATCTTGTCCTCAGGGAGGTTTTCCGAAATTCCACCACCTTTTTTAGTTTTATTAGTAGAATTTCGTTCCTACCTTATTCGCAATTGCCAAATTCTCCAAAAGCTCTCTTGGATGTCTCTTGATGCTTTCAGCAGTGCTCGCAGTGATGAGAGTCCTTTTCGAGCCGTCCGCATCTCGACGTCTCTCAGTCCAAGCGAGCAGAGATCGATATTTTTTTTCTATCAGGTTGCTCAGCTCTACATTTGAAAAATTCCTTTGGCTTGGGAGCGACTTGTTTGTTCTGCTCATCCCGCTCGGGAGGGGGCCCACTGTCCTTACGGCCGAGTTCTCTCTTTACTCTTACTCCATGGAAGGACGTCTTCCCGCATGTCCACCACCCTACCTTTCAGTCCTTCAACATCATCGTTGGGGCTCAAAAAAACTTCATTTTGCGAACTTTAGTAATGATAGAGCCCAGTTGTGTTCCCACCTCCTCGTTGCCGCTAGTTTCAACTGCATTATTTAAGACCGCTTTAAAAAGCGCTTTATCAATGTCTTCCATACTCTGGAGAATGAGCCTTTGCTTTTCTTCCTAGCTGGCTAAATCGGTTTGACCTTGTGTAAGAGGCGGAACATCATTTTAGCTCAAGGTCTGCACGTCTCCACACCCGACATTCTACTAAGGGAGTAATCACTCATTGACATCCACCGAAGTCAAGAGTGATTACTCCCTTACTAGAAACCTACTCCACATTGGGGGATTCCCCTAAATGTTTGACCAACACCATTCTGCGTCATTTCCTCCACCTTTGTCTGCTCCGCAAATTCAGGCCATAAATCATTCCAGGTGTCCTTGGTGTGGCATGTTCCTCAGATGGTTTTAGTGGGGGAGCAGGACGATTCCGCCTGCTCATCGAGTCCGGTATTTCATGATTCTCATGTTTCTCGAACAAGGAGTCTTTGTTCTGCTCGGTTAAAGTGATTGCAGATGCTCCAGCTTTTTGGTTGGTTGGTTTGTGGGGTTTAACGTCCCAAAGCGACTCAGGCTATGAGAGACGCCGTAGTGGAGGACTCCGTAAATTTCGACCACCTGGGGTTTTTTAACGTGCACTGACATCGTACAGCACACGGGCGCCTTGCTTTTCGTCTCCATCGAAAAGCTGCCGCCTAGGCCGGGATTCGACCCCCGATCTTGGGAACAGTAGTCGATCGCCGTAACTACTGCGCCACCCCGGTGGGGTACTCCAGCTTTTTCTTTTGCTCGATCTTTCTTTTATCATTCTTTTCTTTCTTATCTGATTTCCTCCTGGATTCAAATGATATGTCTGATTTGGAGCTAGAGCTGCGCAGACTGTTCCAATAAGTACTCACATTTCGAAAGAAGTTTGTTCAAAAAAGGTTCCTAAATAAATAAAAACATAAATTAGAATTTCGAGCTTTAATTTCTGAACTCTGAACTCGTTTCTGTCTGGCGGAGATCGCTGCTACACCTTCCATCTAGCAAGGAAACCAGGCGCACACGGGATAGGAGGATAAGGAAGAATGCTCAGACGTACAGCTGACGTCACCCGCTGCGGTGGTTAAAGTGCTCGACTACTGTGCCCAAAGATGCGGGATTGAATACCGGCCGTTTTTTGATGGAGGAGAAAAGCAATACGCCCGTGTGCTCTCTGATGGTGGGGCAAGATAAAAAAAAACCTAGTTGGTCAAAATGTCTGGAGCCTGTCACTATAGCGTCTCATAGCCTGTGTAGCTTTGGGCCGTTAAATCCAATAAATCAGACCAAATCAAACCTCACGTGCCGTTCCCTGCTGCTGCCCGACCAACAAGGAGGTCAGAAAGGAGGCACTGGCGTAGGCGTCACCGTATGTATGCTCCTCGGCCAGCGGGTAGCGCCGAGCCAACCTGATCCCGGCAGTCGCGCTGACATGACCAGACTCTACAGCCGTTTATATCGACACACCAGCATGCGTCAGTGCCATGAAATCAAGTCTTAACCTATCATCCTTATCCTCACGTCGCAAAATGTTTCGTCTGTCTTTTTCGTAAATTATTTCAACACCCACAGTTTCGTGCCGAACTTATCTCACCTACCACGTATGCATCGCCAAGACTTGGCCATATTCAAAAGGTTGGTATCCCTTTCTGCACACCACCCTATTGCAAAAACCAGCGTCTCCAGTGCGAAACCAGTAAGATTTTCGCACTGGTTTTGCACTGGATCTGCTGTGCACGCTGGAGGTCTGCGATATTCACTGGAACAGTAACGGGAAGACACTGGCTGCACTGGTGCGATGGGAGAAAGACGCTGGGATTAGCCTTTTGACGCTGGGTGTGTCGCTGGCATCCGCGATGCACTGGGAGAAGCACTGTATGTGCGCTGGGGCCGCACTGGTCCCAGTGCCCCAGTACAGCCGGTGCGGCCTGCGGCGTCAGCCGGATTAGCATCCCTCAGGGGCCAACAGGGCAACAGCGTACTCGCAATCGACCATCGGGGCGCATATGAAAAATATGGTTCAAGCAAGCGCTTTCTGCTGCGAAGTCATGCGCATTTGTAAGAAAACAAAGGCAGTATCTTTTTTCTAGAGCTTCCATGTTTCGATAGGTCATTTCGAGCGTTTCGAGAGAGAGTGCACGACCGCCGTGCCTCTATCTCATATGACACACTGACGATTAACGCACAACTAAAGCTGGAATTGAATAATGTGGGCTACCATGCATAACCAACTTCACAGCTGATCTTAAGGGCACTCAAACACAATTATTACTGCCAAAATGTTCAATGCGGGCTCAATCGCAGTCGAGCGTAGCCTGCACCACGGCCCAGTATAAACAGCAGAAAGAAAAACTAAAACGAGCAAGAGAGTAGTTTACCGAGCGATGGGCCCATGAGAGAAAAAACAACATACAGCGCTTGTAATGCATAATATTTGGCGTGTTTCTCAAGCTTTTTCGCAACTTCTTACTTTGCGTATGAAGCAGCCGAGCCCTCGGTCATCGCAACGCTTCCCGAAATGTTTACATACAAATAAGGTTTAGTTACACGCAATATAGGGTCATCGCTGCGGCGCTTGCCGGTATTGAAGCTTGGTCGCACTTTTTTCCTTGAAGGTTTGTACTAAAGCTCCGCGTTCAGCGAAACTTACGCCCACGGTAGCAGAGCACCACCCAAGAGCCGGCGTTGGTAAATTTGCCAGTGATGTCAAACTGCACATGGGAAAATTATTCCAGTGCACAAAATAGCACGCATAGGCACCCAGAACATTAGTTGCAAGTCGTGAGAGCAGACAGCAAGCTCCAATGATCAAGAAGTTGTAAATGTTGCAGCGGTAGCAATGGCCTGTAGACTGCGAAACATGAAGTCCCAACCTTATAAATACGTGTCATGACATAAAATACAACAATATTTCAAACGAACTCAGTTCTCGGCGTGGCCGAGTGGTTAGCGTGCTGAGCTAGTAATTGAAATGCACGTAGGGACTGAGTTCGAAGCGTGCTTAGTGCGTTTATTTTTTTTTCCTTTTTTTTTTACTTTTTTTAGGTTTTTTATGTACTTAACTTGTTTCGTTACTTTTTAATTTTTATCCCATGCCTTTTTTCTCCGGGCGAACAGTACCGCCAGTGCGAAGCGGCCCAGTATGCCGCGTCCCAGTGCGCCCAGTTTCCAGTGTCATACTGGGACCATAATCAGGTATGGCGCTGGCGCGCTGGGCCCAGTGGCACTGGTTTTTGCAATAGGGCAAACGCTTTCTTTCAGTAATTTGTACCGTGAACAAGGAATGAATGGAACCACTTTCCTTCCTCGACGGCCATCATCACTGACCACCGATCGTTCAAGAACATCATCTTCTTCTGAGACTCTCTTTATATTGTTTTGTTCATCTTGCTCGCAAAAACCAACGATGTTTACTAAGGAGATTTTTTTATGTTGTTCTGCTTCATTAACTTAGTTGGTAAAAATGATTTTGTATGTGTAGTACTCACTCCCCTCTTTAATGCCGTAACGGTCCTGAGGGTAATATAAGTTTTGCACTTGTCTGTAGGTCCCCTGTACTTTGGGCACAATATGTGCGACCCTCCCTTTGAAAGAGGCTCCCTCTCGATCGCTCGATGTCACCTAGTTGACAGCTTCGCGCTGTCTTTTGTCGCTTGTTGAAAGGTTTGCTCTGTTTCTTTTGGTCCCAGCGGGTATTCTTTATTACCGCCTCCGCGCTTAAGTACGCTTGTGCTAAGCTGCAGCGAGATGGCGCATCAAATTGCTTCCTGTCTCGTTCCGCTGGCGAAAGTTGAGAAGCAGATTGAAGGACGGCGTCTTCGTAGCTCGGTTTACATCATTGTTGGATCGGCATTGCAAGTACGGTAGAGTTTCGTCAAAATTCTTTCCATCGCTTCGTGCCGATAGGCTTCAAATGGCTGACGTTATCATTCTGTGGTATCTTTCGACCTGCCCGTTGGCCCAAGGTGCTACGTTCCGTTGTTCACGTGAGCAATGTTGAGCGACTTGCAGTGCTTCTCGAACTATCGGCTGGTGCAAATGGTTCCCTGGTCGGTGATTAATCTTCGTGGAGCCCTGAAGGTGGTAACACGGTCACTGAGAAAACCTTTTGCGTAGCTCGACGCGGTGCCTCTCATGGCCCGAATGATCATAATTGCCGCTAGTGCTGCGGATGAATAGGTCGAAGTGATCCATGTGGATGATGTCGAATGGCATGCAGGTGCATTCGTTGGGGCCGCTGTCATATAAGCTATCTTCATCGATCGGCACCTGCATGCATTGTTAGCTCTTAAACAGTCGTTTGTAGTCGAGCCTGTCAAGTTGACGATCAGTTAACTGCAGCGGATACCTGTCATTTTGGAAGCTCGGAAGTCTACGTAAAGCCATTTTTCTCTGTTATTTTTCGCCATAGAAGTAGGATAGGCATCGCGTAGACAGGGTTTTAGTCCGTCACTTCACCGGCCTTTTTAAGTTAATCGGTCATTTTTATTACAGCCTGCCTTTCCCAGCGGGCTAGGCGATATGGGTGGTACGTTACCAGGGTTTCCGGGGTAACCTCAATCCCCCTTTCATTTTCACGTGTGCATCGGATTTTCTAAACCCATGTTATCGAAGAAGCTGCGGTACTATTTATTCATTGTCACTAGTGCCTAATTTTGCCTGTCAGAAATTGATGTGCCAACCGTTACATCATCTCCCGAGAATGCCTTCATCGGCTGTATTTCGTTATTGCTTACTAAAAGGAAGGGTTCAGGATATTCTTTCATGGACAAACTCCCCTTGGAAACTTCTGGTTTCGCGCGGAGATCAGCGGAGAATCTGAGAGTTTCGCTATAGGTATGCATAGATCGCCGACTTGGTCTTCATTTAGCACGCAGCTTGGTACGTATTGACCGAGTGGCTCGTACAGACTGCCGTTGGCGAACATGTTGTCGGTGCCCACTGTAATGAAGCCGACATAATTCGCAGATGTGAAATAGAAGTTCACTCGACACGGCGGTAGGGCCGGTACCGCTAGGTTGGCCATTAGTCCGTCTTCATCCTCCAACTCCTCATCTTTATCAAAACTGCGCACTGTATTCTTGCGGCGCACAACTACTACGTGCGGCTGTTCGATAAAGGTTTGCCCGATAAACAGGGGGAGAGCTTCTACATCATCTCGGATAACATGAATATGGATGTCGCCTGTAGCTCGGTACACCGTCAACCTCGCTTCAGAATTGCTCAATGGCGTCGCTCTTCCCGATGCTATCCGTTGATCCCAAAGAGACGAATAAAGGTTCATAAGAGCACTGAAACTTTTCAGCCTCGCTCTCCCGCATCCTTGTGTATTGGCTTCCCATATTGATGCATTACTTCATTGGCTTCCCGTTCACTTTGCACTCATGAATTACTAATTTGGCACCTTGCTGAGCACTGTACCTTTGCTTTCTTGCGCTAGCACTGCTGTTTTCGTTCCACCTTTGTTTATCGAGCCTTTTCCTCTAGTAGCAATCTTTGGTCTCGCAGCCACATTTTCCAGAATTTGTGCATTGCGGTTTACGTAGAGATTTTGTGCATGCTACCGAACAAAGTCCGTACGAAGAGCAGTTAAAACAAAGTGGCTCACATATTTGCTGTATTTGCCTTGTGTTGTCCTTGCCGATACGTTGTCGCCTCCGGTGTGTGGTGGGCGTTGAGTAGTTGCCAGTTTGAAATCGTTGCCTTCTCGGGCGCGGTGTGAACGGAGAGCACCCTGTGAATTAAACAGCGTCTTTGGTTTGGTTCGCTCTATGGCGTCCGTCCGTTCGATCGTAGGGGCGGTTAATGCAGTGGAATAACTCACATTGGCAGCGAACGATAACGGATCATACCAGAACTTTGTCACCGAGTCCAGTGATGACGCACTCGAAGCTTGTCGCTTCAGCGATATTGCAATGCCTTTATTTAGCCAGCTTGTCATAGAAGTACGCTCGACACTTTTGCGGAGCTCTTTGGTTCATGATTCCACTTAAAATGCGTTGAAAGCTGGATGCCGATAGAAATGCCCTCTTCATTTCACTTCTCCACACGACCCAAGTTCGTTGGATATCTGCGAGGCCATCATAAGGCGTTTTTCCAACGCCCTGGAGTTTCGCGAGGGGGAGTAATTGGCCTGCTGGTCTCTCCAACTGTAGGGTGCAGCCATTTTGTTATTCGTGTTGAGCTACGTCTCGACCGTTGGCTGATCGCGTGAAGACGGGAAGACCATTGTAGCCTGTTCTGCGCTTACCTTCGTGGACAGTAGTGCGTTCACGACGCCCGATGCACCTGCCGACGTGTGGTATTGTGGCGACTGAGCCGATTGCATTATCTTGGCAGCTTCCTGCCACGCCTCTCATTACCGTCGTGTGGATTGCTGCCTGCATCAGCGCCTGGATGTTAGAAGCACCGGGACCGGTCACTGCGTTGCATGCGCTGTCTATGCCGTGGCTCTTTGTAGTTCCAGCGTTCCTGGATTACATTTTGGCTTTGAGCTGCATCTCGGCGTCGTTCTGTAGGCTGTCGTTGTTCGTCAAGTGAGCTGATCAAGGGAAGACTTTGCCCTCTGGTTCTCCATTTGTTGCCCTCGAACGCAGCATCATCGTGGCTTTTCGTGGTTGAAGCCCTTTAGATGCACTCATTGAGAAAAGTAGCTATAGTTGCAATGCCATTTCTGAAAACTTCCTTTTCAGTAGTCGACACAGTCGTTTAAGAACCAGGGAGCAGATTTACCTTACGTTACGTTACAAGCACCTCGCGCGGCGTACGCACACTGGCCCCCAAAAGTCCGTATCGGCGGTGGCATAGTTCACTTGGTCCCCGTCATCAGTCCCTCTGCGATAAAATGCTCAAGATTAGAGTGGCCAAATAACTTGAGATGCTGGAGGGCCGCGCCAGCGGAGTAGAGCTCCCCTGAAGAGTTCACAGCGGCAGTCCGTAGAGGTCCTGCGCGACGTTCGTTCTTGGGCCCAAACAAAATGCCTGGTTTCTCCGTATGCAATATACTGATAATGTTCATTCTCTAAATGAACAAAGTATCTCTCCCTTTTACGAGAGAAGCAGTCTCTCATGGAATCTTAAAATTGAATTTCCCGCAGACAAATCGGTGAAAGTTGGTTGAGCACCAGAAGAACGATCGATGCAATTTATTTTATATCTATATAAAATATCTGAGGTGTGTACCTAAATATGGAGTAAAGAGAGTGAGACCCCTGGGCAACGAATAACATCACGAATAACACAAATAACGAATAACAAAAAGTTGGAAAACACGGAACCTGTATTTATTGTATTAAATTCTTGAGGTGGCTTTTGCGCAACCACTGCATAAGGCATTATTGGCAAGGATAAAATTAAAGAGCAGTGAGACGATCTTTGTTATAAAATATTGGACAGCATATTTCATTCGAGAATGGTCACAGCGGGCGGTCAGCAGACGTTAAGTCCTGCATACAATTTAAACCATCTCGATCTAACAGAGATTTAAGGTAAAACTGACTGCAAGGCCCATTTGTTTAACAAGGCGCCCGTGTGCTGTGCGATGTCAGTGCACGTTAAAGAACCCCAGGTGGTCGAAATTTCCGGAGTCCTCCACTACGGCGTCTCTCATAGCCTGAGTCGCTTTGGGACGTTAAACCCCACAAACTAACCAACCAACCTGGACTTCTCAAATATTGTGGTAATCTCGAACTGGAATAAACTAGATAGTGCTTACTCCTGTCGTGCTATATATATATATATATATATATATATATATATATATATATATATATATAAACGCTTTATGGCATAATAATAAATAATTAAATGAATAAGCATGCATATGTAAGTTCTAAAATAATATCGGAGTAAAGTGTTTCCGGCAAAAATCCTCGGCTCTCCACCATTTGTATTGTTCTAGCATTGAAGTGATGAACTTCTACCAAAATGTCCTAAATTCAAAGATGACCTCTGTTTTGGGCCAGGATGGTGGTGGCGGCACAGCCCAGGACGCCACTGTCCCTCAACCGCTTGGCGCCGATGTTCTTACTTCAGCGACGGCCCCGAAAAACGCCGAAAAAATCGGCGTTGTGAGGGACATCAGTGGTCGCGAGGGTAGACGGCGCATCCAGCATGCCGACAGACGAAAGTCATTGGCCCGTGCGAGCATCGCCAAGGTCCTGCACAAGACCATGCGCCGTGAGTCGCTGTGGATAGACTATGTGTCTCGCGTGCCTTCGACTCAGAGGTATGTGTCTAAACTACTACCAGAATCGAGGCAGAGTTCGGCCGGTATCTTTCTGAAAGTGACAGATTCCAACGCAATGATTAGATATGCTCGATGTGGGCGCCAGACGGCAGATAGGTATTCTAATCTGGGTCTTACAAGCGTTTTATATGCGACAAATGTTACCTCAGGTGGAGGAAGGCGGAGGTGGCAAGGAAACGTAAGGTTTTGTTTGATGTTGCAATTATGATAATAGATCGGAAGTGGCGGTGACTCCTAGGTATGTGTATGATTGTGTTAGCTCAACCTGTGTATTATACACTGAATAATATAAGCGATAGGGATTTGGACTACGAGCAAAGGGCATTAGTTTGCATTTGGCAGGGTTGAGGAACGTTAATTGATTACTGCACCAATTTATTACGCTATTAATATCTGTCTGATGTGTATATTGATCATGACGATTGCTAATGCTGCAATAGATGACACAATCATTCACTAACATTCGAATGCTACAGGAAGCATGCAGGGGTAAATCGGTAATATGTATTAGGACTAGAAGAAGTCTTTGGAGAGATCCTTGCGGAACGACTGATGCAGCAGGGAGGGATTTAGAAAGGTGTCCGGTAACATACACTGACTGACAACAATTGGTTAGAAATTGTTCGATCTATTTTAGGGTGTAAGTTTAGCTGCGCAAGGTTTAGTAATAGCCGACAGTGAGAAACCTTGCTATAAGCTTTCACGAAATCTGGACAAATGGCATCCGTCTACATGTTACAGTCGAGATTCATACGTAAGTCATGAAGAAAGAGGACTATAGTTGAGATTCGCAGGAGTCGCTCTTGCGAAACCCGTGTTATGAAGCGAGAAAAAAGTGGTTCGAGTCAATGAAATTTGTAACTGTTGAGTAGACGACCATTACTTTGCAAGGTACGCAAGTAATTTAGATGAGGCGATAGTTTAAGGGTCGTTGTTTACCTAATTCGTGGACTGGTATGACTTTACCGTCATTCCAGTCAGTTGTAATGCCTAATGTTGCTTATTGTTACTGCTAATTGTATGAACTATCATTGCTTGTTTTTTCTCGTATTGTTTTTCTTCTGAATTTTTCTCGACATTATGCATTATTGCCTAATACTTGATCCTCACTCCTGGTTCCGGGGATTGTGTCCGAGTAGGGTGCAGGTTTTGTCAATCCTCCATCCTTTACCCTTCATTCCCCCAAGGAAGGGTGAACCCCGGTGCATTTCGTATGCGATACTGAAATAAACATCGATGTTGAAAAACTATTTTTCTATATTTATTACACTCGAAACCATTCCAATAAAGAAACAGTATATGTATCCTGCTATATACGTCGTTCCGATAACAAAACAGTTGAAGGCACGCTCAAAACTGAGTTTTTACATGGTACGCAAAAAACGATCTCTATGGCGTGCCAATGCCCATTCCGGTAGTTATGCGATTTCGCATGCTCACCCTAGAGCGGCTTTCTATTCCGATATCGGCGCTCGCTCCTTTGCGTATAACGGCTTTTCTGCCCTCATTTCAGGCGTCATTGCCTTCCATCTTTACGGTGAAACATGAACCTGTTTATCATCTCCCGCATGAAGAAAAGCGCAAGCCCCCCCCCCCCCCCCCCCCCCCCCCCCCCTCTGCCCCATCTCTTTAACGCGCCTGAACAAATTTTGTTCGAGTGGACCACTCCCATGTGGAAGCCGAAATAAAGACTGCAACAAAGGCGATGGAGCTTCTGTACATTTTGGCGCGAGCAGTGTAACACTTGCAACCCGTCCCAGGGCTGCTTATAAAAAAATTTAGACTTGTTCTGGCAAACACAGCAAGATGAGCGCATTTCATTTCTTAGCTTTTTCTATTTTTTCTTGGACCTGCGCTTACCGATATGGTTGTATCGCGGTAGAAGTCCACGGGAACACCTACGTACTTACAGGAGTGGTGGCCATCCTGATGACGGCCGGACCGCTAATATGTGACGTATACGCTGCCTGCTTAAAAGCGTACTTATGTTGCTCCCGTCCATGAATAAACGGCTTTCGTTACCGGACTGCCGGCATGCCCAGGTGGTGGTAGTGGTGACCAATTGAGATGTCAACGATGGTACAGATTCCATCATCTCTACTGCCGACGCGAGGGCTCTTGAATACGTCACACGACGTCTAGCTTGGCTGCAGAACTTGGAAGAGCGAGTTTGAACGGTTTGCAGCTGCTACTCAATTGACCAAGCAGCCAAGCGATGCACAGGCAGCAGCATTTCTAGGGAGTATAGGTGAAGACGGTAGGAAAGCATCAGTTCAGTTCCGTCGCTCAGTCGTGTCCGACTCTTCGTGACCCTATGTACCATATCACGTCACGCTTTCCGGTCTCACACTATCTTCCTAACATCACATAACTTGATCTGCAGCGCCTCGAGGATGTCATCTAACCATCGCGTTCGCTGCCTACCCCTTTTCACCCTATCCTTTCTCAACATCAATTTTTTCTCTAGCGATTCCTCTCATCAGATGACCAAAGTAGCTGAGCTTTAACTTTAGAATTTGACCCTCCAATGAGCAGTCAGGGTTTATGGTCGACAATATCGACTGATTTGATCTTCTGGCAGTCCGAGGAATTTTCAAGTCTCCACTATAATTCAAACGCGTATATTCTTGGGCGGTCAACCTTCTTCACAGCCTAACTCTCGCACCCATACATCACAACTGGAAAGACCATAGCAGAAGTTATACGGATGTTGGTTGGCAGTCTAATGTCTCTGCTCTTTACTAGGTGGTCAAGGCTAGCCCTGGCTTTCTTTCCCAGAAGCACGCGTTTCCTAATTTCATGGCTGCAGTCTCCCTCTGGGGTAATCTTGGAGCCCAAGAAGAGAAAATCTGTCACAGCTTCCACTTCTTGTCCCTTGATGCTCCAGGATTTGATAGCACAAGATGCCACGATCTTTGTCTTTTTAATGTTCAGTTTAAGCCCAAACTTCTGACTCTTTTCTTGAACGCGCATCAGAAGTCTCTTGCGTTCCACTTCACTTTCTGCCATTAAAGTGGTATCATCCGCATATCTAAGGTTGTTGATACGTTTTCCAGCAATCCACTCCAGGAGAACTCATCCAGACCGGCCTTCCTCACGATGCACTCAGCATATAGGTTAAATAGGCAGGGCGACAGTATGCAGCCTTGACTCACTCCTGTCTCAATCGGAAACCACTCAGTAAGACTATGCCCAGTTCTGACTGTGGCCTCTTGACCTTCATATAGGCTCCTGAGGAACAGATGAGGTGAATTGGAACTCCCATCTCTTGGAGAGCTTGCCACAATCTGCTGTGATCTACGCAGTGAAACGTTTTCGCATAATCAATAAAGCAGAAGTAGATGGCTTTCTGAAACTCTCTTGCTTTTTTCATGCTCCAGCGAAGGTTGGAAATCTGGTCTCAATTCCTCTGCATTTGCGAAACCCAGCTTGCACATCCGGAAGCTCCCGATCCACATTCATCTGCAGCCTAGCTCGGAGGATTTTAAACATCACCTTGCTAGCATGGGAAATAAGCCCGATCGTACGGTAGTTGGAACAATCTTTGGCACTGCCTTTCTTTGGAATGGATTTATAAACTGACCTCCTCCGATCCTGTGGCCACTTCAGTGTTGTCGAAATTTGCCGACCTAATGTATACAGAACGTTATCAGCGTCATGGTTGAGGGTTTGAAGCAACCCAGCTGGAATGCAATCAATTCCGCTAGCTTTGTTCTTAGCAAGGCTGGCTAAGGCCCATTCAACTTCATTCTTCAGGATGGCAGGCTCGAGGTCAGTAATTAGAACCGTGTTATGTTGGGTTTTCATATCCGGGTCCTTCATGTACAGCTCTTCTGTGTATTCCTGCCACCGCTTCTTTATCTCTGATGCTGCAGTGATGTGCCTGCCTCGTTTGTCCTTTATCACGCCAAGTTTAGCACAGAAGCTTCCTTTGATATCTTTGACTGTCTTATACAGAGCTCTTGTGTTCCTAAATTGGCTGTTTCCTCAACTGCTTGGCACTGTATGTTCAAAAAGGCATTCTTATCTCTCCTTGCTATTGTCTGAAATTTCGCGTTGAGAACCTCGTACATTTCTCTTTCCTCCATAACTTTTGCCATTGTCCTTTCCTCTTCAGATAACCAGTTTGCTTTCTTGCATTTCTTTTGCTTTGGAACTAGCTTAGTAGCAACTTCTTGTATAATATCACGAATATCAGTCCACATCTCTTCAGGCTCTCTGTCTTCTAGATCTAATTCTTGAAATCGATTCCTCACTTCCACAGCATATTCTGATGGGATTTGATCCAGATCATACCTTTAAATCCTTTTAGGTTTCTGCGTTTTCCTCAGTCGAAGCTAAAAGTTTGGCAACAAGAAGTTGATGATCGGTGCCACAATCGGCCCCAGGCCTTGTTTTTACTGCTTGTATAGCGCTTCTCCATCTCTGCCGGCAAATAATATAATCAATCTGATTCCTGTACAAACCGTCCGGTGAAATCCATGTGTACAGGCGCCTCTTGTGCTGTTGAGAATGAGTATTCGCTATGGTCAGGTTGTTTTCTTGACAAACCTCTACTAGCCTTTGCCCAGCTTCATTTGGTTCGCCAAGACCGAACTTGCCTGTAATTCCGGATATTTCTTCACTATCCAGATTAGCATTTCAGTCTCCTATGAGAAAAAGGATGTCTGATGATGGAGTGCGGTCTAAAAAACATTGCATGTCAGCATAAAATCTCTCAACGTCAGCTTCTTCAGCAGTAGTGATTGGTGCATAGACTTGGATAGCTGCTATGTTAAAGGGTGACCTTGGATCCGAAGGTAAATCATTCGGTCGTTTTTGGGGTTGTACCCTAGCACTGCTTTGCCCATTCTTCTGTTTACTATGTGAGCGACTCCATTCCTTTTCCTGGATTCGTGCCCACAATAAAAGACATAATGGTCGCCGGAATTAAATTCTGCCATTGTGGTCCCCTTGAGCTCGCTGATACCCAAGATATCAATGTTAAATGTGTTCATTTCTCGCTCTATGACATCCAGTTCACCTTGCGTCGCAGATCTTACATTCCATGTAGCTGTGATATATCTCCTTGCAACATCGGACTTTGCGGTCGCTTCCCGACACATCCACAACTGATCGTCCTTTTTGCTTTAGCCCAGCCGCTTCATTCGTCCTGGAGCTTCTAGGAACCGCCCTTTGTTCATCCCTGTAACATGTGGGACGTCTTCCAACCTGGGGGGCTCATCTTCCAGCTCCATATCATTATTGCTATTGTGATTGGCCATAGGATTTTCTTGGCAGGAAATACTGTAGTGGGTTGCCATTACCCTCTCCAGTCAATCACATGACTCTCTGCCATGACCTGTCTATCTTGAATGGCCCTACACAGCAGAGCTCACGACTTTATCGAGTTTCGCACGCCCCTCCGCCACGATAAGGCAGTGATCCATGAAGGGATCACTGCCAAGATACAGCACGTGCAAGTCTGGGGCCCAAGAGGACCAAACAGAGGTCGAAGTTCTGTAAGAAGATTAGAAGAATAATACAGACCAGCAAACAACTTAACCCTTCTAGCATTCTGCTTTGGTTGAAGAGGCCAGGAAGAAGGGGAATCATTTAATGACTGGCATGGCTAATAGAGGTGAAATGCTTACCCAGAACTGTAAATTTAGACTTCTAGAAGATCGCATACTACGCAGCCACATCGTTTTTGGAGTTTGAGACAAGCGTACGCAGCAGAAACGGTTAGTTTAAAACCCTTATTATCAAAAGACGATGAAAATAGGCTGCAGTGAAGACCAAGGAAACCAGCACTTCTAGGAGGTAATCCCAGCAAATGGTGGAGCACAAACTTTGGTAGTGACTTCGGTTACAAATGAAAAGAAACTTCGCAGTAGGTGCGGCTACCAGATTCACCCTGGTGGGAATTGTGAAGCGGCAGGAAAGAATTGCACTAAGTGTGGCGCATACAACCAGTTTGCCCAGGTTTGCAAATCATTGTGTGCTACGCAATACGTTAGCCGTCACGGAAGAGAGTTGCGGGAGGTAGGAGCCTTGGCAGACGACGTCTTTCTTATGCGACACACACTCGGCGTTGGTAGATGGGAAGCAACACTATATATCGAAATCCAATCGTTAACGTACAAACTAGGTGTGGAGCAAACTGGAAATCCTGCCTGATAAGCCGAAGCAATCATGCAACGTGACTCGAACCGCATTTTTAGGTAACAGGGCTACGGGACAAGCAAAATCATGCTAACAGCCAAAATTGCGAAAAACATTTTTCGTCGTTGACTAGGACGTTCCAAATTACACTTAGCGGGAGAGTTGCAGAAGTATCGGGGTTGATATACCACTTACTGAATGTTTCAAGTCGGGAAATATGTCCCCCAGCCCAACCTGTCGCAGATGTTTTCAGTGGGCTTGGACAAGTCAAAGGCGTGCAATGCTTAAAGAAGCTGAAACCCGGCAGCGTATGAACAATCGCGCCTACTAGGAGAGTTTCCGTGGCACTGTAAGGCCAAGTGCTGATATAACTGCAGCGCACGGAGCCGCAAGGTGTAATTACAGGAGTAAATGAAACAACCAAATGCGTGATGAAAAAAGACGAAGTGCGTATTTGCCTCGATCTAACGGCCCTGAACAAACAGTTATATCGAGAAAACTACCCCATGAAAAATTTAGAAGAGATAGTTTCGCAGCTATCTTCGGCAACATACAACATACTTTTATATGGTTCATGTGGCATTTGAATTTTGGTAAATTAAGCTATCGCAAGGAATTTCGAAGGTCTCCACTGGAAGTATGCCCTACGGGCGCTGTCGCTTCCACCGAATGCCGTTTGGAATATCGTAGGACCCAGAAAGTTTTGAAGATGCGATGCACCCATTTTTAGACGGTCGGCCTGGTGTCGCAGTAGTAGGAGGTAATATACTAGTCTGGGGAAGACAAAAGATGAGCCTACTTAAAACCTGACTTTTGCTGACGCTTTGCCGTGAGCACAACCTGAGACCTAACCTGAAATAAAATGTACCCTTCTGCAGACTGAGGTTCGCTACTTGGGACACATCATTACTACACAACGTCTGAGCATTGACTTACAACGTGCCCAGGATATTCTGGAAATGTGCAAGCCTAAAACAAGTTAGCAACTGCGGAGGTTTTTCGACACAATGAACTATGTACACCATTTCATTTTTAACATACATCGCTGTTCTGACCTAACCGCTAAGACTATTGCGAAAGCTTAGGTCTGGTTAGAAAAAAAAAGCAAGCCCATTTTCAAGCGCTGAAACACGCACTGATAATAGTGTCATTCTTACCTACTTCCACCCGAAGAAGGTAGTCAAGCTTTTTATCGATGCTAGCCAGTCGGGCGTAGGGGCGGTTTTGGTGCAAAGTGGCCATCTCATAGCCTTCTCGTCCAGATATATAACATAAATGAAGTAACGTTATGCGCCGATTGAAAAAGAAACACTTCCGATAATACATGGGAGCACGAAGTTCTATGTTTATATTTTCGGTGAGGCAGATTTGAGCGTCGAAACAGATTACCGGCCCTTGATGTCAATATTAACCTAGCCCCTATATCAGTGTTCGATTTGTTTGCAGCTTAGGCGCCTTAGCTAGTAGCGTTACGCAATAACATCAGCGAAAGAGCTTTTCTAGCGAATGCTTTATCGTAATTTTGGCAAATTAAGCTAACGGAAGAAAGTTCGAAGATCTGCACTGGCAGTATGCCACACGGGCGGTATGGACCTAGAGAGAAGACTTTCACGTACATGACGGGCTAGTCTTCCTCAGCAACACATATACTACCCCAATTGAAACGGGCAGAAATTATGTAGCTCCTCCACAAGGCGCATGCTGGATCAAATACGGTGAAGGCGAGGGCCAGAAATGTAATGTTCTGGCCAATTCAGTCTAGATATTAGGGATTTTAGCAACACCTGCAATCTGAGTCAAATGCACCTGCCCAGGAACAAAAAAATGCCCCTTTTGACCTGTGACGTTCGGAATGGGAGTTCATAGGCATGGATCTGTTACACTACAGTCGCCGTCATAATCATCATCATAAGCCTGATTATAACCACTGCAGGGTGAAGGCCTCTCTCATATTTCTCCACTTAACCCGGTTCTGCCGTCATGGTTTACTTCCATTCCCTTTTCTTCAAACTCCGACAGCTCCGTTGCACGACGGCTAATGCGTTCAAGACTTGGTGCGTACAAGTTTTGTTTCTGTGATTGGGCTGTCATAGAGGGTGCACAGTGACAATGGACCTCCCTTCAGTAGCTTTCAAACATCTATACACAATGTGCATTCCACGTCAAGTCCATATCAGCTGCGTCGTAATGTAATGAGTGAAACAGCTGTGCAGAAGGTCGAGACGCTGCTATGAAGTGTTCTCTTCGCACATCAGATTTTGAAATTGATCTGCTTGAGTGACGTAATACCACCAGGGACCCTGTTTTGAAATCTCCTGTGCAGAGGCTCATAGGGCGGCAGGCACGCTTCTTCTTGCCGGTACCAGCAACGTACTTGTAATCGGAGGGAATACCCAGCAAGGCTGTTCACAATCGCCTTCAGGCGATCCGGCGTCGGCAAAAGAACCAGTACAATCGCGGCGCCAGGAACTGCCCCTGCTGACGCTGACTCTCTCTAGAGAACCTGGTCTCCAGCTATTGTTCTAAGATGCGGTGTATACTCGAAGACCTACGATTGTGAAGACCGAAGACCGCCATGATATTCGTCGCAGAAAAAAAGCCCCTGCGGGAGGTAGTATTTCACCCAAAGCTGAAATCAACCTTCAGCGGCCTTCAGGGGAGGTCCACCTCTGGGCCGGGCAACAGCATTTGCGCAGCAGCCCAAGATCACTTCGAACACGAGATGTGGCCATCCTGCTAACGTCTGGACCGCTAACATGTGACGTCAACGTCAACTGCTTCAAAGCTCACTTGTAACGTTCCCATCCTTGAATAAACGGCTTTCGTTCACGGAGCACCAGTGGCCCTACAGCATTGTGCTAGAGCTTTATCTGAGACCGCCAAATATGAACTCGAAGAGTTTTAAGGCGAAAGCCTTTAATGGCTCCTGCTCGTGGTCACGATTGGGTCCTTCCGTCCGCAACGCTTTAGACTGATGATGTCGTACCTTGAAATAAATTATGACGTTATCAGTGGTGCATGTCGTACTTTAAATTATTGATGACGACATCAGTGCTGTAGTATGAAGTTAATGATGACGTCATCACTAGTTTAGTATGCCGTACCTTGAAATAAATGATGATGTGTTTCTGTCCGTGGGCGACGATCATGTCAAATCTTAACTAGTACTACTGACAAATGGGTAACTGGCAACTAGTCACTAATCAGTACTTATGGCTAACTAGTCACTGACCAATATGAACGAATAACTAGTCAATAAATAGAATAATTAGGCATTAGTCATCACTAACCAGTCACAAGTCAATGACAGATAATTCTATGACTCCATCACATGGTGATGTCATCGGCCGTGAAGCCATGACTGAACGTTATGACGTCACATCCGGTCATGACATCCGAACTGGTTGGTGATGACGGTATCAGACAATTCACGCAAATACGAAGCTGACCCAGCCGGGTGTTCGATCCAGGCGTCTGTGCTGCGCCTTTCATTTGGTCCTTCCTCGAACGCTGCGCCCACAGCGTATAGAAGCAGATATAATACATCAGGTATCACCGTCGTTTCAAATTGGTTTATCGGAAAACGTTACTTCATAAGGATCAGTTGCCCACATTTTGTTCATATGACCGGATGCCAGTATGATGTCAGCATCACGAAAAGGCAGCTACAGCGGCTAGTCACAAATTCTAGGATAGCAGCTGCCGTGTTCGCGATCGTTTCTCTTGTTCTGTCCGCGTTGCTACTGCGCTGTAGTCCTCAGAATGATTAAACAAGCCAGCCACTATGTATTTAGCAGGTACTACCGTCAACAACGAAAGAATACTAGAATAACCTAAGCTAGTATACCCTAACGACAGTCACCTAGAGTAGAATAAATGGGTCCGAAATGGATAATGAATTCTTATATAATAGAACCGTAATAAAGTTGCGAGAACTCCACACAACAGTCGCTCAAGCAGTGTGCCGAGCATATGTATGATCGACGGGCCTAAAGAATATAGCGCGATTAGCATATTTGTAAAAATGTTATGAAACGGCTTAATTCCCTGGTCAAGTTACTGCGGCAGCTCGTTTCAAGGAATCAGTGAAGGATAAAAAGATCGAAAGCTGCCCTACATTGCTTGCGTCACATCCTCGCGTCCAGTTGTACGCCGGCGCCCCTCTGTATACCACACAAAAGGTTGCATAAAAGTCGTAATCAGGATTGCAGACGCCGTCCGAATCAATCAGGCGTATATATTTGTACCATTTATGACCGAATGGCTTAATTGCTGCTGAAAAGTTTTTTTTTCCATTGAGTTACGCACTTTCAATACGCCAAACTTTGAATGTGAAAGCTTCGAAAGGCCGATGTGTTCTGCATGTCTCCTGTGCCGCGGATGCGACCGCACATACCAGACTGGAGGTTGTTCTGAACTTAGCCGCTAGATCGCGCCACCTGCACATAATGGCAGCGCCCATGATAAAATGGTGTATACATTCATAGACTCAGGTATACACGGCAGAGTTTTCAAAACATAAATTGTCTGGCGGATAGAATTCCGAAAATACTCTCGAATAGGTGTAAGATCAAGTTCAGCACGGCGAACAGCCATTCGGCGTTTCAACACGCTATACAAACCTGATAGCACTATCATGTCATTCGGAATATCGTCATTGTTTCCTGTAGCTAAGAAGCGAATTCCATTGGGGTTTAAAAGGAAATATTTGTGCAAAGTTTGTTGTAGGAAATTCGAAAAGCAAACCCCATCCCAGCAATCTATAAACACATGTAAAACAGTGTCCGGCTTTCAGTACCAAATAGTCACACCCATGGCACAAATATTTCTTTCTCAGCCATGCATGTCTCCAGAGGCAGAATTACTACGTAAAATATAAGAAAGAATGTTTTCACAGCAGGCTGAATCGGCATTCTTTTTGCACGTTTCAGCGCATTTTTCCCCGAGCCAGAACTGTATAACGACCGGTATACAGGAACAGGCAAGGCTATTTCAATAAGATCTTTGTACAGCCTTTTTTTGGGTGACATTTGCTAAATATTGCATTGATAAACGAGTACATAAAACCATGTTCCTTGAACAATTTCACGAAATTAAGTTCCAGCAGCGACATGACAAGCAGTTGACACAACGAATTTTCATTTCATTTCTTTATTTGCCCAGAAAACATCCTGGACCGGTCTTGCGACTAAAAGCTGTTATAATAGCTTGACGATGCCATGGAACCCTATCGCTTGGCATGCGGCGATTCACCAACTAATAGACAACAGCAAAGCAGAAGGACAAATATGGCATTTGAGAGCAATAATAGAGTTAAGGAGTACAAACAACAGTGCAAAACAAAAATGAAATGGCATACCAGTGCGTATAGAAAAAAGAAAAAAAAAGAAAAAGTCACAACAACGAACCGTTCGGCAGATGAAGGTATTTACAATGTATGAGATAAATATAAAATAGTGTGAATTATCTGGAACACAATTTTCATGAATATATAGAAAGTAGCTACGAAACCAAGTGAATACAAAAGCATATTCCATACTAAGAAAAAGTGATCGAACATCCCTTAGAGTGTGCTGTGCGATGTCAGCGCACGTTAAAGATCCCCAGGGGGTCGAAATTACTCCGTAGCCCTCCACTACGGCTCCTCTTTCTCTCTTTCCACTTTCATTCCCACCTTCCTCCCTTCCCTTACGGCGCGGTTCGGTGTCCACAGAGCAAGTGTGACAATTACTGCGCCTTTCCCTTCCTGTGAACCAATTTAACTTATCCCTTAGAGTGGGATTTGGCGCCTAACGGTATTTATTTAAGATATTTGGCAAATTGTACTGCAACCTCTGGAAATTATAGTTATTACGAAACCTTGGAATAAAGCATAATCTGGTACTTCGGGTATGTGTGCCGTCCTGGTTTGATACTAAACATGCAGTAGCTATTATAAATTTCTTAAAGTCGTCAGAAGAGAAATAAAATGAGCGTAAGATTTGAAAATAATACCAATACTCAAGTTTAATAATGCTGTATTTTTTAATACAGTCTGTGGTGAACAGAAATATTCTATACTTGCCACGTTTCTTACAATCCTTTTCTGCAGGTTCTGTAGTTTGGTGATGTTACCTTTCGTGGTAGGTTCCCCCACTAGGCTACAGTAACTTGTGAGAGAGGAAGAGCGCATTTTAAATTTGTAACTTACGTTTTGTTGGCAACAAATCGCGGCATCGAGTGAGAGCTCCAGTTAAAGATTATAGTTTGTTGCAAAGGTTGGTGACATGCTGATCCCAGCTAAGTTGCTCAGAAAAAAAATTATTGGCAAAGCCCTTGCCAAGAATAGCTGACAAACTGTACTTAAGAAAAGATTCTTTACACCTGATATGAATAAGAAACGGTTAAAAACTTGACTAAAAAAAGTGCGACAAAGACAATCTACCATCACCTACGCGGTGTAAAAGGTTGGTTCGACTTGTTTACTGATAGGTTGAAGCGCAGACTAAAACTGCAAAGAACCTGTGCATCTTTTGTATTGTATTTATTTATGAACAGTGCAAACCTGCATTTGCATGCCTTACTTTGCTGATAAAACATAAACGCGATAAAACGCGAGTGCTAAAGTTTGCTCTGCCTCTCTATTTTAGCCTTGTTCCGCAATTCATTTCTCTGCTGTCGCCAGTATGGGTCGCTATGGACGTGTTTCTCAAATGGGACACCGGGACGCTTTGTTGGAGTCGACAGCAAAGTAATATACCCAAATGGGTGTAGGCTTTGTTTCCCACTCCCCATGCCGAAACCTCAAGCATTTATGCAAATCGACAGGGCTCCTAAAAATTGCTTCCAAAAACCCTTGTTCGTACTTACTGCTAACACTTTCCTGGTTTACACAGGATATGGCTATGTTGCCAGCGTATGCTAGAAGGCGTACTTAAATGATAGAAGTACAAAGCCAGAAATTAAATTACTTGCAAGAACACACCTGCAAAAAATTCTATATATATCCCGAAGAGCAATAGCCGCACTGAGCATTGAACTGGTATCCTCTTTTTAAGTACTTTGTTCATGATTATGCTAGCACTCCACATTCTGTACGCCATGCGTACGCCCTCCACAAGCACCTATCTCACATTTATGTGCTCCAGTATCGCACATATTTCATATGAGAACTGGTCAAATGCTTATTCTAGAAATATATGAAGCAGGCTACGACATCCTTCATACGATCACAGCACTCCTCTATACTCGTGGCTACTTTGATATTAGTAACAACTGATCAAATTTCTATGGCAGGTGTTTGTTGGGGGCCCACAATATCTTTAATTACGGTTTGCAACTTCGCAGTAAGGATTTAATTAATATTTCATAGTCTACATTTTTCAAACTAATTCGATGATAACCCGAAATCTGTTTCACGTCTACACTAGCCCTAGTCTGCGGTGTCAGTGTGTGTGTGAACATGAGAATGACGGGGGCCGTAAGTTGCAATGATAAGCTTCAATAAAAACCTTACATATTACTGTCTTATTTCATGCTTAAAACATTTTGTAAAACAATTCACTAACGCTGTCAGGGCTTGGCTACTTTCCATAACTCATCAATAGCCTAGGCGACTTCGCTTACAGTAATAGAGAGCTCAAGGCGCAACATAGGCTCTTCATTTACTTGTGGTAACTGTGACATGAATTTTTCCTTAACTTCAAGTCAGCCACATGGGTGAAAATAGGTTTCTGTAGAAAGCAGTACAAGCTGTTATTATTTCTGCATGATCGCAAGTATTTTCCCATTATAATTATTCGACCTCAACTATATTACTACGGGTCGGCAGACGACGTGGGTGTGCGTATGGAGTATGCTTCTGAACCAAATCCTTGGCAGTGGTCTGTATTTGGACGTCCGGTGCGCCATGTGCTTCGCTCGGTGTGAGTGTATCAGGGCTTTACGTGGTGTTAACGCCTCCTGTCATGCAACATCACAGGGGGAGTGCGGACTTAGCCATCTTCCGCGTTCTGGCCTATTGCACCACGGAGCTTCGCAGCGGTCGCTAAACTGGCACTGTCACCATGACTCAACTCGACAACTCGCGAAGACCCACTGCCCGTACATTCATGGCCATGGCTTATCTCCGGTACCCTGACACCTTTTCTGGTGCCTCAGGGGATATCTTCGAACAATGGATCTCTATGTACGAACGTGTCAGCATCCATTAAAGGTGGAACCCAACCGAAATGCTGGCAAACGACATTTTCTACTTGTCTGGCACAGCGAGGCAATGGTACGACACCCACGAGCACGAACAACGAGTCCGGACATCTTCAAAAGAAAGCTTCATGCTCTCTATGGACCACCAGATGCTTTCAAGCTCACAGCTAAAACGCACCTTCAGTCGCGCACGCAGTTCTTCACTGAAATCTATGTCACCTACGTTCTAGACGTGCTAGCCCTACGTCACGAGGTTGACACCGCTGTGACGGAATCCGAAATGGTGGCCACATCCGAAACGGGATTGTGTATGACGCTTTCGATTTGCTTCTCTGCAAAGACTCTTCGTGGTTGCCCTCATCAAGGAGTACCGACGTTTCAAGCAAGTAAAGAGCCAGCTCGCATTTCTCCCGTTTCAACTACTTCCCCATGGGGGGCTACACCTTCGTGTGTTACGCAGCAGCCACCAACTAGCTCACCTTCCGCTTCGCCCCTTAACATCACTGATACCATCACTCGGACCCTTCACCGCGAAATGGAGGACTGCGCACCTGCACCACCCCAACCCACCGTCTCCAGTCATCCCTTGCCCGATGCCTCTCTTATTCAGGCCGTCGTGCGTGAAGAATTTGCAAACAGACCTTTCGCCTGCTGTCTGCTCCAAAAGCGACCGAGCGTCCGGCCAACAAGCACGAATGTTTTCCGTCCCGGGCCCCCGTACTTTTTCCGCTACCGAAATGTAGCAGAGTGGCGGACGCCGAGTGATCGCCCCATATGTTTCAATTGTTCTTGTTTGAGGCACATTTCCCGGCATTGCCGCAAGAGATGGTCTCCGACTCCTCGCAACGAGTATACCTATAACTAGCGAACTAGATTTGGCCCAACAGTATTCGCCTCGACCACAGCCTGACGAGTCAGATTGTACCAATTATTTCACCAGCTCCCGACCACGTCGCTGATCCCACTTTCCATCTTCACGAGCCCATCGTTTTCGATCCCCGCAGCCCCTTCGATCCTCGGCTGCAGCCTCATACGGCCTGACTTGAAAACCTAACTGATGCAGCTTCCGGAGGTGACGCTGCACCAACGACTAAGCCCACAAATCCTCTACAGACCTGTCGCTTGAATCAACTGGATATTTGTGTTGATGGTGTTCCAGTGAGTGCGCTTGTAGACACAGGTTCGTATATCTCTCATGAGTTCAAAATTTCGTCGTCGTTTACGTGAAGGCCTCGCGCCAGCTGATGGGGGCAACCTGGTGTTGAGTGCGGATGCATTTCGCGTCGGCTTCGCACATTTTGTCTCGTTGTACAGAAACTTTTCACCGGAATTTGGTTTCAGTGGTACCAATATACGTCAAAACACGACGTAAAATTATGGATACCAAATTTGTGACTGTGCGTGCAAAAGTTTAGTTTTTACTGTCGGTCTTGTGCGGACCATCTGCGGAACGCTAGCCCCCGTTAGGCCCAGCTCGGCTTCGGGCGATGAGACCGGCCCGGGGGTCGCTTCACCGCCGGTCTACCGCCACGTTTGTGTATCTACCATGACGATGCACGTGACCTTCGAAGGCACCGACCACGATCCAGAAGGCTATGACAGCGCCTGTTTACAAACGCTCAGGAAAAAGGTTGAATCGGAAAGCAAGCGGATGCTTCTCAGTGGTTGCAAGGAGGACAAGGTGGTGCAACGCCGCGTTCCGAACTCGGAAACCGGAGACAAAACGGGAGTTGGGGCCGCTTATGGCGCTACAAAAGCGGCTAGAAGAGAAATGGCTGAACGATCTATCGCTATGAATCTTCCGAGGTTCCTGGAGGAAGGTATCAAGGTTATTATTAGGCCTGGTGATGGCCTAACCGTCATTAAAGGCACATCGGGCCTACTGCTCAGGCCCTCGTCAAGGCTGCCGGAATCAGCTGGTCGGAGCTGGACTGATGGTGTGTAAACGGAAAGTAAGGTAGCGTTCTCTGTCATTCCTTGGACTTTGGTCGAGGCGTGAAGGTAGCAATCCGTTGCTTTAAATTCGATGACAAGAAGCATGATCGCACCGGGTGACTGCGGCCGAGGAGTCGTCCATGGGATCTGTGATACATTCATGGAAGAACAATTGTTCAAAGTATTGAGAAACGATCTGCAGAATCCAACGGTCACTGAAGTGCGGCGGATGGGGAAGATTTCTACTATTATCACCCTTCTGAAACCCGA
Source organism: Amblyomma maculatum (assembly GCF_055883805.1). Taxonomy (NCBI): domain Eukaryota; kingdom Metazoa; phylum Arthropoda; class Arachnida; order Ixodida; family Ixodidae; genus Amblyomma; species Amblyomma maculatum. Next base: position 203,851,459 of record NC_139347.1, on the reverse strand, counting down.
AGTCTCAAGATTTATCAGGATTGAAGGCATGCTTACGCCATCTCGGTTGTTCAAAAAGAGATATGAAGTTTGCTTCAGATGTGGGCAGCTTGGTCATCGCTATGATGTGTGCGATAGTAAAACACCGAAGTTCCGTTGCAGTGGGGTGGTATCGCCGCCCGAAGATCACCAATGCATCACCAAATGTCGCCTATGTGGAACGGGCCATCTAATGGGAGACAAACGCTGCAAAGAACTCTTCCGTACACCATGCGTGATCATGAAGAGAAAATGGGAAGCAAAATTAGCCGCCGAGGAAGCAGCCAAAATGAAGCTAGCCACCGAGGAGAAGGTCAAGAAGCAGCAACAGGCCCGCTTTAGTCGCCGCGATGGGCGCAGTCAGTCCCAAAATCGGTACCAGAGCCACACAAGAACCTGTTCCCTTTCGTCCCCGTAACTCAGCTGCCGCCTTCAAAAACGATGATGGAGGGTTCTCGATCCAAGCAGCAGCAACAAGCGCAGCAGGCACCATCAAAAGTGGTGTGTAGTAACTCTGAGGACTCAGATGAAGTTCAAGCTCTAAAAAAACAGAATCAGTTGTTACAAGCGGAAGTGAAGGCGCTGCAGGAACAGATCAGGGCGATAGGGAAAGTTTAGCAGCCAATGGAGACCAAAATACCGACGGCGGAGGTGCCGCAGAGAGAACAGGAAAAAATCCCTAGGGACAATTCTCCCGCAGCGAAAAAGAATAGAGGGCCTGAGGCGGATCTCAAAACACGAGTCCAAGGATTGGAAAGACGATTCGCTAAAAAGGAAAAGGATGACAAAATTCCCCACCAACAAGTTATGACCGCATTAGAACACCTGAACAGTGCTATGGCAGAGATGCGCGTTGAAATGACAAGGATAGACGAGAGAATTCAGTTGGTTTATCATGAAATTGATAACCTTAAAAATTGCTCTGTATCACAGTACCAATACCATTTATCAGTGGAACTGTAGGGGCTTCGGTCAAAAACGTGTGGTTTTTCAAACGTTTTGGACCAACATTGAGAAACCCGAAGTAATCGTGTTGCAGGAGTGCGATGATCACAATAACGTAGCGAGTTACAAATCATACGCGGGATGACATAACACGCGAGTGGTCACCCTTGTCAAAAGGAATATAGCGGTGTTGCAGCATAATACCGGGACAACAAATGTTGACCATATATTGATGAGAGAATCCCAGAAAAAAATTCAAAAGTCTATTCATTTTCAATGTATATAGCCCGCTTTGACAAAAATGTCAATGCGGCTTCGATGAGGTCTTTGCCAAAGCTCGAACGATCGCGAAAGGAGGACCCCTATTGATATTAGGGGACTTTAAAACGCATCACACGGCCTGGGGTATATATACAAATAAGTAAAAGGGCGCGAACTGTGGAGCAGCATTCAGCAGAATGGCTTATTGCTTCTGACTTATCCCCCGAAACCGACCCGTCAGGGTAACAGTGTTTCGACAGGCACATCTCCGGACTTAACACTAACCGGATGCTGCGTTTCCGCCACGTAGTGCAACACGGGTAAAAATTTAGGCAGCCACCATAACATTTTAGAAATTGTAGTAGACAACGGCCCACCGGCCGTCCGCACCAAGAGGGCAACGTTGGGGAACTGGGAGGCTTTCTGAAAATGACGCACAGGTGCCAAGGAATGCATAAGTAATATAGACGATTGGAATAAAACGTTTCCTTAGTCGGTCAACGAAGCAACAGAGGAGGTGGAGGTTGATGATGACGTTGAAGGAGCAGATCGTCACATGGTCGTTCTCTGGCTAAGAAGGAGGATCTAGAAACGGGACTCACACAGAAAAGAGGCAATAAAAACTTGCGCACACAATTGGCAGGGCTGCACAAGGAAATTGAAGAATATGCGCTCGTTTCAACGGGGCAAAATTGGGGAAACATTTGTGACAAACTAGACAGGAACATCGGGAAGGCAAGAACGAGGCACTTACTTCGGCATCTTCTAGATCCCGCCAAATCTAAACTGGAGGCCAGGCAGCAACATCACAGGCTAATCATAGTTTTGACGGGACCGCGGCTACTCTCATATCCCAAGTCCGAGACCAGTATTTTAACTGCGCAAATGGTACAGGTCAACGAATGCCTGATTATAAGGGCCACGAAAACCCGGAGCTAGATAGCCCGATAACGGTTGCCGAAGTCTGGGCAGAATAGACTGATAACAAAGACTACTGCAGGTCCGCACAGGGTCAGCATTCGAATGCTACGAAACTTGGAAGACGCGTCGATCCGAAACATTGCAGCATTTATCCAAGAGTGTTCGGAGGCCATTCGACTGCGGCGACATGCCGGCAGCTGAGCAGTGTTCCTCCCGAAGCCGGTGTTCCTCCCGAAGGCGGGGAAACGGCAGGTTTCGAACACTTACGTCTATCGCGCTCCCGTCATGCTTGGGGAAACTAATAGAGCATGTTATTCAGGCTCGGTTGAACCGGTGTTTGGAGGACAATAATATCTATCCGAACACAATAATCGGATTTATACCGCATGCGATGTCATGGTGCAGCTAAAAGAACAGATCATATACAATTCAACAGTAGACACAAACGTGATCGTTGGTCTAGACGTGTCAAAAGCGTCTGATAACGTGAAGCAATCGGCTATTCTGCAGAATCTCAATGCATTACCGGTAGGAGCTTGTACATACTACATACTCCTCAGCGATAGAATGGCAAATATCAGAATGGTGGAACACACAGTCGAAGGTATTCGACTCGGAAAAAAACCACACCGCAGGGACCGGTGTTGTCCCCGACCCTTTTTATTATCGCTGTGCTTGGCCTGCCCGCAAAATTATAGGGAAGTCCGGGGCTAAACCATACATTATACGCAGGTGACCTGACTCTGTGGATGCGCAAGGGTAGTGACGGTGAAATTTAACACACTCCTGCGAGACCTTGATGTTATAGAAAGATGCTTAGAGCCAATCAGGCTCAGATGTTCGGCCGCGAAATCGGAAGCACTCGTTCTCACGCCAATGCGATCGCCCCATTGTCGGCGTATAAAGCAGGATAACCCGGAAATAACACTCAGGGTAACCGGCAACGTTATACCAATGGTGGCACGCATTACGGTTCTGAGATTACGAATTCAGGCTAACAGCAGGAATTCGGAAAGAATACAGACTAGACGCTAGCACCAGCCAAACTTGTAGATGCCTGAAGCAGATCGCAAACAAACATGCGGGCATTAAAGAAGTTAACCCCCTCAGGCTAGTCCAATCTTTTATAATCAGTAAAATAGTCTATGTGGCACCGTATTTACGGCTTCACAAGGCGGAAAAAGGGAAACTTGACGTTATCATTCGTAGACGGATCAAAACGGCACTAGGTTTACCACCCAATACAAGACAAACAAGATTTTGAGACTAGGAGCTTCCAATACCCTCGAAGAGCTCATTCAGGCGGCAACAACCTCAAAATACCAGAGACTGTTGCGCAGTCGTGCTGGTCGGAACATTTTGGAGAAACTGGGCTATGAGCCTCAAGCATTTTCCAGACGTAGACAAGGTTCTTCAACAGGTTAGGGATAAATTAAATGTACCTCCACTCCCCAGACAAGACGTCTTATATACAGAGGTCGCACAATGCGCGGACGGAATGGGACGCGTTTCAGTAACAACTAGAGAAAACGGAGGCTCGGTAGTTTGCAGCAGCATCCGACACTCGACTGCTCCGGAGGCGGAGGAGGTGGCCATTGCGCTAGCTCTGACCCAACAACAGGTCAAAATTATAGTTGGAGACTCAAAATCAGCGATTAGCACCTTTGACGAAGGCCGCATTTCGGCCATAGCAGCAAGAGTGTTGGCCAGTGGTCCACCACGGGCAGATCAGGTCGTGCTCATTTGGACGCCGGCGCACCAAGGGTGAAGGGGGAACGAGAAAGCGCACGTACTGGCCCGAGGGTTAGCTACCTTCCGAGATCCCAGGGACGTCTTATACGCAACTGCCGTACTCCTTGTGCGATGAGGAGCCCCTACAGTTCAATGATGACAATAATACCTACCAAGATATCATAAATCATTACAAATTAGGCAGATCAATATTTCCAAAAGCGAGAAGGTTACCCCCAGCTTTACAGCAAGTGGCAATCGGAACTTTTTAGCCCAAGGTGCAAACGTTGCGATGAAATAGCAGATATGATCCACATGATATGGAATCTTTTTAGATTTGGAGAACCTGACAGAACAGATGAGTCCTGGGAGGCACTACTTCTCAGACAGGATGAAAAAGGGCAACGTAAAGTCATCCGTCCCACCCTGGCCGCTACTCAGATCCAAGAGATCCAGTTCGACGGCTGAGGGGGAGGAAATCGCTGGGACAGAGATGGGCCTCGGATCCTCGCCTTGCAATAAATATTAGTTCTCTCTCTCTCTTTCCCACGACGGCTCGGTCTCCGATGCGTGTCGCGGACGGCAGAGCGGCTGTCGTTGCAGGACTCTGCACCGATCGCGTTGATATTGCTGGCCATGATCTCCCAGTACAGTTCACGATTTTAAGCCGCCCTGATCGACTGCTCGCAAGAATTCCTACACATAGATCGCCCAACCGTTTATCCTGAGCTCTTGCATTCTTCTCCCAGATTGTATTGGCCTGACCAAGTTTATCTGCCCTAACTATCAGCCGCATTCATTACTTTGCGTTCTAACTCATCTGTCTCTCATGGTGACTGCTTATTTGCGCCTATTTCGGATCTCCTGCTGCGCCGCAACGTTAAAATGCGCCTTACCATCGCTACAGTCAAGGAGAACACTGCCGTTGAACAACTTCAGCTATTCAACCCAAGTGCTTCACTTGGCATATGCGCGGCGACATTCTTATATCTCTGCTCCTCTCAAGTCGCCCCATTGGAGACTGATCATACCCGAGCTTCTGCAGACCCTGCCCATCATCCTACTCTGACGCCCCGCCGGGGTGGTGCAGTGGTAAGACGCCCGACTACTGTGCCGGAGTTCCCGGGTTCGAACCCGACCGCGGCGGCTGCGTTTCGTTGGAGGCGAAACGAAGTGGCGTCGTGTGCTGTGCGATGTCAGCGCACGGTAAAGATCCCCAGGTGGTCGCAATTACTCCGTAGCCCTCCACTACGGCTCCTCTTTCTCTCTTTCCACTTTCATTCCCACCTTCCTCCCTTCCCTTACGGCGCGGTTCGGGTGTCCACAGTGCAAGTGTGACAGTTACTGCGCCTTTCCCTTCCTGTGAACCAATTTAACTTTAATTTATCCTACTCTGACTGACGCGACCATGGCAATGTTTCCCTTCGATTTGCTCGCTCCGCAATCTTCTCAGCTGCGTGCGCTTCTCGCGTCCTATTCCGACATCTTCCACCTCCTCGGCTAAGGTCATTCTGTCCCCCACTGCATTGACACCGACGAAGCTCCTCCTATGCGCGCCGACCATACCTAGTCTCCCATGCAGAACGGCAGGTAATCCAGGCGGAAGTGGCAAACATGCTGGATGAGAACATTATTGAGCCCTCCCAGAGTCTTTGGGCTTCGTCCGCGGTCCTGGTCAAGAAGAAAGATGGTTTGTGGTGCTTCTGTGTGGATTACCGCCACCCGAATAAGGTAACTAAACAGATGTCTATCCGCTTCCTTGAATAGACGAGGCCTTGGATTGCCTCTATAGAGCCGAAATATTTATTGACCTACGATCTGGTTATTAGTATGTTGCAGTGGATGAACAGGACCGGGAGAAGACTGCGTTTGTCGCTCCGGATAGGCTATACCAGTTTAAGGTTATGCGTTTCGGCTTATGCAACGCCCGAGCCACATTTGAACGCATGATTGACTGCAAAGATTAAATGGCCCACCTGCTTGTGCTATTTAGAGGATGTAATTTTTAACTCATGGTTTCATCGCATCATGTTTCATCGCAGAGGCTCTTCAATGCTGGGCTACAGCTCAACTCTTCAAAATGCCGTTTCGTCGTCGTCAGCTCAATATACTAAGTCACGTCATCGATGCTACGGAAGTTCGTCCCGATACAGACAAGTTCCGAGCAGTAAAGAGCTTCCTGGTGCCCTATTTAAGCAATGACGTCAGAAGATTTCGGGTTTTTGTTTCGTAGGTTCCTTCAAGATTTAGTCGACATTGCTGAGCGGCTCAGAGACGACCTTATAAAGGATGTAAGTTTTTTATGGGGGTCCTCCCAAAACATAGCTTTTTCCCAGCTGATAAGAAAGCTTAACACCGCAGTTGTCTTGGCGCACTTTGATGTGTAGCTTCTACAGAAGTCTGCACTGATGTCAATAGCCATGACATCGCGGCCATCCTTTATCAGCGCCAGTATCCGACATGATCGTTTAATTGCCTATGCCTGCAGCTGCCTCCGGTACCGTTCAGAGAAGAACTGTTTACTACTGAATGAGTGCTTGGCCATCGTTTGGGCTGGTGGAAGCTTTCGACCTGAACTATAAGGCAGGCAATTCACAGTTGTCCAAGATCATCACGCACTGTGCTGGAGTTCGTCTGTGAAGGGTTATAATAAACGCCTCGGGCGTGGGCCGCTATGACTCCAATAATATGACTAGGCTGTGATTTACAAGTCCGGCTGGTTGCACAGATACCAACTGCCTCTCTCGTTACACTCTGTCTCAGACTGACACTCCCACGAGCGCATGCGCTTTTGATCTGCTCTCTCTAACACCTTTGCAACTCTCGGCGAAGAGCTGCGTGGGGATGCGGAGATTTTCACCATCACTGGTAACCATGTTCGCCGAACCCGACCCTTTATTGACGATATTTTATAGCGCCGGAATATTTGGCCTACTGGTCCTGGCCTGCCTAGTCCTGGCTGTCCCCAACCATTTACAAACAGTCGTTCTTCCGGAACTCTATAATTTCTTGACTGCTGACCATCTATGCGTTACTCGTACATACGACTGAATGAGTCGCTTCTTCTGGCCTGACCTCTACCGCTCAGTGCGCCGTTAGCTTGCTGCTTGCGATGAGTGTCAGCGTCGCGAGCGGCCTGCATCTGCTTCGCTGACTTTATTCAGCCCATTGACATCCCTCCTGAGCCGTTCTACCATGTCGGCTCTGACCTTCTTGGACCTTTTGCAGAGTCCACTTCTCGCTCTAGATATGTTGCAGTGGCCACAGATTATGCCGCCTGGTACGCGATAACGCGTGCTCTGCTCACGAGTGCTGCCACTGATGCCACCGACGTTTTTCTTCACGACCTCATTCTTCATCACAAAGGTCCCTGCCAACTGCTCACTCATCGTAGCCGCGCCTTCCTTTCAGGAGTTGCGGACGACATTCTTCGTGCGTGCTCAACAAAACATAAGTTGACCACAACTTCCCAACCACCAACTAACGATATCATTGAGCGGCTCAATCGAGGTCTTACTGACAAACTCGCCATGTGCGTCCCCTCCTGATCACCGTGACTGGGATACCGCCCTCCGAATCTTAACTTTCCATATCTCGTCACGATACTGTCGGCTACTCTTTACCTCTAGTACGGCCGTGAGCCTCAGTTGCCGTGAGCCAAGTTGCCCGTTCTGGATTGCAATCCTCCCAAGTTTCTCGACAAGAGCACTACAACAGCCGCCACCTTGAGATCCCCTTCTTACGTGGGTCTCTTGTATTGTTGTGGGCGCTTTCTCGCCGTATTGGGCTCTCGGAAAAGCTTATTTAGCGCAAGGCTCGTATCGTGCGCGCTGCTCGAAGCCACAGCCGTCACCAACAAGATTGAACCTGCCTTCTCCAAGTCCCCTTCCCGTACCGTACACTCCGATATTGTCAACGTCTCATACATTAAGTCGTTCAATCTACTTTATTCTGACACCCGCTAAGCAGCACCGCGATGGGGCTTCTGCGCCCGGGGGCCATGTTACGCTTCGACTCATCGAAGAGAAGCAGACCAAGTGAGTGTGCGCATGACGTGTGCTTGGGGCCCAAATCCTTGGCAGCGGTTTGTGTCGACGTCCGGGGAGCTCTGTGCTTGCGTTTCGCTCGGTGTGAGCGTATGAATACTCTACGGGATTTCAATGCCTCCTATCACGTAATATTATTTTCCAAAGCATACCTGTTGTCTGTGATAAGCGCCATTTTTGTAGGTGCTTCACAGCAAGAGCTTCCTCGTTTTCGATAGCACATCCTGCACCATCGTGCACACTGAAAACAATCCATATCCAACGTTTCAAACTGGGACTTCACGGCATATGTCTTCGCTGTATGACCTGTGGCCGTCTTGCGTTAGCGCTTGGAGATTATTTTCTAGGCGTCTCTGGCGTACTCTTTTGCTGTAGGCAATTTCATCAGCTCTTTCAATAGCTTCATATTTATAACGTCGATAAACATTTCCCATCTGGCTCCGAAATCTTATTCGGTATGTGATTCAATCTCTTCCAAAGCACCATTAACAGTCTAAAAACGTCTTTGCTCAACAGCTCATCCTTTAATTGCCAATGGACTCAACTAAAATCAAATTTTTTTCTGCTTTTCTCTCTCTTTCAGCTTTGACTTCTGCTTTCCCACCATCCCTTCTGGCGCGGTTCAGGTGTTTAGAGGACAAACGTTACAGATACTGCGCCCTTTTTTACCTGATAAACAATTATTGTTAACAATAATAATAGTAATAATTAATGTTATTGTTATAATAATGATTATTATTATTTCTATAGATCTAATGCAAATTAATATTAATCATATTATTATTCTGCTTTTCTTCCCTTGCGCGAAGGAAACTAAGCCACCATCAATATAGGTCACCGGAGTCACATCGTAATCAATCCAAAGACGCAAAAGTTCCAGTGAAACATAAAATCGGTTAAAATGGGCATGGTCAAACTCCCTTGAAGATGAGTGCCGCAAACAGTTTTGGACCCAGTTACACACTCACATACATCACCATGTCCGAAGGCATTTACTGCATTAAATGTAGTACTACTTGCATCTCAAAGGATGCTTCGCTTTGCTTCGCTTGATTTGTCCCTTGCAGATAAAGAATTAAAATCTAGAAAGGTAAGCTGTTGGGTGTCAAAATTTTTTTGATATTATAAAAAAATCTTTTGCTTTGTCTGGTTTCTAAGATGCCAACAGACAATTTGTCAATCCTACATTTGCAGTACACAGTCACATGCCACCAGCAGATGCCGTAACAGGTTGATCCACTACTTCCAAATTCTATCCCACCAGCTAGATGTACCAATCCACTTTTGCTGCGGCATAACTTACTCAAACATTATATTGCCATCTGCCTAGTACTGCCGCATTGAGGCATGACTACGACGAAGCGGCTGTTGGCTTGAGAGGCGCTCTCGACTCTGATATCAGTGCTGGAAGCCAACCTGATTCTCTGGTTTTCGCCTACGCGCACTTTCACTGCTCCTTAGGGCTTGAGTCGTGACACTGGTGGAGGTGCCATTGATTATCCCTTCTCCTGCGGCCGACCAGACGTGGCCGCTTCTCGTGACCACTCGTTCATCGAACGAGCCGTCGGCTCCGAGGCTTGCCTCTGAGGCCTTCTGTGCCGCTTCTCGTGACCACTCTTGTTCATCGCACAAGCCAGCGGCTCCGAGGCTTGCTTCTGAGGCCTTCTGTCTTGACGTAGTGGCTTTGGCTTCTGGCCTAGCTGTGGCAACAAGACCGCCCGACCCTACCGCGACTGTCTCTTCCACCCCTTCCTCCTATATCATCATTCAGACCCTACGTACTAATAGGCAATTTCACAGTGAACAGTTCGAAGATGGCAAAGACTGGCAGTTCACTACGAAAGGGTCGCGACGTTGCTGGGGCTACGCTGCAAAAATGCGGATGTCTACTCCAGCCTTGAAGATGCTGCTCGGACGTGGTTTGAGAACCGTGAGGCCACCTTGTCTATGTCGTTGGTCTTCCGAAGCCAGGCCCTCGGTACGTACGCCAACAGTGACCGCCGCCGAAAGAGCGCACAGCGTGCCCCGGCCTCTGGAATCCAGCGTTCGAACGAGGGAGTGGAAATGTATAGACCCTACTCACTATCAGGTTTAGCAGGCGGCAGTTGTGGCAACCGTGCATTGTGGAGACGCAATAACATCGGGCGGTTCGAAACCAAAAGCACACAAAAAATGTTTCCGATGCGTCAGCACCGGTCGACCGGCGTCCTCCCTGCTGCGCGCCGTTCATTTGTCGGAAATCGGACACTTCAGACGCCGTTTGCAACGCCATACGACCATAGCTCGGATTTCACCGACACCGTCTCATGATTCGCTGTAGGCTCTCTCTGTCTCTCTTTTCCCCCTCTCCGACGTTGCGTTGTGCCTGCCATGGCTGCCAGTGAAGCAACAATGACGTCACGTGAATAGGCTCTATACGTTGAAGACGTGATGCGTTTTTGCCATGGCGCCGACCCGTCCATAAGTGAAAATAATAAAGTGCGGCACCTGATGCGCGGCGTCACGACCATCTTTCCTTCGGCCTTGTGCTGAACCCGCCCACCACCATCGCGGCGTTTCTGGCTGACACTGTGCTCAGGGAGAAGCTACTACAGCAGCTATGCAGCCAGTATGCTCGGCCACTGAATTACCCATCCGCACTACCGCCGACTGACCGTACCAACTACAATCCAGGGGCAGATCTCAGCTCTTTCGGGACCACATCCGCACTGTGGTCTGGGAAAAGCTGCAGCAACTCAACGGATGACTTGCCCCTGTCACGGCTTCCCTGGCCAGCGTCAACCGTGTGGAGGTCCAGAACGCACTCTCGCCGCCGATAAGTGCAGTCGTTCAATCAGAGCCCCCGGGCCTTCAGCGCTGCTTACTAATGTTTTGTCTAACACTCCACCTGAGGTCGCTGTGCTCGCTGCGGAACCACTGCACGTCTGGGCAGATTGGTGCCATGCATCTCGAAGGCCTGGCACGCTCCAGATCGCCCTCTCTACTACCTTTTTGGCGAAGCAGGTCACATCTACCGGCGGTGCCCTTATTATCACATAGGCTTGAGAGGATTTTCTCCCGACAGCCCTTGTCCACGGCCTGGTCAGCGGCCTCAGAACAACGCCGAGTACGTCTCTCGAAAGCATAGTCACCCGCATTTTCCTCGCCATGAGTCGCTCTCACCTTCGCCATGCCGCCCTTCGTCCTCTGGGCCACGTTATACCGCCGCACATTGTGGTTCCTTGAGCTCTCATCGGGAGAACTAGCTGTGGCGACCTTTGGGGGCGAGGCCGCCGCACACAGATTTGCCGCAAAGTTTCCACCGGCGCACCGCTCGATTTGCCCCGACATCGAACGCCGAACTCCCGTTCTGTATTCGCCGCACAGATCAAATCGTCTTGACGTCGTCCGCATCACCGACATAGCCAGTGGCCACCACCGACTGTATTGAACTTCCCCGAAGCCGACCACCCAATTGCCGCCCAGTGTCCACATCCGCACCGATCGCTTATTCCGAACCACCGTCGACATCGAACCACCCCGGCGCTGACCACCCAAATGCCGCCCAACTTCCGCCGCTGCACCACTGCCTTCACTCCGAACCGACGTCGCCAGGCCCTGTTCGGACGCGGGTCTCCCTGGACATCCCTGTTATCATCAACACGAAGGTCAAAGCGTTATTTTGTACCAGAGCCGATTAATCTATCCTGAGCGGGCGGCTTACGAGAACACTGAGAAAAGTGATGACGCCATGGGACAGACCATACGTACGGCCGGTGGAAACGTTGCACTACTGGGTACGTTTACGGCCCGGGTTGCGGGGAGAGGCTGCACATTTGTCGAAACCTTTCTTGTTCTAGGCGAATGCTCTCGCGATGTTGTTCTTGACATCGAGTTATTTTGAGAGAATGGTGCCACTACGTATCTCCCGAATCACTTGGTGAGTTCCTCCAAACTGACCATCAAAAAGCATGAGTACCGTTTGTCGCACTCCGCGCTGCGAGTTGCCCAAGATAACCTCACAGTGCCATCACGCGCCAGCATCTTCACCTGAGTTACCTGCGACGAGCCACATCACAGCCTATGGGATGTTGAGCCTAATACTGACACGTGCTTTAGACGTAGAAGAAGAAGGAGAGCAATCGGACGAAGTAGACGACGTTGAAGTGTGGGCCCCGTTTCTGGTACCCCCGTTCGCTAGTTCAACTGTATCGGTACACTCACTGAGCGGCCACATTAGCCTTTCTGTGTAACAACTACAGACCAGAGCAAAAACAGCGCAAACTTCACAATGGACAGAGAAGGGCAGACGAGACACAGGCGCTGACTAACAACTGAAGGTTTATTGTTCTGACACCTCGGTATATATACAGCAAGCATCAAAAACAAGAACAACAACAAGGCCCGATAGACACTCATCTCAGCCAGACATCAAGCAGGAGCACCATGATCATCCAACACCCGATAGGAAAAGCAACTCCTTATCAAGAAGGGCTATGGAGGGAATGCTTACACAGCTGTCTTTTAGGTTTGCAATTTTTTCGGCCTCGATTATTTCTCGCGTGGTCTTGTCACCGCACCTGCGCAGCACGCTCGTGTTACGCAAATCAGGTGTGCATTTACAATCTCGGCAGTGCACACCCAGATGGCCGAGATCCGCTCTGTCACATTGTAGTTGTGCTCCAATAATCTTTTATTAAGACACCTGCCGGTTTGGCCTATGTACGCATGGCCACAAGACAAAGGGATCGAATAAACGACGCCTTCCGCACACGCGACGAATCGGTCGCGATGGTTTGTGGTGCAGCCGATGTGTTTTCGACCCATCCCATTCACTCGCTTGCAAAGACTTGACAAGCGGTCCGGAGCCGAAAAAACATCTACTCCAACCCTTCTTCTTATCTTTCTCAAGTTGTGTGAAATCCCGTGCGCGTAGGGAATGACTGCGATCTTCTTATCCCTGTCTCTACTGACTGTTTCTTTAGTTTTTAACATAGCCTCCGCTACTGAGGATAATAGCGCCGGTGGATAACCAGCCTGAACTAGTCGGCGCGTCTGGTTTAAAAAGCTATCTTCCAGCTTGTGGTTGCACGATTTCATGACTGAATTGTAGAAGCAAGAATTGATGATGCTGCGCTTAACCAACTTCGAGTGCGCTGAAGTAAATGGCAGAAGGAGTTTGTTGGCGCGAGGCTCAAAGGCCCAGCACACATGATTGGGGTTGAAATATAGTCCTAGTTCTAAAAACCGTATGAATCCATTAGTAGGCAGTTCGTGCGTGACAATTAAAGGGCTCAGAATGCTTGAAAAACTACGAACAACATTGGCAGCTTCGGACGGGAGGGCGTCCTGTTCGCACTCTAGGAACACAAGATAATCGTCGACAAATCGAAATATCTGCTTCACAGTGCTGCAATCAAAGAACCTGCGTAACGCCCGGTCTTGCATGGCTAAGTATAGATCACTGAGGACCGGTGCAATGGACGAGCCTATACATATACCATTTTTTTGAATGAATACCGAACCGTTCCATTCCGCGTAGGTCGATCTCAAATAAGTGGACAGTAGCTCGAGAAAGCAGTCAGTAGAAATTCCTATCGGGTGTTGGATGATCATGGTGCTCCTGCTTGATGCCTGGCTGTCTGGCCAAAGGAACGGCTGTCACCTTCCTCCACGATGTGGATGGATTGCCGAATCTCTGCCCCGTTGAGGTGAACCTTCATGACGATGCCACACCATGTAACGCCCTTCAGAAGGTTAAAATCAACCCGAGTTTGTCACCTCTTTAAAAGAACCTTCTGTCGTCCCTGCCACTTGATTTTACAGATTTCTTCGCTACGAGCTCCAAGGTGGGACGTACGCCGGTAGCCAAGCATCGCATAGCCACCGAATCGACCACTCCGCCAATTGGTCAGCGTATTTGGCCTAAAGAGCGGGAGGCTGTTATAACGCAAGTCGATGAAATGCTGGTAGACGATGTTACACAGCAATAATCAAGTCCGTGGGCGTCGCCGGTCGTCCTGATAAAAAAGAAAGACAACACGTTACGATTCTGCTTTGATTACACTAAAATAATATTATTGAAAGAACATGTACCCACTCCCCAAGATTGATGGGGCGCTTGAACGACTTCGAGACGCCAGGTTCTTCTCTTCCTTCGATCTGAAAAGCGGATATTGGCAGATCGAGGTGGATGAGCGAGACCGCGAGAAAACGGCTTTCTTGATGCCCGACGGTCTGTACGAATTTAAGGTGCTCCCGTTTGAGCTGTGCTGTGCGGCGGGCACGTTTCAATGCATGATGGACACTGTTTTAGCTGGTCTGAAGTGGCAGTCATGCCTTGTGTACCTGGACGACGTGGTCATCTTTTCGTCTAGTTTCGAACAACACTTGCAGCGATTGCGCATTGTCCTTCAAGCTCTCCAATCTGCGCAGTTAAATATCAAGCCAGAGAAATGTCATTTCGCCTTCGAGGAGCTCCGTTTCTTGGGACATGTGGTCAGCGCACAAGGTGTTCTCCCAGATCCCGACGAGACTTCCTCCGTCTCCAGTTTCCCACGCCCAACCGACAAGAAAGCCCTCCGACGTTTTCTGGGCCTCTGCTCCTATTACCGCCGCTTTGTTAAAGCTTTTTCTCGCCTAACTGAGCGATTGACAGCCTTGAATCGAGGTGACGCCCTTTTTAAGGGGGAGTGCCCAAGACCAAGCTTTCAAGGAACTCTGTCGCTGCCTGCAAAGTCCACCGATACTAGCTCATTTTGACGAGAATGCAGACGCAGATATCCACACTGACGCCAGCAATGTCGGCCTCGGAGCGATCCTCACACAGTGGCAGGATGGTGCAGAACGAGTCGTCGCCTACGCGAGCCGTACACTTTCTCGTCCGGAAAGAGACTATTCGACGACAGAAAAATGTCTGTCTTGCCGTCATCTGGGCTCTGAGTAAGTTCCGACCGTACATTTACGGGCGGCCGTTTCCTGTTGTCAGTGATCATCACTCGCTATGCTGGCTAGCCAGCATTAAAGATCCTTCTGGGCGGTTGGGCAGGTGGAGCTTCCGGTTACAGGTGTACGACATGACAGTCGTCTATAAATCGGGCCGGCAGCACCAAGACACAGACTGTTTATCAAGAGCACCCGTGGAACCGGCTACGCAAGACATCACCGAAGATTGTCCTATCCTTTGTGCCGTCAGCATCTCTCGTATGGCGCAACTTCAACGGACCGACTCTGAGTAGTCGCCACTCATTGAGTACCTGGAGGGTGTTAATGCTAGTGTACCCCGTTTGTTTCGTCGTGGGCTGCGGTCCTTCACTCTACGGCATGTAGTCCGAAATCTTGAGCGCTTGTCATGATGAACCATCCGCCGGCCACTTGGAGATCAGTCGCACACTGGCAAAGATTCCGCTGAAATACTACTCGCCCAATTTACTACCATCAGTGCGTAAATACGTAGCAACTTGCCGTGATTGCCAACGGCGCAAATCTCCTCCTCTGAGACCAGCTGGCTTTCTGCAGCCTATAGCACCCACAAAGACCCCTTTTCAGCAAATTTGCACAGACTTCCGAGGCCCGTTTCCGAAGTAGTTCACTGGAAAATGGTGGATTGTGGTCGCGACGGGTTACTTGACGCGGTACGCTGAAACTGCGTCACTTGCAAGCGCTAACGCTGCTGAGGTCGCCGAATTCTTTCTCCACGACATAGTCCTGCGTCATGGGGCTCCTGCAGCTATCGTTACCGACCGTGGAGCTGCATTTACGGCTCACTTCACTCAGGCTGTACTGAAGCTCGCGCACACCAGCCATAGACGTACAACAGCCTACCACCCACCGACAAGTAGCTTGGTGGAATGCCTCAATAGGACCTTGACCGAGATGCTTTCCAGGTATGTTGATGTCGAGAACAAAACATGGGACCAAATTCTTTCATGCGCAACATTCGCGTACAATACCGCGCAACAAGAAATGACGCGGTTCACTCTGTTTGAATTAATCTTCGGTCGCCAGGTCACCACCCCCTGGATGTTATGCTACCCGTAGACCTCCCTGAGAGTGAGACTGAATATGACCGTTTTAACCACCATCAGCAGGCCGATGCAGACCGCTACAACCTTGGACGCCGCTACGTTACCTACAACCCGGGCGACTATGTGGGGATCTGGACGCCCGTTCGTCGCCGTGGGCTGTCTGAAAAGTTACTGCGCCGCTACTTCGGTTCTTACCTTGTTGTCCGCCGCCTCAGCGACATAACGTATGAAGTTGCACCAGCCTCGCCGGCTCATTCATCGCACAATGACAAGCGCAGTGACGTTGTGCATCTGGTGCGAATAAAGCCATACTACGAGCGAACCCCCGACTGACTTTCAGGCTGCATGTAGTCTATTCCGTGATGCCAGACTCGTTGTGTAACTCTTGAACACTTGTTCTCCCCGCTCTTCTGTCTGACGGTAGCACCGCATCGGGGCGATGCTCTAGAGGTGGGGGCAGTGACACCTGCATTAGAGGTAGAAAAAGAAGGAGCGCAATCGAAGCAAGTAGGCGACGTTGAAGTGTGGGCCCCGTTCCTGGTACCCTCGTTCGCTGATTCAACTGTCTCGGTGCCCTCTCTCAGCGGCCATAGTAACACTTCCGTGTAAAAACTGTAACAATATCTCCCTCTCATTCACCCTGATGTTTTTTTTTGCAAGGCCTTTGTTTCTTTTGTGAAAGTGAGACAGAGGTGCTTGTCCCCAATTTATCCAATGAACAACGCCATCTGTTTTGTACCACTGTTATTGCTTACGTCAACCATCTGCAGGAAGTCGTCGAATATTTTGCTTCCGAGGAAGTTACGCCTAGCACCGAACCAGATGCCGTACATGCTGTTGACATCAATCCCAGCCTTTCCTACGTTGAAAAGAGACAATTGCTGGAGTTTGGTGCGTGCTTCACGTCTTTGTCTAAAGCATGGCAAACGTCGGTTATTAAACACCGGATTATCACGCATGAAGGTAACAGTAAGTCAAGGAAATGCTTACCGATGGCGTTATTCAACCGTCAAGCAGCCCATGGTCGTCTCCTGTCGTCCTCGTCAAAAAGAAAGAAGAAACAGTGTGCTTCTGCGTTGACTACCGGAAGCTTAATAGTATGACAAAAAAGGATGTCTATCCGCTGTCACGGATCGAGGCCTCTCTCGACCTATTAGTCGAGCCAAGTGCTTCTCCTAGATTCACCTCAGGAGTGGTTATTGGCAAATCGTAGTTGACCAGAGAGACCGTGAGAAAACCGCCTTCGTGACGCCAGATGGTTTCTATGAATTCCGCATTCTCCCATTCGGGTTCTGCAGCGCTCCTACCACCTTCTAGTGGATGATGGACACTGTTCACAGGTTTGAAGTGGCAGGCAATGCCTTGTTTAGGACGACGACGTGATAATCTTTTCGCCGACGTTCACGTACATCTGCGCCGCCTGAGAACAATTCTCGAAGCTACACGGTCTGCCATCCTTTCTCTCAAGCCTCAAAAGTACCACTTCGGGCTCACCGAATCGAAGTTTCTCGGGTACAATGTGAGTGCTGATGGAATCCGATCTGACCCTCAGAAACGTGCTGCCTTTGCTGCCTTTCACATCCCCGCCTACAAAAAAGCTGTTCGATGGTTTTCGGGGCTGTGCTCCGAAAACGCTTCTCAGATGGCCAGCCCTCTGACACTCCTGACTCGGCATGACGCATCATTTTCCTGGGGCGCCGAGCAGCAGATAGCTTTCGAAGAGTTTCGAGGCCGGCTCCAATCACTCGCGATCCTAGCACATTTCGACGAAGGGCCGATACAGAGCTACACACGGATGCGAGCAACTTCAGCCTTGGTGGCGTTCTAGTTCAGCATTACGACGGGGTCGACAAAGTAATTGCCTACGCCAGTTGTGCATTTTCCGTGTGGAGTCCACCCATTCCACCACTGAATAAGAATGTTTGGCGGTAGTATTGACCGCTGCCAAATTCTACCCATACCTTTATGGCCGACCGTATCATGTCATCACAGACCATCATTTATTGTGCTGGTTGAAAAACTTAAAGGACTCTTGCGGCCGCTTAGCGCGTTGGGCATTATGCCAGCAGGAGTTCGATTTCGATGTTATTTCCGGTCGAAAGCACACCGATGCTGACTGCCTTTCCCGCGCTTTCTGCAGTCATGTGCATGTGCTGTGGGCAGGCGCATGAGCTGTCTTTTTTCCCTTCGTTCTGGCTTCGTGGCGAGGTTAGGACTTCTGAAATTGCTTTGCTTGATTATTGTCTTCTTTACCCTCTTATGGCACGTTTATCCTTTATTTTCCATGCAATGGTGCAAAGATTAAAATGCTCGATTTATATTCTCGAAAGCTTGTTTAAATTGTTTAGACTATTATGCATGCTTCTTCCTTGTGGAATTGTGTACGCTGCTTCTGCTGCTTCATAACTAGCACGACACGAGTAATTGAGTAATTGTATGCAATAAGGAACGAATAGAAGCCATCTAATATATAGATATGAAAGAATAATGCTACGGTTCTGAAGCGCGTATAAAACAGTTTATGCCGTTAGAAAAACACCCGAGTGCATGAGAATGCAACGCACGCAGAAATGTATTTTTAAACACTACATTATTCCTACATTATTCGGCGACTGTGCCAAGGCCACGGGTTCGGCCACGGCTGCAGCGATTATGTATTCAGCCAAGTTGAATGCAAAAAATTCCATGTGTTGCATTTTTAACATACGTACGTTGAATTAGGATTAAAAAAATTTTTGTTCGTTTCTGTTTTTGTAATCAGCCGCAGGATTTGTTACAGAACACCAGCATTGACGTGGATCGCGTGAAAAAGCGGAAAATTATTGAGTACTATAACTTTCTTGCGTTCAGTATTGGCTTCGGTTCCAAATACTTAAAACCTTCATTATGCTGCTACGGCTATAACTGATATGCTAAACCGCACAGTGATTAGCTTCGATAGTTGATTTCAGCGCGCCCCAAATCTGACGAGCAGCCGTTTTTACGTAATGTTGGATTCCACTGAACCGTAGCAGGCGTAATAAAAGTTTGATGAGTCATTTTCATGTGAAAAGTGAGTAATAATCAGATAAGCACGTTGTTTTGTTAGAAGTGTAATATCTATGAAGAAAGATTTTTTTCCTCTGACGTTTTATAAACTTCTTTTAAAGGCTTTGCTTGACAATTATGTTTTAGCTGCCGCATCAAGTTTTCCATGCCGTCTTAGGCCGTGACTCCTTTCGGGCCACATGGGAGGTCAGAGTACCGCAGAGAAGGTGGTTCCAGCCACTGATTCTCTGTATACCTCCTTTTAAACCAGTTAGAGTCACAAAGGGGCAGTAAAATTTCTGGGGTTTAACTTTAGTTAAACCCGGTAGGTTGCGTACGCAAAGCCGACGTAGATTCTCTTTCTTTTCTTTCATCTTATTTTTCTTCTTTCTCTTTCTTTCCCTTTTTGTTCTTCTTCTTCTTTTTTTTCCTTCTTTTTTTTTTCTCTTCTACTTCTACCTTCTTTCTCTTTACCTTCTTTTTCTTTTTCTTCTTATTTTTCTTCTTCTGCGCCTCTCATGGTGACGGCAGCGCCCCCACTCTGCGTTGGCGCAGCTCCATCTGCGGCGCACACCGTGGCTACCGGCCGCGCTGTCCTGTACAGCGACGCCTGCCCTGTACAGCGACGCGGAACCTGAACTGATGGCTTGGTGGCGCAAACTCACCGCTACGCAGATAGTCCTCAACTTCTGGTAATTGT
Organism: Amblyomma maculatum; assembly: GCF_055883805.1. Lineage (NCBI taxonomy): Eukaryota > Metazoa > Arthropoda > Arachnida > Ixodida > Ixodidae > Amblyomma > Amblyomma maculatum. The sequence continues at coordinate 203,831,804 of NC_139347.1, read as the reverse complement.
TCACCGGGGCGTGACCGTTGGGCGTCGATTGTGAAACCTTGGAGGCCGATTCGTCGGTACGGGCAGTGGTGAAGCATCTGGCCCGCCTCACCCTAATAGAGACAGATTGGGCGGTTGCTCGATATCCTCCGGGCTTCGCTTTTTCTGAGGCTTGAGGGTCGTTCGTAGGCTCAGAGGACGGTTGTCAAGGGGCGGCTTTCGGAAAGAGGACGGTAGCGGCGAGAGCTTCGCAAGTAACGTTGGGCGCGCAGGACGACGCAATAAAGTAGCGTAGTTCATCGCTGTTGTTTCTTGTGCTGGAGCCGTCGGAGCCGTCGCTTGAGGAACACCCAGCTTCTGCTGGGCTTCGCGGACAACGTCCGCGACCGTGGCTACCTGGGGTTGTTGGAGTAATGGCAGCAACCGGCGAAATTCCTCTCGGACGATCTTTTGGATGAGGTACTCTAGGCTCTCTCCGCTTGTAGATGCGCTGCTGTAGGGGCTTGCGCAGACCGGTTGGAGTGGTCGATCATAGTGGAGCATCCGGGTGTCTATCATCTTCTTCATGGCGGACGCTTCATTTTCAAATTTGTTTACAGTTTTGGGCGGGCTTCGGACAAGTCCTGCAAGAAGCGTCTCTTTAACGCCTCGCATTAGCAGCTTAACTTTCTCCTCCCCGGTCATGTTTGGGTTAGCGCGGCCGAAGAGGCGCTTCATTTCTTTGACATAAGTGAGGACAGACTCATCAGGGACCTGGGGTTTGGTCTGAAGAAGCAGTTTGCTCTCTCTCTCTCCTTACCCCGTTCGTGCACTGTTTCAACAGTTCTTTATGAAGCTCTCCCATGTCGTTAGCGAGGGCTCGGTGTTTTCATACCAAGTCCTCGCGGTTCCATCCAGCGCAAAGAATACGTTTTGAAGCTTGAAGGTGTCATCCCAATTTTTAAATGCGGTAACTCTCTCGTACTGGTCCAGCCAATCGTCAGGATCTTGACCCGCGATGCCAGTGAAAACAGGAGGTTGTCGTGGCTGCTGGACCACGCTCGGTAGCATAGACTGCGCCATTGTCGACGCTGGGGCCTTCTTTCGGAATAGAATGGGGTCCGGCAGTGAAGCATGTTCGGTTTGGAGGCCTCGAATTGGACGGCTGGCTCGGTGGTCTGCAGACTGGTCCCCCAGGGCGCCGGGAACGAGGCTGAGGCCTTCGCTTGAAGGGGCAGGCCGGATATCAAAGGACAGCCCCTCCATGAAATGACACGTAGTGTTGACAAGCCCAGTACTCATAAATGAAGACACTAGCGTTTCACTTGAATGAAACTCTTTATTGGACTGACTTGCGCACGCAAACGAACTGAGAAAAGAGGTGGCGCGATAACAACAAACTTGTTCGTCAGTTGTAGAACTAAGAATGCCCGTTTCACTCGTCAGCGCTCAATTTAAAAGCGGCGCAGAAACACCTAGATAAAACCGCGAACTGTGACTAGCGTATCCTGAAACATTGTAGAAACACAAGCGCATGGCTGCAATCCTTGGAGATAAATCTCAAATCATTTGCCGCAACAAAGGAAACAATAAAACCGCGTCTCGCGACAAAGAACACGCAAACAACATGTAAACAATACAGAATTGATTCGTATGCTAGATTGAGAGTGATAAGGCCGTTTGCTGGCAGCTGCCAAAAAAGAACAAAAACGTTTGAATGCTTCGCGGCATTATGTTTTCTTAAAACTCGCCGAATTTTTTCCTGGTTATCCCGAGGAGTAAAAAATGTTCCGCATATTTATAGTTTGAGTTTCAGTTAGTTTCAGTTTATTTTCCAGTTTTGCTGGAAGATTTTCTGGATAAAAGCTGCTAGAGCAGCTTGACTAAGTCTAGGAAACCATTGCAAGGCCTAGCATACACACAAGCGTGTAAAAAATGTAACAATTATTTAATACAAACATAAAAAAACTCGCAATATGCAACAGAAAAGAAACAACGTAAAGACTCACGTGTAAACAAAAATTCATTCATAAGTAACAGAGCTGTAAGGTAAATAAGAGAAAATTCAAGATAACTATATTAAAGGAAATCAAATAAATAAGAGAACCCTACAGTCATCTGCACGAAGATAATACAATACATACGGAAATAACGCATAGATAAACAAATCAAAGTAACATATATTCATTTCATAATTTCACAAAGTGCATCTATTTCTTTCAGGCAAATCTCCAAATATCCCAATTTACTAGTGCTAAGGTTTTTCATCGTCTTCAAACGTATGCAATGTTTGCTACCCTCAGATATCCTGCGCAATAATGCTTGTGAAATTGCAAGATTTAGTTTCATGTGCTGTCAGCGGAGCAGCGACGTCAATGAATACACTTCCGACTAAGCGTTTTGCATATGTAGAACACTTGAAGAAGCGTCGCCTGTTATGCCGCTATATGTTCATATTTCGATAATAATTCAGGGATGTGTTTGATATATATTCGAGCATATTGTTATGGTCGCTAGAAAAACGTTTTTTTTTTCTTTGTACTTTCATGTTGAAGGCTCTAGATTTTCTGGATATATGAAGTTACACAGCAATATCGGACGAGCTGCAGCGACTGTTGCACGCGCAAAATTTATGCGGTGCGCGCAAACACTTGCTAGCCCGCATTTTGAGGGGTTTTATCTTCGAAATATTTGTGAAACAATGCGAACTCTACATATACAGAACCGATTTAACATACCTTGTGTATGTTTTCATGCTCTTTAGAGCGTTCGCATGCTCCGCCATGGTCATTTTGATTTACCTTCAACGATCGGTCCGACTTGAGTTGAAAAGTGGAAATACTCTGTCTGGTATCAGAAGCATACATGACGGGTTCATCCGGTTTGAGTTAAACTGAGCATGATCTCTCCTGCATATAAGCTCCATACCGGATCGACCTGGTCGGTTTCAGATCAATACTGGATCGGGATATCCGATTTGAGATGCATGCCAGAAATGCGCTGTTCGGTATTAGCTCCATACCTTGACCGGTCCGTCCGGATTGAGATACATACCAGACAGGCTCTGTTCGGTTCTACTTGACATGGCCTGTCTGGTATAAGCGCCATGTCAGCGTTTTACCGGTACGTTATAAACCTCTGTAAAGACTGGTCCCACCAGTATTATTTTTATACCGCGTAATGCAGGACTGGAAAAAACCGGTTTGATGCTATGTGAGGTTTTCCACTAGGGCATACACAAATGTGTCGCCGCGTTGTGTGGTGTCATGAGACCACTTGACAAGGTCGAGTTGAGCTATACCGGTGCCGTAGAAGAGACTTCATTAAAACTTCCAGTTGGGCGAGTTGGTAGTTCATCTTAGCGTGTGTGTGTGTGTGTGTGTCTATTTTCTTGACCTTGTTTTTGTTTGCCCTTAAAGACCCTGCATCAAGATGTATAATAGCTAAGGCTCACGCCCTTCACAAACAGCATAGCTATGACCATGACGTGGTATAAGGGGACACAGCGGAATATAGGTAAGGCTCCCGTGTGAGACTCGCGATAGTCGACAATCAAGCAAATCAACTTCCAGCTCATTAATCATCAGTTCCACCGCAGAAGCAGAAGAGGCAGCCATCGCGCTTTCGCGCATCTCTACATCTAAAGTAAATATTTTCTCCAGCTCCAAATCTGCGATTTTCAACTGCGCGAATGGATATACATCCCGCACCGCTACCACGTACTATGCTTCTCGCAGCCCAGGCACCCCGTAAGCCTTACTTGGAAACCAGCCTATGCCGGCTTTCCTGGAAACGAGGGGGATAATTCTCTTGCCCTAGTTCTTTTATTCCAGCCTAGATGAGTCGAACCCTTGCAGGCCGGGGAGCGCCTCCTCTAGCTCCGAGATATTATTTCGCACTACCGGGACAATCGAAGGGAATATACACCCGCAGCCGTCTCTCTCACAACAGCGTAGGCCGCACACTCACGACGACTACAAACTCTTACGGCTCCATACCCCATACTTCTACAAGTGCGGCATCAAGACGAGTTACCCTCCTCATGCAGAGTTTGCGGCAAACCACGAGACTCCTTAAACACCTTCTTCCTCCGCCCTACCTTCCCTCACCCCCATAGGCGAACATCGCATAATCTACTTGGAGACTAATAACCAGCGCCTTCAGTCAAGACCAGCGCTAGCTCATCCCCAGTTATATGAGAAGGATGCGATGCAAGGGATTGCTTTTGCGTTTTAAGCGTGTCTCTTCAACGTGAGGAAGCACCCAAGCGCCATGCAGGGGGCTCCACCCCTACCACTTGCATTTTGAAAATTAAAGTTTCTATCACCACCTAGGCAGCTCTACGTATCAGGTTGGAAGGATGGAGCCTGAATCGTCCCTCTGTGAGTATACTGTAAAAGAATCAAATGACAGGAAGTCGCGGCGTAGAATCTGTAACCATTTATAGGGGCTCAAATGTTAAAGAAAGGAAAACAAACAAGAGCCACAAGGAGCACGCAACAACGCTATTTTTATTGTTACTGCTGCTTGTAATCCGATCGCCTTCTACATTTATGATGAATTAATCCTCGCCGTAATTTTTTTCTTTGCTTTTTTTCTGACCATTTTAATAATCTTAAACAGGTAAGTAAGCCGAAGCGTCTGTGGTGCTCTTCTAGAAGTGTGTAGTGAATTTTGGCGGTTGCAGAAACATTGACAGTGGTTTCATTCTGTTATACCTAATGAGATGAGCGGATGCTCGGTTTAAGCAAGGTTGCACTTTTTTGCCACTTTTCTGTGGCTGAACGTTTTCTCACCTGGCCCCGCCTCTTGATCGGCCAAGCGCGTTTCGAGCGAGCGTAGCAGCCGCGCTTATACCGCGCCACGACCTTCGCATTATGCGAGGGAGTTGTCGATATTCTTCCTTCTTTGGCACTCGGAAACCGGGTTCGCTGCAGATTCCCCAGTGCTCGCGTGAAGTGTACACGACAGTTCAGGGAACCACATAACATGGCAGCGCCTGGGGAGCACTCAGTGCAAATCTCTATACTGCATTGGTGGCGGCGCGATGAAGGTGAAGTTTCGGCACGTCATGTGACTAGCGACGTAAAAAATAGACGACAGGCAACCATGAGCTCAACTTTTGACACAAAGAAAGGCGCACAACTCATTACTGGCAGCAGAGAACAGATGCAGGGTTCGTTGGTTTGGAGTTGCGTCCCGAGGAGAGCGTGGTCGCCCATGCATGAACAGCAGGCGACGGACGCGGCGCACTGGTCGACAGAGAAACGGGGTGACCCGGTCCTGCGTCGAGGGAAGCTGTGCCCACATGTGGAGTGCGAGATCTCAACAGGAATGCCTAACCGATAGAGAGTGAGCAGTGCGAAAAGTGACTACGTCCAAAGACGAGCTGCGTAATCGTGTTTGTATACAGCCAGCGTTCTTTGTTATCATTCTCACTGTGGTCTGCTGGTGATTTCTGTACTTTTGTTTCACCCCTGAAGTCTAAGGTTGTATAGTGCCCAAGTTCAATTAAAAAACTGCTCTATATACAGCAGCGTCAGAAGGCGAGCGTCGGAGCCCGGCACGGCGGCGTACAACGGCGAAGCAGTAGCTAGGCACGTATTATGGCGTCAAGCCACAGGCCTGGATTATAGGTCAGACGCCATTTTTCGTGATCTCAAAGTTGCGGCACAGAGGATAAGAGCTTCGCTGCTAAAATGAAACTGTGCTTTGTCTTCCCAGGCCGTGGTGCTGGCGACGAGTCGGAGGGCACATTAAGCAGCAGGGGAGAGCTGTCAGTCATTATGTTCTGTATGTTGGGCGTCTTCTTCTTCTGCTTCCTGGTGGGCCTCCTCTTCTACTACCTCTCAGGAGAAAACCTTCCCATCGACATCGCCTGCATCTCCGACGGTACGCGGTAGTATCGGCTACTTTGGACTGTTGGGAATCGCTGAAAAAAGCTCACCTGCCACCATTCTCCCGCCATGCTTCCACGCGTGGAACAAGCAGTATGGCAGCGCTGAGAGAGCTCTTCATTGTTGTGTACATTTTTACCAACCTTGGGGCCTTTTGCCTGTCAGGTCATGCGGAGAACGCGCGGTTGTTTGTGTCGTAATTGCGTCTTAATATATTTCTGTTCAAGAAGACGGCGCAGACATCTGGCCTACCGCTTTCATCATCTCGCGTCGCTGGCACACATCGCTCCAGGGAGCACTACGGCGACATCCACACAACGCTTTTAGTGGCATAGCAAAGGTTTCCATCCTATAGATGGGGATACTGCTTACTTCTTTGGCTTCCGCGTGGAGCTACAAAAAGTATTGTGCTCTCACGTAGTCCCTATTCATTTCACATGCATTAAACAGTCCACCGGATAAAAACGCAACAAAGAGCGCTCTTTATTGAGGGGACAGAAGGGGAGAAACTGTCAGGTCGAACGCCGATTGGGCAATTTTGGCAGACAACCGTACTCCCCATAAATAGACGAAACAGACGCTGACTTCCACTAAGTTATTGAACCAATCTCGTACTGTAACCTGTTGAAATGACACCAGTTATGGCGGTGCTATGCTGAAATATTACGCCCGTATTCATGCCCTTGTCTCGAATATAAATACCACAGCGCTTGGGCATGAGTTTGCTTGGGCTTGAAGGTGGCATTCTCTTGAGGAAGAAGGCAACCCACGCACTCTTGAGAATAGCGGTAGTTTTGCTTTAAGTACTAGACCGAACGTTTTAGCAGCAGTATATGCATGCACGTAGAGACACGTCCTTACATACCTTAAGTCACGATAGACAGTATTGCTGATACAAAGCTGCAAACTTTTTGAGGGAGCGTACGTGTGCGAGTCAACGAACTCGGTAACAGCTTCGCAATGTAAGGGGCGTGGTTAGGTTTCTGTTGCAATTGTATCAGCACCAAGGCTAATTGCGCGTGGACAACGGGCCCTGAACGGAGTGCCCCTACCATAACGAAGAGAACAAGACTATGGGCTCTCTGAGGGCAGTTTGGCAGCAGGTGTGCTTCAAACCACGGTGACTGTTTAAAACGGAAGACTTAGTGAGGTTTAAATCCAGCTTTCAATAAATGCGAGTAAAACACGAGATAAAATCTGCCGTCCACAACTGTTTGCGCGGTTCCATACCTGCAGAGTGCCTGAAGGCCAAGGAAAGTTTGAACAAACTCCTGAACGACGCCAAGAAGCCTTGCACAGACTTCTACGGCCATGTTTGCAACTCGTGGCGCAACAGCAGCTCCAGTTTCCAGGACGACGTGGCTGGTAGGCAGTTGGAAGTGCTGAATGCGTCGCTCTTTCGAATAATGAAGATCAATCGAGATGAAGGCAAGCGCTACGGTATCCACGTCCTGGGACCCGTCTACAGGTGGGCTCCTTTCATATTAGTTTTGTTGGAATGCCCTCTCGGATAACTAGACATTGATTTATGAAGCTAAGAATGATTTAAAATTACTCCTATCATTCAACCCATTTGTTAAGTCTCTGGTATTTTCATCTGCGAAACAGTCATCCTGGCGCTTCTAATGTATATTTCGTTAGCGGAACACATGCAGTGTATCCAAGCTAACTTTAGCCAAAGGTTAAAAATGTAAAAATTCAGGTAGGCTAGAAAAACCACTTGTATACGGCTGCCAGCCATCTGGCGCACCACCGACATTTTTTATCTTCCAATTAACTATTCAGTAATTAAGTTCATTTTTCTTATTGACTAATTATTCCCTTTAGACAATAAATGGACTAGCAAAGTTCAAGAGCACAATCTTAACCCCTATTTGATTTAATACCAATAACGAAGACCTCACGTGCATTGTTCCATCGCGAAGTACAAAAAGTACCACGTGACTTGCGCATTCGTGCACCTCGGTTGTGTTGCTCTCAGCCTGGGTTGCTGTTGCAGCGGCAAGCCGATATGTCTGCGGTGGTTTCGTCGTCCGCTTCAGACTATCGGCGCACCTGGTTGCAGCCAGCTCACCGCGCTGTCTGCAACCATCGCTAACATATCAGCCTACCTCTGGGACTGGACCGTCGACTCAAGGCCGCTGCTAATTTTGTTCGCTCAAACTACAATTGATAGCACCGCAATCACTGCGCACGATTGCGTTAGTCACGTGAATTGTTTGTATTTCGCGGGTTTTCTCTGAAGCATGAAAAACGGCACACGTGAGGCGTTATTTATCTGAAATAAATGGAAGAGGGATTTCAGAAGGCGCCATTCAACTTTGCAATTCACATTTATTGTCTAAGCGAAACAATAAATAAATTAAAAATAACCTATAAATATTATCTGAAATACTACTTAGTTAATTACAAAATAAAAATTTCCTCTGGTGCGCCAGATGGCTGGTCGCTGTATACGATATATGCGCTTGGAACGCTCGCTACCGGCGAGCACGGGAACAGTAGCGCCGCGTATCGCAATTTTCCTGCCCCGGTCACGTCACTTGTGCTAATAGTTTTCCTTCGCAGCTATACGCGATTTTGATATACGCTTGAGAAATATACTCTCTTAATTTGTGCCTCTACTATATCACAAATTCACTTCAGCATACAACCGTAAGCTACCATGTTATCAAAAAGTCAATAAATATATTAATCAGTCAAGAAGCTTATTCATTCTGCTTCAACAGCATAGCTGACCGGAAAAAACAGCTGCTTTGCTTTGCAGCTGGACGAAACTCCAGCTACCCTCTACTGTAACCACTTGCACAGCACAGACAGTTTTATAGAAATTAGTAAACAGTTCTGTAGAACAGCCAAATTATAGTGGTATAATTAACCACGCAAGCAGTCAATAAAGCGGACACTGAAACCATCAATCAAACAACGTCCACACTGAAAGTTAAGGAACATTTTAAAAACATTCTTGTGCGGCATTGTGACGATGTCCAATATTTTTCTTCAAAGTCAGAGTGCATTCGTGATGTATGGTTTTAGCCGCCATGACAGTTGATAGCGAAACGTGCATGCATTCTTTGCCGTTTGTAGGCGTGCCAAAATCAGAAACGATCAGATTTCCCTTGTTTCGCGCTCTTGTAGGCGCGTAACATGTTATAGGGGCACACGTCTTCTACATTTAGAATGCTACGTTTAAAAACATTGGCCATTGCTGCTCCAAAAATGGACTATTTACAAAAATGCGGATTGCTCCTCTTTTCTATCACAGCAAGTATAATGTAAAGACCACCCGACATATATATATAACCACGTTTTAGCTTAGCTACCATATCAGCGTGCCAGCGTTGCCTAGGGGCTACAATCCCTGGAGGATTAGACCCTTGTCTCACGCGCCCACGTCAAAGGTAAACAACACTCCGTGCCAAAACTTGACATGCCATGTGCTGTCATGACGTCACCCAACCCAGCGATCAATCAGTATCCGATAATGTCAATTTCAGAGGTACGCCTGCAGGGGCCCTATTCTAGACAAATTCTCCACTTTATTCGAAATGTGAAGTACGCGTAACGAGTGGAGCAGGACGGTGCCAGGTTACTTAAGCGCACAATCGCGTTACGCAGTTTGAATAAAAAGAGAAAGAAATGATAGAAAAAGCGCTGTCGCTTCCTAATATATATTGGCCCCAAGTATAAAAAATGACGATGCTCCAGGATACGAGCAGCTGCGGCGCATTCCGCGATGCGGACTCCTTGAGGAGCAGTGAAGGCGAGTGAAATATATTGCGGTGTTGCGGTCTCAGTGTTTCATGACATACTCGGGGCCGGATATTCGGTGGCGGCGAGTCACGGAGAGGCTGAATGAATTTACGAGACGGGAAGACCGTTACAGCTCAGGAACAAGAACGGAAACAGAATATTCGCAGTGGCTTGGCGTTGAATTTGAGCGTAAATAGGCATTGCACCTCATAAGCGCCGATGACTTGTCACATTTCCTTATTAGGAGCATTTGAATGCAAATATTAAAACATTTAAGGACCTCGTCGTAAACAGAAGGAATCGACAGATTTCCGAACTAGCTCCAGAAATGAAGAAGAGGTGCTTATGCAGCTGGAACTGAAGTTGAAGTTGAATGGTCCGTGTCCGAGGACAACGCTCGCAGTATCAAAGTATCAATTAGTGTTATCTACTGACTCTGCTGCCCACCTTTTGGCAAGCCAAGCCAACGTTTAGACAAGTGGAAGACCACTTGTAGAAACAATGGCTCAGTCGCGTTATGACCAGCTACCGTTTGGTCCGTAAGTCTGCTTAAGTTGCCCACAGCTTGTGTCGGATAAAGCTGTGTGAAGCGTGGAAAGCAGCGTAGTGTGTGTGTGTGTGTGTGTGTGTGTGTGTGTGTGTGTGTGTGTGTGTGTGTGTGTGTGTGTGTGTGTGTGTGTGTGTGTGTGTGTGTGTGTGTGTGTGTGTGTGTGTGTGTGTGTGTGTGTGTGTGTGTGTGTGTGTGTGTGTGTGTGTGTGTGTGTGTGTGTGTGTGTGTGTGTGTGTGTGTGTGTGTGTACACGCTGAACCTTACGCTTAGTTGGTTAAATTTTCATATGCTGATGCGCGAAAGATAGCTGAGAAGATACGTGAGGAAGGGGGACAGAGCAACAAGAACCGAGTAGCAGGGAGAGAAATTAGGCGACACCCAGTAGGGCATACCGTACATCTGCAGACTAAGAGAAAGCGAGAAAAAGTAAAGAAATCAAAAGACTGAGGAAATCGTGGCATGAAGCTTGGGCGACGCCGAGTACGCGTATTCCTTAGTGTTAAAACGGTAAAATGCAAAGCGATAAAGGAAGATTATTTTTGGCTACATTAAAAAAAAAGCAGACAACATCACAAATCAATAAGAAACATAATTGGATTAGAGCGTATTGTCATAACTTGCTCAGGAGTATTTAATTTTGCTTTCTGAAAAAGAACCGAATGGTGAGCCTGAGTTAATAACTGAGCAAAACTTTCCTCGAAGCACATCACATGTGGCAGTATATGGCACATCTATTGGTTAACAAATGCTGTCTGTACTGTTTCTTTCTTCTTGCATCATGGGTAGGATTTCGTTAACATTGAAGTGAATGCATAGTCCTACACAGTAAAGGCAGTGTTTAGGGCCGATGTTTAAGGCAGTCCTTTGTGTCCTCTCGCTGCCTGTCACCGCGAAGTTCCTTCCACAGCCACCGCACCATACGAGTTCTCAGGTTGTCGCACTCTCGAGCCGTATAGACAGATAATTCGAAAGCATTACGGTGCTCTCTGAAATACTTTGTCTCGCGCAGATCAGCCGCTTGAATTAACAGACCACCATTGCTGCGCTTGGCAAAAACCGCGTGGATCGATGGTTTCTCTATGAGGGCAAAGCGTTTGCAACGGGAAGAGAGCTAGTGCTCTCGTGCGGCTGTAAATTTGCGCCTCCATTATTAATCCTCTCAAAGAGTGCGCCGCTGAAAAGTACCCTTATGACCTCGCCGTCAGTGCATTCTGCCTCACAACAAGATGTCTCAGCTTATTTCGCCACCCAGAGTAATTGTCTACCAAACTGCGGTAAGCTAACAGCTCCCTACACCGTACCTCAAATTCGCCAGGATTTTATGCACTGGCCTCAATGTGGTCCCAAATATGGCGCAGAACGTCTGTCATTTCCGGCAATGGCAGCGCATTCTTTACGTCATGAAACGTCATTTTGGCATAACCGTATGATGTGTATGCATGACATATTTTCCGCTGCACAACGTCAGCAAATCAAATTTCAGGAAGCGCCCCTTGACAGCAAGCAGTAAATTTCACCGTATTCGTAATACAAGCATAATTGCTTTTTCTATACAACTATATATCTTCTTTTCCCCTCCACAACTGCATATTGTTACGTATTAGACTAGGCACTGAGGATCCCCAAGGCACGCCAGCTTCTACTTCTTCTTCGCACTCCAGCATCCTCTCCCTTTCTATGGCACCCCAAAGCACGTGACACTTCCCCTTTGAAGACGAAACCCCAGGGGAAGCAGTTCATGTAAGATGCCAAGGATGAAACCTTTTAGCCCAGCGATGTGCACCATCAGGGTACTACTTGAGCATCGGCCACTTTCAGTACCCCGTGATATCACATAGTTCGCGTTATTCAGACGCCCCAGAACGAGAAAAGCGCCGCTATAGTGAAACAGCAGCTTCTGAGATAAACCACGCTTGCGCAGCGGCGTCCACGGTAGCACTAAATCACCAGATACATAGCAAATATGTGGGCGTCGGTTGTCATAACGCTCCTCCGAACGCTCCTATGAGTCCAGTATGCGTAAGCGGGCAATGCGGCAAGCTTCTTCGGCTCGAAATAGAGCTGCGGCGATAGAAGGCTCTTTGTGGAGGGAGAAGACAAGGATGGTATCGAGATAGCTGCGGGGAACTCGAGCATACAAGAGGCAAAACTGACTGTAGCCAGTCGTATCATGTTGCGCAGTCTTATACGCGTACATAATGAAAATGAGAATGCCATTCCAATTCTTGTGATTAGAATTGACATGCATCGCCAACATAGTAATCAGAGTGCAGTTGGTGCCTTGTACAAGCCCATTTGTTTGAGGGTGGTACGGCGTTGAATGAGGGTAGTCGCTGGCACAGAGCCGAATGAGTTCTTGAATTACTTCAGCTGTAAATCGTCGCCCACGGTCACTGATCAGAACTCGAGGAGGGCCATGTCACAGGACAAAAAATCTTAGAAGAAATAGGGATATTTCGGAACCAGTGGTTGAGGGTATGGCGGCTGTTTCTGAATATCGAGTGAGTGTGTGAGTGTGTCACTATACACCGGTTATCGCTCGAAGACCGCGGAAAAATATCCAAGAGGTTGATGCCCACCTGCTCGAAGGGTGCCGTCGGAAATGCAATAGGGTGTATTGATCCTGAGAACGGAAAGTAGGGAGCTTGTACTGCTGCACTTGACATAACTGACTACATAGCACTGAATGGTCTGACGCTATTTCCGTCAGTAAAATTGTTACTGTGTGCAGTTAAGGGTCCTGGCGATGTACAAGTAACCAGACGTGGCATCGTCACACATCTTTGCGAGAAAAGGAATGCGGATAATTTTCGGCACGACGAGAAGAAACCGCGCACCCCCGGAGTTGAAATTCTTCTTGTAAAGTAGGCGGCACGAACGCAGGAACGATCTCTTGAAGCATGGGCGGTTGCGAAGACGGGCGCCGGAGTCTGATAATTGTGTTATGTCTGGACCAGTTGAGGATGAGGAAACATTGCTGAAATAGGTAGTCATCAAAGGTATCACTGTCACTGTCATGACGTGAACTTGTTCGTCAATGAGCTGACGTTGTCTTGGCGACACACGGTAGGGCTTCTTGATCGGGTGAGAGGCTCCAGTTCAATGGAATAATGAATGCGAGACTCTGGAATCGGTGGCCGACGATATTTGTCGTGGCGAAGTCGAAAATGAAACATGCTTGGAAAGCAGGTCAGTAAAAATTCGGCGCTCTTTTGTTCCCAAAGATGTGTTTATCATTGCCTCTATTCGAGACTGCAAAAGTGTATGGTTTCTCTGCAGTAGGACAGTAACTTAGGGCTGCCACGAAATTCGGCACACCTTTCTCGAAATAAGCGAGTTTATTTCTAGGAGGTAACACGGCTGGCTCGTCGGTATAGTTCACAGTCCACAGCAAAGTGTGGCCTCTGGTCACTAAAACTATAGAACGAGACACCAAGGCACTCTTCGTCGTACAGGAAAGTGTTGTAGGTTTTACTACGGCGTCAAACTTCTCGCACAAATTTGTAGATGAAATAACTTGCACAAATTCTCCAGACACCACAGCTACAACTGTATCTTCAGACACAAAAAACGCTTCCAAATCGCGTGAAGAGGGTTTTACATGAGGTGACATCAACGTAGTATTCAGCGAGACCGCTCTGGCAGTCTAACGTTGCATCACACTGTTTCAAAAACTCTATACTTAATATTACTTCACATTTGGAACGAGGCCGAACTGTAAGTTGAGTTCGAAACGCTTGGCCACTAATCAAAATGTTCGCGTAGCACTACCCAGATGCACTAATGATTGACGCCGACACCACGGAACGCCACAATTTATATGACGCTGAACATACCATTACCTCCCAAACGATTCTTGAACCTTAAACTCACAACAGAGACTGTTGCTCCACTGTCAGTTAATGCCATGGTGCGGATTCGGTGAATGAATACTTCGAGTTTGCTCTTTACCATAAATACAGGCAGAGGTATTGGCAACGTTGATTCTCCGGCGACTTCACCTCCATCGAACGCGTCTTCTAGTTTCCCGAAGGCGATGAACGATGCCGAGGAGACGGTGAGCGTCGCTGTCTTTGGGCTGGCGGCGTCAGGTAGCGGTCGGAAGCAGGCGAGGAATTGCGCATCTGTGCAGGGAGGTAGGTATCATAAACGCATGTAGGCTTCGGGGCCTGAAGTTCCGTATTAAGCGATCAGAAGCGTTGGGCAACATACGACGGTATTGTGGCAGCAGGCCTCATCGACAAGTACCGGGAGATGTTTGCTGTTATGGCACAGCTGTGCCATAACAGCAACAGCAGCGGTGGCGTAGCGGTAGAACATCCGCCTCGCATGTAAGAGGACCGGGGCTCAAATCCCGGTGCCGCACAATTCTCCACCGGATGAAAAAAAATCCGCGCGTCGATGGAATTGCATAAACAGGTTTGGGGTGCGACCTGATGCCGGTGAACACCTCCGGCAACGCACTCCCTCACCAGAACCGGAGTTGGCCGCCCTGGTGCAGTAATTGGCCACAACCTCCTATGATAAGCTCCATAAAACCCCGGCCCGCAGTCACCAGCGGCTGCGGAACAACTGACCACGCCGGCGGTCAGACCTGTGACGCAGCAGGGGGTGCTAAGAAAGCATGGCTCCGCTGGACAGGCCGCCATTGGAAACTGACCCTGGCAGCGTTTAATGCTAGAACCCTAGCTAGTGAAGCTAGTTTAGCAGTGCTGTTAGAGTAACTAGAGGGCAAGAAATGGGATGTCATAGGGCTTAGTGAGGTTAGGAGGCCGAACGAGGCATATACTGTACTGAAAGATGGGCATGTACTGTGCTATCGAGGTTTACCAGAGAGGCGACAACTAGGAGTAGGTTTCCTTGTCAATAAGTAAATAGCGGGTAATATAGATGAATTCTATAGTATTAATGAGAGGGTTGCAGGCATCGTAATTAGGCTTAATAAGCGGTATATACTGAAGGTTGTACAGGCCTATGCACCTACATGTATTTATGATGACCAGGCAGTCTAAGGCTTCTATGAAGATGTAGAAACGGCAATGCGAAAAGTAAAGACGCAGTATACGGCACTAATGGGCGACTTCAATGCCAAGGTAGGGAAAAAACAGGCAGGAGACAAGGCAGTAGGTGACTATGGCATTGGTTCTGGAATAGCAGGGGGGAGTTACTAGTTGAGTTTGCAGAGCGCAATAACTTACGAATCATGAATACCTTCTTCAGCAAACGGAAGAAGCGCAAATGGACATGGAAAAGTCCTAACGGAGAGACTAAAAATGAAATCGACTTCATAATGTGTTCAACCCCCGCCATTGTGCAGGATGTAGAGATAATCGGGATAGTGCGATGCAGTGACCACAGGATGGTGAGGTCCCGAATTAGCCTAAATCTGAAGAAGCAACCCAACAGATTAGTAAGAAAGAAACCCATCAACGAATTAGCGGTGAGGGGGAGGGCGAAGAGCTCAGGATCTCGCTGCAGAATAAATATTCAGCTCTAACTGAGGATGGCGACATTACCCTAGAGGCAAGGAACAATAATTTTAGAGATATCATTACTGAGTGCGCGGTAGAAGTAGGCGGTAGGATAGTTAGAGAGGATACCGGTAAGCTGTCTAAGGAGACGAAAGATTTGACTAAGAAACGCTAGAGTATGAAAGCTTCCAATCCAAGAGACCAGATCGAATTGGCCGAGATATCAAAGCTAATCAATGAGCGCAAGGTGGCCGATATAAGGAAGTATAACATGGAGAAAATTGAGCATGATGTAAAGAACGGGGGAACCCTTAAAGCGGTAAAGAAGAAATTGGGCATAGGCAAAAACCAGATGTATGCGATAAGGGACAAGGCGGGCAACGTCATCACTAATATGGACAAGATAGTCAAAGTACCCGAGGAGTTCTAAACAGATCTCTACAGTAGCCAAAGTAGTCAGGACAGTAATGAGATTGGCGGTAGGGAAAAACAGTCAGACGTTCCACCAGTGACGAAGGACGAGGTCAAGAAAGCACTAGAAACTATGAAAAGTGGGAAATCAGCTGGAGAGGATCAAATAACTACAAATTTGCTGAAGGACGGGGGGAGGGGGGGATATCGTGCTAGAAAAACTGGCCACCCTGTATACGGAGTGCCTGGTGTCATCGACGGTACCGGAACCATGGAAGAATGAAAACATTATCCTCATTCACAAGAAAGGGGACTCTAAGGACCTTAAAAATTACAGACCAATCAGCTTACTGTCTGTTACGTATACGGTATTTACTAAGGTAATCGCTAATCGCTAATAGAATCAGGACAACCTTAGACTGCAATCAAGCAAAGGATCAAGCAGGGTTTCAGAAACGGTACTCTACTATCGATCATATCCATCCATCAATCAGGTGATAGAAAAATGCTCGGAATATAACCAGCCCTTATACATAGCATTCATTGATTACGAAAAAGCATTTGACTCAGTTGAAACCTCGGCGGTGATGCAGGCATTGCGAAATCAGGAGGTAGACGAGCCGTACGTGAAAGTGCTGGAAGATATATATAGTGGCTGTGCAGCAACCATAGTTCTGCATAAAGAAAGTAACAAAATTCCCATAAAGAAAGGTGTTAGGCAAGGAGACACAATCTCCCCAGTACTATTCCCAGTTTGTTTAGAGGAAGTATTCAGAGACTTGGAATGGGAGCAGTTAGTGATAAGGGTAGATGGAGAATACCTCAGTAATCTGCGATTTGCTCATGACATTGCCTTGCTGAGCAACTCGGGGGATGAACTGCAAATAATCATTGATGACCTAGACAGAAAAAGTAGAAAGGTAGGCTTGAAAATCAATACGCAGAAGACTAAGATAATGTTCAACAGCCTAGGGAAGGAACAGAAGTTTACATTAGGTAGCGAAATACTGGAAGTAGTAGGCGAATATGTCTACTTAGGACAAGTAGTAACCGCCGATCCGGACCATGAAAAGGAAATAACAAGAAGAATAAGATTGGGATGGAGCGCATTTGGCAAGCACTCGCAGATTGTGACTAGCAGCTTACCGGTATCGCTCAAGAGGAAAGTATACAACAGTTGCATCTTGCCTGTACGCACCTATGGGGCTGGAACGTAGAGGCTAACCAAGAGAGGTCTACTTAAGTTGAGGACAACCCAGAGGGCTATGGAACAAAAAATGGTAGGGGTAACATTAAGAGATAGAGCGCAGAGTGGGTCAGAGAAATAACTCAAGTTACCGACATTCTATAAGAAGAAGAAATGGACATGGGCAGGACATGTAGTGCGAAGAGAGGATAACCGATGGTCGCTGAGGGTAACAAACTGGATTCCAAGGGAAGGAAAGCGTAGCAGGGGGCGGCAGAAAGTTAGGTGGGCGGATGAGATTAAGAAGTTCGCAGGGGTAAAGTGGATACAGCTAGCACAGAACCGGGTTAAGTGGAGAAATATGGGAGAGGCCTTCGCCCTGCAGTGGGTATAATCATGCTGCTGATGATGATGATGATGATGTAACACACAGGTTGCGGGCGCCACCAGCCGATCAAATTATAAGAGTAAAAGTGGATTCAAACTTGTTCTGGCGGGCAATTGTAGTCGGGGCTGCGTTTCTGACGAACCGCCTGAGTAGGTGGTTCTTTGAGCCATTCGCTGCTGTGAAGAGAATAAGTTAGCATATTGTCTGTGGTAGTCAAAGCATGGCGCATTTCAAGCCGGAGTCCAGGAATTTGATGGGGGTCGCAGGTTCTGCCTGAAGCATGCAACCATCATATTGGTGTTCCTCCCGGAACGCAGAATCTTTCTTGCATAGCAGTTCTTGAAAGATTCGGTGTATTAGATCAGCCATCGACTCCGGGGCACTTACATCAACGCTCGCGGCAGAAGTGACCTTTTCCAGTCACCGAAATTTAGGTGTCATGAGACGCAACTTCTAGCTTTCGAAAGTGCCGAAGTGTCTGATGACACTTCGGCACTTTAGAGTGCCGTAGAGTTTAAACTATCTTTCCTAATAAGAAACTCTATAAGTATTCAGCGATCCTATTGAGTAAGTGCCTCACTTTATCTTCCTTAGATATCAGTGGGTTTACGATCTTGCACAACTTCACAATGTCCTCGATATATGTGGTGCACCTCTCACCCAGTACCTGGGCTCGCTGCATCAATGTTTGCTCTGCGCGTTTTTTTCGCTGATGAGTCGCCAGTGCAGTTCTTGATTTTTTATGTGAAATGATTCCAGCTGGTAGATGACTACTCATGATTGTCAAACCAAACTAGGGCCGTGCCTTCTAAGACTACGTTCGCAAGTTTTACGGTTAAATCCCAACGAGTATACAGGCTCACTCGTTCGTAGTTGGTCAACCACTCGTCGACATAGCCGTCAAATTTTGCACCGAAGTTGCGCGGCCCGCGATAATGCTGCTAGTTCCCCACCGCAGGCGTTGCTCGGCCAGCGTCACCGTCTTGAATCAGTCTTGATCTACCCAGTAAGCTCCATCGCGACTGTTACGTATAGAGTATGTAAAGGGGGTGTTTATTTTTAGACTAGGCTCTGAAAGTCCTCTCGGCACGCCAGCTTCTTCTTCCTCTTCGTAACATTCCAGCTTCTTCTTTTTCCTTTCCACGACGCCCCAAAGCACGTCACAATATATTGATATCCACGCAGCATGAATAACTCTGCTACAAATTCGTTTTCAAGGTCACCTAATTGTGACGGAACCTCAAAAATGAATTTCGACAGCTCAAATTTGAGAGCCACAAATTTGAAACACGTCACTATTTTAGAACCAATCAGAGAAACAATATGGCAACGAACGTGGCCATGCGTATCGCGAATAGGACCCCAAGATTATTTGATTATTTTACAATGTACGCTGACGCCGCACCTCCTTCAGGGCGAGGAATTTCACGAAATCGGGTCAATACTACGCCTGAGTTTTTATGCATCTCAAAACTTCGCCTTAACTACACCGACATACGAGTAGGACATCCCGAATGCGCCGCAGATTGCTGCCGGACGTATGTGACGTTGACACGCTAGTGCGGACGTTTATTGTTGTCAAAGATTTATTCCCTCTTCTTTCATCAACTTCAAGAACCGAATCAGAACAAGACATGCAGACCGGAATTCGTTTGGGTGTCGCAGGTCGTGCTACCGGTACATGTCCGAGTCGATTCAACTGAAGGACGCGTTGAAAGAGGCGCACGATTTGCTTGAAATCAATCTGCTCTTGAGGGCCGCCACCGTCTACGGCATGGTACGCTACCTGGTGCGACAAGTAATGCAGGTAGGTTCCTCACTCATGTCGTGCGCGTATGCGGTTGCAAGTTTCTAGACTAAAAGGAACGTGAACTTGCACTCTTCTTGGTATTCGCTAGCAAAAAAATGTTCTCGCTTATAAAACCTCGTTTCGAGTAGCTGTGCAGCTCTTGGCGTGAAAAAAATTGGCCATGCCTATATATTACCAAGGCTGCATGAACCGGGTTCAATACTGTAATTATAGCACATTTTATCCACAAAGGTGTAGCCCTACTGCTACGAAAGAAGCCGGTATTACTTTGACAAAACTATTGCTTTCTAAGGAAAATTCGTCCAGTTCCAAAATGATTTCTTTCCTCAACTGTTCTGTTTATGCGAGACCTGAGCAACATTTATATCTAGTGTTCGACTCAATTCTAATGAGCAACTTCTTGTGTAGCATCGTATGATTTGATTTCTATTTGTTTCTACGATTGTGTTGCGCCATCTCTAGCGTGTATGTATATCACTTTCGTCGTGGGGCAATCAAATAAGTAAGCTTACTAATTTTATAATTGGTCGCATCTGACAAAATGCGATGAATACAGGTGCCTGTGATAAGTAAAGTTGTTCTTGACTACCGCTCGACCGGTGAGCTTTGACTTCGTTTATTGATGCGGCTGCGGTCCGGGCGTCCGGCACAAGATTGGTGAATATGAAGACTAGGCGCAGACTGTCGGCGTGACGTCAGGCGTGTACACACGGTAGAAGCATGTTTCGTCGAGTTCGATAGCAATTGTTTGCCCGACGTCACTGCACTATCACTTAATTGTCTCACATATTTCAATGGTAAACTTACATCGCCGTCAGCACGTCCACTACATCCACAAGTGAATGCTTCGAGATTTTTTTTCTTCTTTGCTGCCTAGCGCCGGCATCGAGCGCAAGCAGTAAGTTCACTAAAAAACCGCATGATTCCTTATAAGAAGCGATGCATTCAAGAATTAAGTAATTCACCTCTCTGCCTTTTTTGTTCACTCTGTGTGTCATGTACACCTCGTAGCACTTGTCCTATGTGCCTCTGGTGTCCTCGTCTGTATAGCGCTAAGCCCTTCAGCAAAATCGTGACCTACCAACTGTCCCAGAACTCCACTTTGATCATCTACACCCCACAAAGCTATAAAGCCGCATGCTGTACTTTGTTATACCCCGCCAATATATATAGCTGTTAGAAATTTCAGAGGTTGCCCCGACAATCGATGTCTTGAGCAGAGTGAAGCGTGAAATGCCGCGAACCACAGCAAACCATTTGAATCTTTATTTATTGCTTTCGTAAGCCGCCAGCACGACCCCTTATTACTTTTATCACTTTGTTTGTATACTCTGAGGGTCTTCGAGACACGTCATCATCATTTTCTTTATCGTGCAATGTGCGCTGATCTGGAATTACTTCAGCCGTGTGCGGGGCTTCCGCGTTTACTCACGTTGTAGAAACCACCTTTGGCTGATTTAAGAGAACGTGTTCCTATGCGATTTAGTTACATTCAATTCTTCATATTCAAATTCTTCTTAACTGTGTTTGTCCAATATGGTTCGCCTTTTGAAATACTAATGATTTGGCTGCTTTATTTAGGTGCTTCTTGGCCGACTTTAAATTGACAAGTGCAACAGACATTCGTAGTTCGAAGACCAGCGAGCACGCCTGCTGCTATTGCAGGCGCCAGAGCTGGTTAATTATTTCACAGGTGAAAGTTAGCTCAATAAGGAGTTTATGCCAGGGCAATCCCAGTCTCCTTGTCAGTTATCTCTGGACTCTCTCCACCACGGGCCAATAATCAAGTTTCTTCATAAAGCTAATATAACATGTGCAAATGTTCTTGCCCACCAGGTTTACAGCGAGAATAGCATCTTATATTTTACTTTTATTTAAATGCTTTGATTTATCTTAACATTTCTTGTTGTTTTTTGCGGTAAACCTGAATATTCCGGAATAAGTATTCTGTTCTAGCAACAGCACAATCTTACCCTTCCCAGCGCAAGAGTTGTCTGAAAGAAAGTGCGCTACATCATGTCACAGTGTTTTCCGTTATGATGGAAGCTACAATTGATAAGATGAGATCAAATTTTATTACTTTCCAAAAATGAAGAAAAAGGGGAACGAAAAATAGCTACAAGAAATCAGCTCGACAACGCCCGCAACGCCCGGCCCCCTTGGGTGCAGTTGAGCAGCATTAAAAATATAAAACCACTAAAATCGAGGTTTTACAAAATCAAAATTTTAGAACACAGTAAATCACATAGCAACATGTAATGAATGATCTATGACGCAAGGTAAACTGGATGTCGTCAAGCGAGAAATGGACAGATTGAACATTGATATCTTGAGTATCAGCGAGCTCAAGGGGACCGGGGTGGGAGAATTTAATTCCGGCGACCATTATGTCTTTTATTGTGGGCACGAATCCAGGAGAAGGAATAGGGTTTCATAGTAAACAGAAGAATGGGCAATGCAATGCTAGGGTACAACCCCAAAAAGGACCGAGTGATTTCACTTTGGATCCAAAGTCACCCTTTCAACATGACAGTTATCCAAGTCTATGCACCAACCACTACTGCTGAAGAAGCTGACGTTGAGAGATTGTATGCTGACCTGCAATGCCTTTTAGACCACACTCCCTTATCAGACGTCCCTTTTCTCATAGAAGACTGAAATGCTAAGGTAGGGAGCGAAGGAATATCCGGAATTACAGGCAAGTTCGGTCTTGGTGAACCAAATGAAGGTGGGCAGAGGCTAGTAGAGTTTTGCCTAAAAAGCAACCTGACCATAGCGAATACACAGAAGAACTGTACAAGGACACGGATGTGCAAATCCAACATAAGACGGTTGTAATTACTGATCTCGATCCGGGCATCCTGAAGAGTGAAGTTGAATTGGCTTTAGCAAGCCTTGCTAAGAACAAAGCTAGCATAATTGATGGCATTCCAGCTGAGTTGCTTCAAAATCTCAACCTTGACGCTGTTAACGTTCTGTATACGTTATGTCAGCGAATTTGGAAACACTTCAGTGCTCACAGAATTGGAGGAGGTGGGTTTGCATCTCCATTACAAAGAAAGGCAGCGCCAAAGATTGTTCCAGCTACCGCACGATCGCGCTTATTTCGCATGCTAGCAAGGTGATGTTAAAAATCCTCCAAGGTAGGCTGCAGCAGTAGTGGATTGGGAGCTTTCGGACGTGCAAGCTGGGTTTCGCAAGGGCAGAGGAAATAGAGACCAGATTGCCAATTTTCGCTGGATCATGGAAAAAGCAAGAGAGTTCCAGAAACCCATCTACTTCTGCTTTATTGATTATGCGAAAGCGTTTGACTGTGTAGATCGCACAGATTGTGGCAAGCTCTCCAAGACATGGGAGGTCCAATTCATCTCATCTGTCTCCTCAGGAACCTTTATGAAGGGCGAGAGGCCACAGTCAGAACTGGGCATGGTCTTACTGATTGGTTTCCGATTGAGAAAGGAGTGTGACAAGGCTGCATACTGTCGCCCTGCCTATTTAACCTATATGCTGAGTGCATCATGAGGATGGCCGGTCTGGACGAGTCTTCAGCTGGAGTGAAGATTGCTGGAAAACGTATGAACACCATTAGATATGCGGATGATACCACTTTAATGGCAGTAAGTGAAGTGAAACTCAAAAGACTTTTTATGCGCATACAAGAAGAGAGGGAGACGTTTGAGCTTACATTGAACATTAAAAGACAAAGGTTATGGCGTCTTGTCCTATCAAGTCCTGGAGCATCAAGGGGCAAGAAGTGGAAGCTGTGACATGTTTTCTCTTCTTGGGCTCCAAGATTACCCAGGAAGGAGACTGCAGCCATGAATTTAGGAGACGCCTGCATCTGCAAAAGAGAGCCATCGCTAGCCTTGACCACCTTGTAAAAAGCAGAGACATTAAACTGCCAACCAAGATCCGTATAACTCGTGCTATGGTCTTTCCAGTTGTGATATATGGATGCGAGAGCATGGCGTGATAGGGTCCATAGGGTCACGAAAAGTCGGACACGACTGAACTGAACAGACATTTTCAAAGTTTATACAAGGGACAAAATTGCTGGGCGAAAATATACGGTGTACACGTGGCAACACGTAATCACATCAATGTACATACAAAAGAAACAAAGATACATGAGAAGCATAAAGATGGAGAGTGATATTGTAGCCGAAGAAGAGGAAGTGGGAACGTTCGGTGAAGAAAGAATACACTGATGTGGGCGACTCTTTCGGTGTTCTGGGTATACCCGCCATCGCGCTGGTTCCTGCTGCCGCCCTGCTGACCTGCGGTCAATATCATCGTCGCGTCTTTAGGCTATGACGTGACATTTGGTGGAGTCGCCGGGTACGAATCCCATGCAGCGTCGCTCTACACGTAATTCGATCCCGGTCTTAGGTTCAGGCCGCCGAATTTTCTTCTAATGTGATACAGCAACTGAAAGCCGCTCCAGTCGACGTCAACAAGGCCAACACTCGGAATTCGGACTCTTGCCCGTGGGGAAGACCGCCAGGGCTCACGTAACCATGGCCTCCCAACCACAGCAATCCGACAGTGCGGCTGCTGCGCGGATAATCTACAAGCCGGTGACACTAAGGACTATCTCCCCATTTCGTGGTGATGGCCTGGACAAGGCTGAAGACTGGGTTTAACGTACATTACGTACGGGTTGCGCCCCACAACGGGTGGACCCCCGATCAGTGCCTTCAGATTATCTACTTCTCTCTGGATGCAACGGCACGGTACTGGCCGAGAACCACGAGGCCTCGTTGACCTCTTGGGAGCTCTGCAAGAACGAATTGGTGCGCACGTTTGCGAACCGGCACCGGCAACAGCACGCCAAAGATCTCCTTCAAGCTCGAATTCAGGGCCCTGCGAAAAGTGTGAGGAGCTTTGTAGAGGACGTGTTGCGCCTAAGTGCTCGCACGGACCCACAGGCTACGGAGAAAACAAAAGTGCGCGCCTTAATGCGGGGCGTCCGAAACGAGATCTTTGGCGGACTTGTACGCGATCCGCCGATTACTGTAGCCAGTTTTGTGGCTGAAGCAATTAACATTGAGCGCGCATTGGCCTCGCGAACAAAGCAATATCAGCGACTGGGAACCTACCCCAACTTCTCCAGCCTTGCCTCGTCTGGACCTAGTGGTGCTGGCCTCACTGACTACCGCGAAATCATTCGCGAAGTGATGCGCGAAGAGCTCAGGAGGTTTTTGCCAGCTCCGGAGCAGCCTTCCCGAGTATCCATCGCTACGGCTGTTCGTGAGGAGGTGCGTCAGGCATTCACGCCGGAAGCCATCTCTACTGGGCCAGTGGTTGCTGGTGCAGAACAACCGCCGGCTGAAAGTTAGGCTGCCGTTCTCTGTCGGCCTCCGCCCGTGCCTCACCAGTACCAACGGGTTACGGATTCTGGGCCTCGACGCCGGGAATTCCCGGCGCAGCAGGACACATACTCGGAGCTGCGGAGACGAAGAAAAGCCGACATCTGAAGACCTGCGGCAGCCGACCGTTGTGTTTCCACTTTGATGAACCTGACCACATGTACCGCCGCTGCCCATACCGAGATCTCGGCCTGCGAGGATTCAGCCGGAGCGACCGACTACTTCGTTACGGTTTACAACCCCGAGATATCCAGGAGTACCTTCGACGCACTTCATCTGCGATGCGAACCGATGACCATGATTATCTTCGACCCTCTTCATCGCCGATGCAAACCAATGACCGTGTTTCTCGCTCGCACTGACCACGCCGCCCTACCATGCCTCCTCACGGGTCTCGCAGTGAGAGCTTGTCTCCTCTTCCTCGTCGGGAAAACTGAGGTGGCGTTGCCGAATTCGGCCGAAAGAAAGAGCCTCCGCGTACGCTTGAGATCACGAACGACGGCAGACGCGGAATTGAAAATGGTTTGGTGGCCTCTATTAATGTAGGCGTTATTATCGACGGTCACGTGGCCACTGCACTCGTTCGCACTGGCGCCAATTACTCGGTATTCAGCGGAAAGTTATGTCGCCGACTTGGAGAGGTGACAACCCAGTGGGATGGGCCTCCGATACGAACCGCAGGAGGTCACCTTGTCGTTCCAGTTGTAAAATACACCGCTCGCGTCGAAATTCACGATGAGACATGTCCCGCCAAATTGGTGATCTTAGAGAATTGTTCCATGGATGTTATTCTCGGAATGAACTTTCTTCATGAATATGGCGCAGTCATCGATGTAGAGCAGAACACGTTGACTCTCCGAGCACGTTCTTCATCGCCGAGGTTTCGCAGAGCCACCCAGTTGCACTTAAAGTTGATGCCGAGCATGTTAACTTGCCACCGCTCTCGACAGTATTTCTGCCTGTTCGATCCGAGATCCCCGCATGTGGCGAAGGCCTTCCGGAAGGAAGTGTACAACTGTTTCTTTCGAAGGGAATTGGTTTTGCGAGAGAAATAGCCCATGTTCATTGAGGGTGTGCGAGCATCTCGGTGACGAACTTTAGGAAGGAGCCGCAGCATGTGACAAAATGGGCTGTTATAGCCGATATAAAAGAGATAAGTGACGCTTGTGAGGCTGGTCTGTTGCCTGAGAGAGAAATTCCGCTAGAACCGCCCGAGGAGGCAAAACCCTTGCAACTAAACATCGAGGAAAAACTTGAGTCGTCCCAGACACGTGAATTACTCGAACTTTGGCTTCGTTACCGCGATTGTTTTTCAACGACATCCAGGGTACGCCAGACGCCCGTCGCGAAACAAAATTATTTTCGATGGCGCGGCCCACCCGACTCGCCAACCGCTGTACCGAGGTTCCATTAATAAAAGAGAAGCAATCCAGGACCAAGCGCGGGAAATGCTACATGACGATGTCACCCAGCTTTCGAACAGTCCGTGGGCGGCACCTGTTGTGCTGGTACGCTTCAGTTTTGTGTGGACTACAGGCGACTCAACAAGGTGACAAAAAAGGATGTGTATCCACTGCCCCAAATCGACGATACACTCGATCGGCTCCGTCATGCCCGCTATTTTTCTTCTATTGATTTGAAAAGTGGATAATGGCAGGTCGAAGCGGATGAGCGAGACCGAAAGAAGACCGCGTTTACAACACCGGATGGCCTGTATGAGTTCAAGGTGATGCGTTTGGCTTGTGTATTTCAACGCATCATGGGCACTGTGCTCACCGGACTGAAGTAGCAGACGTGTCTAGTTTATTTGCATGACGTTGTTATCTTTTCAAGCACCTTCGCTGAACATCTTGCGCGCCCCGAAGCGGTTCTTCGTGCTATCTATACAGAATGCCGGACTCACATTCAAGCCTTCGAAATACCGGTTTGCATATGGTACGCTCAAGTTTCTTAGGCGTATAGTCAGCCACAGAGGCGTGAAACCAGATCCCGAGAAAACAGCGGCCGTGGCGTCCTTCCCACCACCGTCAGACAAAAAAACGGCCAGAAGCTTCCTTGGTCTCAGCGCTTACTTCAGACTTTTCGTTCGCAACTTCGCCCAGATCGCAGCGCCGCTAATACACCTTACGAAAAACAGCGTCGACTTTGTGTGGAATGAAGAGCAAGAGTTAGCATTCAGGCAACTAAAGCAAGCCCTTTTGTCACCACCTCTAATAGGCCACCTCCACCAAGATGCCGACACTAAACTCCACACGGACGCCATTAACAAAGGACTAGGGACAGTGCTTGTACAACTCCAGGATGGCGCTGAGCGTGTTACTGCGTACGCAAGCCGAGCTCTTTCCAAGGTGGAAGGCAATTACTCAACAAAAAAAAAAAGAGTGCCTCACCGTCATCTGGGCCATAACATCTGCAGGGCCGCCCGTTTCGTGTGGTCACCGACCACCATTCGCTCCGCTGACTGGCCAATCTTAGGGATCCCGCGGGCCGGCTTGCAAGGTGGAGCATTCGGCTACAGGAGTACGAAGTCACGATCGTGCATAAATCCGGAAGAAAACATCATGATGCTGCGTGCTTGTCTCGAGCCACCGTGGGACCATCGCCAGGCGGCGCAGATGATGAGGAAGACAGCTTGCTTGGAGCCTTGAATCCTAACGGTATGGCAGATCGGCAATGAGATGATCCACAGCTTCGTCAACTGATGGCGCATCTCGCAGGAGACGATGATGCGGTACGTATTCTCCCTGCATTTATTATCCGGAATGGTGTCTTGCACAAGATGAATTTGGGCAGCAGCCTGAGATCGTGGCTTCTTGTTTTGCCGGAAGAGCTGCGCAGTGAGGTCACTGAAGCGTGCCACGACGATCCTACCGCTGGTGATCTAGGATACACCAGAACGCTTTCGCGTGTTCGAGAAAAATATTATGGGCCGAAACTCGCAAAGTACGTGCGCCAATAAACAAGAACCTGTCGCGAGTGCCAAAGGCGAAAAAAACCTGCGACGCGACCAGCGGGTCTTCACCAGTTAATCGAGCCACCGAGTGTTCCGTTTCATACGACTGGAATAGATTTTTGGGCCCATTTCCGATGTCGCAATCAGGCAACAACTACATTATCACAGCGACGAACTATCTAACGTGCTCCGTGGAGTACCGCGCACTGCTGTCGGGAGTGGCTGCTGAGGAGTGAAATTTTTAATCGAGAGCATTGTCCTCCGGCATGGTGCCCCAGCAGTGCTGCACCATCCACCGCTGAACAACAGCTTATCATCCGAAAACTAATGGACTGACGGAGATGCTCAACAAAACGACTGCCTATATGATCGTGATGTAAGTGAACATCGACCATCGGAACTGGGACAAAGTACTGCGCTATGTCACGTTCGCCTATAATACCGCAGTCCAGGAGACCACCCGTATGTCCCACTTCCAGCTGGTGCATGGAAGGCAAGTAACCACCATGCTTGACGCTATGCTGCCTCACGCACCGCCAGACGACGTAACTGATGATACCCGGCTAGTATGCGAACGCGCGGAGGAGGATCGACAACTGGCCAGACTTCACATGTGACACAAACAGCGTACCGATGCTCGTCACTACAACCTCCGGAGACGTGACGTCAATTTCCGCCCAGGTGACAAGGTGTGGGTGTGGACACCGGTTCACCGCCGAGGGTTTTCAGAAAAACTCGTGAAGCGGTATTTTGGGCCGTACACAGTTGTTCGTTGAGTCGGTGAACTTAATTATGAGGTGCTGCCCTGTGTAATGCAACCGTCGCCACGCCGTTCCTCGCGTCCTGACATTGTGCACGTAGTGCGGCTTAAGCCGTATTACCAGTGATCACCGAGAACCCTTCATTCTAGTGTGTGCTTCGGCGCGGCGATCAATTCATTTTGTGTTTAGCATCGGGACGATGCTTCTTTTCGAAGGTAGGCAGTGTAGCCGAAGAAGAGGAAGTGCGACCGTTTGCTGAAGAAAGAAGACGCTGATACGGGCGATTCTTTCGCTGTTCTGGGTATCCCCGCCGTCGCGCTGGTGGTCTCCTGCTGCCGCCCTGCTGAGCTGCGGTCGATATCATCGTCCCGTCCTGGTCTGGGGGCTGCATCCAGCACAGCGAAATATAATAATGAACTAAAAAGGAGGCATTGCTTAGGAACCTACTGGGAAATGTATGCATGGCTATAGAATTCAGAAAAAAGTGATCGTGCAGATTGTGTGTTGGTATCCGAACCAACACAATCAAGGACATTCAGGAAGGCGGCGATGCGAAATGATAAGTATTGATTGCCGTATGTTGTGCGGCATAAATGCTCGATCCAAGAATTATTTTGCCTATTATTATGGACGCGACTGCTAGCTGGTAGGTTGAATAATATAAGAAAATAGGTGTTCCGGGTGCGAATAGCAACCGTTCATTATCCATTGAGGCGGAATTAATACATAGATCCAATCGAACGCCTGCCATCTGATGAGAAATGGTAGGAAGTATGATCCCGGTACGAAATATTCGCAATGGCTCTAACGGCGCGTACCGGCAAAATGTTAGTTTATGAAGGCGAAAAGCAAAGTGCCCGTGTGCTGTGCGATGTCAATGCACGTTAAAGAACCCCAGGTGGTCCAAATTTCTGGAGTCCTCCACTACGGCGTCTCTTATAGCCTGAGTCCCTTTAGGACCTTAAACCCCACAAACCAACCAACCAGTTTATGAAGGTTTGCTTGGGACGTGGTAGCCCAAACAAGATAGCAATAATTAAGTGTTCATAGAAATAAGGAGTTGTATACCATTCTTTTTGCTTTATTTGATAAGCTATGACGGTATCTATTTAATATTCTTCCAATTCTTTTTAGCTTGCAGCAAACATGTTCAACATGCTTATTCTATGCTAAATGTTCGAAAAAGAAAGACCCCATGAGATTTAACGTGCGTCTGCAGTTCAATTTCGTCGTTTACCTAGAACAGTCTTTCTGTTTTACTGACATTGGTACTTTTTGTGCGATAATATATTGTTTGTGTCGTTTTTCTACTAATTTCGAAAACGTTATTTTCAAACCAACCCTTAATCAACTGCAATGCTAGGATTGCCACGGATGCCGTTTTATTTCGGCTTTCAACCTTAATGTACAATGCGGTGTCATCTGCATACCCGATCCATTGAATATTCTTAAAAGTCAAAAAGATATCATTTTAGAACTTACAAATAACAGGTGATCCAGAATACTCCCTTGAGGCACTCCGGAATTTACTTCCAGGCAGGTAGAGATTACATTATTGTACCTAACATACTGTGAACGATGTTGGAGGTATGATGCTAAGAGAGTATTGAAAGTTCCGCGTATGCTGTATTGCCGAAGTTTCATTATGAATGGTTTGTAATTTGCGTAGTCAAAGGCGCTTGAAAAATATATATGTAATGCCCAATACAAATTGTTTATTCTCTAAGCCATCAATTATGAGTTATTTTTTATTTAGGAGAGCTAGTTATATAGATTTACGTTTCAGAAGACGTACTGACAAAGCGAAATGAGTGAGTGCTTCTCACAAAGCGAATAAAGGCGACTATGCATACTTTTTTCTAATCATTTAGCTGAGACGGGGAGGATAAAATAGGCCTAAAATTGTTCATATCGTTCCTGTCACTCTTTTTTGTATATCACAGTTACCTTGGCTACCTGCGTTCTGAAAAAGTGTTTTGTTCAAAGGCTAAATTATATATACCAGTCAGCAGCGTGACTATAGGGTCGATAATATACATAATAGGCAGAATTTGCGTGTCATCAACGTCCCAGGATTTTACATTTTCAGGTGATTGCATATGGGAACGACTTTAATCTCATCGGTGCGAAAGAATGCCATGCTATCAAGGATGCTTGGGGTGTAATAAGTAGTGGGGTAGTAAGCTGCACCAGAGCTATCGTATGGTCAATGGATATGTAATGCCTATTGAAAGCATAATACAGTACAATCAGTGCTAGTGATAACTTCATCACTCGTTTCGGTGCTAGTAATGATGACTGAACTAGTTTGCTTGACGTTATTCAGGCGCTTCCACGGGAGTTCAGTGTTTCTGGTTGCCTCGTTTCTATAGGTAGCGAAGGTTTCATCCTTGCAATTTTCAGTTTTGTATCTAACTGATTTCTGTATGTTTTGTAGGTATGTGGTGCAATTATATATTTAATATTGACAAATTTTCAGCAAAACAAGGTTTTGGCAATTATTTGGTTACGTAGCTGGCGTGTTACCCAGGATTTTGGTGATGTTTTGCACCTTCGTCGCACTGTAAAAGGAAAGTGTTTTAGGTAAAGATTTGTAATATCCGACACAAGAGCTTCGTACACGGCATTAGCCTCAGTTGTTGAAAGAATGCGGTTCCAGTCATGACTGAACATCGGCTCGAAACGCAGCCAAGGAAGACGAGGTTATATTTTCTGTGTACAGTATAGGAGCATCGTTTCTGAGTGTAGATTATCTTTTGTATGAATGAAAGCGACGATAGACAAGCGATAACTGATGTATTCAAGCGCACCGCGTGAAAAAAACACTTTGATCGACATTAGTGATAAACCAATCGAGAAGAGTTCGGACACGGTCGTAACACGCGTTGGAAAATTTATAATGCTTAAAAACTCATGCGATTCTAAAACAGAAGAATATAATTTTTGGTTTTGGCAGTTTTAATCATATCAATATCTAGGTCGCCACCAAGGAAAAGCAAGCATATGTTCGGCATATGAAATTAGCAGTACTTTCAAGGAAGAGCAGAAACTTTTTCACATCACCCTTCGGGGACGATAAAGAACTGAGAAAATGTTTTAACTGTCGACGAATCTACTGATTCCAAGAGCAGTTGTGTTTTCACCTGGGCGTGAAAAAGTTTTACCATCTTTCGTCGAAGTGAATTTCCAGTTAACCTGTTTTTTTTCCTTTCAGCGGTGGCACGTAAAACTTTGTTTTGACGGGTTAGGTGTTCATTAACGTAAACGGCTACAGCATCCCCAGAGCTGTAGCCGAGGTCAGCAGTCATGATTCGAGACTTATTTGCTTTTGCCAACACTGAATTGCGCTTTTCCCGCTTGGCAAATCGCAAAATGACGTTCATTTCGTCTTTGGTTTTGGTAGCTACTATATGGGAAACATTGATGTCAGCTTTCGAAACAAGTTCGCCGACAAGTATTATAAAGTTGATGACCAGTTCCGTGGTGTGACCATCTATAGGAATACCTCTCATTTCCAAGTTGCTAATCCTAGAATACGGTTCAGGTTCGTCAATTCGCTGAGCTACCTTGCAGTTTTCTTTATTTTGTCATGGGCACCTCTTAACGCTTTGACCTCTTTCATTAGTTTTTAAATCGACCTTTGTTTCGGATATGCCATCACATGATTTGCTACAGTCCTGGATTTCAGACATTTCTTTCCTCATTTTTTAACTTCCATTCCTGAGAGCACAGCAATCGCTGCATTTTTCCACGGCCCTGTCGTTCTGCCATGGCTCAGTGCAGTCGCGAGAAGGTTACCCATACAGTATATTCAGTCGTTGTCAAAAAAAAAAACGCAACTTGGTTCTGCAGCAGTGCAGAAAGAAGCGTGCAGAAAGATCATAGTGAAAACATAGTCTTACATGCAATAAGACAGCAAAATGAAAACATGCGTCTCAGAAGCACCACTGCCGACCGAAGCATCGAAACCCAGGCAGGCTGTACGTAGTTTTTTTGAAGGATGTAGGTGGCGCTACGCAGAAGTGCGCAGCCGCAGGAGGTTGTTGATATGCTTACTTCAAGATGCGTTGGAACTTGTCATGAAGGGGGAAAGGGGCGACCTCTGATACCTTGATCAGGGGTGTGATCTGGCTGCAATAAGTCAGGAAAATAAGTACATACGTCTCGGAAGCACTGCTGCCGAACTGAATGTATTAAAACGAACACGTAAGCAGACTAGAGCGTTTCTTCAATTAATCACTGTTCAAATGCGGCCGCACTGTCTTGCAGATTGGTGTGTACACTCTCTTCAAGGCCATGTTCGTTCACGAGGGTGGGCGCACTGCTCTTTTCATGGGCCAAGGATACACACTTCAGGGGAAGCTTGGCCTCCCGTTCGACACCGGCGACGCTCGCCAGCGGTTTGAGCAAATCCTCAAGGTAGGGCTTACTTTTTAAAGCGAAAGCTTCACCATTTGCTTTCGTCGGAACACCCGTCGCTGCATTCCACGTTCACGGTCCGTCGGCAGGAGTACAAAGAAAGCGAGCGCATGTCGAAACGGGTAGATGCGTCGCTTCTAAACATGCGTGCGAATGCATCTGGAGTCCTATGGTGAATTCCAACCGCAAAGCCAGAGCGTTCCGTGCGCTTCCCGACAGAGCGTCTGAATCCGGCGGCGAGCATGCTTTCCGTCCCCAATCTGCTTCTGGAGCACTCCTCATTATAAATTAAAGGTGCCAAAACAACATGAGCACAAACAAGAAGTATGGGACAGAACGCCACTCACAACTGATTTGTTGTGCAGAAAAACGTACATATACATCACTACCGGCGCATGCACAAGGAACACATTCAGCAACATGTAGTATAAGATAAGCTACGTTTAATAAACGCTTTCTCTGCATTATACAGATTGATCGACGTGTCACAGACGCACAAATTGCCTTTATTTCCAATATAAAACGCTTCAATTAGCTCTATTCCCATCGTATTGCCCCTCCTTGTCAGAATCCGCACTTCAGAAAAACATGGCTCACAAGTTCCTGAAGGAGAGGATCTGATATCCTCCTGAATTTTGGGGCCATCTTTATTTTGCCCTACGTTACGTTCATGTTCCCGCATGTTCGCTCTGCACGATGGCTTCCCAGCACTCTATACTATTGATATTTTCCTCGACACCTGAGAAGTAGACACATTCCCATATAACGTAGTAGAGGATAACTCTCTCCCCACATGCTTTACATAGATAATTTTCATGTTCCCCTGGTAGGACGTGAAAGGATCATACTAGGTTATTGAAATTTCCAGCTTGCGGTCGCCGCCATGCGATCGCCTCTCTATAGGGTATAGCAGCTGACGTAAGTTCGCACACTCACCCTTCCTTTTTAAATGGATGGTAAAACCTCGGCACATATGTCGTGCGGGCTGCATTTCCGCGTGTGCGGAGCCCGGATTTACCAAACTAGGGCGCTCAGTATAGCGATGATGGGCATCGGCAGGATTTTATCATGGGGAGGGCGAGCAGTGGCATGGCGGCAAACACTTTTTGGCACTGTGGTCGAAATAAACAATCCAGAAATATTTTTGGCATCGGCAGAAAAATAAGCAAGCACGAGTGGACGAGGAAGGAGGTGGGCAAAGGGCTGGATCTCATGGCGGGGTAAAGTGCTCTTTCGCACCCCACCTGCGGACGCCCATGAGTGGGGCACTATTCGCTCTCTTGGGGTGTTGTAATGAAGCGGATATCAGTTGCTTTAATCTTTCTACTCATCCCCGTAGCTTGTTCGCCGTGTGTGTGTGTGTTTGGCATTGAACCGAGTGAAACCATGCGGCCGCTGTAGCGTCACTCAACCGCCGTCGTTTGCAGCGGCGCCGCCATCGAAACCTAGGTAACAACGGGCTGGTCTTTGCCTATAGACAGGTGTCAACTATGACGCCATTCGACCACAGCTGTGCTGGAACCGTAACGCTCGCTTTGCGTAGCCTCTGCTGCTGTCGAAAATAAAGAGAAATATCTGCCATGGCACGCGCTAGCGCGCTTGCACACAGGCTCGTGTTTTCATAAGTGGCATAGGACAGACGGCTAATTGCGTTCTTTATTTCCACCATATCTGTTCGTACCAAAACCGGGAAAGAATCAGGGATAGTTAAATGCTGGTTGAAATGTCGGTTAAATGCTTCTAGCTGATTTCAACCTATCGCAAAAACTTTCGACAATTTAATGGAAGCAGTCCTCATGGATGATCCATGCAAGGCGTCTCGTGAAATCTTCCGTCTAGGAGGTTGCGAAAGCGTCTCAATCCGAGCATCCAGTAGACGTAGCTCGCCGAGGGACTGCTGCCCAGAGACGTGGAAAGGCGCATCAAGTGAAACGTGCCTCCACTTTTGTATTGCTTACTTAGGTTTAGGAGGGTAAAACTTTATTCATTTTTTCGGCTTATAAGTTTCTGTGTTTACGTTCTGTACACCACTGCTGAAACGCACCTGCAAAATTCAAGAAATCTTGAACGTGGATTGTTCGGGGGATGGCAATGAAAATGTTTCCCGCCAGAGAAAGAATTTAGCGCAGTGCCGATAGATTTAATTTTTTATCTGGGATCGAGCCGATTGAGCTTAGAAGTGGGAGTCTAGATATCGGCTAACCGCTACATTGTATTCTTGCTGCGCCATCATCACAGGTACAAACTGATCGGCGGCCACCGCCGCCATTTTCTCTCTGCAGATGATTTAAATATGTTAGCAATTGCTTAAATAATTTTGGTGCCGTTCCCGCTTAGACAGTGGCCACGTGATCATCTGGTCGGGAGCATCTTATGATCATGGAAGACATCTTATGTCTCACTTGCTGTGGCCATCCGACGTCATTCGGATGCATTTGGTCATGTGCGCATTCTGAGGAGTCGGTTCGCCATTCTAAATAAAGTTGTAGTTAAGCTATACGAATTCTTAATTCAGTTCAGATGAAGCTTCATTGACTTTTTTGTAACTTTTCAGAAATGGTACTGAAGCAGGGAATTAAAATTATGCACTAAAGCTCGACCAAAACAAAACAGTGACATGGTTGCAATGTTTTGGTACTGCATGGGCACCAATTGATTGCCTGCAACAAAATCACTCCTACATAGTTAGATCTACATCGGTAAGGAGCCGTTCAAAAAATATACTTTAAAGCATACAATAGATAAACGTTATATATTTGACACAATAATAAAAAATATGAGAAAGAACAAAGCAAACTGAGCGTTAAAATCTACATTTTAAGCTAAGATTATAGGCTAGTTATATATGACTGGACGCTCTTGCAGCACAGTTAGATTCGATTCTCTGTTGATGCCTAGTGACACCTGAGTTCAGTTGCTGTGAGTAGTATCAAATAAAGTGTGTATTGCGATGAACGGCATAAGCAATCTGCGTATGTATGATTTGATTCTTTTTGGGCGAACATACGTTAATCTCCGTCCGACTAATTTAGTCAATATTTATTGTAACAGATACCTTTAAGGGCACATCTGAGGCTAGTTGAATCATCACAAGGCAGAAAAGCTCCGCCGCGGTGGTGCAGTGGTTATGATGTCCGACTACTGTGCCGGAGTACCCGGGTTCTACCCCGTCTGCCGGAGCCTCAGTTTCGATGGGGGCGAAATGGAGCAGCCTGCTTGTGCTGTGCGATGTCAATGCGCGCTAAAGAACCCCAGTAGATCGACATTTCTACGGCGTCTTTCATAGCATCAGTCGCTTTTTAACGTTAAACCTACTGACCAAACAAAATCAGACCATACAAGGCAGAGCAGCGAAAGGTAGACAAGGACGTTAAAGGAAAAACGAGAAAAGTACAGCGCTGATTTACAACTGATGATTTATTTTTGAGACACTTTAATATATATACACGAGCGAAAATAAACAAAAAAGTAGGAAGATCAACAAAGCCAGATAAAATGGCGGCATCAGAAATCACGTTGGACAACCAAGATCCTCCATCTGCCGATAAGAAACGCACCTGCTCTCCTCGTTCTTTACTGCCGTACAAGACAGGGCGATACACAGATCCCTTGAGTGCAGCAAAGTAAAGCGGACCTTTAGATTTCTCGATGATTATTTTGTTACATTAGAAAGCGAGCAGGCACGCTCCTCTCAAGGTTTCCGAATTTCTACGTTTTCGAGCATTCTGAGCCCTTTGAGACGTAATTTCCTCTCGAAGAAGGAAATTAAGACTTAAACTCTTTTACCAAATATACCACAGCAAAACAGGCATCCGAAAGGAAATATACTTACATAGGCCACATTATGTCTCTGCTCGCACAGATCATGGTTTTAAAATTTTGGAATACCGTGACAGAATTAACATGTATGCCAGCTCTTTTTTTGTCCGATACATCAGTGAATGGAATCGACTTTCTGTTCATCAAGTTTGCTTCATAAATGAAGATTTGTTCTTTTCCACTGTGTAACCCACCTGCTCTAGCGCCCTCGGGATAAGCTGGGTAATCATTGAATAAAGAATAAAATAAAGAATATATTTTAACCACTTTCATGCATGTTGCGCTTTTGAGACTTGGACCAACAAGCGTCTCCTAGTTTTTGATTCAGCGCACTCTAAGAGCAGCAGCCCCAATTCATGCATGAACAGTGCACCAAAAAAATTCTGCAACCTCAAGCTGGGAGAGAGATTGTTAAATCAACTTTAACATGGTGGCCATTTGAGCTAGTTGGTGTGAATCCAACATATTGACCTATTAAAAGACAGAGAAGCACAAGAAAAGAAGTGCACGCTACAGAGCTGGACTAACAGCTGAGGTTTCTTCGAGTAAACCTCAATTTCTTGTCCAGCGCTCTCCTGTGTACTTCTTTTCTTGTATTTTTGTCTTTGGCTAGTTCAATATTGGTAAATTAGAAATGCTGTCTAGTGCAATCTGCAGTACGCGTACCCATTGACGCTCTTATCCTGAGTGGCTGAGGCCTTGTTGACAACAAAAAAGAAATTAGATGATAAGGATAAAAGATTGCGGTAATTCCCTACGCGCACTCGATTTCACATAAACTGACGAAAAAACCACGAGTCGGAATACACGTTGTATTTGCTGCTCCATTGCTCAAGTCTGTGCGAGAGCATTAATGAAATTGGTCTTAGGCACGGCGGAATTTCTCCTTTATTCTTTATTCAGAGTTTACCCAGCAGCGCACAAAAGCTAGAGCAGGGGATTACAGCTTAGAAGAAAAGACATCTTCATTCACACGCCACACTTGCTGCATTTCAGTTTAAGCGATTCCACTCTCTAATATATGTAACAAAAAGGAATTTGCGTAAGCATCAGTCCGGGCATGATATTCTCGAATTTGAAAAGTGTGGCCTATGCACCTAGAGACATAGTGTGGCTCTTTAAAATGGGCGTCTTTGTTAATACCGGTTTTATTGTGGTAAATCATAAACAACAGTTGAATTCATCCTTCATGGCACTTACGCTGTCCTTTCTGCCGAATCGTCCCAAGAAGAATCTCGCTGCGCGGTTTTGTATTTTTTTCAATGTGCTCGATGAGTGTCGTGTTCGAAGGGTCCCAAACTACGCCTTCATATTCAAAAATAGGTCCTACGCAGCATATGTAGGCGGTATATTTTAGATTGGTTTGAGAACGTCTCAAATTCCTTTGAATAAAATTTAGGGCTCTACTAGCCATAGACACCAAATCGTCAACATGCGCATTCTATGAGCAATCTGATGACAGAAATACTCCTAAATACTTATTTGCAGCTTCCTTATGCATTACATCGTTATTAATCCTATACCGGGAGCCAATAAGCTTTTTCGTTTGGTAAAAAAGACGAACGCAATTTTTAATATCTAAATTCATCTTCCAAGCGGACCACCAGGGCTGAATTTGTGATGAATCTGTTTGCAAATATAAAAAATCATGATCAGTGAGAATTGTACGATACACGATACAATCATCGGCAAATAACCGCTGATGTGGGTGGGGTTCGGGGGCCTAAGCTTCACCGCAGTGAAACCATTGGGAGTCGAGACGACGGAGCAGAAGCAGCCAGGGAGGAGAGGAAAAGAAAAGCGTTTTCTGAAGCTTTTTACATAAAGGAATATTTCCAGGTAGGAGGAAGAAAACGGAGCTCTCTGTGGAGACAATTTCCACCGTTTAAATACGGTAGGTTGTTCCCACTGCCCTAGCTGGGGAAACAAATTTCAATTGGTGCAGTCCAATCACTGGAGCACAAGAGATCACTCGGTGTGCCGCCCACTGCCGAGGGTGGTGCTCGAATATCATCTCATATCTTTCGGTGGCGAGGGCAAATTTCTCCGATGTCGATGATGATCTTGTGCTTGTGTTGGAGATAATGCACCAAGGCGAAACAGCCCGCGAAGGCGCCCGCTGGCGGCGGTCATTTCCTCCGCGTAATCCAAGACGGTCACCCGCCTGCTTCGAGAATTCAGTAAGCGGGGTTAAGGCTGCTCGGTGACGTGCCTCTGATCCATTCAACACAAGGACAGGTTCCCTGCTGTGGCCGCCATGGGCGCAAAGGAGGATTAAAGCCCTAAAGACAACCCTTCTCCGTTCCGAAGGGGGGAGGCGCGGAAGGCTGGCCGCCGCAGCAGTAGACAAAGGGACAATTCCCCGCCGTCGCCACCGCTTCAACGCATTTGGCAGCGGTTACACTCCGGCGTCCGCTAGACCCGTCTCCGTCTTCAGCTGCTGGATAATCTGCTCCAATTATCGGTCGGAGCCCCAGTCACAACACCGCAAAGCGGATGCAACGCCTTCAGAGATATTGTTTACAATTACCAAGAACAAGAGTGGTCCCAAAACCGAGCCTTGCGGAACGCCTGATGTAACACTGACGTACCCTGAGCTTTTTCCATTTAATACAACGAACTGTCGCTGCTCTGAGACAAGTAATTTTCTATCCATTTTAGTACACAGTTATTATTGTTTATTAATTCACACTAATTCTTCTTAAGAATAATTGGTGTGAAACTGTGTCAAAGGCTTTTGGAAAATAAAAAAATCCAGTCAAGCTGTCCTCTTTTATCGACACTTGATACCAAGTCGTGATAAATTCGACCATTTGGGTAGCGCAAGAGCCCCTTGTGGAATCCGTGCCGTCCTGCAGTTAACAATTTGCTCTCAGTTATGTGCCTCATTATCGCTGCATACAAACAATGTTCAAGGATTTTACATGCTATTGATGGTAATGATATGAGGGTATAATTAGTGGCATATTTTTGGGACCACCCTTGTGAACAGAAACGACATGTGCTATTTTCCAGTCATCCGGTAGAGTGCCAGCTGCTAAAGATTTGCTGTAAATCAAATATAGGTAACTAGAAATTGGTACTCAGCATATTTTCAATATACGAGGAGACATATCATCGTGCCCAATAGCTTTACTTTCATCGACGTTTTCCAGCAGTCACTGAATATACCGTCTACATCAATTTCTACTGGTTGAATCGCTTAGACATGGCTCGCAGTTGGTACGGAGCTCAAGAGTGTTTATGCAAATAGAGTGAAAGTAGTTATTGAGACTGGTTGCTCTACTCTCATCACGGCTCAGGACTTGACCTTTGTGAACTAATTCACTGATTCCTAATGATTCAGGTCTACACCCTCTACTATACTTCCAAAATAATTTGGGACTGTCTTCCATGTTATCGTAAAAATAGAAAAGTATTTGGTATTTGCCATTTTTATGCTCAGTCTGTATTCATTGGTAATATGATAAAGTCTCGAATCATGAATAACTGATTTTGTTATCTTTAATGCATGGAGCGCAAGCCTTCTCTTTTGAATAAGCTTTATAATTCGTACGGTTACCCATAGTTTTCTTTAACCTTCAAAATTTTATGTTCGACACAAACATATCTGTCAGTTCGAGTAACGTTTTTTGTAAGGATAAGCAACACCTCATGCACATCACCTTCTTTAGACAAGCATTCAGATACAGGCAATTGAAGAACGAGCTGTAATGACATACTGGGTTAATCACCTCTTCCAAAAAATACGGTTCTTTCTGCACACGCTTTCCGGTGGGGCACATCAGAATTGATATTCGCGACGACAGCAAGGTGGTCACTTATACCCGGAATCACGTTCACAGAAGTGACAAGGTTAGGTGAATAGAACAAGAGTTCTAAGATATGGCTATCACGAATTGGTTCATCTACGTACTGCAGCAGTTAAAACGTACCAGCTATATTTTTCATCTCAGAGTTAGGACGACTATGAGATTCACCCACGCGTGAGCTATCGTGCGAGATCAGATCGGGAAGATTAGAATCACCAACAACCAGCAACGCCTGAACAGATGCTTAGGAAACTATGTCGCGCAAGGACTTCAATGCCCAAAGTCTGAACTTTGTGGGCGATAAACCGACCGCACAGTTAGTGTGGTCGAATCAGGTAAGACTCCTCTGCACCACACAGATTGAATATCGTCGTGGTCAAAATTTATGCGGATGATAACAAAGCCTTATGTAAAATCCGAAAAACGCACCCTTTTAATCGTGGTCTATCTCTGCGTTAAATGGCCTAATTCTTCGGGAACGCTTCTTTGTCAGCAATTTTTGGCTTGAGCCAAGACTCTGTGGAAAAATAATGCCAGCATTTGCTGATTCTATAAGTCCAGCCAATTCGTCAGCTTTGTCCACTACACTTTGGCAATTAAAAATCAAAGCAAAAAGACCACGGCGTATATATTTGCGTTTTTCGTTACGGTGTCATGCCTTTCTGACAGGCGCAACCTTTTGTTCATCTGCGTCCCACACGAAGACCCGATTGTTAATGGTAAGCTTGTCATAGTTGAGCATACCTTGTCTTTATCAGACACTTTTTCTTTGCCATATTCCCATAGTTGTTTTCGCACCATATCAAGCTCCGCTGAGTAGTCCTGATCTGCGCTATACTGTGTATTTTTGAATTTCTAAGCATTTAGCAATATGTTCTGCTGCTCTTTGTATGATGCAAACCTTTCAATAAGTAGTTGAAATAAGCCATCGCAACAGGATTCAACATAAACCATCGCCACAGGTTCGTTTCCTGTGCTGAGGGCGACGTGTATTTCCTTGCGGCCCTGCACACGCAGTTCAAACCAGAAGATGCCGTAATAATAGACTGTCGACCTGAGTACAACTACAATAAGGCACAGCGAATATGAGCCTATCTGGGCATTCCCTGTCGTGATTGTAAATGCACTCCTCAGTTGAGCAGCACGAACGTGCTGCGCAGGTGCGATCAACGTCACTAGGATGCGATGACAAAACCACGCGATAAATCGTTGAAGCCGTAAACATCGTGAACCTTTAAGTGCTTTGTGTCAACTCCCCTTTCATAGCCCGAATACAAAAATAATTCCACTTAATATCGGAAGATCGATGAGTTTTCATATCATGTGTGATTTCTGGCCGATGCCAATGATTATTTATCGAGATTTGTTGCTCTTCTTGTTTTCTCGAGTCTGCTGTATGTTTAGTGAAGTGTCTGAAAAATAAATGATCAGTTGTAAGTTAGCACTGTATGTTCCTCTTCTTTCTTTCTCGTCCTAGTCTAACTTGCGCTTTTCTGCCTTGAGATATCTTTTAATGAACTACGAGATAGACGGATAGTGCCTCCTATATTTCTGTTTCCGTGATGAGCTTGTGGCCGGTAAAGGAAACTAGAGTTGTGAACCTCTCCGAAATAATGAGACCCGCTCAAAACTATTTGGAGATCCCAACCACACTACGTTGAGTGCTTATAAAGACCCCATTCTTTAATCGAAGATGGTTGAAAAGCTCTTTCAAGGTGAGGGCTTCGTCACTGCACCTTCACTTTCGCAATGGCTTTTTTTAAGCCTCGGGTATAAAATAACGCTTGGCGCCTAAATCTCGATGTGCGTTTGCGCGACATTCCAATTATATGACTGCCTTATGGAGCCTTTAAACTTTCTCACCAACGTCGACTAATTAATAAAGGTGGCAATCACAAAAAGAGTATTTCTCATGTCGTTGCATCCGAAGGCATTGTTTGTTTGTTTGTGGGGTTTAACGTCCCAAAGCGACTCAGGCTTTGAGAGACACTGTAGTAGAGGACTCTAGAAATTTCTACCACCTGGATTTTTTAGCATGCACTGACAACGCACAGCACACGGGCGCCTTGCTTTTTGCCTGCACCGAAAAGCGGCCGCTGAGGCCGGGATTCGATACCGCGTCCTTGGGAACTGTAGTCGAGCGCCGTAACCACTGCGCCACCCCTGCTTTTTTTTTCTTTATTACTGCGCCACCCCTGCGGGGTGTATCCGAAGGCATAACGTCAAAGTATTTTCGACATGTAAAAATGACGAAAGTAATATTCTTTACAGGAAACATGCTATACCATCGCAGTATCACTTACTTAGGCTGGAATTCGCCCAGTAGTGTTGATAATCCTAGAGGAATAAAAGAATATAAGCCGCACCAAATCAAATAACCGAAGCTTCAAGATATTTTCCCCCACTGTTTTCATCACGATCGAAATTTGTCGTGAATGTATAGCTTTATTCTCTCATGTTAACGAACACTATCACCAACACTTGCGAAGTGCCCAGACGCTATGGGTTCTCACTCTAAGCTTTACCTCCTGCATCGTGCAAGTTGTGGCTTGGACGCAACAACGTGAAGGGAGACTTGGACCTGCTAGTGCAAATAGACGCCAAGGTGGGCGACATCTTCCGCAGCTTTCCGGCGAAAGAGTTGCGTTATTCCCTGATGAATGTCGTCTCTGGCATGGTGCCCGGCGTGTCGCCCGAAGAGTGGCTGCTTGCCTTCAAGAACTCGCAGCGCTCAATCATCGATCTTCAGCTCACGGACGAGATCATCACTGTCGGATTCGACGCCTTCAAGAAAGCTATGCAGGTGAAGTGCATAAAACAATGTACGACTATTCAGTCACTGCAGACCTCAACGTAATACTGCTATTTCTCACTGAAAGAGCACCATTCGCGTTCGGCCTGTTTTAACAATACTGCGAATAATCGAAAAAAAACTATGCAGTGGTCCACGAAGAAGCAGATTAGGGAAAAAAACGAGAATATTTGGGCGACCATAAAGTACATGCACTTTTCATGAAAAGCCTGCTTAATCACAAAACAGTTCTTTCAGGAGCGC
Organism: Amblyomma maculatum; assembly: GCF_055883805.1. Classification (NCBI taxonomy): domain Eukaryota; kingdom Metazoa; phylum Arthropoda; class Arachnida; order Ixodida; family Ixodidae; genus Amblyomma; species Amblyomma maculatum. The sequence continues at coordinate 203,788,192 of NC_139347.1, read as the reverse complement.
TGTATGAATATGTGATCGCAACTTTTGCGGTAGTGTTAAATACGTTTTCGTCTACGCATGTCTGATCAAAAATTGTTTTTTTTTAGCCGTGCACCTGTACCCTCATGACGCATGTCTAAGTCTAAACCTCTCCGAGATGCACACTCTTTACCAGGCATTCTAATACGTTCATTACTTTCGACGGGACTACACTCCTATTTGGTTACGAGGCAAACCATATGGTCTGATGAGTTTAGATGAACTCTGTTCATTGGCTTAAGCTATATCTAGCAATGTCGCAAAACATGTGGTCGCGCGTTGAAGCTTCGAGAGCGGGAACCAACATCGAGATGGTCTAAGCATTGCTCCGACAGTATCTGTAGAAGCGCGTCTTGGTCGGTACATGATTGGCGTTAGACCAGCCGAAGTGCGTGCCTTCCTTGCGCTTTGATCAACTGGCTCTGCCAATCCTGCGATTCATCTCTAATTACTTTCTTCTTTCCCAAATGTTTTTGTCTGTTTTGTACGGTCGTTAACATGTCCGTCTTGTAGACGGACATGTTAAGGACCTTAAAGCAATTTCTGGCTGCGCACGCGACATCTAGTGATAACGCCTGATTTTACATAGTCTGCATCTAAGCTTGTGTCATGACACTGATTACAGTGCAGCATTGGCTGCTTTACCAGCCTGTCTGGCCCTGGCTCCCCGGCAGTTTCTGGTTACTTCTAGCGTTTAGTCTGGCGCATTTTCAATCGGTGGTTTAGTCATGGGAAATAACATAGCAAGGCAATGAAGACAGATAATCAGTTCCGAGCATTGCTATCGGGGTGGATGATGTGTGCGCGTCCAAGGTAGATCCCATGGTAGCGAAACTTGCATGGACCCCGTGGGGACCAACTGAGTGAGGCACGAGTTTCTTTGCACCACCACGCCACCCTGAGAACAGTTCTAAGCACAATCGCTAATAAAACAACAAGCAAAAAAGTATGACGTCAGAGTGACCTATGCTTGGCGCGTATTTCGAATCTTTTTTTCCTCGCCGACACGAAAGATAGTGCCAATGACGACGAAGACACGACGATACTCGGTCAAGTCGGCAAAACAATTATACCTTAAGTGTTGTGGAAATTTAGTTCGACAAACAATTTCACAGCCAATTTAAGGCAACTTTTGGTGTTGAACCTATTCTATTCTAAGACGCATTGTCCAAGCATCTTTCAGTCTCCGTCGTCTTAGGCCTTGCCTTTCTGTGCGAGTCATGTAAAAGCATGCAGCGTTACACTGTTAGTTACATCCACCTTCATTCTTCAGCATGCACTGGCCTGATGAGTGACAAATGCGCCGTAGAGCTCGCACGCCACGAAAACCACAAATGCAGAATTCGAATATCGGAGAAGCAACACCAGTTTAATATCAGCTTTCGGACATGGTCAAGCAGCAACATGGTGCAGTAAGTGGAGCATCAGGCCTTAAAATAGAGTGGCATCCAATAATAACACAAAGTAGTATGTTGCATCAACAGTGCGGCCAAGCTTGAAGATGAAAAAATAATATAACAAAGCGTGGACTGTTAACACATCTTTGTTCAAGTGCATAGGTATTTATATAATAAATTGTACGTGGCTATGTTACCAGAGAAACAGGGGATACAAATAAAGGAGAGCCCGCATGAAAACGAACGCGTGGAAGTCTTCACAACATTTAATGGCAGCACTCTGTACAAATAGAGTATTACATGAAAGCGTATTGCACTTGGCGGAATGATGTGTCCACAAATAGCAGTCAGCTTACATACATCTTGCCAATGCAGTAAGATTCTCACCTGCCAAAATACTATGCAACTAAAATATATGCATTTGATAAAGCAACCCTTCACAAACAACAACAATTAAACGTCGGACGTATGAATAGACACAAGTACTTTGCCTGTGTGCTGCGTTCGCACGAGCACCCATGTAACATAATTCGGCCTTTCATTGCCTCGCAAAACAATAAAGCCTAACTCTTGTGAAGAAAGAAAACATTTCATCATATACAGCACCACTGCATAATGCCAAGAATGTTCTCTCTTTATCAAGGATGGTGAAAATAAAGGGCTTGGCTAATATTGTTTGAAGACACAAGTTTCTCAATTATAGTCTTAAAAAGGCATTCACACGCACCAAAAATAAGCAAGAACCTTTTCCCATAACGTTCCAATGCCTCTAACCATGAGCAACAGTGACTCATCGCAAAGCTTACACCCCTGCATGCCACAGTATTCCAGAAGTCCTTCAATCTTATTGAAAGGTGTGTTGCAGGTTTTTTTTTTAATGTACCTCTCATCACACATTATAGTGCTTGAATGCACGGGTGCCGAAAACGAAGATCGTTGCTTCTTACTAGTTCAGATATTCAAGGAAAACCAATCTTCAAAGGAACATACCCTCAACCAGAGCTGCAGTGTCCTGATTTATGTTGTTATCTAGAGCCCTTTTGGAATGAAAGTGAAGCTCCAGGGCAAATGCTTTGTTGCATCTGCTGCAAAGGCAACCAGTACGTTAAGCGCATGCTGAGCTTCAACAAGCGCAGCAACTGATAACGATACATATGTGCTTATATCATTTACTATTTCGACAAAGCTTTTCCGGCGACGTCAAAGTGTGGAGTGCTAAGTTTCAGGATGCGCCCTTAAAGAAGCTGGCACAATTCTTTTGAGTCTGGAGGTGTTAGTGGTGGCTGAACGGCGGCTAGTAAAGCAAGCTGCAAGATGCATGAGAAACAATTGAAAGGAATGCGTGCCACACTGCATTACATCTCAGATAAAAACTGAATACACACATTGACCGAGCCTTGCCGCTACCAGTATATCTCGTGTATAGTACACATTATCAATTTGTTTTAATTACCTCTGTAAGCTCATGAATAAGCGCCATAAAAGGAAAGTCGACGTTTCGATGGTGGCTAAACGAAGTGGCGTCCATGTGCTGTGCGATGCCAGTGCTCATTAAAGATCCCCAAGTGGTTCAAATTACTCCTGAGTCCACCACTATGGCACACCTTTCTCTCTTCCCACTATCACTCCCACCTTCCTCCCTCCCCTTCCAGCGCGATTCAGGTGTACAGAGAACAAATGTGACAGATGCTGCACCTTTCCTTTCCTGCGAACCACTTATTATTTATTTTACGAAACACTGGTGAACACTTCTAATACTGTTCGATGTTGACATTCACTTAGAACTCGTGTGCTGTACTTAAAGTTCTATTCGAGCACTCTGATAAGACGTGCTATAAAGTACCGTAGGAGTAAGTCTATATATGGAACGTAACAAAAACGAGAACTGTGGAACGCCAACGAGGAATGCACAGCATGATGTTGAGCTCGCAGAGGCGAGAGACGTCACCGTCGTCTCGGCAGCGTCAGTTATCAACCACACTTATTTTGAATATATTTTCCTAAATGCAACCACGTAAATCACGTAAGACTATGATCCATGCCCCTACCCGCCAGTAACAACTCCTCGAACGAATTTATGCAGGTAATGATAGTTAATGCGACGTAGTAACCGAAATGAGTAGCAAAGCTAACACGCGAAAGGCTGTACAGAATGCGACGCGTGCCCAGAGAGGATTTTAATAACTTGCTTGCTGACTTTCTGGGTTAAGACATAGAGAAACATACTTGCGTAAAGAGCGGACAATTCCATAGGGCCCCATAGAGAAAAATACGTAAAAAGCGGACACTCGAGCCGTTTCGCGGCCGAGCAAGTAAGGGTCTGACCACTCGCGAGACGGCGTAGCGATGTTGGCTTCCACTTCACCTCAAAGGCAGACTGCTTATCATACATACACCGGATAGCATGTAAGCTTACCCTTTCTTTACAGTTTCCATATAAACGTTGATGCTGCGCCGGTTATGTGCCGCCGGGTACGCCCACCTTACCACGCTTTTTAACGCGTTGCCTCGTTTTGCTGGTAACTTATTTCCTTTTGTCCATATAATTACTTTGGTGCTTCTTGGTCAAAGAATGCTTTAAGTCGATCGTCCGTAGCGCTTTATGAGCATAGTTTCGACATGTAACATAAAATATGAGCCATGACGCCACTGAAATGTTTTAAATATAGATACCCTTTATCTTCACCTTGCTTCTACGAGCTACCTTCTTTTCGCCGCAAGACGACTCGGCATTTGAAACTTGCGCCTTCATTCTGTTGCGTCGGAAACATTTTCAGCCGTAGCGTTGTGCAGCTAGCAGCTCAGTCACTCGCGCCCGACGCAACCTTATTTCTCGCACACTAGGGCTTGTAGTAGCTCGACAAGTGAGCAGTCGTTCTGCTGCGTCGTGAATATTTTCTGCAATGACGTTGCGCGTCTCGCGACTCAATGACTAAGACCATTTTGGGTGTGGAAGTGGGGCTGATCTGTTTGGGCCGTAGGCTGACTCCGTTCTCGATTTTGGCATCGTAAATTTTGGAAGAGGGCCAAGCCCATATTTGGATGGAAAGTCGCCCAATATTAGGGCTTGGTCAGACTAATTTCCCCCAAACGCCGCTGCGATCATGAATGACAGTTGTAAACGTCCTCAAAGAGTGGTCAAAGGTCGACGCTTCAATTTATTTCAAGTTTGTACTGAAGTACTGATTTCGCAATATACAAAGCCAAAACCCCCATAGAGGCGGTTTACTCTCATTTTAAGCTGAGTGACAAGAGAAGGCTTCAGTGCAGATGCAGAAGAGAAAGGCAGAATGCAGTCATTGTGCTCCATTGCAGCAACTAGAAAATAGTTACAACATTAAAGAAGCCAGAAACCGCGATGGCACGGTCACTATTTCGAACACGTTTGGTCGCTAGCTAGAGACAACTGAGTTCCAGAGGCAACGAAAGTTCAAAACAGGCGGTCCGTTTTTGACGGAAGCGTGCCTACTGCTATCTTCAGACGAAGTGGGTAGCGCCGCACTCATGCTATTTGCTATACCCAGGCTGTGTCAGCACATTCTAAAATGCCCGCTGGCTACAATAGAGGGCGCGACTATCGAGCAGTTAGGTATGCAGCGGCAGGTGCTATGGTAGATTTTCACTCCCAAATATGCGGAGCACATACGGTTGGTAAAGGGAGCAGATGCTCATTGCACAAATTCGTTCATTTGTGCCTAATTAAGACTTTTTATCGCGCCCTTTACTGATGCTATCAAGTTCGATTCAATTTCACAGTTGCAAAACGCTCATCACCGTCACGCGTCATAGCTCGTTTCTGTCGAGTAAGGAATACGCTCTGCATGATGGCTTTGTGTATGTGAACAGTGCCACAGTCACCCCACCGACGTCCTTAAGAGGTATAGGCAGCAATCCGGTGCGTTAACCTTTGGCATTCTTACCCTGTTCGTAAATTAGGTGGAACTCTGCTATTTATCAGACTCTGTAAGCGCAAAAGGATCTAGAAGGTGCGGTATATCAACTTGATAAAAATATATCAACATTATAAAGAAGCAGTGCGGTAAGAAAATAGCGAAGACGTGAGAAGAAACGCGCATCGGATCGCTGCCTTTACATCCGTCTGAATGATGGCTTTGCTACATTCTGATGCCGTACATACCCGCGATGTCGCAGCCACGCACAGCCTGTCACAGTATTCCGCGATAACAAAACGAAGACCGTGGCGGCAGTTTACGATTTGTAAATATTAAATTCACTTGAACCTAACAGCACTGGCAATAGGTGCCGTCTAAACATCCCATATTAACCATCTATCCCTCTCTGTCGTGCTGGCTGCCGAGCTGTAAAATATTACACGAACCATACAAGGAAGAGAGGAAGTAACATTAGAAACCATGCAAAAGTGCTTTTATTTGAGCATGCCATCACAAGAAATGTAAAACAAAAACAACCTCATAGAATGAGTATATATCCGGGCTCAGCTTAAAGTTTTTGGGCCCAGAAAGAAACATTTGCCTTCCATTCCAAACAGCACTCATAACAGAAGAATAAAATAATGAGCATATAGGAAGTAAAAAAAAAAGATTCTGAAAGCACACGCTGACACGAAAAGTTCGAAACTTTCTCACGCATTCTGCACAGAAAATACGAACGTTCTTTAACTTCACGCGCAAATGTACCAGCAGCTTGAGGTAAGAAATTTTTTAAGTGCTTCCTAATTTTTTTTTCTTTAAGGGGTGGCACTTGTCTGCTAGCTAAGCTCCGTACTTTGGACACGCTTTCCAGAAAAACGAATTATCAACGCCTAACGCCCTAACACATTCAACACGGAAAAGGGACGAGCGTGAAGAAGGGGCAGGGTCAAAAATGCAATTTTGTTTGACAGAAAACCTAGACATTGATAAATTTCATTCATAACGGTGACGTGTAATTCACAAAAGCAATTTTCCACAGGAAACCGTCAATTTCGAGCCATGGTGAGTTAAAATCTAATTGAATTTCTGACCATCCGTGTGCATGGAAGTTTTACTTGAAAACCAAAAAACACGCTTCAGAGACATCTGGCGAGACAAGAAGTTCGGGTAAGCACATAGAAGAACCACGTTTTCCCCGGGAACTGCAGCTTTAAAAAAAGCAATCAGTTGAAAACAAAACGTTCTAGCAATGTGTGCACCCAGTTCGGCGATCAGGCGAGATTGTTGCTAAATGGCTGCCAGAGCGCCGTCAAACCTCCGCCGGAGCTCCACGGAAGGCCAGACGGAGTGGCTCTGGGGCTTGCAAGGTTCTGTGTTCCGTTTTATTCGGAGTTTGTTCCCATGACAGAAACTTCTTTAGTGCTGCCATTTGGTGTATTTCGTATTTAGTGTGTACATATTGTTACATTAGGCGGTGCATGCACTGATATCTGCACAAGCACGGAAGAAGAAGAATCTAGCCAGTTTTATTGAAGACGACGTTCGAGCAGTGTCGGTTGGTGCCCGGTTGACGCTGCTGTGTTTCTGCGTGCTTTGTGCGGTGTCATCTTGGACTAATCTCTTGGCCTTACCTTGCCACGTATCATCTTGGTGGAGGTGACTAAAGGTCCCTGTGCGCACAGAATAGAATGTCAGAGCAAAATATCACAGAAAAAGCTGGATTTACGCAGTGGCCGCCACCTACCGGGGCTCACAACGACGCCAGCAATAACCACTATGACCTCCGAGGCAGCCCCTACCATCGCAGCAACATCGTCTCTGCCAGAGGTACTCACGAGGATCCGCGACGACTGGCTAGATGAGTACGAGCGTTGCAGCAGAAACAACAACTGGGACGCGGCCATTATGCTAGCGAACATTATCTTCTATTTGGCGGGAACAGCTCGGACGTGGTTCCAAAATTACGAGCAAGAGTTAGTGACCTGAGAAATATGTAAACAAAAGCTTCAGGGCTTGTTCTGAAAGCCAATCTGGCGGGTTCTCGCAGCAAAAACAGAACTTTCCACTCGCACCCAATCCCCCACGGAGTCCTACCTTGCCTATATTCAAGGCGTCCTTTCGTTGTGTCGCAAAGTGAACAGCTCTAAGCCAGAAAGTGACGAGATAGAGCATATTCACAAGAGCATAGCGGATGATGCGTTCAACATCCTCTTCTTTACGGATTGCGCTACCGTCGGCTCTGTGCTTCAAGTCTGTCGAAAATTCGAGCAGGCTAAACAACGCCGTCTCGTACATCGCTTTGACCGCCTTCTGAACACGGCAGCTAAATCATCCTGCGCTGACCTGCCGCCTTTGCAACAGCCTTCTTATCCAGCTAACATCACTCAGATCATCCGCAGAGAACTCGAGGCATTGGCTCCTACACCACTCACGTCTCCGCCGCCCGACACCATGGCCATGATACACGCCGTTGTTCGCGAGGAACTTGCCAACGTCGGCATTTTCTCCAGCCCTGTGCCGACACCGTCACCAACGCACCCTGTTCCTGTAGTGGCTGCTGCTACCGCCAGCCAGGCTTCCCCACGTCGCTACCCTAGCCGAAATCCTACAGAGTGGCGCACCTCAGTGGGCAGGCCAATTTGCTTCATTTGCTGTCGCGCCGGCCGCACATCTCGTTATTGCCGTAGCAGTACCTTCTTCGCCCCTCGCTCTTACTACAACGCCGGCCGTCGATACTACAATATACCTCGACGCTTCCCTGCTCAACCAGAGGAGCCCCGCCCCGCCTTTGATGAACCTGGATATTAACTTCCTCAAACAGATCAGCCTCGTAACGGAACCGTCCCAACTGCCCATTGTTCCAGCTGATCTTCATCCCCACTGGCTCGTCGATCACGTTAAACGGTGCCTCGTTGTAGCACCCCCCCCCCCCCCCCCCAATTATAAGCCGGCACCTACTCGGGAAACTAGCGAGTGCAGCGCCCGGCAGTGACGCTGCATTACCGACCCGGAGTGTCAACTCGGACCTGACCCCCACATCCAGACGGAACCTCATAGACATTCTTATGGACGGAGTCTCCGTTTCTGCCCTTATTGACACTGGAGCCCGTATTTCAGTCCATAGTTCGTCGTTCCGCAAGCGCCTCAAAAAAAATCTTACTCCAGCTAACACCTCTAAAGTTTGTGCTCCTGATGAAGACACTGCTGCTATCATCGAAATGTGCACTGAGCGTGTCAGAATTGCCGGCCGCCACGTCCTTGTGCTCTTCGCCGTCCTTACTGCTTGTCCTCAAGACGTGATTTAGGCCTAGACTTTTCAACAGCCCATTCCTCTCTCATTGGCTGTTCCAACGGCCATCTGCGGCTAGCCTTGTGTTCACAACACAATTGTGTTCACAGCCCCAGTACTGACCATTCCTAGCCTCGCCTCCGCTCCAGTACATTTACTCGCCTACCTTCCGAGGCGGCAGTATATGTGCCCATGTCACCTTTTCCCTCCCTTCCTGACGGCGACTGCGTTGTCAGCCCCATCACCGACGTCATTCTACAGCGCAACATCGTCCTACCTCATAACATTGTACACGTAGAGAATAACCTCACCTACATTCCCGTACTCAGCTTCAGCATGTCTTCGCAAGTTTTCCCAGAGGGCATTTTCCTTGTCGAGCTGTCCCCTTTGTCCCCTTTACTATTTCTGCAGTGCTGTTCGACCTTCACGCCGAGGTACCTGCACAACCTCCCGTCACATAGTCCGGAGGACCACATCTCAGCCATGGTTGCCTCTGACCTGCGTCCCGAATATGCCAGCGCCCTTGCCGGCCTTGCGGTCATACAGCGACACTTTTTATTTCGGTCACGGATCCCTGGGCTAAACGTCCGTCGTCACACATCGCATCGATACTGGAGATACCTACCCTATTCACAGATGGCCTTGCAGAGTTGCTCTTACCGAACGCCCGATCATTCAGGAAGAAGTGGCGAAAATGTTGGCCAGCAACATTATTGAGCTGTCGAGCCGCCCCTGGGCGTCTTCTGTAGTAATCGTCAAAAATAAAGACAACAGCTGGAGGTTTTGCGTAGATTATCAACACCTAAACAACATAACAAAGAAGGACGTGAACCCTGTTCCAAGGATCCATGACGCCCTCGACTGCCTGCAGCGACTTTTATCTTGGGTTTTACCCACAGGTTAGTTTATGCATTAGCACTTGCAGTCTACTTTGCCACTTACATACTTTCCATGTACTCATTAAATAAAACTAGCGCATATAACACAGACACAGACATAAGAGACTGTGGTATATGCTCTAGTCTTGTTATTAATGACGAGACATCAACTAGCCCAGCTTTCTGCCTTGTTTTCATGCACCATACTTATCGCATTTCATCGTTTGTGCGGATTATCTTATACTGCCCACAAAATGAAGATTGCACGCTGTGCATGGTATATCTTGCTCTCTGGTTACCCACGCAGCTGGTGATGAAGTACGGATTGCGGAAGGCTGCCTTCTACATGGCCACGAACCTGGAGGCTGACGTTGTGTACATCCTCTCCATGCGAAGCACGATTGCTCAGAGCGAACCGGCAAAGGCTCTCTACTGCCTCGGTTTCACGTACAAGTCCCTGACGCTCACGTGGGCCTTTCTCGCCGCACGGCACCTCGCCGAGGCACGGAGTATCGGCGTACTCCATGACATCCTTGGATCCATGCAGGAAGCAATCAGCGAGTACCGCGACGCGTTTGCCTGGATGACGGTGCGTCTGCATGTATCCGCCAGTAATCGCTTTATGGACGAGAAAAAAGATAGAAAACAATACATTTCTTTAACGTCAAATAATATCTGGAGGTATTTTTCTCCTAGAAAGAGAGAAATCGTAGTTTGTGATGACCCCGTCATGTGCGGGGCCTTGCATTGAAGTGCCTAGTATAATACCGACAAGTGGAATTCCCGAATGCACACAGTGGTCATACTTTGTTGTTCTGATGGTCGCTGGTTAATTAGGAAAAGTTAGTCCCAATGGACGGGGAATTATTTGATGCCCTGACTCGCAGACGGGATAGCAGTTCCCAAAAGCGTGGGGTTTCATTTGGTTAGGGCGCAGTTGTAAGCACAGCCTTAGACAACCTAATCTTAAATGACTTGCGATCACCGACTGTCATAGACTTTGCTATGCAGCTGCGTTGGTGAATATTGCAGTAGAGTAGCGTGGTCGGAGCAGAGCAGATAGATATTTTGCAGTAGCAGAGACTAACGTATTCATTGCCTTCAAAGGCTTCTCTCCCACTGCAGTTGACGGCAGTAAATGTATGCTTAATCAGAAAAATATACTTGCAGACACACCACCCCGTCCCTTGAAACAAACTTTATCTCAGGAAAAACATATGAAAAATTGTGAGGAGGTGCCTAATCTCGTTTTTGTGTTCTCCCATGGCTGCATCAAGTATTTATTAATTTTGGTGACGCCCCGTCACTGTAAGTTCTCTAAGAACGCATAGCTACACTAAAAGAAAAAGCCAGTCCACACTGCGGAAAGTTTAGGTGCGACATATGTTTTTAGATGATTTAATATACATTACCAATATAATATTCAACAAGGTTCCAGGTTGAATAAACAATGTTTTCAATGTTTTGATAACTTTACACACGTCCACACGGGACACACAAACACACGCACGCACACAATAACACACACACACACGCACGCGAGCACGCTCTCACGTGCGCAAATACTAACGCTTCTATAGCATTCGAAGATCCCACATTATGTGAAAGGGAAACTAAGCTCCGCTTTGAACAATCCGTATACATACGAGCCTGCGTAACCATAATAAAAATATAAATAAATAGAATGAAGCCTACGTGGCCTAGGAATAGCGTATCTGAATCGGGACCCAATGGTCACGGTTTCGATTCCCTAGCCAAATTAGCAAGATTGGCAGATCCTGACAAGACAATATGGCCATTCGAAGCTGCTTTCGATGTCCGACCAGTCAATGCTGAACTATGTTAGTGCAAGCTACCCCTTTGCATTTGTATGTCCTCAATTTGTGCCCACAGCGCCAATGTCTGCAACGCCGGCACCAGCGCTTTAACCGAAAAAAGGTCCAACAATATCGCTCCTAAGATAAATTGGAGCGCAAACGAAAGACTATCCACAAAGAGGCAAACACAAGAACAGGCGCTAACTAACAACTGTTTTATTCTTCATGATAACGCATATATATGTACCCTCAGCCACCATAGCACGAGCAGAGCAAAATAAACAAAAAATGATATTTCACTCAATGCACAACGCCAAGTCATTCAGTGCAAATCAACAGCGCTACGAGCACATGAACTTATATTGCCGCCACCATTTGACCATATTCGGCTGTGTAAAGTGAAGTATCGCTAATGCAGTCTTTTGCTTTTTTCTTTATGTGAAAGGCTTCCAGTTCCAACCTAGCGCGATCATTTCTGCTTCTTCCCAGAATCGACGTATCAGAAAATCGCGGTGCTCACCTGCAATCAAGAAAGTGTGACACGAGATGCAAACCTTCGTCATCTTTGTTTTTTTTACATTTGGCGCATGTTCCCTGAGTCGCTCATTAATGCAGCGGCCTGTCTGCCCGATGTAGGTCTTTCCACATGTAAGAGGGATGGCATAGACCACTCCTATAGTGAATGTGATGCGTTTGGTCTCGTGCCTGATTTGGCAACCATGCCTCCCATCACCGCACGTGCGGGAGCACAGCTTGGACAGCTTGTTCGGGCCAGAGGGACACAATGCCCGGTGGCAACTTTCTTGAGGTGGTGAGACACCTTATCAAGATACGGCATTACCACTGGCCTGAACGTTTCCGTCCAGCCGCCCACTGCCTTGAAGTTCTGGTTTTTTGCTTCTGGATCAATGCCTCGGCAACGGCTGTCAAGAGCGCCAAAGGAAAATCTGCTGCCAAAAGCCGGCGCACCTGATCATCAAAACTTAATTGCATCTTATGCACACATGACTTTCTGAGGGACGATCCATGCATGAAGACGCAATGCCTCTTTAAACGATTTTAGAGTGTGCAGACTTCAAAGATAGAAGTTCCTTCTTTATCAATCAATCAATGCCATCAGTATTTATATGCAACAAAATACATAAAGAATATTTGTACCAATCGCCGCGGGGCTAGTAGACGGACCACTATAGAATAAACTTGATCAGGCAGCCGTAATGAGCACCCACACAACACAAAAAAGATGAAACAAACAAAAAATCTACATGCACGGAGGAAAATACATTTCAGCAAACAATTATTAGGTGAGCGGACAACAAAAATGGAGAGCGAGAGGGGGGGGGGGGGGGGGAGGCTTGTATTCCCAGCATGCATGACTTTCTTGGAGCTCGAGGCTAAAGTCCAAATGCTGCAAAACACCCTTGTGGAGAAGCGCGTGTGTAAAAACAAGGCCTTGTCCATGTTGCTTGAAATCATTTAAAACTTCATTAATGGTATTCTGGTAGGACGAGTCAGAGTTTAAAAGCACTAAAAAGTCATCAACGTACCTGAAAACTTTTCTAACAAGACGGACGTTAAAACCAAGGTCTAAATAACGGTCAACAATGGCTAAAAATATATCACACAGAACTGGAGCGACACAAGGCTCAATACAATTAGTAACCAAATAAAAAAAATGTCATTCCGCTGTAAATACGGCTGGCCTTTAAAAACGATAAAAGTGACCTTTAGGTAATGCTATTAAAGACTTAAAAAATTCCGCACAGAAAGACCGGCATCATTCTGGAAAACAATCACTCCGTTTTCTTCAATGCATGAATTTACAGAATTCAAAAGTGCATCCTGCTGCACTGAATAGAATAAATCTTCAATGTCAATAGAAAAAACATAAGCGATATGCTCATTGCATTTCAAAAACTGTACTACTTCTTCCGAGTTCTTGGGTCTGAACGGGTCGCTTACCTGTAACAGTTTCAACCTCTTCTGCAGGAATTGGCTTCCATTGTGCTGTCAGCATCCAGTCTTACTTACAATGGTTCTAAAGGGAATGTTCGGCTTGTGCGTCTTAGTCGTAAGAAATAGATAAAAATCGACCTCTTTTGTTCTCTATGTCCTTTGCAGGCGTCTTGTGTTTGCCTCTTCTTTATGGATCGTCTCTCGTTTGTGCTTCAATTTACCTTAGGAATAATGCACCAACTAACCCCAACCGAAATTGTATTGAAACAGTATCGCGTTTAGGTAAGTGGTGACGATTATTTTATTTTCTTTTTGGTTCCTTAGCGATCTAATGGCCTTCAGTAATAAGCTGCAGGAAAATAAAATTATGGAAGATACTTAAGGGCCACCTTTAAGGATATGATGCGATAGCGTGGTGTACCAGTCTATATATAAAGCCCTGCTCTAACCAAGCCGTATGAACGTGTCCTGCGGGGCGTAGGGGTAATCGGAATGCAAGCATACTGGCAGGCTGATTGTGATATCACCCTTGCATATGAAAGTAGAGGGGCGTTGCTGCCAGACGTGATGTTAGGCAAATCTACGCCCAGTTAACTGCTCGACCATGTCAGCTGCCAGCTACCGCATTCTCGTGCTTTCTCGTTCACAACGCCGGCGGATGGCCGCCGACGGCAGCCGCCAGCCACTGACACCGGATTTTCGGCGAGCAGAGCCTTTATGCTGTCGGGGTAAAATATCGATCTTCTGGTGTTCAGATAAAAGAAAAACGTATTGTATTACTTCAACCTCCTTCGCTGCAGAAACCGGTGAAACCTGTTTTAGACGCTACCTTTGTCCGCTTGGTTCTGAAAGTAGGTATGCGTTCATATGAGTGAAAATAGGTGGATGACACTGCATAAACAGATGAAGCCTTCCAATCGGCATCCTCAAGAAAGTGAAGCCACTGTATTGTGACGACAGCTTTAAGCAGAAGCCTGTAGTGGAGTTCCTAGAATGCCAACAAAGGTTTTAATGGAATTTTCGTGGAGCGGACTCATGATGTCCATTAGAGCTTGTTCGCTATCTTGTTCGCATTATTTGAGGAAGTACGGGGCTTTGTTGACGAAAATGTGCACAGTAGACACCTTAAGGCAAGTGAGAGTTGAACCTGGCTACCACAACAGTGGCTGGTGTCAGCTGAAACCGTCAACGTGTGCAGGTGGACCATTACAAGACTGGTAATAAAAAACAAATTCGACCAATAAGACGTACGAGCTGCAAAGCGAGCAGTGTAGTGCTCGCCTTAAAGCCTGTTCGTCTTAATTGTCGAATTTGTTTTGTGTGGATTTCTCCAGTATGCACGTTGAGAGGCATCAAGGTTCAATAAGGGGCCGCGTCCGAGCTTACCGGGGACATCCCCGTCCGGGTGGCCAAAAGCGAAAAATATAATAATAAAGAACCTAAAACTGATTATGCGTCGTCGATAAGGGCTTGCCATCGCGTCATACCCTTAATGGCAGAGCCTGTGATACCCCTGCCGCGCGAAAGTTTATGTCAATCCCATCAAATGACATTTGTTTTATGTAACGTCATCTTTTCTACGCGCTGCTATATGACAAAACTAATGCCATTCGCAACGTGATTAATACACAACTGCTGATGCGCTTTTACTATGTTGCGAACGTGACTGCGCTGTGAACGAAAGCAGGCTTTAAATTCATATTCTTGTCTCTTATGCCTCGCAATCGACATGTTGATTACGACTATCCATTACGAAGTAATCGGCTGTGTGGGCAGTATTTGTCTGCGCAAGGTTATAAAAGATGCGCGCGTCGGCACCCGGACGAGAAAAGCACACGAGTTGGCCA
This sequence comes from Amblyomma maculatum, assembly GCF_055883805.1. NCBI lineage: Eukaryota > Metazoa > Arthropoda > Arachnida > Ixodida > Ixodidae > Amblyomma > Amblyomma maculatum. Next base: position 203,773,097 of record NC_139347.1, on the reverse strand, counting down.
TGCAGACTAAACCAAGTGTCAACGAAAGCACTAAAATAGGCAGTAGCAACAAATGGTATACCTTTTGTATTATGAGTGTTCAACACAAATACGCCCACTTGAAATAGCACAATTTCATTTATAACTCACTTCAGGCACAGAGCAACGCTAGTCTTATTTAATTTCATAGGTTGCTCATTCCTAGGTTACTATTAAGTGAATTACTATTAGCATGAAACAGATACTAGTTACGACTGTCAAAGTTACAGCGATAACTGGAATCATTTGAATGCTTGGCGAGGTTTGGTTTCTGTTACTTGTTTATTTATTCATATCCGGTACCCGTAAGGCCCTCTTGCAAAGGCATTACGTAGGGGAGGGATGGCTAACACTTGTATGTATGCGAGCACATACAACAGAAATCCAGCAATGAAATTTGATAACTGAAATGCACACGACACGCTTGATACCTAAATATAGCGAAAAATCACAAACCTTTGCAATAGTTATATTATTAAGCTATTATACAGCGTTTCGTTCTAAAAGACGTTGAAATGATAAGTTTCCTTCAGTAGCAATGTGGGATGGCAGGTTATTCCAGTCTATTATTGTGTGCGACATGAATGAGTGGCAAGTCGTGCGTTGTGTTTTATTATTTGGAGTGTGGCGTGGTAAAAGTGAAAGGAGCTGCAAAACAAAGTCGTCGTGGAGTGTGGAATGATGATGTTTTAGGCTAGAAAAATGACGTCGACCCGGCACGTTGTTGGACAGTCCTAAAGCGTGGATAATCGGAAAAGGTGAAGAGCGGTTTTGCAGGGATGCAATGTTCTTTATGAGGCATGCTTCTTCAGGAAACATGCGGCAGACGCGTTTCACCTTTGGGACAGATATGTGCAATATAAGCAAGTATCTTTAACAGTTAGGGTGGGTGCTTGAGGTTACGTTTAAAAAGACCGAGTACGTGGTTAGCTGATTCTAAGAAGTTGGTTGTAAGGTAATGCCATGCCAAGTCACATTTAAAATGAGCTACATGATACTTGTAAGCTGTGATAAGTTCTACGCTAGCATTATTAAGGAATTAGGCTGTAGGAATTCGCATGGAACGCTTGGCAAACGACATTAGTTGTGTTTAAGATATGTTTAGAGACATTAGCCAGGAGGAACACCAAGCAATGGCTGCATCAAGATTACTTTGCAGGGAAAGTCGGTCAACGCCATTAGTAACATTACAATGTATAACACAGTCATCTGCCAAGTACCTAATCCCTAGAGGAGACAGACTTGGGAAGATCGTTAATCACTATTCAGAAGAGCAGGAGACCAAGTACGCTGTCCTGGGGGACTCCAGGTGCTACAAGGACAGTAGGCCTAATGTCCTTGGCACATGTGAATTGTTCTCTTCTGTAGAGAAACTCGTTTATCCAGGCAGGTGAATATCTAATCATTTTAACTTCATTAGAAGCCTGTGATGAGGAACGCGATCAAAAGCTTTAGAAAAGTCGAGGAAGAAGCATCAATCTGTAATACTGCATCTACTGCGGAGAATGTGTCAGATGAATAGCCCATGCGGAAAAGTGCTAGTATTTGAAATGATATCTTGCTTCTCAAGGTAATTAATGACTTGGGTATGTATGACGTGCTCAAGGAGTTAGTAGATGTTGATGGCCAATTAGATAGGACAAAAGGTATGTAGTGCGATCGCCAGATTTGAAAATATGGATTACTTTCGCTGCCTATAATTCATTAGAAACTGTGCTAGATGATAATAGACGTGTTTTTAGGTATCCTGTTATTAATACCTAGGTGGTGAGCGCTAGTTGTAGTTTTAGGGACAGGACACGGACGCCAGGTTCACTAATGTGAATTTCTGGCTTATGGGCAGTGGAAAGTGACTGTAAATGGGAGAGGAAGTAATGTATTCATAACTGAGTGATGAGAATGCGTCACTGAGAAGCTGCGCACAATATTTCCGTGACTAATTTTTCATCAGTATCAATTAGTGCTATTTCAGTGTGAGAACTAGGATTGATGACGCGCCAAAATCGGTGTGAATTATTCCTGATAGAAACGTCCTGACTGAAGAAATGAAGGCGAGAAGATTTAAACCGTGACTGATATTATTTATCGCAACGATTATGCTCGTTCCAGGATGACAGGAGGTCTGTCGTGGCTGCTTGGCGGTAAGAACGTTCTTATTGTTAAGACGACGAAGACGACGTGTAAATCAATAAACATTTTTAAGATATTTGATAGTGATGACAGGCACATACCTATCAACGAAGTTGGAGTTTTTAAGAGAGAGCCAGTTCTGCTCCATTAAGTGGGATGAATAATGACCCAGGAAATCTTAAAAGAATGTCTAATTCGGAGTTAATCTCACCAAAATTACCTCGATTTTTTTTTCACTGAATTCGTTCCGTGGTAGTGTTCACTGAGTGGCTTATTGATGCACCCTGTGGTAACGTCGAGATCGGCTAGATCATTTTAAAGTAATATGTCAGCACAAAATTCTGGATTATTTGTTACCACGAGGTCGAGGATGTTTTCAGTGGAGGCAGTGCTCCATGTAGGGTCAGTAGAGTTCAACAAGTGAAACATCTAAGCAGGAATGAAGGAAGAAGTTACGACCACGCAGACCTCGCATATTCCAGCGATTCCAGTGCATCATTACACTGCGGTGCATGCGCATCAACACAGATGGCTTTAGTTTTCTAAAACAAAAATGGCAGCGCAAACAACGGGGATTAAGGGTAGAAAAAACAGCTTTTCTACACTTCGTTCCCTTTGTTCGCGCTGTTATTTTTTTCAAACAGTATCACCAACTCGCCCGCCTAGCTATCTTGTTGCATCACAGCGAATACTTGCAGTAGTGCGCTTCCCGGTCACCGGAGTTAAAACATGGAGTCAATGTAAAATTGAAGTCACCGAAAATAAGGAAAATGGAGTTCGAAAAACACACAACCCAGTATTCTATAAAATGAACCAGAAAATCTCCACATATATCGGGCGGCCTGTAGAAAGCACCAATAGGAACACCGAGTTTACACCAAACACATTCAAGAAAAGTAGTAATATCGACGGGAAGAACGCACGTTTGTTTCTTTGTAGCGAAAAGGACACCACCCTCTTTTATGTTTCACGGTCAAAACGAAAAACGTTCGCATTAACTGAGAAGTATATTTTCATTCGGGATAGAGTTTCAGTTGGTATCAAAAGCGAAGTGCACGTTGAGTCGACAAGTGAAGAAAGGGCAAGCTTTGGGAAGAACACTCCGGCGTTTTTGAACAGAAATTTAATTTTTATACCAAAACTAAGCCCCTTATAATGCAAAAAATGATGATGCTACAGGAGAAGATGAGCTATTTATGGAAACCGGTTAATAAGTAGTGGAATGAATACCATGTACAGCTGGGCTGGCCGCGACATCGAATATATAAGTATCATTATTTATATGTCACCTTATTTCTTAATCGATTTAGGGAACTGAAGGACCTGGCGGCGTTTATCACAAACAGCTTGCAAATATTCATGCCCGATACTAAGATTTGTGTCTTTTATCCTGCGGCCTTTGCTTAAGGTGGCTTCAATCTCTTTCTCGTTGAAAAATTTCGCTATAATTGGCCGTTTCTTCTCCCCGTTGTTAAAAATTAGCCAACGCGATGAGCCCCAGCCATGGAAGTCACAGTGGTGCCAAGTTGATTACGGCAACAATCATGCAGAAGTCGCCCAGAACTCTCCCAACTTTCAGAAGAGTCAGTGTCGGCAATTCTGTAAAACAGGGCGTTTGACCTTCGCGTCACGTTTTATGTCATCAATTTCGCGAATTCGCAACGCTTGCTACACCGGATGCCACGAGATTATAGCAACGGCGCTGTTCGAGAGAGCGGCGGACGACGGCACTCGGACCGTTCGCTACGCCTTAGTCATCGCTAGGCCTAAACGACTTCGCATCGAAGCAGCAGCTGACGGCGTTTTGAAGCAGTAAAGCGCCTATTCGTGGAACAGGATTACCATCAACTCAATTGACTCACAGTCAACGGAAAGTGTAATTTAGGTGACACATTAACTGCGGACCTAGGACACGATATCGGATGCGCTGCGCCACGCCGGCGGCGACTGGTACGGGGGCTGTGCACCCGAAATATTCTAATATGTAGCAGTTATCGCTCATGCAGAAATTCGTTACACATACCAATCCTCAGTACAGATTATTTGCGGTGATTATTTTATGCAAGTGCGTATTATTTACGATCAACCGATTTTAGCCTGCTCTTAAGGGGGTGACGAAAGGTACCCGCCATGTCGACACCGAAGGCCGCTCATGGATACGTGTTGGCTGGTAGCGACGTTGATAGTTCTTTTTACGATGCTTATAGATATTTTTCATATACTTCGGGACCTTCTACAAAATTATGTGTAGAGTAGTATTATTACGCTTGTGGCAGTTTGTAGTTTATTTCGGATGTGTATTCTCCCGAGTCTCTGGTGTCGACATAACACATTTCTTCGTTGATCGCATTTAAATGAGTTCCACAAACTCATTCAATACCTGATGTCGTTTTCATCGAATGTCGTTATATTTACCTTGTGGTAGTAAACAATTGTCATTTTGAACGAATGTCATTCGATGGAAATGAAAATAAATTTCTTGTGTGGCAGGGGTATAAGTGTATCCGCCACCCCTTTTTGTTTTTTTCATGCGAATTATTTTACTTTTAAAAATATTATATTAGAATATATTATGCTGCACTTTTTATTTTCAATAAATTATATGATATTTAGGAACACCTGATATACCTTTATATTGCGAGTGTTTTGTTTTGTTTTCCGAGGTTACTAATAAGGCAATTACAATTACCATGCTACAGACAATAGTTACGACTGTCAAATTTACATTGATATTTAGGATAATTTGAATGCTTTGCAGGGTTTGGTTTTTGTTACCTTTAAGTGCCTCTCTTGAACAGCCTTTTAAACTTTCCTCGCATGAAGAAAATGTTTTAAGAAAACATTTTGAAAACAAAATCACTAGATGCGGGATGCTTTAAAAGGGAACTATGTTTCGTGTGCAGGAGTCCGATAGGAACAGCATGGTGCAAGCGCTGTCGAAGCTGTCTCTCCATGTCATCGCGGGCAGGGCATTTAACACGAGCAACGTCGACTACAACAAGCCGGACATTATCCTGGACGAGGGAGACAGGTTCCTGAAGGTGCTGTTGGCGGCGCTTAAGCTCCACCACAGCGTCTTGGCTGTCACACCACCCACGCGCGTTGAGATGCGCATCTCGGAGCTTGAGTTCAGAGGCATGATCGCACTCGTCCCTAGTTTGGGCTTCATTGTGGTGCCCACGATCTACCAGGTGCGTTGTGGTGCAACAGTCTGGGAGGGCAGTCTTTTCGAGAGTAAGTGCTTTGCAGAAGCATTCTTAATCAAAGGAGAAACAACTCGAGTTAATAACATTCTAGCGGAAGTCAAGAAGGAGAAATGTGCGCATGGGTGCGGCATGTGGTGCGAAGATAGGATAACCGATAGTTGGAAAGAGTGACAAATTGTATGCAAAGACAAGAAAAGCATAGCGGAAGGCGGCAGAAAGTCGGGTGGGCGGAGGACGTTAAGAAGCTTGCAGGGGTCACATGGATGCAGCTAGAACAGGACCGCGTTAATTGGAGAATTATGGGAGAGGCCTTCGCCCTGCAGTGGATATAGTCAGGTTGATAATGAATGATGATGAACTCTTCAGAGCTAGGATACTGAATTGCCAAAACCTTATTTTCTTGAGAGTAAGTTTTTCCTGGACAAAAACTACTTTTCCGAACTATTAGTTTCGTAAAGGGAACGGTACTGGTATTTGCGCTCGACTGCCTAGTCAAAATCATTATTATATCAAGGAGAAACAATTAGCGCCTGATATTCTATAATGCCACAACAATTATGTTTTAAAGCGAGATCTTCCCTTGGTGAGAGATTAAATGCAAAAGAAATTTATTGCAAGCCCTTCAAAAAGAACCCGCCGGGGTGGCGCAGTGGTTACGACGCTCGACTACTGTTCCCAAGAACGCGTGATCGAATCCTGGCCTCGGTAGCAGCTTTTCGGTGGAGGCGAAAAGTAAGACGTCCGTGTGCTGTGCGATGTCAGTGCACGTTAAAGAACCCCAGATGGTCGAAATTTCCGGAGTCCTCCACTACGGCGTCTCTCATAGCCTGAGTTGCTTTGGGACGTTAAACCCCACAAACCAACCAACCAACCAACCTTCAAAAAGAACGAGAGCCATTTTACATTGTTTACTCATAAAGAGTGGTGCCAGCAGAAGCATTCTTCTGAATGTGTCATTCCATTTCTGCGCACTGACGGCTTTAGAAGGCTACTATGGCTACCGACGCAGACTGGACTATCACCACGAACTCAGAGAGCACGTATAAATAATACAGTAGCCGATTAGTTCCTTACTCCACCTTCACAATTCAAAAGTGAGCAACCGGAGTTGGCAGCTCCGCCCAACTTCCTAACATCATATGCGATCTCGATAAGTCGCACAAACAACCGAAGATTCAGTGCTCGGTAATTTCAGCTGCCAGCAGCCACCTGCAAGTATCATTAGGATTTTGGTCTGGGCTAGTTGGTTCATAACTATCACGAAATAAACACAGCGCGAAGAAATAGGACACAGGAAGAAGACACATACAAGACGGCGCCAGTGCTGTCTTGTATGTGTCTTTTTCCTGTGTCCTGTTTCTTCGCGCTATGTTTATTTCGTGCAAGTACCATGGCCGTGATTTCTCGCTCTCAACGCAGACGCCGGATCTTCTGGGTAACGGAAACTTTAACGCGCTATCGCTTTAATGCTCTTATGCACATGTTTATGGCACTGAGCTTAGATTCCGATGCGTCGAGAAAATTTACTTTTAATGCTCATTCCTGCAGCTAGCCAGTGCTAGGGTTTTGGAATAGCCTACTGCTTTGAAGATAATATTGACACAACTGCAGAAAAGGGTAACATATAGTTAAATAAATTAATGATTTAAGGGGTCTAAATTTCTGGTGCATACAAAACGTTCCTTCGTGAATTTTTCCTTGCGCTAACAAGATATATATAGACTGCCACAGAAAATCACTGAAGCGTGTTTTAAAATTGATAACAAAAGATTCAAAATGCTGCAGCAGGAAGATCTGAACATATATTGATGATATCATGGTGTTGATTACTATGTGAGCAAAGTTCATTTCTAGATATTGTCCTAATTTCCTGGGCTTGAAAAGCCCTTGGTCAGTCTATGCGGGCAAAGCTGCAGCAAGAGGGTTTTTCAATGCTTTGTAACCTCGTTGCGAATGATTTAACTTAGTTTATAGTGGTTCGAAGTAAGGAAAGTTGTTCCTTTTTAGTTGATGATCAAATCCCTTTATTTAGGCTCCTCTCTGTCAGGTTAACGCGAAGTCTCTAGAAAATGCGTACAAAAGTGTTCTAAGAGAGTAGGACCATGGGCCTGAAACCGAAAATGAATTTCCACAAAGCAATGGGTCTAGACTGACCGTCGAATAACGTCAGCGCTACTGTCCGAAAACGAACTGTCCGCGCCCAGTTGAGCAAAACATGCCACTGTTAGCGACAGCTACAGCTTGTTTGATTATTTATTTGCATTACATGATCATATGAAGCTGTAAATTTTGCCCTTCTTCAAAAGCAGAACAAGTATCGATTGAGGTGCGTCCAATTACGTTACCCACGCATGATTTCCTTTAGAAATATTTTCGACAGAGGCCACAATATGTGAAGTCTTTAAACGTAATTTCAGCTCAAACAAAACACTACCCCACTACAATATCTTTCACATAAGACAAGCCAACTGAGAGGAAAGTATCACGAGAATATCAGTAATACCTGAGGAAAGGGAAAAGCGCCAGAGGTTTCCTTCAACAGTCCAAAGCAAATCAGGCGGGGGGCGAAGCCGTAGCACAGGGCTACGGAAATTTTGACCACTTGAGGTTCGTTCAGCGGCACTGATATGGTACTTTATACACAGATCCATTGCTTTTCGGCTCCACTGAAAAGCGGCAGCCGCGACCGGGATCGAACTTACGGCGTTGCGTATATCTATCAAATGCCCTAACCTCTGAGCCACTGAGGCGGTCTCGTTTTGTAATGAAAATTGCCAGCCCCACACTGTGTTACACAAACTGTCATATATCTACCTGGGAGCCTCTGTGACTGTAATCGAAGCGTAGAAGAGTTTCGCCACTGCTTGCACCCGCCGTCTTTATTCGTGAATAGCGCATGACGGAGGAGCAACTCGTTTAGAAATTAACGTAAGAAATTAGAATAAGTAATTTTCGTTTTGTCATTTCACGACTTAAATAAACACGAGCATTCGTGGTATGTTTTCACTTCTAACCCCATTCATACATTTCTGCGAAGTTAAACCTTAAAATGTAAGCTCACGAACCACGCGAGGGCATTGCCGGAAATACCAGGTAGTGTCCAGGACATTTATAAGAATGCCACTATGAACCATACATGAAGTGGCATTCTTCTGCCCAGCACGAGCCGTACCTCTATAACTACCGAGTGCCTGACTACTTCAACTACGGCACCATTGGAGGCTTGCTCGGAATGCAGCTGGTCGAGGCCGTGGGCGTCAGCGTCAGGGACGAGCGTCAGACTGCGTGGGATCCTTCAACGGCCAGCAAGCACAATGAGCTCCTCCGCTGCCTCACGGAACGGCGCAGGCACCTGGGATTCCCCGATTTCGATCCCAGCACAGCAGATAAGCAGCAGACACAGATGATGACCCTCTCAATCGGCGCCCGGATCGCCTACTCTGGCCTGAGAAAGGTCTTCCGCAAGAAGGTCAGTGCTTTGCTTGACCTTGGGTGTACCTTCGTGCTGGTTTTGAAGCCGCGAATAGTTGTCCAGGGTTGTATGGCGCAGATGTATCCTTGTCGGCATAGCTCCCGAGTTTACTGCCTGTTTAGCTAGGAGGGTCTTTCATATCGTAATCTTTAAACTTTGTATTGAAAACATTCATCAATTGTTTTGATTCTGTTTTTTATCATATGACTGGTACGCGGATTGATTGATTGTTTATTGACTGATTCAGCACGCGATTTGCTGTAGTGAGCCATAAATATGCCGTTGCAAATAGAAGACAGCTTAAATCTGTTTTAACATTTTTCTGAGAAAGTGTCACAGTGCGCATTGATTCTATTAGGTGAATTAATTTTGCGAACAAACAGAAAACTTATTTAAACTTTACCTGCACGTGTTATTTGCTGTGCTGGTACATGCTTGTAGGGTTCGTATTTCTCTCTATGAATGTGATATTTTTACCTGACAAGCAGCCGCCAGACGTGCGAAAAACATTTCTAATTGGTTTAAAGAGCTATGATGTCACAAAGAAATGAGCCCACGAAGCCCAACGTTTTTATAAAGCTAAATAATTTTGGCACGGTTCAAATGAAGCTTAAATTGGCGTGGTCGTTTCTTCAATGGGAGTATTCCAGATAATAGAAGTGTTTCAATACAATCATTTTGCTGCTTCGGTCGCTTGAACCCAAGTCGCCTGCATGCCACACGGCCAACTTACGTATACAAGGCTCCGAATGGTCGTTGGTACCAGACATGTTAGAAGAGCACCTATTAAATGCGTTGAGCTGCGTATCTATTATTGGCACGCGCATTTGTTGAGCCGATGGGGAGTGAGGGTAGCTCGCACTCGACGTCGCGTAGGCGTTTCGAGCAGCTTGTAAATGGCTCTACAATTCACGCGTGAAGAGCGCCTGGCTTTGCACGTGCTCTGCCTCACTCTATCAACTTCCCTCATCAGTGGCGGCGACCGCCCTGCAGAGACGCCCCTGGAACCCTCCTGAAGTTTCCGCCGCACCTGATCAATGACAACGCACGTCTCGGCGGAAGGGGGAGAGAATAACTGTGCTACAAAGGCTAGGTTTCTTTGCGTGCTTATCTTGGTGCGGTGCGACAGACAGACAAGACATCCGCTGTAAATCAAGTCGCGTCTCTTTGGGAATCAGCTAGTGGAGCAGTTGACTGGGGAAGTGCATCTGCTCTACTAGCGGGGTCAGCCAGCTGTTCGATCAGCCGCACATTGATGGATATATCGATAGACGGATGGGCGGACGGACGGACAGAAGAATAAGTGTGTGGGTGGGTAGTGAATAGATGTCAAGAGCGTCCCCTTTGAAATCGCGTGGTCACTCACCACCATGCTCAACCTTTCATTTTATTCTTTTTATAGGAATAGCTCTTCAACATTAACGACTTTACTATTGGATACGTGTTATCTTTAAATATCCTTGTTTCATTTCGATTTTACTTCCATGCTCCCCCTCCCTACCTTTTATCCCACAATCTTCCTAACTTCTCTTGCTAACCTCTACCGCTGATTCATTCACGCTTACTTTGTTACTTTTAAACCCCAGGTCCTCAGCTAGAGTGACTATGTCTGCATCTGCAACTGGATGGATACCGCCACACTCCAGTATATTATGTTCCATTGTTTTTGGCGCTTTACTGCAGATATCTTCCATTGTTTATGGCACTTTACTGCAGATAGAACTTCCTTGTGTAGCTTGGGTTTCTAAGACATCTTGATCTCACTTCAAATAGAAGGTCGCTGCCCCTTGAGTTGCCATAGAAGGTTTCCTTCTTAATCCGAGTTTTCCATATTTTACATTTGTCTAGGGTCAGCTTCTTTTACATTGAAGAATTCCGGTTTTTAGCCTTTGTGTTCTTTACCTGTCGTTTAATGTTCGTTATTTCTCTGTCCTACCTTCCAAGATACTTACTGGATAGTTTTCTGCTCCTCTTTAGCCACAGCCAGTCAATGCCTTCCAGTATAGGTATTTGAATACTTTAGCTACCCACCTATTTTCGTCCATTTTCGTAAGGCGTTCTTCGTACATTATTTTGCTCGGAGCCTCTCATGCATCGAAAGACCCTCAGCTCGTGTCTCCCTCTACTGCTTCGTTGGTAGTTTTGCCCTGGGCTCTAAGTTCTAACCTTCCCTCGGATTTCTGATTTATTTCTAACCTTGACTGTACTTCAGTCTTTAAGTACGAAACCGCGTACATGGTACCATTATTCCTTTTCAATTACACCTAAGGCCTTCATATCTGTTGTACCCCCCAATGCCCCGTGCTATCAATATCGCGGCATCTCTTCGTCCCTTGGCCCTGGAGGCCAGTTTTTTCATGTATACCGGACCTTCGCTTATCGATACCCCGAGGTACTTATATCTGCCGGTCTTCGTATCTCACTCTCGTGTATTATAAGATTTTTATCACTGAAATGTTTTAATCCCATCAGACCCGGCTTAATTGCGTTGAATGTAAAAGCGGCTACGTCGCATTCACGTTTTGTAAATCTTCCTCGCTATTGGCCAATAGAACAATGTACTCCGCGTACATTAGTCCCGGAAGCTTTTGTTGTACGTCCATTCCATCTAGCTTATACGAAAGATCAAAACCAAGGTTGCTTTCTAGCAGACTCTTTTCCATATTCTTCATGTAAATCACGAACGTCAGCGGCGATAGCGGACATCCTTGCCTTAAGCATTTGCATACCTCGACAGTGGACGTATTCTTAACCCCTACCATGCCGTCTCAACTTTGTTATCTCTGTATATTTGCTTTAAAAATTCAATTACTTCTTTACCGATGCCTTCAGATTCGAGTATATTCCACCGAAGTTCCCTGTTTACACTGACGTATGCATGGCTTGAGTCCAGAAATGCTAACAGCAGCTTGTTTTCTGCCCTGGCTGTTTCTGTGCATTTGGTTATTACGAAAAGGCTAACATCTAGGCACTTACCACTTCTGAACCTGCCCTGCAGTTCGCCCAGTACATTATTACTTTCACTCAATGCCGGCATTTTAGTTTCACTGCTTCCATTGCCCGCCTGTACGTAAGGTTATCGCTATCGGTCTAAATGTGTTTAATGTTCTTCCTGTCCCCTCTTCCTTTATAGGTTAAATCCTTCCTCCTAGTAGCCAGCTGTCAGGAATGTCTTTTTTCTTGTTATGACTATTTTCAATGCCTTTAACGACGTGTCCTTGCTTCTTGGACTAAGGATATTAATCAGCTTGATTGGAATGTCGTCCATCCCTTTGGCTTTGCAAACAGGAATATTTCTTTACATCTTCCTCCTGTTGCGATTTCCTAATTGTAAGCTCCTTTCCTTCATGCTGTGTAATACTGTTTCTTCATTCGATAAGATTACCCCGTCATCGCAACTTACGCAATAACTAGTGTATTATATCCCATGGCGTCATACCCCTCTGGATATTTTCCCTCGGCGTCCTGAATATGTTCTTGCTCCCTACGATTTCTCTTACCCAAGCATATGGCTCCGTAATTTCTTTGCCGTTCTTAAGTTCAGTCACGCACTTCGGTCAGTCAGCCATTTTTGAACTGTTTTATTTTTCCTGCGCACCATTATCTGCACTTCCACTTTTTATTTGTCGATAGGAGTCCCATTTTCTATCTATTTCCTCTTGAGATAGCGGTGTTTCTTAGCTTCTCTATGTGGTTTGGAAGCCATCCGTTTTTGTTCGATTTCCTGTTTAATTTCGCTATTCCATCAGCCTCGAAGAGTCCTCCTATCTTTCCACCAATTTGACTCTTTTTACTCGCCGAATAACCGTACGCGTAATTTGTGCTAACTTATAATTCCACTCCTTCAGGGTGGAGGGGGGCGGGGCTCTTCTATCGTTTCCTCAGTGCCCGATGCTATTACGTTTAGTTTGTCGGTTAAATATGCGTCTGTTCTTGGTGCTTCCTCAATTTTCCTTTTGACCAGATGTCCCATCTGTACGCTAAAACGTTTATGGTCACTCCCCAGGCTGTACTCGCCTTCCTCATCTATTTCCATCCTCGAGAGCTTATTGCAGATTTCTGGAGACATCAAGCAGTAACCAATGGTCGTTTGCCTATTCTGGAATTCTCACGTAATCTAGCCTTCACATTTCCTTCGTCTATTCACAACTGCTTACATATTTCCAGCATTAATTAAATTACAGTTGCCGTCAGTGATTCCATCCAGATCCGCAATATGTCCATTCATATCAGGCAATAACATTTTCTCGGCCCCGCCTCTAACTGTGTGATATATCCACCGAGACATTTACTAGATCCTCGTTTTCCTGCTTGCATTTGTCCCCTGTACATAAATAGGCTACTCCGAGCATTTCCTGTTTGCATTTCTCCCCAGTAGAAAAATAAATAGGCTACCCCTAGCCATACCTTTTTACCTGCTTTTTTATTTTTTATTCAAGACAATAATGCAGAACTATTGTCTTAGGGGGACGTGACTAAAGGCAGGGAAAAAACTGCCTGACAAGGTCACGCCACCCTGAGGCAAGCAGCGGTCGACACTCAAGCACAGGTCAAAGACAGATAAAATTTGTTCTTTTACAGGACAGAAGTTTCTACATACAAAAAATGTTGAGTAAACAAGTTTACAGCCAACCTACATGCATATGAAAACACACTAAAGAAAAAACATACATTATATAAAGTAGGAAAAAAAATTACGTCACATTGAGAGCAGATTTGTCACTTATAAAACGGTATTATTCCTTTAAAAATAATGATTTCACCTTTTTCTTAAAATTTTTTAATGAACGGGAGTCTGTCAATAGATCAGAATGATTGGATAGCAGTTCAATAAATCCGGTATTTGGTAGCTCAATCTTTGATATCCGTAGTTGGTCCGGGCTCGGGGCTTTACTATGAAGTTTTTTCTTAAATCATATGCACTTGTTTTTTTGTGGTATTTTGTTCCAAAGCCTGTTTCCTGAAGCCAAAACATGTTTTTTTGCAAGCTGGTTTCACCCTTTTCTGATTCGTCCTTTGGTGTATCATCGTTCCAACGCCACCACCATTGTTCTTCGTTGTTGTTCGGTTGCACCCTTCCCAAACATAGCCTTCGATAACCTGTGTTTCTTTCAGGTTCTTGATGTGTGTCTCTCACATACCATGCACGACTTCATGCTTTCTTAACAGCTGTTCTATTTCTAACCGCTTTGTTCCTCAACTGCCGCTTTTCAAGTTTATGTAATGGATAGTGGAGTAACTTCCGACGTCTTCTCGTCGGTTCGTTCGAGTTGTTCTCCAGCATGACATTTTCTGCTTCACTGCGAAACCCTGCTCTGAACTCTCGCGGACCCCTTAAAAAGCTACCGCGCGACCTACAAGGCGCCAGCCGAACTTAGCGCCCACTTTTTCCCTGAAATAGATTTCGTCTCGCTGAAATCCCTTACCCGAACCTGCTCTATGTACTTCCATTTTGATATATTGTTACGAGGCACTCTCCGTCGTAGCCGCAACAGTTGGCCATTGTGAGGTTCTTTTCTTTAAGTCTTCTGGCCACCTTATTCTGTGGCTTATTCAGAGACAGCAATCTAAATAGTCGACCAGACTGACCAAGTCAGCAACGAGTAATTTATGTACACATATGGACGGGACGAGAGTAGGACGAGCCAGTGGGACGATGACAAAACACAAATTGTCAAAACGTCACCAAGTTGTTGGATGGAGAAGCCGGTGCAGACGCTCCGGGTAGTCAGAGTTTTGCAGGGTCGGTGCAGTAGGGTCTCGGTAAGCCCAGCAGAAGGCTAGCCCACCGAACGGCGCCCAGTAGAGGCAAGAGGCCTCGAGTTGCCTTTCCACGGCCGATGCGTCAGGCCTCCCCGACGTGCCTGGGCTCAGCACGGCGCCGAACGCTCGTGCCAGTGAAGAGCTGGCGCTGTGGCACTCCCGGGCCCGACCACCGTTTCGAGCTCCTTGGACAGCCGTTCTGCTCCGTTGCTCGCCTGTTCTCTCGTGCTCGTGCCTCGCGCTCCTCGAGCCAACCTCCACGTTTTTCTCTTCTTCTTTCTCCAAACGTGATTTTCTTTCTTCGTCTTTTCTCAAATTATCATATGTTCTTCACAGCCATCAGGGACACACTCGCAGTACAACCAGAGCCTATGTAGCTTCAGCGTCGTCATTGTTCACTAGATCAGCACTTCGTCATCATCTCCGCGACTGCGTACCGTAACAATACCCCCTCGCGGAAGAAGTACAGCCCCTGTGCGTAGACTACATAGGTGAGCGCGAAATATAAGCTTTGAGACGGGCGACATGCACGACTTCTGGATGACGGTTTTGTAGGAGACTTACGGTTTACAGGCACAATCTCGTACGTAACATCGGTAAGTTGCCGCAACACGCGGTAAGGGCCCACGTAGCATAGCAGAAGTTTCTCGCACATGCCTACACGTTGGGCTGGCAGCCAAAGGAGTACAAGGAGCCAGAAGGGTAGTAGGAGCCACGGTGCTGGAGATCGTAACATTGCTTTTGAGAACGCTGAGACGCACGAAGCCGGTCTCGAGCAATATGACGGGCGGCATCAGCGCGGGAGATGGCATCAGAAGCGTAACTGCAGGATGAATCGTCAAGAGGAAGTAAGGTGTCGAAGGAAGTAGAGGGCCGCGGCCGAAGAGTGGATAAATGGAAGAGTGTCCGGCGGTATCACGCCGTGAGGAGTTATAGGCGAATTTTATTAACGGTAAAGAGACGTCCCAGTCACGGTGATGGTCAGAAATATACATTGACATCATGTCGGTCAGTGTACGATTAAGGCGCTCAGTAAGACCGCTCGTTTGTGGAAGGTAGGCCGTTGTGAGTTGTGGCGGGTAGCGCATGACTGGAGAAGGTCGCGAACAACTTTAGAAAGGAAGCAGCGACTGCGATCGGTGAGCAGTTGACGAGGAGCGCCATGAAGTAAGATGACGTCATGCAAAAGAAAGTCAGTCTGCAATTTCGGACGTACAGCAGGTGGGGATAGCTCTGGTGATGGCATACCGGGTGGCGTAATCGGTTGCTATGGCAATCGATTTGTTCCATGAAGTCGATGTGGGAAATGGCCCAAGGAGGTCGAGACAAACTCGAGAAAAGGGCTCAATCCTAACTGCGAGTGATTGCAGGGGCCCACTAGGGTGAAGGGACGGTGTCTTCCTGAGCTAAAACAGCTCACAGGTGGCGACGTAGCGCCGAACAGAGCGGCAAAAGCCAGGCCAGTAGGATCGCCGTGAACATGGTTGTATGTGCGCGACAATCTCAGGTGTCTTGCTGTAGGAGCATCGTGAAGGTGCGCAAGAACAGCAGAGCGTAGAAAAGTAGGGACATCAAGCAAAAGGTCTACACCATCTGGAGCACATTGCGTCGTTATAATGTGTCATTAAGCAGCACAAACATAGTGATGGACGAATCGGAGCTGTCGTTGCGCAGGTGATAAATAATGGAGCGTAGGGAAGGGTCACGACTCTATTCGACGCCAGTGTGGAGAAAGTCCGAGATGGACAAAACGCAGTCGTCAGCAGTATTGTCAGGAAGTTCAGGAGGGCCAACAGGGTGGCGGGACAAGCAGTCGGAGTCTTGATGTAGGCGGCCTGAGTTGTACACAGCAGTAAAGATGTATTCTTCTTAATCGCAAGGCTCAGCGACCTAAGCGGCTGGTAGTGTCCTTAAGTGAGGACCGCCAACATAAGGCATGATGGTCCGTCACTACGCTGAAGGATCGCCCAAACAAATAAGGGCGGAATTTGGTCAACACCCAAACAAGTTGAGGCATTCGCGCTTCGTAATTGAATAATTGCGCTCGGACTGAGATAGGATGGCTGGCATAGGCAGTCATACGAGAGTGGCCGTGCTGGTACTGGGCAAGGATCGCGCCAAAACCATGCCCGTTAGCGGTGGTGCGCAGTTCTGAAGGTGCAGAGGGGTCGAGTGCGCCAGGACAGGAAGAGCGGTGAGGGCGAAAATGAGCGTTGTGAAGCCCTGAGCTTGCTCACGGCACCACGAGAAATTCACGTTTTTCTACAGAAGGGAGGCAAGGGGACGTGTTAGGTTAGCAAAATTCTGAATGAAGCGACGGAATTCGGAGCAGAGCCTTGAAAACTTCGCACATCACTGGTATTACATAGTGTAGGGAACTTAATTTAAATAATTATTTCAGCCGGCGGCGAAACGAAGACCTGAGGACGGAAATTTGGGCACCAGTTTCAATGAGGGCGGTAACAGGGACACCATCTACACAGATATCTTGAAGATTGCGGCGATGAGCGAGGGTCAGGAAAAGGTTTTCTTTCCGGATTGTCAATGCAGATTCACCTCCGGGAGCTGCATTGATCAGTTTTCCGGGAGAGGGCCAGAGAAGTGAGGGGACAATGAACGGCGAAGTTGGGGAGAGCGGGAACGGCGGGTCTGGGGAGACGGCGAGCGACTGGACATGCTCGGGGATGGCGAGTTAAAGGTACGAGAGGACGTATCACGGAGAGAGTTTGGGTGTGGTCCGTAGGCGGAGCTGCGATCATGATAGTAGCGACGGCGTGGTGGCGGAACCCAACGGTTACGGCAATGACGAGAAATGTGGCCGGAACGTGACAGTTGAGGCAGATGGGTCGGGTGTCCAATGTCCGTCATTCTTCCGGGTTGCGGTAGCGGTATCGCATCGGGAAGGGCGCCGTCGGCGCCGCAGCAGCTATCTCCGGTACGGTGGGCTGGACAGATGGCTGTGCGGACGGCTGGACTGAGCTGAGGCTTACGTTCGCATTAAGGTCCACATTCGCGAATTCTTGGCGAACGATAGCTTGGATCAGTGCTATAGTAGAGTTCGCCAGCTGAGGTGTCAATGCGACGGGGCGATTGCCTCCAGCTGTCTGCGAACGATCCTGGTCAAGCTTGGCTAATGGGACGGCTGCTGCATTGTTGGCAATCCCTGGCACGAAGACATAGCAACTGTGTTTGGCAAGCGGTCGAAGCGGGGAGCAATACGACGATGTTTAGCTTGCTCAAACCGCCGACATACCTCGAGGACGGAGTCGACCGTTGTACAGTCCTTGCAAAAGAGAATGTTAAAAGCGTTGTCAGCAATTCCCTTCAAGATGTGGTCCACCGTTTCACACTCGGGCACGGCGCTGTTCACTTCGCAGCATAGAGCTAGTACGTCTTGTATGTACGACAGATATGATTCGGCCGACGATTGTGCTCGCGACGCTAGATCCTTTTTAGCGCCGAGCTTGCGCCCGATCGGCTTGCAAAAGAGATCCTGATGTTTTCTTCGCATATTTTCTATGATGTCAGATCTTCGTGCGTCTCAAACCAGACGTGCGCCGTACCAGCCAGGTTGAAAATGGTGTTCACAAGCATTAGTGTTGCGTCCCATCGGTTGTGCTTAGTGCATCACTCGTACATAGTGAGCCAGTCTTCATGTCGACGTCATCAGTGCCGCAAAAGGTGCCCGTATCATGAGGCTGCGACACGGCGACAGTGGGCGCTGGTTGTGCCGCTTTAATGGCCTGCGTCAGACTGCAGAGTGCTAGCACCAAGCTGGCGGCCACTTCGGAGATCCAGATGGTGGTATTGGTGTCGTACCCTGCACCTCCACAAAGATATTACGCGGCACACTCCATCGTAGCCGCAACAGTTCGCCGTCAAGGACACACTCGCAGGATAACCAGAGCTTAGCATCAGCGTCGTCGGTATTCACTAGCCCAGCACTTCGTCATCGTCTCCGTGAGTGCGGGCCGTAACAATGTTACCTCGAAATGCTTTTCTCGGCTAAATTTTCTAATTTTCTGGTTGCTCCGGGCAACTTCCATTTGAATCTCTGGGTTCCTTTCAAGAATCTCTGGAACTGTGAATACTAAAATCTGCATCCTTGGAGTATACTGCCCACAAACCTTTCACTCCCTGTGCCAACCTCTCTGCAACTCTTGCCCCATCAGTGTTCAAATCATTTATATGCGGCTACCCTTACTATGATATATGCTTTGCAAATTTGTCATACAGTTCGTCTATCATTTTCTGTAGCATATTGCTTAACGTCTTTCCAGGAAACACCACGATCCCAATTCAGCTACCTTCTTTCACACGTCCCTGGTATTTGGGCTGCATCTTTTCATGTTCAAGTCACCGCCGATTAAGACCAGCTGGCTACGTTTTCTCTTCCTCTCTTCTTCCAGAACCTGTTCTCGCACCCCGTTCTGGCGCTGTTTACACGGCCCTCACTAACTCCCCCAAGACACATTTCCAGGGATGCGCCCTGGTATTGTGCATGTCGCACACAGATAAATTCTCCTATTCTATGCCTTTGTGCACTGTGTCCTTATCCCGCTCCCTCCCTAGGACCTCAACCATCGCGAAGCGCTCCTCACCAAGTGGAGCGCGATTTTTGTTTTCGAAGAAAAAATTACCGACGATTACGTTACTTCCTAATGCGAAAATTGAGCGCAGCAAATAAGCTGTTTCACCTTTTCGATAGATTGTGGCAAAGAAATCGAGCAACACATGTATGCGCTATCACAGATTTTTTTTTTATTTTTCACACGTATTCATTTAACAAAGACTCTACTAACAGTTCTTGACTGTCATGAAGGAAGCTTTGTGGTCGGAGAAATAGAACGGCAGGGTCTTCTCGGCGGCGGCGATGAGCTTCTGCTTCAGCATCGCTTACACCTGGTTGCTCTCGACGGTGGCGATGAGCCTCCGCTTCGGCGGTGCGAACGGCAGGGTCTTCTCGACGGCGGCGATGAGCTTCTGCTTCAGCCTCGCTTACTGCTGGTTGCTCTCGACGGCGGCGATGCGCCTCCGCTTCGGCGGCGCGAACGGCAGGGTCTTCTCGGGGCGGTGCACATATACAGATCCGCCGCCACCGATCTGGCTCTCTGATTGCCACCGCACAGGGGTTGCATTGGAGGAGGAGCGAAGAAAGGAATTAAGTTCGAGCCGGCGCTTTGACAACCGGAGACTCGCAGGAAGAGGGGGGAGGGGGGCGGCGTGTACACCCAGCGGCAAACGATGGGGGCAGAAGCGCGCGCAGCAAGCGGACAACGCGATAAAGGAGGAGGGAAGAGATAGCAGCGACTGACTGATGCTGCTGACGCCGATAGTGAGTCAACCCCAGCTGCGGAGTTGGTTTCAGGGACAACGCCCCCGATGCCGACGCAAACAATATGATACCCTTGCTTCCGCAGCGCCAAGAACCAGATCTAACCGTGGGAAGGTGGTCACGTATTCCTCGACGTGCCGGGGCATACGTGAAATAACCGGCGCGTCGGCAACTGAAGAGCACCCTATCCGCCACACAGGAACAGGGGGGGGGGGGGGGACCCTCCTTTTTCTGCATGGCGGCGACGATGTTCAATGCAGTCACGTTATCTTGACTCTCTAGCGGCGTCAGCAGCATCCAGCGGTATCAGTCGGTCGCTGCTAGCGCTGGGGGGATGAAATGGGGGCGGAGCTGGTTACGAGGCCGACGACGACGCCGACGCCGACGCGAAACCCAGGAACGGACGCCAAAGAGCTGCGCTCTAAAAAGGTCCGCCATTTTTCTGTCCATATCGGCCTATAACTTTTCTCTCCTTCTCAGCCTATCATTTTCCGCTCTTTCCAGCTCCAGTTGTCTTTTACAGCAACCAAACGTGAAACCAGTGCGGCTTTTCTTCTCATCTATTCTTTCAAGGCGTTCGCACAGCACGCAACATGTGCACCTGGAATCGTTATCCTCCTCTTCTACCGATTTGCACTGCGTGTTGTCTGAAATAACTCACATTCTTCCCAGCAGTGCCGAACGAGTTCTAGTAACTCAGCCGCTAGGACACACGAGTAACTCCTTAGTTTACAGCTAACTATAGACGACTTAGAGGAAGTATTCAAACACTTCAAATGAGGCAGTTAGGGAAAATGGTTGTTGAAGAATACCTCAGTAATCTGCGATTTGCTGATGACATTGTCTGGCTAAGTAGCTCGGGAAATGAACTGAAAATAATTACTGATGACTTAGACAGGAATAGCAAAAAAGTAGGCTTGAAAAAAGATGACTGAGATATTGTTCAAAAGCCTCGGGAAAGAACAGCAGTTCCCAATAGGTAGCAAAGCACTGAAAGTGGTAGGCGAATATGTCTATTTGAGACAGGTAGTAACCGCTGATCTAGACCATGAAAGGGAAATAACTATGTTATGAAGATTGCGATGAAGCGCATTTGCCCGGTATTCGCATATTATCACTAGCAGCTTACCGGTATCGCTCAAGAGGAAAGTAATACCACAGTTGCAACTTACCTGTGCTCATCTATGGGGAGTAAAACGTGGGTGCTAACGAAAAGGGTTCTGTTCACGTTGAGGACAATGCAGACGGCTATGGAACGAAAAATGATAGGTGCAACGTTAGAGTTAGGAAGCGCGCATAGTGGGTCAGATAAATAACTCGAGTTAATGACATTCTTGCGGAAATCAAGAATAAGAAATGGGCACGGTCAGCGCATATATGTAGTACGTTGCGACGACAATCGATGGTCGCTTAGTTGAACAATTTGGTTTTCAATGGAAGGAAAGAGTAGAATGGGGCAGCAGAAAGTTAGAAACAAATTCGCGCACATACAGCAACGCTTACGAAAGCGGCGCCGCCCGCTGGCGCGGCGGACGACGGCACTCTCGTCGAGCGCTACTCCCTAGTCTAAATTGTTTCGCATCGAAGGCACATCCGAAGGCGCCATTTGCTCAGCGCTAGAGTAAATGGTCTCTCTAACTGCCAATCCCATTGTATCAGTAAAAGAAAGATGCAAATTTCGGTAACGCATTATCAGCGGATCCAGCGTGCAAACGATGTGCCGCGCGCCGCACCATACGGCAATGTGTTGCGTAACTCATTCGCATTGCAGTTATCAATACCACGGCATGGGTCAGAAATCCGCAAGATAGATTTTCTTCTTTTTTTTGCTTCGGCTTATTGTTGAAGTGAAGAACAGATTTTAGCACGCTCTTCTTGCGTAGGTGGAAGAAATCCACCGTATATCGTTGGCGCGGAGGGCTTGCGGGAGGCACGGCCTACCCGGCGCGCGTGGTTACTACGGCAGAGGAAGTGAAATGGGCATCATATTCGTGAGTCCGTCATGGGTACTAAGTCTACCTGGCTTACATAAAACATTTATGGGCGAAATAAATCAGGATAGACTAGAAAGCGGTGAAGCAGAAACATATCACAGCCGAACATGGACTGTAGATGCATGCTTCTCGCATACGCACTTTGCAGTTATCTTGCAATTTCTTTGATTGTTTGTGCAGTCCACGATCACGCAATGCTGTCCCGATGACACTGCCACTAAAACGGGCGCTAATAAATGTATTTAAGTCTCTCAAACGACAATATACCGAGGTGCAAGGCCGCTCTGCTATGCATGAAGCGTGCGAATTCACAACCCACTCGGTACTGCCAACAATGGGCCGACGCAAGGAATCTGGTTAGAAAGTATTTTCCTCCTCTCCTGCTTGCTCTCGGTAAAACGATCTATAGAGTGAATATCGTTACAAGGTACCATCTGGGTCAAGTATCGTCCGTAGCGTTGCAGGGGTGGCAGAGTGCAACGTCCACACTCTCATGCTGAGTAGACAGACTGCAGCCTCTAACCGCACCTAACTGCCTACTAGCGGGTCAGCACCGTGCCGAAGGATAGTACCTAGTTTATTGAGAATAAAACGGTATTCCTTTGCTTTCGTTGGTAGCAGTGGCTGTTGGCATTCTTCATATGTATCGCATATGTGTCGTTTCTATATGTCTATTGTATGAAAACCTGTTTAAGTTCGGCTTTGTTTTCACCATTCAGTTCTCTCCCCGAATTATGGTGCCAAAGTCACCCCGCCATTCCGATGACTAGGCTCATATCATATCATGCTTGTCAGTTCAACAAAACGCGTTGCGCTTCTACAGTGACCTCCAACTGCTTCTTCTACACTTACCCGCAGTCCCGCACGCTGAAGGTGTTCAACGACTACTGGCCCGAAGCAATGCACGTGTTCTTTGCCCGCTTCTGCCTGCTCTGGTGCAGCGGCAGCCAAGCGGCCGACCCTCTCACCCCGCGCGAAAAGTGCCTCCTGCCGCTCTACAACATGGAGGAGTTCAGCGAGCTCTACCACTGCGATGTCAACTCCACGGGCGGTAGCGTCTGCCCCACCTAGTCCTGCGATCGCTGGGCTCCAGTGGTTTGGCACCGCACCGGTGGACACTTTACTTTATAGATCACGTCATATTCTTGGCTACACTGAGCACTATGCAGCGGTTCAACACAGAACACTACACCACATGATGAGGTTGTTTGCAGTGTACTTCCACAGGCATCAACCAATACATTAGCTTGTACTGCACCATATTACACTACAATAACTTACAACGCTATACTGCAATCGCTATATGCGAGGCTGCTGCACACATCACTTTACAGCGCTCTATTTACCACATCACATGTAATTAGAGGAACCACAGAAGTAGACAAGGGTACGCTTCATTGCAACATACCACGTATTGCTCTCCCAAATGAAGATAGGCATCACATGCAGAACACCTAAGCCTGCATTCGCATCAATACAGAGGGATCAATGTACCACAATATGTACTTTTTGCTCTTTGAATAATTTTATAGAAGCTTATTTACATTTGCTTGGTTTATAGCGGCAACGACAGTTACATAGTTACTGGAAGTAGAGCTTAGTTAAAGGCAGCCAAAAATTTTCACCATATATTATAAACAGCAACCTGTGCTATACGCTTGCCGCAGCCTTGTAATTAAAGACGTCTTCTTTTCATACTGAACGTTTACTGTATACGCTTGCTCAGGACTGCTATGCTGTTTCGTGCGTTTCAAAGGGCCGGCCATCAAAATATAATACCAGGCTCTATTAGGTGAACTTTTAATTGACTGTCACGTACTGTGAGGACAAATATTCGAGCAGCTATCGCTACACATTCTTTCTGTGCGAACTATGCGAAAACCCGTAGCGGGACATCTTCGAAAACCGGTCAATGCTTTAGGCAAGGAATGGAAGTGGTCGACTTGGCTGCTAAGCATGAACACCATTCACGAGCCTTCTAAGCCGTACTTTACCGTCGTTTCAGTAAGTGGGCTTCAACCTGACCCTTAGTTTTTAGTGCTTTCTCTAAGTTCACATCTCTGCATCGTGGGGAACGTCGCCTTCGGCTGGAGCGCCACCACCGGCTCTGTTCGCTCCTAGTCATAGGAATCTCACGGATGTTCACGAATTGTTCCAGGTGTGCCCCACGCGTGTACCGGGATAGAAGACTCTTATATTTATACCTGCCCTTTAAAAATAGGTGTTCTGGAGAAAGCTGCTTTGCTGTTGTTTCTGCGCACCATTCAATCTGCCGTAACGCTAGTACCTTGTTAACGATGCATAAAGGTGGGGCTGCGTTCAGCTATGGTAGAGGGCGAATTGTATGCATTATCTGCTCCTTATGATTGATACTGATGATACTGGGGCGCTGGTCATGCAACTAGAATAAAATAAAGGATACCTCAACGTTGAGCAGTGTGCATTTACTGCTCATGATTGCGTTGTTCGAACCCGACCTCGGCGGCTGCGTTTCGATGGAGGCGAAATGAAGTGGCGTCCGTGTGCTGTGCGATGTCGGCGCACGTTAAAGATCCCCAGATGGTCGAAATTACTCCGTAGCCCTCCACTACGGCTCCTCTTTCTGTCTTTCCGCTTATGCGCCCTTATCATTTTGCTTGCGACACTCAGAAGAATCTTGTTCTAACTGCTGGTTCAAGTTCAGTATCGCTGTGAGGCCACTTTATTTGTTCATTTATTTGCAGCTACTGTCAAACCCGGTGGAATTTTTGCAAGCAGAGCACAAAATACAACACTATCTCAAATCATGCTTAACAGCAAAACAGGCATATATATATAGAAATGCAGCTATAATTAAACGAAGAATGAAAATTTTTATTCTACATAATACCTACTAATCGCCTTTGCATAAGAAAATTTGATATTCATAATTACGCAGAAAATCTGATGTATCTACAAAATGCATTTGAATGAAAATACATAAAGTGTTCCCAATAATTAAAGAAGCTTATCAGTGTATTTATAGCGGAAGAGTCGCCGAGATCTATCTAGAACAAGCAGCCACTACAGTCCGCTTCTATATTGTGCTCCATTGTTCCCGTCACCTTCGGCGGTCATAATCTACATATTTCTTCGGCGACTTCGGCTGACGAGTGAAATGGGCATTGGCCGTTAAACAACCGAGGAGCATTCTGGCTGGTAGCGGCACCGCAAATTTGTTTAATTTGTTTGCGGGCAGAAATCAGCCTTATAACCAGTTCTTTTCAGTGCATACCTGGTCTCTTCGTTTGTTGCTTTTGACATTATTCCCACCCCATGTCAGTATCGGTAGCATTGTCACTAGATGGTGACACGCCTTTATCCCACATTACACTTCAAGTGCTTTCGGATGCAGAAAATACCGCAATGCTCCGTCCGGGTGACAGGTCCTATTGCCGCAGTGATCGTCTCTGAGTAAAAGTGTACTGGAGCCCTCAGAAAATTAGCAGACCGTCAAATATACTGATTTCTCCGCCTCCTTCACCTGCATCCGAGGCTATACAACCACAGGATGTGGCGACACTAGTGCTTTCATCCATATAGAGGGCTCATATCTACACAAACCCAACCGCATTAACCGCATAATAGGGCCGGGGGAAGGGGGGGGGGGGGCAAGCTAGCCAGCATCTCCCTGGATGCGTAGGAGGCGCTGCCCACCATCGCCAAGATTAGAGCAAAACCAGGACCTGGACTAAGGATCCCACCAGCAACGACTCTAACCGCCACTTCTGCTAATGAATTCACCTTTCTGCTATGCCTTAGCGGATGTTTTGAAGGAGCTGGTAAATTTCAAAGCCATTGCTTAGAACGAAAATTCAGCCGCACAATCATAAACCGATTCGGTTATCATAACCTTCCAGGAAACTTGTATGAACTGATATACAGCTTTTATATTTCCCCTTTTATCCAAACCAATAGCGGAGGGTCAGAATTAGAGATTAACTGCTCATTATCTGTAAGGCCGTGGTGGCCTGTTTTGAAATGTTCGACGAGAGCATCGCAGAAAGCGGTGATGGAATAATCGAGCAGTTTCGAGACAGCGACGCGACCGATTGTGCAATCTCGGCCACCGCGCTGGGCCTCCTCGACCTAGTAGGCATAGTCTGACTCATGCGTGAATCCCTTGGATGCACGCATGATTTATCTGATTTTCCTTAGCTCTACATAGCGTTGTGCTGATGTTGGACGGGGACTGGTAGCACTGGTTAGGTACATCATCGTCGGGTATTTCGGGGAGGGGAAGATGTCTCGGATGTCTACGGGGTCGTCGAGAAAAGCAATTGCCATGACCTTACTGAGACACCGGTATTCTTCGGTAAAGTTCGTGACGAGGACGTGAGCCTGTCCATAATGAAAATGGGCAAAGCCCCATTGTGATTCCCTGTCAACGATCCAGTACGGTAACAGTGTGAAGTTTGGTCGGGTACTAGTGTATGTGGTCCTGTGGAATAGCAGGGTAGTGACTGCGGCGCTATTACTCGTCGTCGGCGACTGAGGATCTTCGTTTTCTCGCTGTTGAGCAGCCTTACATCTAAAGGTTGCTGTCTGCAGTCTCATATACAGGGGCTAGAGGACCTTCCTTGCACGTAACAGCCTCCCGGTACCCACATCGGGCGCGTCGGGCAGCGGTAGTGATAGCAGATATCGTGCGATCGTGAATTCTCAGGTAGCACAGAATGCGGGGCCCCAGTAGGTCCGATATAGGCAAGTGGGGCTGGGGCAACCATCATAAAACCTGCATTAGCCCCCGATGGGGCAAATGTGTGCAAGCCCCATCTAGGCTTTCCCCTGTTCCTTCTGCATGGGTCGCATAGCGGCGTTGCTCGGGATAATGCAGATACCATTTCTGCATCCACACCGCGAGGGTCCTTTGTCGGATATTTAAGGGCATCATCATCATCAGACTAACTATACCCACTGCAGGGCGAAGGCCTCTCCCATATTTCTCCACTTAATCCAGTTATGTACTAGCTGCATCCACTTGACCCCCGCGAACTTCTTAACCTCATCCACCCACCTAACTTTCTGCCGCCCCCTGCTACGCTTTCCTTCTCTTGGAATCCAGTTTGTTACCCTAAGCGACCATCGGTTATTCTCTCTTTGCACTACATGTCCTGCCCATGCCCATTTCCTCTTAATTTCCACTAGAATGTCGGTAACTTGAGTTATTTCTCTGACCCACTCCGCACGCTTCCTGTCCATTAATGTTACCCCTACCATTTTTCGTTCCATAGCACTCTGGGTTGGCCTCAACTTAAGTATAACTCTCTTGGTTAGCCTCCACGTCTCAGCCCCATAGGTGAGTACAGGTAAGATGCAACTGTTGTATACTTTCCTCTTGAGTGATACCGGTAAGCTGCTAGTCATAATCTGCGAGTGCTTGCCAAAAGTGCCCCATCCCAATCTTATTCTTCTTGTTATTTCCTTTTCATGGTCCGGATCTGCGGTTAATACCTGTCCTCAGTAGACATAATCGCCTACTACTTCCAGTACTACGCTACCTAATGTAAACTGCTGTTCCTTCTCGAGGCTGTTGAACAATACCTTCAGTTAGTCAGTTCAGGCGTTCAGTCGTGTCCGACTATTCGTGACCCTATGGACCATGTCACGCCACGCTTTCCGGTCTCTCACTATCTTCTTAACATCACATAGCTTCATCTGCAATGCCTCGAGAATGCCATCTAACCATCGCGTTCACTGCCTACCCCTTCTCAGGCGACCCTCAACCTTTCCCAACATCAAATCTTTCTCCAGCGACTCCTCTCTTCTCATCAGATGACCAAAGTAGCTGAGCTTTAACTTTAGAATTTGACCCTCCAATGAGCAGTCAGGGTTTATGGTCGACAATATCGACTGATTTGATCTTCTGGCAGTCCAAGGAACTCTTAAGAGACTTCGCCAGCAACACAAGTCAAACGCGTGAATTCTTCGGTGGTCAGCCTTTTTCACAGTTCAACTCTCGCATCCATACATCACAACTGGAAAGACCATAGCACGGGTTATACGGACCTTGGTTGGCAGACTAATGTCTCTGCTCTTTACTAGGCGGCCAAGGCTAACCATTGCTCTCTTTCCCAGAAGCAGGCGTCTCCTAATTTCATGTCTGCAGTCTCCTTCCGCGGTAATCTTGGCGCCCAAGAACAGAAAATCTGTCACAGCTTCCACTTCTTGTCCATTGATGCTCCAGGACTTGATAGGGCAAGACGCCATGATCTTCGTCTTTTTAATGTTCAGTTTAAGCCCAAACTTCTCACTCTCTTCTTGTACGCGCAACAGAAGTCTCTTGAGTTCCACTTCACTTTCTGCCATTAAAGTGGTATCATCGGCATATCTAAGGTTGTTGATACGTTTTCCAGCAATCTTCACTCAAGCTGAAGACTCGTCCAGACCGGCCTTTCTCATGATGCACTCTGCCTATAGGTTAAATAGGCAGGGCGACAGTATGCAGCCTTGCCTCACCCCTTTCTCAATAGGAAACCAAACAGTAAGACCATGCCCAGTTCTGACTGTGGCCTCTTGCCCTTCATAAAGGTTCCTGAGGAGACAGATGAGGTGATTTGGAACTCCCATCTCTTGGAGAGCTTGCCACAATCTGCTGTGATCTACGCAGTCAAACGCTTTCGCATAATCAATAAAGCAGAAGTAAATGGGTTTCTGGAACTCTCTTGCTTTTTCCATGATCCAGCGAAGGTTGGCAATTTGGTCTCTAGTTCCTCTGCCCTTGCGAAACCCAGCTTGCACGTCCGGAAGCTCCCGATCCACATACTGCTGCAGCCTACCTTGCAGGATTTTCAACGTCACCGTGCTAGCATGCGAAATAAGCGCGATCGTGCGGTAGTTGGAACAATCTTTGGCACTGCCTTTCTTTGGAATGGGGATGTAAACTGACCTCCTTCAGTCCTGTGGCCACTGCAGGGTTGTCCAAATCTTTTGACATAATGTATGCAGTGTGTTAACAGCGTCGTGGTTTAGGTTTTGAAGCAACTCAGCTGGAATACCATCAATTCCGCTAGCTTTCTTCTTAGCAAGGCTGGCTAAGGCCCATTCAACTTCACTCTTCAGGATGCCCGGCTCGAGATCAGTAATCACAACCGTCCTATGTTGGGTTTGCACATCCGGGTCCTTCTTGTACAGTTCTTCTGTGTATTCCTGCCACCTCTTTATCTCTGAGGCTTCAGTGAGGTCCTTGCCTCGTCTGTCCTTTATCACGCCCAGCTTAGCACAGAAGCTTCCTTTGATACCTTTGATTGTCTTATACAGAGCTCTTGTGTTCCTTAATTGGATGCTGTCCTCAACTGCTTGACACTGTGTGTTCAGGATGGCATTCTTATCTCGCCTTGATATTTTCTGAGAATCCGCATTGAGAACCTTGTATCTTTCTCTTTCCCCCATACCTTTTGCCATCCTCCTGTCCTCAGCTATTTGCAAAGCCTCTTCAGATAACCAGTTTGCTTTTTTACATTTCTTTTGCTTTGGAACTACCTTAGTAGCAACTTCTTGTATTATATCACGAACATCAGTCCACGTCTCTTCGGGCTCTTTGTCTTCTAGATCTAATTCTTGAAATCGATTCCTCACTTCCACAGCATATTCTAATGGAATCTGATCCAGATCATACCTGAAAGGCCATCTAGTTTTCTGCGTTTTCCTCAATTGAAGCTTAATTTTGGCAACAAGAAGCTGATGATCGGTGCCACAATCGGTCCCAGGCCTTGTTTTTACTGCTTGTATAGCGCTTCTCCATCTCTGCCGGCAAATAATATAATCGATCTGACTCCTGTACAGACCGTCCGGTGAAATAAATGTGTACAGGCGCCTCTTGTGCTGTTGAAAATGAGTATTCGCTATGGTTAGGTTGTTTTCTTGACAGAACTCTACTAGTCTCTGCCCAGCTTCATTTGGCTCACCAAGACCGAACTTGCCTGTAATTCCGGATATTTCTTCACTCCCGACCTTAGCATTCCAGTCTCCTATGATAAAAACGACGTCTGATGATGGGGTGCGGTCTAAAAGGCATTGTAGGTCCGCATAAAATCTCTCCACGTCAGCTTCTTGAGCAGCAGTGGTCGGTGCATAGACTTGGATAACTGTTATGTTGAAAGGGTGACCTTGGATCCGAAGTGAAATCATTCGGTCGTTTTTGGGGTTGTACCCTAGCACTGCTTTGCCCATTCTTCTGTTTACTATGAGAGCGACCCCATTCCTTCCCTTGGATTCGTGCCCACAATAAAAGACATAATGTTCACCGGAGTTAAATTCTCCCATTCCGGTCCACTTGAGCTCGCTGATAACCAAGATATCAATGTTCAATCTGTCCATTTCTCGCTTGACGATATCCAGTTTACCTTGCGACATAGATCCTACATTCCATGTTGCTATGTGATATATGTCCTTGCAACATCGGACTTTCCGGTCGCTTCCAGACACATCCACAACTGAGCGTCCTTTTGGCTTTAGTCCAGCCGCTACATCCGTCCTGGAGCTACTAGGAATCGCCCTTCGTTCATCCCCAGTAACATGTGGGACACCTTCCAACCTGGGGGGCTCATCTTCCGGCACCATATCGATAATGGTATTGTGACTGGCCATAGGGTTTTCTTGGCAGGAAATACTGGAGTGGGTTGCCATTACCTTCTCCAGTGAATCACATTTTGTCAGAACTGTCTGCCGTGACCTGTCTATCTTGGGTGGCCCTACACAGCAGAGCTCACGACTTCATCGAGTTTCGCAAGCCCCTCCGCCACGACAAGGCAGTGATCCATGAAGGGGGAACAATACCTCAGTCTTATGCATATTTATTTTCAAGCCTACTTTCTACTTTTCCTGTCTAGGTCATCAATCATTATTTGCAGTTCATCCCCCGAGTTGCTTAGCAAGGCAATGTCATCAGCAAATCGCAGATTACTGAGGTATTCTCCATCTACCCTTATCCCTAACTGCTCCCATTCCAAGTCTCTGAATACTTCCTCTAAACAAGCTGTGAATAGTACTGGGGAGATTGTGTCTCCTTGCCTAACACCTATCTTTATGGGAATTTTGTTTCTTTATGCAGAACTATGGTTGCTGTGCAGCCAATATACATCTTCAAGCAATTTCATGTATGGCTCGTCTACCCCCTGATTTGGCAATTCCTGCATCACCGCCGATGTTTCAACTGAGTCAAATGCTTTTTCGTAATCAATGAGTGCTATGTATAAAGGCTGATTATGTTCCGAGCATTTTTCTATCACCTGATTGATGGTATGGATATGATCGATAGTAGAGTACCGTTTCCGAAAATCTGCTTGATCCTTTGCTTGATTGCAGTCTAAGGTTTTCCTGATTCTATTAGCGATTACCTTAGTAAATATCTTATACGTAACAGACAGTAAGCTGATTGGTCTGTAATGTTTAAGGTCCTTAGAGTCCCCTTTCTTATGTATGAGGATAATGTTAGCATTCTTCCATGGTTCCGGTACCGTCGATGACACCAGGCACTGCGTATACAGGGTGGCCAATTTCTCTAGCACGATAACCCCCCCCCCCGTCCTTTAGCAAATCTGTAGTTATCTGATCCTCTCCAGCTGATTTCCCCCTTTTGATAGTTGCTAATGCTTTCTTGACCTCGTCCTTCGTCACTCGGTGGAACGTCTGACTGTTTTTTCCTGCCGCCAATCTCGTTACGATCCTGACTACTTTGGCTGCTGTAGAGATCTGTATAGAAATCCTCGGCTACTTTGAGTATCTTGTCCATATTCGTGATGACGTTGCCCGCCTTGTCCCTTATCGCATACATCTGTTTTTTGCCTATGCCTAATTTCTTCTTTACAGCTTTAAGGCCTCCCCCGTTCTTTACAGCATGTTCAATTTTCTCCATGTTATACTTCCTTATATCAGCCACCTTGCGCTTATTGATTAGCTTTGATATCTCGGCCAATTTGATCTGGTCTGTTCGATTGGAAGCTTTCATACTCTGGTGTTTCTTAATCGAATCTTTCGTCTCTTTAGACAGCGTACCGGTATCCTCTAAGTAACCTACCGCCTACTTCTACCGCCCACTCAGTAATGATATCTCTGAAATTATTGTTCATTCCTTCTAGGGTAATGTCGCCATCCTTGGTTAGAGCTGAATATCTATTCTGTAGCGAGATCCTGAATTCTTCTGCCCTTCCCTCACTGCTAATTCTAATTGCTAATTTAATGCAATCCAACCTAAATGTGGGCTCTTTAAGAGAAAGCCCTCATAGATCCGAAATGAGGCCGCCCTCATAAAATCTGTGTGTGACCTATATCAGCCTTAGTGGGGCAAAAAAAAAATAAAAGGACATGCCTACATGCTGCCCCAATCGGCCCCTTGTAAGTTACATGGGGGCAGGTGAAATATGAATAAGGGCTCAATTTGGGCAAGCCCTCGTGAAGCCCAAATGAGGCAGCCTTAGCTAAACCGCTTTAGGTCTCGCATAGGCTGTAATGAGGCTGGAAGGCGGGCGTGCTCGCATGGTAGCAAAATTGGTCCTGTGGAGGAAATTTGAAGGCACGTGAAACCGCAGGTGGGCTCTAGGTTCAAAAACAACACCAAGCCGAATTGGGGCTGCCCGCACAAAACGGCTTTATAGCCCACATGGACCGTAATGGGGCTAGATGGCGGGCAGGCCCGCATGATACCAAAATCGGTCCCTTGTGGAAAATTTGAAGGCATGTGCTACAGCAAGTTGGCTTTCAGTTCAAAAACAACACCCAACCCAATTGGGGCTGCCCACACAAAACCGTTGTAGGTCCCACATCGACCGCAATGAGGCTAGAAGGCGTGCGTGCGATTCTGTAATGATTCTTTCCAACATGTATTTGTATTAGATGTTGCCCTATACTACTATTATAGATGATTTGTATAACAGTTGTTGCTATGTTTAGTCGGTTAGAAATATTACATGCCTTTAGTTTTCGCGCTCATGGAAATTGCGCTAAAATATTAAAACATACTGATTGCTTGCTAACTGTTGCTCCTAATGTGGTTGCGCGGGATAGCCTACAACACTCGGCACAATATTACTGTTCAGAACACACATCTCAATAGCCTGAACAAGGTGCACGTTTAGTTCATTATGCATATGTACCCTATAGTGTTTTGTGTACTGCTTTGTTTTGTGAGTAATGTGTGTTTTCGTATGTACATATGTACCCAATAAATTCTCCATGTACACGAAGTCATTATGTTATGATTTATTGTAAAATTTAATATTGTGGCTGTTTAGAAAGGGCAGACATGCATCAAATATTTTCTTAATTACGTGCATAAATAATGATTGGGAAAACTTGGACAAGGGCTTCCCATCAATTTCCTGCGTCGGACCTCTATGAGAATAATCTGGGCAAGCCCGAGTGCTGCTTGTGCTATAGAGCCCGCATCGGTCCTATGTCATTAACTGATGGGCTAACCGAAATAAATAAATGATCGGGCCAGAGCGGCTGCCCGATTCTGTCCAACGAAGGACCTTCGTGGGGAGTTGGCGGGATGTGCCCTTTTGGTAATGCGGAAAAAATGTGGGCAGCCCCGCCAGGGCTGCCTGCATCGGTCCCTAGTGGGGCCCATCGGGGCTTTGTCGACAGCTCCCTTCAGGCCTACGTCGGCCCCTCTTGCAGTACCCACATTGAGCCCACCGGGGCTGTCCTCCATTACCTACATCGGACCCACCAGGGGCCCCCCTTCATAGCCCACTTTGTGCTACCTGGGTTACGAATGCCTGTTGCATTCTCGAGCGCTCAATTGGAAGTGTACGGAGAACTATCTAGATAACTGGACAAATTAACTAAAAACGTATGTCACTATTTCGGAAACAGTTGTGCATTGATTCGAACATCAGGAGAGAATCTCGGCGCATTTCACACTGCAAAGAAAGTGTAAAAGCAGCGTCTCGGTGGTACTGAGCTTGGAACAAGAACGTTCTGTGCGTTTACAATCTCATAGTTAAGGCCGCGTGCGGTAGGCGACTGAAAACAGGAATCAGGGTTTCAATGCTTCGCGGCAATATAAATCGTATGAAGGAAATACTACAGATAGAAGTCGGAAAATAAAAACAGTGGGGAAAACATTCTGTTGACGAGCGCATGAAATTAGAATTTAAATTTAAGGCAGCAAATTAAAAGGAACAATGCCGCGGCACTATGAAGACCAATTAAGTCATGTATGGAAGCGCGTATACACACGGAAGTAGGTATGCGTCCGTCGCAGAGTAAATGACCGTTATCGCGAACAGCAGTGTTAACATATACTCGTTTTTTTCTCTCCCTCTTTCATCCTCTATTTCCCTTTCCAGGTATCAACTTATTACTTCAATTGATTTAATTCTCTTTGCTCCTTCCTTTCTCTTCTTTCATTCTTTCTCTTTTTTTCAGCTGAAGGTGTCATGACTGTAAATTTTCTTGGTCCTTATTTCCACGCAAATTATGAACGTAGTCCTATTATTGCATGAGAACTGGGACGAAGAGTCTCTTCTGCACGATGCTTTGGCTATACTTAGGGCACCGCAGTGCGGTATACAGTGCCCTATATAAATAATAGCAGCCAGCCGGGTATACCCTTACGGAAATCCCATATCTGCTCCAGATATGGAACATATGCTGCCAGATACAAATATATGAGGCAGCAAATAAGACCTTATCTGGGCCAGATAAGGTCATATATGTGGAAAATGTTGCCCTTATATGGCTCAGATTTGGCCATATCATGCAACATATAATCCAAATCTGAATGGGTAGCGGGACCTTATATGGCTTGATTAGGGGCATATATGGTATCCTCGCGACCTTATTTGGCCTGATAAAGGGCATATATGGCATCGTCATGACCTTATATAGACAGACCAGGGCCATATATGCCTGGCGTCAACAGGACTTTATATAACCTCACCGGGGCCTTAATTCTGTAGGTGCCATAGTTATTGTATATTAGCAATATATGGCCTTCGTCTACCTTCTGAAAATATCCAATATTGGCATCATGTGGTAGAGCTTCAATTTTTCTACACTCAGCATGGCCTGCATGCTTAGTGTACGTTAATTGTATCCAATTTAGATAATAGCTACGACTCCTAATATTTCAAATATTCTGCAGATTTCGCTGCACTATAATTATTACACCATGTGTTCCTTAATCCAGGAGGGTGCTGGGTTATAGCTACATGCTCCTCTTTCCGCCTACTAAGTCGTATTTTCATTTAATATGCGGCCGCAGTCCGGCGTACAAAAGCATGGTCGGTTAAGTTGAGCGATTCAAAATATCAAGAAAATGATGGCAGTTCAGTATACGGCCCCCTCCGCGCTTCCAGACGGTGACTCACCCTCAGCGACAGCTGGCAGTTGCTTTGTCGAAGGCCGCAGTGGCTATGCAGTGACTCCTCCTCTCCTGTGTTCCCCTCTTCCCTCTCAGACAGCGGCGGCCCCCGCGTCGCTGGCTCGCATTTCATCTCTCCTCCTCGCTGCCACGCTCTGTATCGCGTAGGCCGCGAGCTCTCCGTTTTGTGTGTGCTTACTTCTTTGCCCTCCGCCTTTCAACTCCGTGCGCCTAAGCACTTGGTATCTCGTTCCTTTTCGGTGGCGACATCGGAGTTCGGTGCGGCTGGCGGGCGTGCTGCATGTTGTGTATGCTGGTGTGTGTGTGTGCCAGCGCCTCTTCGCTATTAGCTGCGTGCATGTAACAAAAATGCGACAGCAAACCTACAAGAGCTTCAGTCTGACTGTCGGCACAAAGGAAATTACTGTGTCCCACTGCGGGTGGAAGCTGCCTCCCCAGCCTTGGCAGCAAACCTGATGGACGATTGAATTTTTCGGGGCTTCTGCCCTGGGTGGCCCGGCCAAATCTTCACCATTGTGTCGGATCGCACCCTCATCATGCCGCCTCATCTTCACGCCCGATCACCAAAACCGTGAGCGTGAGACTTCTTGTCGGGAACTAGCACTTGCGAGCCTCAGGATATTGTTCACATTATTATTTTGATGGAAAATTAATTTTCCAATTGTAAATTGGATGGTAATTGCCAGTATGTGATAGTTTTTGTACATTTAGTTGCTTATTTGTCTTTCGCTCGAGCAATTTTGATAAATTTCAGTGGGCGGATAGGGTCCTTCGTTATTTATTCATATTACTATTTGCACTACCTAAGTAGCTTCATGCTTGATTTGGTTTAGGGACAGAGCTGTCGCTGTCATATGCCATCGGACAAGCTTTTTTTTGTTTTCTCTCCTAATTTGAAAAGCAACCACGAGTTAGGCGCGTTCACTTATTTTACACTGCAGTCTCTGCTTAAGGTAACACCAGTACTTCCTCACAGCCTATATGCACTTAGCTAAGGTTTGGGTATTATCAGCAGTCCCAGCAGTGTGTGTTTTATCGCCCTGCGGTTTAGCGGTACCCTTTCCGGGTATCGACGAACCTTTAAATTCCCTTTCAATAGTCTAGTTCGATTATTAGCCGTTTATTTTATTTAGCTTCGCAAGTAAACCAGCTCAAACTAAAAGCATTTACTGGTTAAAGCTGTGTGTGTAAAAGAGTAGAATAAAAATGTGGTATCTAACCTAATAAGTTAATGTATTTCACTTTAGCTTCTCGTGTAGACATTATTCTGTCAGATATCTCATTACTTTGTTATAGTATCGCGCGTAAATGAGTAGAATCTTAATATTTACTAACGGATGAGCATGTCTTTGACCCTCGGTATACACACGTAATTCAGGACCGTCTTTGAGCGATTCCATATAGGCAGGGAAAAAGAAAACCTGTGGTTTCAAAGCTATTTTCCTGTAAGGTTCGAAATAAAAGCAGAAATTCAGGTTTCCCTAGGCAAACTTGATTGAGTGTGCGTTTAGCTGGAATACTGAAATTTCGTGTGTGTTGTAATAAAGTGTTATGTTGATATGCAGATATATAGATCTATACTTCAAAACCTACCTGCATGCGGGCTAGATCTTTAAATCAGGAATTGGGTAGATAAGGCATATCTGACCAGATATGCCTTATCTGGTACTCGAAATCAGGAATTGGGCAGATCAGGCATATACAACCAGATATGCCTTATCTGGTACTCGAAATCAGGAATTGGGCAGATATGCCTTATCTGGCCTAGATCTGTCTTAATATACCATATCTGCCCAATTCCTGATATACCTGATCTGGATTTTTTTTATAAGTCCAGATATGGCATTTCAGTAAGGGATATACAGCTATTACTAGAGTAGACAAAAGTGTCATATCTAGACTAGTCATCGCATATATTGCCACCTAGCGTTGCCAGGTGGCGCATGACTGAGTGAAGAACGAAGAAGTGTCGCTTGCGGGTTTTGCGTCTGTGCTGCTCACCGCTGTTGTATCGGAGCTAACCCCTTTGCTATTCTCTATATCCTCAATCACCTTGCACGTAACATTCTGGGGGAGCTGCTGGGTAAGATCACCTATGCAAGAGTCTCCATCTGAAAGACGTCGCGCCAGCCCTGTGCCATTGGACACCCCCGTGCATCGCTGCAGTCGACGGCTCCAGGGACTGTCTCCGGAGTTTCAGCCATCACCCGCCGCCATGACATCTAGTGTTTCTGCTCAGCAGGTAACGGGCGTCGCACCGGCCTGTAACTACACCTTGCAGGCCCCTCGAGTACCGAAGCCTTTTCATGGTGACCTCTTTGAGGATGTGGAGGACTGGTTCCTTCAGTTTGAGCGTGTCGCTGCTTTGAACCAGTGGGACGATACTGCCAAACTAAGGAACGTCTACTTCAGCCTTGAGGATGGCGCCCGGATCTGGTTCGAGAACCGAGAGCAAATGTTAACATCGTGGCAGGAATTCCGTCGTCAACTGCTCGAGGCCTACACTAGCGCGGATCGTCGCGAACATGCAGAACGTGCCATTCACTCCCGCATCCAGATGCCGAATGAGAGTGTCCAAGCATACGTCGAGGACATGACGCGCCTCTTCAGGCGAGCCGATCCCGCCATGTCCGAGGACAAAAAGGTCAGGCACTTAATGCATGGTTTGAAAGAGCAACTGTTCGCAGGACTTGTGCGCAACCCACCGTCGACTGTAAATGAATTTCTTGCGGAGGCCGCCACAATGGAAAGGGTGCTCCAACAACGTGCCGCGGCTTATAACCGACCTCTCCATACTGGCACAACTGCGGAGTCATTTGCATCTTCCGAGCGGCATCCTGATGCTTTGCGCGAACTAATTCGCAGTGTCGTGCGCGAAGAACTGAGAAAATTCTGGAACCCCCTGCAGCAATCGCCAGCTTCCGTTTCTGCTATAGTGCAAGAGGAAGTACGACAGGCGCTCAAGAGCCCTCTTTCGCCTCTAGTTACGAGCCCGCCATTGCTGTCGGGGACCGAAAACCGTCCCACATATGCGGAAGTTCTGCAGAGTCAGGCTCCTCCTTCACCGCCACCCATTCCCTCGCCGCCTACAGTTCCGCTGCCCTCGGTGCAACCAGTGCAGTACTTCAACGAACGTCCCCTGCCCCGACGCAAAGCCGACATTTGGCGCACGCCTGACCGCCGTCCACTCTGCTTCCACTGCGGTGAACCAGGCTATCTCTACCGGGATTGTCCTTATCGACGCCTCGGTCTTCAAGGCTTCCGCATCGACTCGCCTCCTCCCCGGTTTGGTCAACGACCCCGCGTTATTGAAGAGTACCTGGCGGAACAGCGTTCATCTCGTTCGCAGCGTCAGTCCCGCTCCCCTTCACCAAGGCGCTCATCGACGTCCACCCAAGGCTCCTCGCGAGAGGGGCAAGGCCGCTCGTCTAGCCCTGGTCTGGAAAACAAAACAGCGACCTTCGGGGGCGAGGCCGCTTGTAGTCGCTGCGTTGAAGACCTCCCGTCGTCGCCGCTTCGATCCGACCGCGAGCTGCTGGTACCGTCCCCTAGGGAAGCCAAAAGCGTTTCTCTGGACATTACTGTTATTTTAGACGGTCGAACTCCAGTCAATGCATTAGTGGACACCGGTGCGGATTATTCGATTCTGAGTGGTCGCATGGTGACTGTTTTGAGGAAGGTGCTCACTGCTTGGCCAGGTGTGTACCTTCGAACCGCCGGCGGTCATATAGTTACCCCAATGGGGATGTGCACGGCTCGTATTCAGATTAACAGATATACGTTCATCGTTAGTTGCGTCGTTTTGAGTGACTGTTCCCGTGACCTTATCCTCGGCATTGACTTTCTGCGAGAATACGGAGCAGTTATCGACCTGCGAAACAGACGTGTCACATTTTCGATGGGACAATCTGCCGAACGAGATAGTAACAGTCCTTGCAGTGCCGCACTTCGCGTTTCCGCCGAGAGCGTCTCGCTGCCGCCGCGAAGCAGTGTTCTTGTGGAAGTCACCTGTGACGATTTCCGTGCCGGCGATGTTGTAGCGGAAGCGAACCATTCACTCCTGCTTGCTCAAGGCATCTGCGCTGCTCGAAGTTTATTGTCGCTTCACAATGGCCGGGCTGCACTCCTTGTCACAAATTTTTCTAATGAGCCCCGGCACTTGTTTCCGGGAACTGCTATTGCTTTCGCTGACCCTGTTACGCACGATCCGGTCTGTTTTACATCCACGGCAGTCGAAACTAATGAGCCATCTCTTGACAACATCGACATTAACTGCCTTTTGTCGAAGGAGAAACGGCGGGCCTTAGAGCTACTGTTGCTGGACTTCAAGCACTGTTTTGCTTCTTCCTCGAAGGTTCGTCAAACGCCCATCACGCAACATCGCATCATTACTTACGAAGACGCTCGCCCTATACGACAGCAGCCTTATCGTGTGTCTGCCAAAGAACGAGAAGTGATCCAGACGCAGGTTCAGGAGATGCTGGATGATGGTGTTGTGCAGCCTTCACAAAGCCCGTGGTCCTCACCAATAGTCCTGGTCAAGAAGAAAGACGGCACTCTTCGATTTTGCGTCGACTATCGGAAATTGAATAATGTGACAAAGAAAGATGTATAGCCGTTGCCGCGCATCGATGACTCACTGGACAGATTGCGACGTGCGAAGTATTTTTCATCTATTGATTTGAAAAGCGGCTATTGGCAAATCGAAGTAGACGAAAGAGACCGAGAAAAAACCGCATTTGTAACTCCAGATGGCCTATATGAATTCAAAGTACTCCCATTTGGATTGTGCTCTTCCCCAGCTACATTCCAAAGGATGATGGACACCGTCCTCACTGGCCTCAAGTGGCAGATCTGTCTTGTGTACTTGGACGACGTAGTTGTTTTTTCCGAAACATTTGACCAACACCTCGAACGCCTTCGAGCTGTACTGGAAGCGCTCCGTTCTGCTGATCTCACGCTGAAGCCCGAGAAATGCCACTTTGGGTATACACAACTCAAGTTCCTTGGCCATGTTGTGAGCGCCGATGGGGTGCGCCCGGATCCCGAAAAGACTGCTGCCGTCGCACGGTTTCCCGTTCCAGCTAACAAGAGGGCTGTTCAGCGCTTTCTCGGCCTGTGCGCATATTATCGGCGGTTCATTGCGGACTTCTCTCAAATAGCGGAACCTCTAACGCGCCTCACAAGGAAGGACACCGCCTTTGTGTGGAACTCTGAGCAGTACATGGCCTTTTCTTTGCTTCGCGAGCGCCTTCAAACATCCCCTTTTCTGGCGCACTTCGATGAAGCGGCTGACACAGAGGTGCACACTGACGCCAGTAGTATCGGTCTTGGCGCGGTCCTTGTTCAGCATCAAGACGGGATTGAGCGAGTAATAGCCTATGCTAGCCGCACACTCTCTCGCGCCGAAACCAACTACTCCACCTCGAAAAAGGAATGCCTGGCGGTCGTGTGGGCCACTATGAAGTTTCGCCCCTATATTTACGGCCGACCATTTAAAGTCGTCACGGACCATCATTGTTTATGCTGGTTGGCAAATCTGCGAGATCCATCGGGACGACTTGCACGCTGGAGTTTACGACTTCAGGAATTTGACATAACTATTGTTTATAAGTCAGGCCGCAAACACGAAGACGCTGACGCGCTGTCACGAGCCCCCGTTGACACTGACGATGCTGCAACCGATGGCGACAACGGCTTTCTAGGAGCTCTCAGTGCATCTGAGCTCAGGGATCGACAAAGAGCTGATCCAGACATCCTTCCATTCATCGATTATCTGGAAGGGCGTGATACGACGCTCCCTCGACGCCTATCTCGGCACATTGGTTCATTCTGTATGCAGCAAGGCGTCTTGTATAAAAGAAACTCCCAAGGCCAAGAAAGAGCTTTCCTCCTGGTAGCACCATGCGAGCTCCGTGCGGATATTCTACTTGCTTGCCACGACGAACCGACGTCTGGTCATTTGGGTTACTCACGGACGCTTGCTCGAGTCCGCAACATGTATTACTGGCCAGGACTCTCCGCAACTGTGAAACGCTATGTAAGAAGCTGTCGCGAATGCCAGCGCCGTAAAACACCGCCCCTGAAGCCTGCCGGATTTCTCAAGCCCGTTGAAGCACCACGTATTCCGTTCGACCAAATCGGCATGGACCTCCTTGGTCCTTTCCCTTTGTCGCAGGCGGGAAACAAATGGATAGTAGTCGCTACTGACTACCTGACCCGATACGCTGAGACAAAGGCAATCCCTCATGCCATAGCTTCCGAAGTAGCCGAGTTTTTCATGCATAACATAGTCTTGCGGCATGGCGCCCCTTCGTATGTCATTACCGACAGAGGGACAGCTTTCACTTCGCAGCTCATCGACCACATATTTGAGTTGAGTTACACGACGCATCGCAAGACCACAGCGTACCATCCGCAGAGCAATGGTCTTACCGAAAGGTTAAATAAGACGATTGCGGACATGTTATCAATGTACGTCGATGTCCAGCACAAGACCTGGGACGAGGTGCTGCCGTACGTCACATTTGCGTATAATACAGCCCAACAGGAAACAACGCGCTTCACACCATTTCGACTTGTGTACGGGCGTGAAGTTCAGAGCATGCTCGATTCCATGCTCCCATGCCTAGATGATGACCAGCTTCCGCCAGATGCCCAGCAGTACGCCATCCGCGCTGAGGAAGCCCGCCAGCTTGCCCGTATGCACATCGGGCGGCAGCAGACCTCTGACGCGGACCGCTACAGCCTCCGGCACCGCCAGGTTCACTACAAACCAGGGGATCAAGTCTGGGTGTGGACACAAGTTCGCCGTCCAGGCTTGTCAGAGAAACTCCTTTCCCGCTACTTCGGGCCGTACAAAGTGTTGCGTCGTGTGAGTGATGTCAGTTATGAAGTTATTCCAGACGGCGCCGCACTTTCAAAACATCGAAAGCCCAGCTCGGACATTGTGCACATTGTGCGGCTGAAGCCGTACTACCAACGATAACGCACGGCCACCTCCTGTGACGACTCTCTTACTTTGCACACCGTTCTCACCGCCCGTGTTCACTTTTTTTTTTCGGAAGGGGGAGTAATGCCACCTAGCGTTGCCAGGTGGCGCATGACTGAGTGAAGAACGACGAAGTGTCGCTTGCGGGTTTTGCGTCTGTGCTGCTCACCGCGTTGTATCGGAGCTAACCCCTCTGCTATTCTCTATATCCTCAATCACCTTGTCCGTGACATTATAATTATATTTTTAATTCAGGCAATAATAAAAAGGTACCTTGTTACTAAACACAATATTTCCTGATCAAGAGTCGGAAGCTTCTTCACAGGATTGGTGACCAAACGTTTCATAATGCTCTGCGACCTTCCTGGTGCCACCTAGAGCTAGCGAGCAAACGTTCATCGTCATTGTTATCAACTAAATGCATCGCCAGTGTGATAGCTATCATTGTCATCATCACTAATTCATCGTCATTGTCATCGGTACTAGGCAAGGAAAATTATGGTTCTTACAAGCCCAGCGTGGAGAGCAGTCAGCGCTCTCGGCTGGAGATCGGATGTATAGTGGTTCAATCCCGGTGAAGAGAGATTTTTTTTCTTTCAGTGCCACTATAGTGGGCACTTTCTACGCACACTTTCTGCTGTGCACATTATCTAGTTATACCGTACATGAGCCAGGAATACTTTTGCTTTGATGTCATCCAAACCATGTATCAAACAAGCCATGACAAGGTCGTCTTCCCGTCACAGCCTGGTGGCCAGCGCCAATAATCAGCTAGAAGCTACAACCATGATTTCAAATCAACTTTCGAATTAAAGAAATAATTGTCTGCAGCCGTTCTGTATGAGGCAAGGACATTATCAATAGAACTGCTGCACTGTGAAGCAAGGCAGTGCTATTGTTCGTAGGCTCCTTATGCCTTTTTTTCCTTTCGTCGCTTGGTGCAAAAACAAAAAGATTGGTATGAAAAAACACTAATCCATATTTTGAGGGTGTCGTAAAGATAGTTATTCTGTGTGAAAACAATGCGGAGTATTTTATGGGTGCACACAAGATCGGAGTTGACCAACCTCTAGGCTGTAAATAGTTCTTTTTTCTTTCTTTCTTTCGTTCTTTCTTTCCTTCTCTCTTTCTTTCTCTCTTTC
This sequence comes from Amblyomma maculatum, assembly GCF_055883805.1. Taxonomy (NCBI): domain Eukaryota; kingdom Metazoa; phylum Arthropoda; class Arachnida; order Ixodida; family Ixodidae; genus Amblyomma; species Amblyomma maculatum. The sequence continues at coordinate 203,729,698 of NC_139347.1, read as the reverse complement.
TTTCTTTCTTTCTTCGCATTCTGGCGTTTTTCTCCCACACATGAGCAAGAAACGCTTGTTGATTGGTGAGTAGGTCAGCGGGTAGGTACTGGGGAAAACACGTGATAATAATCAGACAAGGCTTGAGGCGGGCGTGAAACAAGATCTATTTATTTTTCCTACAAAAGAAAACAATCAAACGCATCTTACTGCCACTACCTCCGACTACTTCTCTCCTCTGTTCACCCGCAGTCCCGCACGACCAAGGTGCTGAACAACTACTGGCCCGAGGTGTTGCGCGTTTTCTTCGCCCGCTTCTGCCTGCTCTGGTGCAACGGTAGCAAGGTGGCCGACCCGCTTGCACCATGCGAAAAGTGCCTCCTACCACTCTACACCATGGTGGAGTTAAGCAAGCTGTGCCACTGCGACGCCAATTTGACAGGCACGCCATCTGCCCTACCTAGTTCCGCATTCACTCGGCGCATGAGTGGCACCGCAACGGCGAACATTTGGCATCGTATATCGCGCCATACTTCGGACTACTGCATGCACTACACCGTTATCATGCTGCATGTGAACGCATCACACAGCTCGCAGCAGAAAAACTTTGCCGCCTGCTACCAATGTACTGGCCTTGTTAGCTCTTGTGTGTGTGTTTCTCCCTTTATGTCCTCTCGCATTCTGCGCAAAGGTTTCTTGAATATGTCGATCCACCAACTGGCTCAACAATCTGCACTACTACAATAATTTATAGCGTTACACATCATTTTATCGAACTGCGACATACGAAGCTGCAATACATCACACATTTAACAAGCTGCCCAATATTGCAGGTATTGGGAAGACGCAAAATGCTGTAGCAAGATACGCTCTATGGAAACACGTCACTCTTTCGGTCGGTTGCTAAAACTATCACGAGTCTGAAAACATGCATCGCCAATTTATCGCACGCAAAAATTTAGGGGCCCAAATATGAAGGATGCATAGACCACAGGATGCGTGCAAATTAAAATCCATGGTCTCTATATTCAATTCTGCAATTTGACTGAATTTATAATTTCATGGGTTTTTTATTTTTTAATGCCGAGGCGGGGGATGAGGAGGAGCGATGTTTGGTCACTACACTGGGCTAAAGTATAAATGAAAGTATATATTTACGTTTTGCACTGGACATCTCTGTATATACGCTCTTCTCACTTCAGCCCACGTGTCGAACGCTACCTTGTATATAACGCAATTTTCTCTCTAATGTGGCTCTTATGCGTTCACTCTGACCGCATGTCCGCGGTCATAATTTTCAGAAGAAATGTCCCCTATAAATCTATGTAGTTGATGTTCTCACATCGGACACATTGACGTTTCTACACGCCTGTGGTGCCGTCCGAAGATGCCATTCCCTACAATTCATGAATTGGAAACCTGCACTGGGCATCCGACAAAACGATGTAACTGTGGCGTATCTTTTTAACTGAACCTAGAGTTCGTCTGAAAGCGGCCGCTTTAAAAGAGTAGGAAACAATAGTTTCGCTGCTCAACGTAGAAACCTTTTGCGACGATTCTGGATTCTAACGTGGTTTGCGAAATGAGCAGGAAGCTGGTCAGCTTTTTTTTAAATCGACGCTGTGCACATCGCTGAATCATAAACGCCATTCTTTCCAGCATCTTGATACAAAGGCGTTCGAATCAAATACTCAGATTGAAACAGCACAAGAAGCAAGCGAAAACTAGCAACTAACTTTCTTTTCATCTGCACCAAACACCAAATCAGTGATAACGAGATGAGGAAAACCAAGAAATTAAAAACGAAACGCAAATAGAAACTTTAAAAAGCACTTCACCTCCCCCCCCCCCCCCAGTCGTCCTACCACCCTCCCTATTGGTCCCTATGGCAACACTGGCAACTCAGCTGAAAGATTGCTCACCTATGCTGCATACCTCGCGTACGTTGATTTCCTGCGCAACTTGCTAAACATAACCTGCGTCCTTGTTACCCCATATATAGACTGGAACGGCTTACCGCTTTTCTAATTATTGGTCAGTTTTCCTTTGAGTAGTAACTTGGTGAACAACAAGCAGAAGACACAAGTGTCCCTAGTGTTTTTAGTAAAGTTTATATGGTCTATGTTGTCTCAAGATGAAATCTTCCTGGCTTCTACCAGTGATTAGATTACTGCGGGAAACAATATTAGGAAGGCTTAGGGTCAATAATAAACGCCGATTTTTTAACAGCGGGAAGAAGCCGAGGACGTTTACACACACAACACGAGCGCTAACTTTGAACTGAAGATTCATTATCACAAACGACACTTATGCATAATTACGCCAAAATAGAGGGGTTCCGCGTGTGTCACAAAATCGTCGTTGTCCCTGATTAACCGTAAATTAGCCTTTCTTGAGAAGTCGTTGCCGGAAGATTAAGATAGGATAAGTACGTTTTTGTGTGTATTTTGAAGGAAGTATGTGTAAATGTCGTTTGTGAGAATAAATCTTCAGTTGAAAGTCAGCGCTCGTGTTGTGTGTAAACGTCCTCGACATTTTCACGCTGTTACAAAATTGATAACAACCACCTCGCCCAGCTTTCTGTTGTTCTTAATAAACCTGGGTTGTGTAGGTAGAGACGGGTAACATTCATTGGTGAACACGGATGAAATCACTCAAATGAATACATTGCGGCAGTCTACAAACAGAGATAGTTTCACCTGAAGCATCGTCAATAGAAATTTTACGCGCGTGTTGTGGGTTAGCGACCTGCCAGAACGTCTAGAGTTTAATGGTAACTATTTTATATAAGTTAATTGTAACGGGAAATGTGCTTCACAAATTTTGTTTAAATACGCTTTCTCGCCTCGTAACTGCTCACGGCATGGCTCCTAACACCATACCAAATCAAGGCTTTAGACAAGGAACTTAGCGATCTAGTTGGAACTGCGTCGTGACATTGAATATATTTCACCCTTTATTTTCTTCACTAAGCATTATGTGTACTTCAATATGAAACTTGATTTTATAGCGCCCGTGTGACATTGTTGCAAACCTTGTGCTTCCTGTTTTGCGCTGCTCTATCACCAAATCTAGGCTGTCCAGTTATTTTGCCGTCCTATGTTGGCAACATTTCTTCTTAACGAACAACTGCCCTTCCTGTACGATTCCGGCTATGCATGCACTTCCGGATACCCAATCCAGCTATGCATGCACTTCCAAGTGGCCTTGTAACTATCCCACTTTCGGAATAATATAATGGTTGGCAAGCTATTGCGTTCTGCAAATTATGCTGGTATCTCACAATAACTGGTCCTAGTCTTACTGCATTCTCGCGGACCTTCGTACCGACGTTAAAAGCGTATTAACCCACACCACCCCAGAACAAGAATTCCGTACAGAAATGTTTTCAACGGGGAGTGGTTTATAAATTCAATGTTTTCCGCCATTCTAAGAGTGCACATTGACTCAACGTATCCGTAGATAATCTCTCATGAGACTGGCAGCTCCCTGCTATTTATTGACAACAAAAAGAAGGGGGAGCGGCCAAACTGCACCAACAAGAGAAGTAAATTGCTATAGCGGTTATAGGATTCGTTCGCATCGCTTACGCAAATGCACACAGCGACGTTCTTATCCAACGCATATCTCGACTTCGCACAAAGCCTGGCATCTCTATCACTTCGTTTTTCGCTTCATAATACCCCCTAACGTCTTACACAAGCAGTGTGGAAACTTCGCACTCCTCACGCAGTGATGCACACACAGCGTTTGTGGTTTTCACCGAGTAATGAGAGTGAAAGATTGTTTCTATTTTATTTCCACTTCGGTGTCTCTCATAGCCTGAGTCGCTTTTTGACGTTAAACCCCACAAACAAAACAAACCAAACGAGAATTCTTCAATTACATGCTGGCAAATAATTGTGTGAAAAATCTACACATGAATTAAAGCGCGACCGATACTATGATTCAATACGTCCCTGTCTATAAGACCACCAGAGCCAGCAATAAAAAAATTTCTCATTTTGGAGATAACAGACAACAGGAAGCGGAACAGACCGAAATCGACGACATCGACGCGTGGACCAACAAGATCCTCCAAGATGTTCGAAACTCAACCAAGGACATAGTAACCGACCTCGAAACGAACAGAATGGATAGCCGACTGGCCCACCTTATCGAGGCAAAGCAGTCCATTCTCAACAGATGGAAACAACGCAATATTCGTAGGCTACGAAAGAAAGTCGCAGAACTCAACAGAGCAATCGAGGACCACTGTCGCACGCTATGTGCGCAACAGTGGAACGAGATATGCAACGCTGCCGACGGCCAGATGAACAACGGGAAAACATGGAACTTGCTGAAGCATCTGCTCGACGAAACCAAGACTAAGCCACACCAAAGGGACCGACTGGCGAAACTCATCCATCGAGAAGTCACTAAACACGGCGCCGATAAGGTGACAAAACGCATCAGTGACAGATACCTGCCGACTACGCCTACGGAGTGCCATGGGCCGTACGGGGGTTGCCCAACGCCCGTCTCGACAGAGACATAGACGTAGAAGAAGTTCGCACGGCACTGCAGGACATCAACAGCAGGTTGGCGGCCGGGCTTGACCACATCACCAATAAGGCGCTTAAGAACCTCGACGACAAATCCATAGAAAGCCTCACGAGCTATTACAACAAAATGCTGGCAAACGGGAACGCTGCCGACGCAGTGGAAGAAGGCCAAGATCATCCTGATCCCCAAGCCGGGCAAGCCTTCCGACACGGATAACCTCCGACCCATATCACTCACATCTTGCGTGGGCAAGGTGTTGGAGCACGTCCTGCTCAACAGGTGGCAAGAATACATCGAGAAAGAAGATCTCTACCCGGAAACGATCAATGGCTTCAGGCAGCATCTAAGTACCCAAGACACCATGATACAACTCAAGCACCAGATCATCGACGGCAACACTGGCGACAACAAAGCAGTACTGGGACTCGACCTGCAGAGCGCCTTCGACAAGGTGGAGCACTCAGCGATCCTATCCCAAGTCTCGAAACTGAACATGGGAGAGAGATCATACAATTACATCAAAGACTTCCTCACGGACAGAACGGCCGAACTCAGAGCGGGGGACCTCCAAACACAGGAGAAGAAGCTGGAAAGCACAGGCACACCTCAGGGATTGGTCAGCTCACCGGTGCTTTTCAATCTCGTGATGAGAGGAGTGGCTGAAAGGCTCAGGAACATCAAGGAAGTCCGACATACGATATACGCGGACAACCTAATGCTTTGGGTGGAAGGGGGCAGCGATGCCCAAATCGAATCCACCCTACAGGCGGCCGTTGATGCCATGGGAGACCAACTCGACGGAACGGGGCTCAGATGCTCGCCGAGCAAGTCGGAGCTCATCGTCTACCCGCCTGTCAAGCACCGCAAACCCAAGAGCAGCCCGAGAGAGTACGAGGCAATCAAAGTCAAGACCAGAGAGGGAAACGCTATCCCAAGAGTCAACAAGATCAGAGTGTTGGAGATGACGATCGAGACGCACGGCAGAAACGGCAAGACCGTCACCCGGCTCATTGCGAAAGCGGCGAACGCCACGAGACTACTCAAACGAGTCACGAACAAGAAAACTGGAATGAGGCAAGAGAGCCTGATCAGACTGATCCACTTGTTCGTCATATGTCACGTAACGTACGTGGCCGCCTACCATAAGTGGAAGAAGAGCGAGAGAAACAAGATAGATATACTCATCTGCAGAGCCTACCAGACGGCACTGGGACTGCTCGAAACAACGAGCACCAAACGCCTGCAGCTAGGGGTGCACAACACGCTGGAGGAGATAGCGGAGGCCCAACGTGCCGCACAGCTCGAAAGACTGTCTACGACAAAGGCCGGCCGGAAAATATTGGACAACCTGGAGATTGGATATCAAGGCAGGGAGCAGACGCCGCTCCCGGTCCCTGATGAGATCAGGCGCAACATCAGAGTGGACTCGGTACCGAAGAACGTGCACCCGGAGTATAACAAAGGGAGGAGAGCAGCGAGAGCCAAGGCGCTTATAGACCAGCACGCTGCCGACACACACGCACGCTACGTTGACGCGGCTGAGTGCGCTAAGATAGATGGGTTCACGATGGTCGTCATCGACGCGACCGCCACCATTCGCACGACCGCCAGCACGAGATGCACCAAGGCAGAGCAAGCGGAGGAGGTGTCCATCGCCCTGGCCATTGCCGACAGCGAATGCCACACAGTGCTATGCGACTCGAGGCAGGCGGTGAGAAATTACGCCAAAGGCAGGATAGAGAAAGAAGCTGTGCACATACTGCAGGCAACCAAGAACGACGATGGCAGCAGACAAGTGAGAATCAAGTGGTTACCGGCGCACGCGGGCGAGGCGTCAGACCGCAACGCCAACCACAACGAGACGGCACACGCCTAGGCGCGCACGCTAACGGACCGCGCCTCGGTCGACTGGCCGCTGTGGTTCAGCACCAAAGACCGAATGACTGACTACAACAAAATAACCAAGGTGTTCCGCCTAGCTCGCAGAACTCTTCCACCCCCTTGCTCGGGGCTCAGTCGAGAGCAAGCTGTTTTAACAGCTACAGACGGGCTCACTCCCCAGCCCGTCGCTGATGCATAGAATATATCCCGAGACGTACCCGACAGACAAATGCAGAGTCTGCCGAACGGAGACGGCCGGCTTCGCACACATGCTGTGGAATTGTAGCAAGTACCAGGAAGAAGCTAAGTCTGGGAGGATTCCGCCACGACTAGAAGCAGCCGCAGGGAGCGACAATCAAGAGGAACAACTCTGGGCCGTCCAGCAGGTCATCAAGGTGCTGGCCAGGCAGGGAACCAGCGAGCTGGCCACGGCGAGCGGGGACCTAGGCCGCGCGGCTGGTGCCCAGAGGACGACGTAGGCCCCGTCCGGAGCGCACGCGCGCGAGCGCGCGTTCTACTGCAATCCCCGAATAAACGTTTTACCAATCCAATCTCATTTCGAAAGGCAAGGTGCGTAAGATGTTAGTGCACGTTATTGAACTCCATTTGTTCGAAATTTCCGGAGTCCTCCACAGCGGTGTCTCTCTTAGCCTGAGTCCCTTTGGGACGTTACACCCCAAAAACCGAACGAAAATTTCTCATTTACATGCTGGCAAATAATTGCGTGAAAAATGTGCACATGAATTAAAGTGCGACAGATACTATGATACAATACGTCCCTGTCTATAATGCCACCAGTGCCAGCAATGAAAGAATTTCTCATTTCGAAAAGCAAGCCGTGTACGATGTTCGTGCACGTTAATGGACACCAGGTGGTCGAAATTTCCGGAGTCTTCCACCACGCTGTCTCTCATAGCCTGAGTTGCTTTGGGACGCTAACCCCCCAAACCAAACAAGAATTCCTCATTTACATGCTGGTAAATATTTGTGTGAAAAATGCACACATGAATTAAAGCGCGACACATACCATGAAGATCTAATACGTACCTGTCTATAAAACCACCACTGCCAGCAATGAAAGAATTTCTCATTTCGAAAAGCAAGACGCCCGTGTACGATGTTAGTGCACGTTAAGGAACCCCAGGTGGTCGAAATTTCCGGAGTCCTCCACTATGGTGTCTCTCACAGCCTGAGTCGCTTTGGGACGTTAAACCCCACAAACCAAAAAAAACAAACAAGAATTCGTCACTTAAATTCTGGTAAATAATCACAAGTTACAAGTACATGTCGTTAAGAAAGTTCATCAGTCCGAAGGCAGTAATGCTGTCTGTAGTTCCTCCTTTATTTGAGCTTGCACAAACGAGCTATCGGGGCCTAAAGTATAGTTGTTGGCTCATCCAGGAAGTCCACGCAGGCTGGTCGTTTCATCCCGAGGTATTCGTAGTGGAAAAACAATGGCGGCAGCCTGGCCAGACGTCGGCTCTTTCGGATGGCAGATGAGTTCAAGATCGATACGAAGCACCTTCCACCAAATGTTAGGAAGTAGCGGTTGGTAAAACTAATTTATTTGCAACGATTGGGGACGTCGCGCAACGGTCGGTGAACGATCAGTTTCTCAGCCCTTGTGCATTCACTCTTCAACCTCTTCGTCATCATGGCACTGCCTTCATCGCACTGCTTGTGTGCGCCAGGTATCACTGTATCTATTTTGCTTGGCTTATGTGTGACATGGTGGAGTCGCATGGCCGTCAGGTACTGTATGCCGTGATGTTAAATAAATTAAACGAAAATAAGCTGAACTCATGCCAGCACTGCGTGTTCTTATTTTGTTGAAAATATGTTAAATCTGCTTAAAGTATTAAAAAACGAAGGTGACTTTGGTTTACCTATAATAGTAAATTGATAAGTTCCCTCTAAAAATAATAGTATGCGTGTATTGATGTATTAGCCGATTCGCCTGCTACCTCTTGTACTTGGCGGAAGAAAGAGTAAACAGAAAAATAATTGTGGGTGCTCAAGCATGGTTACGACCTAGTGATAAAGCGAAAGTTGTGAGTATTGCAGTGATCGCCTCCAACAAGCTCTCTTCAAGCCGCGGTTTTTTTAATTATTTATATTCGCGCTAAAATTTAGAGCGCCTGTTGTCTCTTAAGAGGAAAATTGCGAAAGCATACTCTTCCTCTCCTATTATTTGCCTCTTATCGGTGTTCGTTGCAATGCTAGAAATATTTATATTTGCTTTACAGGTAAGGAAAGCGCATTATCTGTCACACTTTCTCCGGACGGTACACCAAGAGGGTGGCTGCTCCTGGCCCTACCGGGCTGGGACTGGTAGGTGAGCATCGCGTGTGGCGGGGGCTAGCTTGCCACCGAATGGTTATCTCTTTTAGGCCGTCATTGCACCCGCCGCCGCTTAGGTGGTGGACGACGGCTGTTGCGGCGCGCGTTTTTCTCTCCTTCTTTTTCTTTCTTCTGTACGTTCTCTCCTGTCCGCACGAGGCAGCGGAGGTGCAGTGGTAAGACGCCCGACTACTGTGCCGGAGTACTCGAGTTCGAACCCGACCTCGGCGGCTGCGTTTCGACGGAGGCGAAACGAAGAGGCGTCGTGTGCTGCGCGATGTCAGCGCACGTTAAAGATCCCCAGGTGGTCGAAATTACTCCGTAGCTCTCCACTACGGCTCCTCTTTCTCTCTTTCCACTTTCACAAGCATATTCCTCCCTTCCCTTACGGCGCGGTTGCGGTGTCCACAGAAAACAAGTGAAACAGTTACCGCGCCTTTCCCTTCCTATAAATAAATCAGTTTGGGGGCTGTCCTTACAACACTAAGGACTGCCCTCGGAGGACAATTTTATTCAGAACGTTGGTGTTGACCCCGCGCTGCTCTGTAGCAGGGGAGCTGGCCGAGAGAGTCTCCCAGTATAACTCCGCTGGGGTTGGCTATGGAGTACGTGAGAATGTATGACATGTAAGATGGACGTGAAGAAAGTCTCCGTTTCTGGCAGAGCTTATAGAAGGACAGCAACTGATCGGGGCACTGGGCATGAAGAATTATGTGGTAGGAAGCAGTACGTGCCTAGAGTCAGCGCTTGTAGGAGGCCTGCCTCGGTTAGGTTTAAGGAGGGTGCCGGTGGTGCTCAGACAGGCCGGCTATCTCAGTAATATGTAAGAATATCTATGAAGGTTAGCAGACGTCCCTGGGATAGCGAAGGGGATCCGACTCCTGCTCGGAATGTGAGACCTTGGGCGAGGTAGTGGACCTCCTCCTTAGCCATCAAGATGAGGGTTATAGGATGGGTGGGATATCAAGAGTGTAGAAAACGAGTCGCCGTGCGGAATGCCAGGCCATTGGCGAAATTTGATACTGCTAATTTTGAGTCGGTGAGAATTTTGGCAGCAGAGCAGGAGATGAGAGCGAACGCAGTGGCCGTCTCATCTGCAATGTCGGAGGAATTCGTAGTGATGCAGCCTGATGCGAGTAATCAGGCCTGATTGTTAGAGATGGTGTGTACCTTGCGTGAACCCGACAATTACTCTGCCACGCCCACGCAGGCTACTTTGGAACTGTCGCTGTACTCCTTGTGCGGGGCTTCGGTGCGGGCTGCCCTGCGTTCTACGTCGTGCTCAAAGTGCATGTTCTTGGGGATAGGAGAGATGATTAGATGGGAACGTAGCTCTGGGGGTAGTGGGACCCCTTGGGAAAGATGGATGATCGGGTTTATGCCTAGTTGAGACAGCAGAATGCGGCCTGCCGCGGTACCCGACAGTATGGTCAGCTGTGCTGCTAGGGTGGCTTCTGTCAGCTCCTCAAAAGTGTTGTGTGTATCGAGATTGAGAAGCCAGGTAGTAGAGGTTTCGCGGGGAAGGGGGTAGACAAAGGGCAACCTTCTTGCAGCTCCTGAGGAGTGCGCTGATGCAGTCCCGCTCCTTCTGCTTTAAAATTTGAAAAGGGGAATGCGTACGCCTAGTGGCTCGTGATGTTGGCTTTTGCGAGGCGAATTCTGTTCATTTTGTTTTTCCTTTATTGCCTGGTCTTGGCACGAGAACAAAATCAACAATAAGCACCTATGTGCTACTTGTATACGCTATTTACATATGACACACTAAAATTCACGCATACACAACAAAGGCTTTAGCCTTGATAGCCACTCGGGAGGTTCTGCTGAAGCTTTCTGGATTCCCAAAAACCTTTCCATGCTTTCCCGAAAATAAATTCTGACAGGCCGTGCATCGTTATCGCAATGGCAACCCGCCATTCTTGAGCACCATATACAGTGGAGGCCCATGAGTATAATTAAATAATAAGGTACCCCATCCTCAATTTCTATGCATAAGTACCGAATGCCATGCAGGTAAAGCGGAAAATCTTTCATTAGCGTTCTTTGCAATACGTCCCAAAAATATACTCCTTCCCAACAGTGTAAAAAACATGGTCAGTGGTTTCTGGCTTCCTGCATATTAAACAGTGTCATCCCCAGGGTTATGAATAGTTCCTTTATCTCGAAAAGTGTTTTCACCGGCAATATTCCGGTGTGAAATTTAAAAAAAGAAGGTTTTTGCTCCTGCCGTCACCTGAATTCTTTATACCCTTTTTAAAACATCTGCACCTGGGCCTCCATCGTACAAGGCCCTGTACAAAGGCACAGGGAACATAATGTCACACAATGCACGATACAATTTCTTTCATTTTACTGTAGACAAACATTCACTTGAGAACAGCGCTGAAAGGAACCGAACACATGCTAAGACTTCTCTATAAAAGCGTTAATCCCTGCGGAAAAATCGTTTGTTGAAACAACGTACTCTGGTAGCAGCTGCATCAGTCTGACTTGGCATACGTTGCGTTCTCTCAGATCCGCGTGTCGGTTCGCCGCGCATCAGATGAGACGAGCGGCTTGCTGGGTTTGGGTCTGAAGAGCTTGGGTGGTGTCGCAGTGCGCGCCATGGGAGTGAAGGATGAGAGTTAATATGCGAATCTTGAAGACTTGGTTAATGGGTGATTACCCAGCGTGAGTGATATGGGTGGTTTGGCGGGGTTGTGTGACCTGGGGCGGTAGAGGACAAATTATGATTTGGAAGGGGAGCAGGTTAGGCCGCGCGCGCACACGTAGCAGTGGAATATATTAAGGACCGATTGTAAGTTCTATTTGTGTCACCATCACTGCCTCAGCCCAGACGGCGATGTTGTCTGCGTATAAGTGTAAATGTCGGAAACTTGGGCGAGTTGATGGCGGACTAGAATGGCTATTTTGAAGAGGATGGGAGACAGAACAACACCCTGAGGCGTCCCCCAGAGAAACACCAAAAAGCTGGTGGTTGCCCAAGGTGAGTGTGACTGCGCTTTGGATGAGGAAGTAGCGGATATAGTAGTACATTCGCATTGATGCTTTAAGGGTGCGGAGACCTTCTAATATGCCTTCGTCCATAACGCTGTCAAATGCTTTGGTTAGGTCAATGCCGAGGATAGCCTTGGTGCCGCCCTTAAAGGAGACAAGCATATAATGTTTGACTTGTAGAAATACGTCCTTAGTGGACAAGCGCGGGCGGAAGCCAAACATGCACGAAGGAATTTGGTTCCTGTTCTACAAATATGGACTGAGTAAGGTCAGGAGAACATGCTCCATGAGCTTGCCTACACATGATGTAAGAGAAATGGGACGCAGTTTAGTGAGGGTGCAAATGTGAAGAGGTTTGCCGGATTTTGGATGAAGACTACTTAGGCGTCCTTCCACAGAGGTGGGATTGCACCGCTCAGCTAGCATTCGTTGAAATAGTTGTTTAGGGCTGTGATGGAAGGGAAATCAAGGTTGCGGAGTGCTCTGATATATACTCAGTCGGGGTGGGGAGCTGAGCACGTGTTTATTTATTTATTTATGGCGCTGAGTTTGCCACACGGCATAAAAGGTGGTGGTAGGATCACAAGAATGTGTGGAGTGCAGCCATGTGCAGGAAGTCACATAAACTGCGTGCATAGATGTTGTTTGTTATCCATAAGTGGAAGTGAGTGTCATTAGTCGGTGAAAGTCCAGCTTTTTGTAAAATGATCTTGCGTATATGCGAAGTTCTTGGGCATGTCCATATTAGGTGCCGGACAGTGGTGTTGCAAGCGGGTTCTTCGCAGTGTGGGCATTTGTCGGGAACTGGAATAGTAGTACTTTGCCACTGGTGTCGAACGGCGGGCGTAAGGGCCACTCCGACTCTCAGCCGTCTCAGAGATACCTCCTCCACCCTTGTTAGATTAGGGGGAAGGGGGTACGTACACGGGGGAATTAGAGTACGTGTACGCTGCCTGAGGGAAGCTGATGATGTCAAATAGGTCAGGAGTAGATCCGGTGGCAAGGAATCATGAATAGGTTGTGACACATCTGCTGCATGAGGAAGCACGTCTGCTGCTATGGTATTCAAATTTGTGTTGTCTTGAATCCAGTGAATGATTATAGTCACTGGGTAACGGTGACAAGCAGCATGTATAGTCTGTGCGACCCTAAGAGTGCCATGGACTTTCTTTAAATGTTTTAGGGCTTCTTTAGAGTGAGTCATTATGTGTACTTGTTTAAACGTAGGGTCGGCTGGTAACGCTTCTATGGCGTTTAAGGTAGCTTTCAGTTCGAAGCTAAAAGTTGATTTGGCATCGGTAAGGTAAGTTCGATTGGTGTTCAGGTGAGGCCGGACTGAGCTTATAAAAGCAACTGAACCACCTGTTAGGGTTATGGCTGCATTTGTGTAAATAATACAGTCATCATGTGTTGCGCAAGACGTTAGTGAGAAAGATGATGAGAGCTGCGACTTCTTGGTGAGTAGAGGCGTATTAGAAGTAAAGTGGTAGTAGGCCCATGGAGGTGACTGGTTCTCTAATTGAGGACGAAGGGAAGCTTTTCTTGCTCTGTTTGTCTGTCTTTGGGCAGTTAATTCTGCCAACGTGTGAAGGTGGGCGTACTCCTGGAGTAGACGTATAGGAGTTGATCGAGGCAGTCCCATAATGACTCGCATGACCTCGTGGTTGACTGCCTCGAGTGTGGACCTTTGCCGTTCTGTCAGTTTCTGTAACTGTGCCTGGTACAGAAGCCGCGGTTGAAAGACAACACGAACACGTCGACGAGCGGTATCTGATCGGGCACCACCAGAACGATTTGCTATTCTTCGAATTACTCCCAGTGTGTTCATGGCACTTTTGCGTACATCTGATAGCCAAACTGTGCCTTTTCCTGAAGAATGTACATGGTGGCCCAGCACCTTGGTATATTCCACTTCAAGGAGGGGTGTATTGTGAATTGTCAACGCGAATGGATTAGCTTTGAAACTTCTGCGGCCGACCTTATTGCCCACGTGGACATAGCATGTTTTGGTGAGGTTGAGGGATAGGCCTGTGTTGTTGAGAAATTTTTGAAGTAGATTTATGGCATTGTGCAGGGCGTCTTGCTACACCGGCACTGAGTGGTTTGTAGACCACATAGTAATGCCATCTGCGTAGGCTAGCACTTTAATATTAGGAATTGAGGCAAGTTAATGTATGAGATGAATAAATGCAATATTAAACAAAGTTGGGGCTAAAACTGAGCCCTGCGGTACTCCACGATTAGAAATGAAATGTCCTGTTGGTTTTCCATTTACACGGATAGGAAACGTTCGGTGGGAGAGGAACTAGTGAATTGCACGACAAAGCTGTAAGGGCATTCCACGTGATGACATAGTATTGAGGATCGCTGTGTGGAGGATGTTGTATGCTTCCGTGATATCTGTTGCCACGACTGTGCGGACGAGACGACTCCTTAGTGAAAAAACCCTATGAGTCACAATAACCTCATACAAATACTCATACTAAACTCGTACAAATATCATATCATCTCATACAAATCTCATTCAACCTATGAGAAATATATGAGATTGTATTACGTTTGTATTGGTTTAGTATGAGAAATCTGTATGAAGTTATTGTGACTCATACGGCTGTTTTCACTAGTGCTGTGGGATGAACAATGTACTACTTCATTGGCAAAAAGTTGAAGACCATCTTCAGATCCGTACCCAGGCCGAAAGCCAGTCTGTGTGGTCAAGCCACCAGGATATTCGAGTGGCAAGTAGCTTTTCATACAGTTTATAGATAGTTTGGGTAAGAGAAATCGGGTGCAGAGCACCAAGAGTTGTGGGTGGTTTTCACTGCAGAACGTTCTGCTCTGCTTTGCGCCTCGTGATGGGTTGGTCAAAGAGGTCGTTAGGTAAGCCTGTATAGTCGGGCAGTTCTGCACAGAAATATGCGGGCAAGTAATAATAGTTGGTTCACAGGAAGGGAAAGGGGCAGTACCTGTCACGCCTCACGCGGGTAATTCCGGAAACGAAGGGGTCGACCGTCTACCCCGAGGGTTGATCAACCGGGACACGGGAGATCTATCGGTAACGGACCTGCCTGTCGAGGCGCCGCGCCCATACGCGGAGATAACAATCTTTTATTGCGAGCAAAGATGCACGTACCCCGCCCCTCACCCCGATCTGGACCGGGCGCAAGCCACGACACTCAGACGCCTACAAACAAAGGCCATTCTTAGCCCCTATCGATTGTCATTAATTATGAAAGGAGAATTCAACCCTGCATGCCGGCACTACAATGACGAGACGCAGGACACTCAAGACCATATACTGTGGGAATGCACCAGCCATCCCCCTCCAAAGACACTCTTGCCAGCTCCCTCAGCGGAGGAATGGGACAAGCTGTTGGCCAGCCCAAGAAAAACTACTCAACTGGCCCTCGTCAGGCGAGCTCAAGAGGTCGCCCCCGACTGGAGGCCACCCTGGACTGGCCCTAGCCTGAAATAATCCATTTTATTTCGGGGCAATAAAAGTTGTTACCACCACCATTTGTTTCTGCTGACACCTGAACCGCGCCGTCAAGGTAGGGAGCAGGGTGGGATTGAAAGTGGAAAGAGAGAAAGAGGAGGCGTAGTGGAAGGCTTAGAAGTAATTTCGACCACCTGGGGATAGCTTCTTCGTTTCGCCTCCATCGAAACGCAGCTGCCGAGTTCGGGTTCAAACTCGGACACTCCAGACAGTACTCGGGCATCTTACCCCAGCACTACACCAGTGGGGCTGCGGGAAAGTAGAGATTACGAACTTCCTCGAGGAGTTCCTGCTGGGAGGCCACTGATGTGTGAATAAGCAAGGGTGGAAGAATGGGTTAATTGGTTGTTCATCTTAGGAAATCAAAATAGCGCAATCTTGACACGCGGACAAAGAAGGAACCAACATAGCGCTGACTTAAAATTGTTATTTCATTGAAGCCCAACATAACATATACGTTGGAAAAGTGGGCGGGAAACCATTGGAAACAGCTGCCGGGTTTGCATGCGAAAAAAGATAAAAGCTGAAAAGACGCGATATAACAAAGCTGAGCATAACAAAGCAAGGCAACAAAGCTAGAAAACTGGAAGGCCAATTTAAAGAATAAAGCCAATAGGCAAAAAAATAACCAGTAACACTAAGCGCTGACAAGAAAAAAATGCAATAAAAGCCAACAAGGCTTTTAAAAGGAGAATGAAAATTAAAAGCGGTACAAGGTCAAAAGAGGCATTAAAAGCAGAACACCGAAAACAACCAATGCCGAAAGGCCTTTAAGAGGCAAAGGATGTAGTCTGGGATCTGACACATTCAAACTACTCTGTGCAGGGCTCAGAGTCTAATTCGCACAGCACACGGACGCCACTTCGTTGTGCCTCGATCGGCGCCTGTGTTTCAATGGAGGCGGAACGAAGTGGATTGAGAGGCCCGTCGTAATTTATTAGAACCCCCCCTTCTTTATTATAACGCCCCCACCCCTTTCTAGAGAATCTTGTTCTTGAGTTTATCATGTATAAGTACCCAATAGTGTTTTGTATAGGGCTTTGGTTGGTGAGTAGTGTACGTTTTTGTATGAATGCACACAATAAATTCTCTTTGAGGCTTCCGTGGGCTATGAGATGTCAGCGCACGATAAAGATCCCCAGGTGGTCGAGATTACTCCTTAGCCCTCCACTACGGCTTCCCTTTCTCTCTTTCTACTTTCAGTCCTACCTTCCTCCCTTACCTTACGGCGCGTTACAGGTGTCCATAGTGCAATTCTGACAGATACTGCGCCTTTCCCTTCCTGTGAACCAATTATTATTATTTCTGTAGCGCTACTGAGGGTGTGCACAGTCTTGTCCCCAGCTTTAGGATGTGGGCGGCTTCTATGATTTCGCGTGTGATCTGGTGCTCATGTCTCGTAATGACAGTGCAATCATTAAGGAAGTGCTCACAGGACCGAGAGAGGCACTTTAGACAGTGGACACCAAGGTTTTTCTTTGTAGGTTGTACACAGTGCTCCATAAGACGTTCATTGAGGCAGCATGTGTATTAGCTTGAACAGGTTGTGTTTCTGGTGTCGGAATGAGTCGAATCAATGAAAAGGTGGTGCAGGTTTCAAGTTTGGGACAAGTTCATGTTGCCGTCCTGCGTGTTATAGAAGGATTCCGGATTCGCTGCGAGGGAGAGTCGCAGCATGCGTCTCAATCTCCTTGATGAACCTTGCCAGCCGGCGTCTAAGTGTTCTATTCCAGCGCTGGCGCCGCCACCCACACTCGGGACCCCGCTTGTCTTCATAAATGTGCAGAAGATGGGGATCAATCGCCTTTGCAGGGCAGTCTTCTGCAAGGCGGCACGTCCCTGCACGGACGTCGTGTTAAGTAGGTCGGACCAAGTAGCTTCGTCTGAGGTGATGTCTGAAGTGCGAGCTGCTGTGGAAGTGCGAAACGAGTCCCGCTTCGTAATGGTAGCTCCGCACGAGGGTCTGCGTGTTGGGTCTGCTTGCAGGAGAATCTCGACAATGTAATCATCACTACCTAGATTCTCCTTGGTGTTCCCGGCTGCGCTTCAATGGAGGCGAAACGAAGTGGCGTCCGTGTGCTGTGCGATGCAAGTGCACATTAAAAAACGCCATGTAGTCAAATGTTCTGAGTCCTATACTGCGGCGTCTTTCATAGCCTGAGTCTTTTTGGGACGTTAAACGCCACAAACTAAACGAAACGACAACTTAGTGTTACACCACGTCGCAAGACGGAGGTGATGGGTGAAGGCGAGCTCAGGAGTAGTGTCCGAGCATACACTGTTCCTGTACGAGTTGGGGTGGTAGGGTCTGTGAGTAAGGAAAAAACGGCCTACTCTACTGCGAGCCATACCCTGCGCCCCTTGGTGGGGTCGGTTGTGTGCCCCCTGGCCGGGCGTGGGGCATTGAAGTCCCGTACAGTTAGGAGGGGCATTTGTGTGCGGCGGGCTTGGCTAGCGCGAATAGTGAGTTGAAGTCCTCCCAGAAGCACTTTGGGTGGCTGCATAAGTTGAGGATGAAGAGAATGTTATCGCGTGTGCCCTGTGCAACGAGTATGAGATGACCTATTTCCGGAATGTCTAATTCATGGGAGATGGCAGTGATAGCCCGGTGTACTAGAAATGCGACCTGAGGGGATGTAGGAGAAATTTTGTTGTTCTTGTGGCTATTGTTGTGGCTGTAGGTAGAAGGGAAAATATGCACAGTCCTGCAACTGGCTCTTTAGCTGAGCCACATCCGCTGGCACGTGCGGACAGAAGAGAGAAAGTAGAGAAGAAAGAAAATGAAGAGGGAGAGAAATACGCGCACCGCACAGCTGTCTTTTACATGCACCTAAACGGTGGTGGGTGCAATGATGGCCTACAACAGATAGAAAATCGGTGGCAGGCTAGCCCTAGCCGCAAGCGGCGTTGAACTACCAGTCCCGGCCTCGTAGGGCCAGGAACAGCCACCATTTGCCCCCTATGGGCTAGTAGTTATGTTAAGTGATGGGGATTGGAGGGTTCTTGCAGTGCAAGCACGTCGGAGCCGTCCGCCCTAGCTAGAAACTGGTGAACCAGACCTCATTCAGAGCCAAAGTCTTGATAGTTCCACTGACAGATGTGGAGCCTAGTGCGTGGACTCGCCATACCTGAAGGTGTCGTTTGCCATGAAGGGGTCAGAGGGGGTATCCAGCTTGCCCTTTTACTTTTTTTACCGCTTCTTGAGCTTCAAGTCCGTTGTCAATTTTGCAAGCGAATTGGTCAAGACAGGTAGTTATGTTAGAGGAATCTTGTGTGAAGAACTGAATGGCAGCTTGAACTAGAGTCTTGATTTGGGCTTTTCGGTGAGAATACATAATAATAATTACAGGCAGCGCGAATAAACATGGATGTTCATCCTTGTCTATTCACGTTGCTTCTTATTTTTAGTACGCGGCTTGAATTCTGGCCTCGAAAAGTCGTTCGAATTGGGGGGTAGGGCTGCAGTTCGCTTAGGCGAGGTTGGTAAAGTCGGGGAGATGGTGAGAGTTGCGGCCCCGTTATTGGCCAGCGGTTCACTAGTAGGGGAAGTGGCAGTGGGAGATTTAAGGAAGGAGCGGCCAGGGAGGGATGGGGGTGGGTTTGGCCTGCTGGGGGTCATGCAGCTGTGCCTGGAGGCAAGGGTTAGCGGTTTGGAGGGAGGCGACCTGTACAGGGACAGAGCTCTTAATATAGGAGGTTGGCAGAGACATGGGAGACTGCAACTTCCCAGCTCACCTCACTGATGCGGTGGTCGGTTGCCTGGTCAGACGTTCTCGGGGGGACCGGGAGAGGTAGGGCCGGGACCGGGCCTTGAGCTTGCCATGTTTACAGGGCTGTTTTGGAGTGCAGCCCAGGGTGAGACGCGCGGCCTGGTGGTGATGACAAACATTTATTTACTCTTTGTACAAGAAGGTGTTTGGCCCAGGCCCTCACAAATCTAGGTGGAGCTCCTAGTTCGGAGTCCCAATGGCATCTAACTCCACTCGCGCCCTGGCGACCAAGGTCCGCTGGGACTGAGCAGCGCCGCCTCCCAGGCCTCCCTAGAAGGGTGGGTAATGAAGGATGGGGATGGTGGGAATTAAATGGACAGGTCAAGACCATGTGGAAAACATCCGAGAAGTCGCTCCACACAGGCTGCAGCCCCCATCAAAGTCTGTATTAAAGTGCTTCAAGACTGCCGGGCACAGGATTGTGTTTGTAAACATTTTGAGAAGGAGCCTTTCGTACGCTCTCTAGAGACCTTTACAAGGTTCCGGAAAGCGGCGGTGGCTGTCCTTATAATATGATGTCATATGGTGGCAGCCAATATAAAGGGACTAGGCACTCTTGTCATGCGCCAGACCTCTATATCACCCTCTGATGAGCCCTCAGATGAAGCAGATGAATACCAGAGGAATCGCAGTGCGTCGCGGTCCTCACTTTTGAAGCCAATCTGAAGAAAGGCCTTCTCAATGTAGGCGGTCAATGCAATTTTGTGGCATCGAAAATTCAGAATAAGCCGCACCAGGTCGGGGCTTAGGTTCGGGCCGGTGCTGAGGGCATCGCTAAGTGACAAGCAGTCTTGTGCTTTCGAAGATGCATCGAACACTTTGCGAACTTTGGTTGTAGAGCTCTCTGAACGGAAGACAGCACGATGAGGCATGTAATACACTCGAGACGAGGTTCTGCCGATTTCGTCGGCTGGAACCTTTTCAGCAAAACATTTATCTAGGTAGTCAGTTCAGCTGAGTCGTTCACTCGTGTCCGACTCTTCGTGACCCTATGGACCATGTCACGCCACGCTTTCCGGTCTCTCACTATCTTTCTAACATCCCATACCTTCATCTGGTGTGCCTCGAGGATGCAATCTAACCATCGCGTTCGCTGCCTACCCCTTCTCCGGCGACCCTCAACCTTTCCCAACATCAAATCTTTCTCCAGCGACTCCTCTCTTCCCATCAGATGACCAAAGTAGCTGAGCTTTAACTTTAGAATTTGACCCTCCAATGAGCAGTCAGGGTTTATGGTCGACAATATCGACTGATTTGATCTTCTGGCCGTCCAAAAAACTCTCAAGAGTCTTCGCCAGCACCACAATTCAAACGCGTCAATTCTTCGGCGGTCAGCCATTTTCACAGTCCAACTCTCGCATCCATACATCACAACTGGAAAGACCATAGCACGAGTTATACGGATCTTGGTTGGCAGACTGATGTCTCTGCTCTTTACTAGGTGGTCAAGGCTAACCATTGCTCTCTTTCCCAGAAGCAGGCGTCTCCTAATTTCATGGCTACAGTCTCCTTCTGTTGTAATCTTGGAGCCCAAGAAGATAAAAACTGTCACAGCTTCCACTCCTTGTCCATTGATGCTCCAGAACTTGATAGGGCAAGACGCCATGATCTTTGTCTTTTTAATGTTCAGTTTAAGCCCAAACTTCTCACTCTTCTTGTACGCGCAACAGAAGTCTCTTGAGTTCCACTTCACTTTCTGCCATTAAAGTGGTATCATCCGCATATTGAAGGTTGTTGAAACGTTTTCCAGCAATCTTCACTCCAGCTGAAGACTCGTCCAGTCCGGCCTTCCTCATGAAGCACTCTGCATATAGGTTAAATAGGCAGGGCGACAGTATGCAGGCTTGCCTCACTCCTTTCTCAATCGGAAACCAATCAGTAAGACCATGCCCGGTACTGACTGTGGCCTCTTGTCCTTCATACAGGTTCCTGAGGAGACAGGTTGGCAATTTGGTTGGCGAAGGTTTGCAATTTGATCTCTACTTCCTCTGCCCTCTCGAAACCCAGCTTGCACGTCCGGAAGCTCCCGATGCACATACAGCTGCAGACTACTTTGGAGAATTTTCAACGTCACTTTGCTAGCATGCGAAATAAGCGTGATCGTGCGGTAGTTGGAACAATCTTTGGCACTGCCTTTCTTTGGAATGGGGATGTAAACTGACCTCCTCCAATCCTGTGGCCATTGCAGGGTTGTCAAAATCTTCTGACATAATGTACGCAGAATGTTAACAGCGTCATGGTTGAGGTTTTGAAGCAACTCAGCTGGAATGCCATCAATTCCGCTAGCTTTGTTCTTAGCAAGACTGGCTAAGGCCCATTCAACTTGACTCTTCAGGATGCCCGGCTCTAGATCAGTAAGCACAACCGTCTTATGTTGGGTTTGTACATTCGGGTCCTTCTTGTACAGTTCTTCTGTGTATTCCTGCCGCCTCTTCTTTATCTCTGAGGCTTCAGTGAGGTCCTTGCCTCGGTTGTCCTTTATCACGCCCAGCTTAGCACAGAAGCTTCCTTTGATATCTTTGATTGTCTTATACAGAGCTCTTGTGTTCCTTAATTGGCTGTTGTCCTCAACTGCTTGGCACTGTATGTTCAGGAAGGCATTCTTATCTCTCCTTGCTATTTTCTGAAAATCCGCTTTGAGAACCTTGTACCTTTCTCTTTCCCCCATAAGTTTTGCCATCCTCCTTTCTTCAGCTATTTGCAAAGCCTCTTCAGATAACCAGTTTGCTTTCTTGCATTTCTTTTGCTTTGGAGCTACCTTAGTAGCAACTTCTTGTATTATATCACGAACACCAGTCCACATCTCTTCGGGCTCTCTGTCTTCTAGATCTAATTCTTGAAATCGATTCCTCACTTCCACAGCATATTCTATTGGAATTTGATCCAGATCATACCTGAAAGGCCTTCTAGTTTTCTGCGTTTTCCTCAATCGAATCTTAATTTTGGCAGCAAGAAGCTGATGATCGGTGCCACAATCGGCCCCGGGCCTTGTATTCACTGCTTGTATAGCGCTTCTCCATCTCTGCCGGCAAAGAATATAATCGATCTGATTCCTGTACAGACCGTCCGGTGAAGTCCATGTGTACAGGCGCCTCTTGGTTGTCACGGATGGCTAAATCGTCGACCATTAGTCTGCTCTTGCTGAGTCTCAGACGCGGCATCAACCTAGCCAGGCTTTCTCTTGCTACAACGTCGTTACGTTGCTGGCTAGCCCTTGGTCAAGTGCTTTCCACGGAAGGCTCGCCTCGTATCGCCCATCGGTCAAAGTCAGAGAACGAGGGAAGTCTTCTCTCACCTGCTGCTCCTCGCTTCCAAGTAGGCAGCTGCTTGAGGAGATACCGAGGCTCTGTAGCTCCCAGAACGCTCGAAGTTCGTCTGACAGGTCGGCGTTCTTGTCACAGACGCTGGTGCGCAGAACGGCAACGGTGGAACACGACACACCTGAAGCTGACAATGGTATCGGCCCTTGCAACGTCCAGCCGAAGTCAGTGTTGAGCACTACCAAGGCCCCTTGCACTTTCCTTACTTTTGCGTGCACAAAAGTCCAATAATAATCAGAGCCTATTAGAATTTCGATGCCTTGTGTGAAGAGGCGAGTTGGTGAGATGGTGACATCTGCTAATTTCAAATCAGCCACCTGACTCATCTCAACAGCGTTTTCTGGAGCAGCAGTCGGTCAGAGCAGATTTCTTCAATTTCGAGGGCTTCGATGCTGTGCTCCTTGCGGTCGTACTGGCTTCGTAGCCGGAGCTTCACTCGGCGTCGTTTTTTCTTCATAACATTTGTCGAGCCGCCGAAAAGGTAAATGGTCGCTTCCTCTTCACCGATCACCTGAAGATCCAGTATTCGCGAGAGCTTTTCTGTTATAAACGATCGTTGACTGCCTCCGTCAAACAGACAGCGTGCGAGGCGTTTTCTTTTCGGTCCGTTAACCCATACCTGCGCCGTCTGCAGCAGCACGGCGTTTTTATTGATGTTGCTAAGAGACGCTGTTGAGTGCAACCCAGTAGCACGCTAGCCCTCGGCATTCGATGCCGGTGGATCACAAAGAGAGGTGATGTGCCGTCGTAGTGTCCAATTCTTACAACCTTTCGTCATGTGCTCCTTCTTCGCGCATCGGTAGCACCTCCCTTCCTTTTGCTACCTTGTGCTGCACAGATGATCTAAGGCGTCGTCTACTCTGGGCACAAGGTAAATATCATTTTTGTAACGTTGTTCAGTCGGCGCGAGTCTACGCAGAAAAGGAGTGCGCCGTCATTTTTAATTACAAGTAACACGGGTACAGTCCAAGAGCTTCGGGAAGGTCGAATGACATCATCATCGAGCATTTCTTTGACTTGGACTCTAATGGCAGTACGTTCTTTTGCGGAAACCCGATAAGGCGACTGGCGGAGTGGTCGACAGCTTCGACCGTAATGACGCCATGCTTTGCAAGATCAGTTCGACCGACGCGTGACGATCCAGCAAATTCATTAGAGTAGCGACTGAGCAGGTTGTGTAGTTTTTCTTGACGATTTGGAGGTGATGCCTGAATGACATCGTACAGTGGTTCAGTGTTGTTGTAGGATTCTGTTGCTGAAGCGCTGGTTAAATGGCGCGCAGGACTAGTGTCAGTTATGGAGTCGACATATGCCCCCGTTGTCCCTCTGTTCAGATGTTGATGTTCATTGCTGAAGTTTGTAAGAACATCAACTTTGCCATTTTCAAAGAAACCAACTGCCTTGGCAACTGCTATGCCTCTTTTTATAAGCAATTTCTGTTTGATGACGAGCACTTTAATATCTTGCATTGGGAGAGAACCCACGGACATCATGAGGGGGCACACACATGGTCATCAATAATGTCATCAACAATGGTAATCAACAGCATGCTATTGGTTTCAATACAGTAAATCCTTGACGTGCACACTCCCGTTAATATAATTAAATGTCCTCCAGCAGTGCGTAAGTTAGGGACATCCCGTGCTGTTGTGACCTTTATGAGAGCTGCTGCGAACTGTCTACTCAGATTTGAATAATCTTCGCCAGTGTCGACTACAGCAGTGACGTCTGTATCATCGACGGAGAGCTACAGCTCTCCGGCAGTTTGTGGCGTCGGGCGGCGACAGTTTTGAGGCATCTGTAGGCCGGCAGTTCGTGGCGTCGGGCGGCGACAGTTTCGAAGGCGTTCGGTCTCGGCTTCGGTGCTCTGAAAGAGTGGTGTAGCGAATGTCGGCGTCCTGGTTACGTTGAGGATCGGCGGGTTGTCGTCTCGGTGGCGGTTCTGCTGGTGTCCGTGTACAATGAGCTGTGGTATGCGGCCAAGAACTATCGTGCGTCTGGGGAGGATCTTGAAATTTTCGTACTTGAGCAACCGCACCTCCAGAGGCTGCTGCATCTAGGTTCCCTACTTTGGAGTTGATCCTAGCAGCGGGGAGAGCTGTACCTGCGCGGCGACTGCGATCGGAAGCGGTTTGGGCCTGTTTCGACATGCGAAATGTATTATGTAATTTAGAGTGGCCGCGTTCTAGAGAACGGGCGACGAGCATGAAAAAGAAACCCACGGAGGCCGAGTTCCCTCTACGGGCAGCAGCTACACATGTGTCCAGCCTCCCCCCAATGATAGCACAACGGTTAGTGGTCGGGAGGTCGCCAGACATCGGTCCTTCGAAATCCGCGGGGGGGGGGGGGGGGGGGGGGGGCATGTGTGGCCGTGAAGACACATGGGTGACCGGTGCGCGTCGCTCGTAGGATGGTATCGAAGGCGCCAGGTAGCGGCTGGTCACCGCGGCGTAACTCAAGGTCTCGCGCGGCGGTGTAGCTGCGACGGGTGCGTGTACTGTAATGGATGCTTGCACGCCCAGTGCCTGTTGTACTCCTTCATGGATAATATCAGAAACTGTGGTGACCTGTAGCTGTGGTGGAATTGGCAGGTATTTGGCCACCTCTTTCCGGACTATCACTCGGATTGTATGGTGTTGAGATGGCCGCAAGCCCGGAGCCGAAGGTAGCGAACGCCAGCGAGGCGAGAAGACGAGGCACCACGTAAGCTAGGAGCAGTGCAAACTTATTTACATGATGGTAGAGATTTTAGAGAAAGTCTGTCAATGTTGTTGTGGCTGTAGGAAGAAGGAAAAGAAAATGCACGGGCCTGCTACTGGCTCTGTTGCTGAGCCACCTCCGCTGCCTCGTGCAGAGAGAAGAGAAAATAAAGAAAAAAAGGAAGAGGGAGAGAGAAGACGCGCGCCACAACAACAGCCGTCGTCCACCACCGAAGCGGTGGCGGGTGCAATGACGGCCTACAACAGATAAAAATTCGGTGGCAGGCTAGCCCCCGCCGCAAGCGGCGGTGACCTGCCTCAGCCCCATCAGGGGAATACTGTAGATCACTCGCCTTGTCAATGTGCCCAGAAATGCCCCGTTATTGTTGTTGGGGCTGTAGGAAGAAAGAAGGAAAATGCACGGGCCTGCTTTTGTCTCTGTAGCTGAGCGACTTCCGCTGCCTAGTGCGGACAGGAGAGAAAAATAGACAAGAACGAAAAAAGAAAAGGGAGAGAAAGACGCACGCCGCAACAGCCGTCGTCCGCCACCACCGAAGCGGTGGCGGGTGCAGTGACGGCCAACAACAGATAAAAATCAGTGGTTGGCTGGCCTCCGCCGCAAGCGGCATTCACCTACCGTCCCAGCCCCGCAGGGCCAGGAACTACCACCCTTCACCACCTCCCTCAATGCCCCGTCCCCAGAAATGCCCCGGTTTTTATACACTGTCTTGTCCCTAGGTACCTAGATAGGTAATCATTTGCCCTTGAGCACTGGCCAATCGAAGAGCACCCGTTGGCGCACAGCACCATGAAGACACGCCTTTCGAATTCCTTCACTCAGGCCACGGCACGTGGGCGAATACGTCCCCAGCATCCCACGGGTAGACCTGGTTCTTGAAGCACAATGCGGGGGCCGGCGATACATGCCTTTTTTTTCCACCGTTGCCTTTGGAAGAGCGCAATTTCAAGGGCAGACTCCCGGAGCATTCGCTGCACCTGGGTATCCGATGAAACGCGAGCTTGTTGCTTCGCGCAGGGCCTTGACCGCCATCGTCGATGTAGGCCTGTTGCTATATCCAGGTTGATATCTGCTTCCTCAAGTGCTCCTGGCTATGACGACACGCTGGCGCCTTCACAGACGTGACCGCACAGACATCACAGCTCCTCCGCCGACGAAATAACTTCGGATGGCGAGGAGTGTCAGCTGCTGGACGTAAGAGATCAGTGTCTTCGTTCAATGGGTGCATCACACCTAAATTGCAAAGGCGAACGCCATAGACAAAGCAAGCGCCAGCAAAACTCTCCGGCAACCAGGCTGTAGTGTGAATAGAAAAAGTTGTGCGCCTCATCGTACTAGCGATCACTGTCGCACTGCGGGTAAATAGAGTGCCTTGTGCCTTTTCTTGAACAAGTAATTAACTCGATTATAAAGACAAAATAACATCATATAAACGCTTTGTGTTACATCAAAGAATATTTCTTTGCCTAGATATTAAGAATCAATAGGTACGTCTCAAGCCATCGACGTTAGCATTTGCCTTTCCTTTTTTTGCATCGCACGCCGAAACATAAATCTTGGAGCGCGAGGCTCCTTCTCAGCAATCAAGGGTTTTTGCCTGACATTTGTGATAGCCATGTCAGCGGGCAGTGATCGGTTACAAAGACGAAAGGGGTTCCGTAGAGGTAGCAGGCCAGTTTTTGGGACGCCCAAACCAGGCAAGCACACCCTTTTTCACATGCATATATAGGCCTCGTCTCTCGCTGTCAGCTTCCTGCTAGCGAAGAGCACTGGATGTTCATTTGCATTTTCGTCTTCTTGACATAGAATCACCCCGAAACCACGGTTACTCGCATCACATTGAACAATAAAGGGTCGATCATATCTCGGTTCACGCAGTACAGGGGAGCTCGACAGCGCTGCCTATAGCGCCTCAAAAGCATTGTCCATTTCTTTGCTCCATCGTACTCTTTCCGGATTGGATTGGATTGGTAAAACGTTTATTTGGGACCTGCAGTAGAACGCGCGCTAGCGCGCGCGTGCTCCGGACGGGGTTTACGTCGTCCTCTGGGTGCCGGCCGCGCGGCCTGGGTCAACGCTCGCCGTTGCCGGCTCGCTGGTTCCCTGCCCGGCCAGCGCCTTGATGACCTGCTGGAAGGCCCAGAGTTGTTCCTTTTGATTGTCGCTCCCTGCGGCTGCTTCCAGTCGCGGCGGCATCCTCCCAGACTTAGCTTCTTCCTGTTACTTGTTGCAATTCCATTTGTCTGTCGGGTGCGTCTCGGGATACATTCTGTGCATCAGCGACAGGCTGGGGAGTGAGCCCGTCTGTAGCTGTCTGAATAAAATGGCTTGCTCTCGACTGAGCCCCGAGCAAGGGGGTGGAAGAGGTCTGCGAGCCAGGCGGAACGCCTTGGTTATTTCGTAGTAGTCGGTCATTCGGTCCTTGGTGCTGAACCACAGCGGCCAGTCGACCGAGGCGCGGTCCGTTAGCGCGCGCGTCTCGGCGTGTGCCGTCTCATCTCGTTGTGGTTGGCGTTGCGGTCTGACGCCTCTCGCGCGTGCGCCGGGAACCACTTGATTCTCACTTGTTTGCTGCCATCGTCGTTCTTTGGTGCCTGCAGTATGCGCACCGCTTCCTTCGCTATCTTGCCTTTGGCGTAATTTCTCACTGCCTGCATCGAGTCGCATAGCACTGTGTGGCAGTCACGGTCGGCGATGGCCAGGGCGATGACCACCTCTCCGCTTGCTCTGCCTTGGTGCATCTCGAGCTGGCGGTCGTGCGAGTGGTGCCGGTCGCGTCGACGACGACCATCGTGAAGCCGTGCACCTTGGCGTACATAGCCGCGTCAACGTAGCGTGCGTGTGTGTCGGCCGCGTGCTGGTCTATCAGCGCCTTGGCTCTCGTTACTCTCCTCCCTTTGTTATACTCCGGGTGCATGTTCTTCGGTACCAAGTCCACTCTGATGGTGCGCCTGATCGTGTCGGGGACGGGGAGCTGCGTCTGCTCCCTGCTTTGATATCCAATTCCCAGGTTGTCCAGGATTTGCCATCCGGCCTTGGTCGAAAACAATCTTTCGAGCTGTGCGGCGCGTTGGGCCTTCGCTATATCCTCCAGCGTGTTGTGCACCCCCAGCTACAGGAGGCGTTTGGTGCTCGTTGTTTCGAACAGTCCCAGTGCCGTCTTGTAGGCTCTGCGGTTGAGTATATCTATCTTGTTTCTCTCGCTCCTCTTCCAATTGTGGTAGGCCGCCACGTACTCTACGTGACATATGGCGAACGAGTCGATCCGTCTGATCAGGCTCTCTTCCCTCATTCCACTTTTCTTGTTCGTGACTCATTTGAGTAGTCTCGTGGCGTTCGCCGCTTTCGCAGTGAGCCGGGTGACGGTCTCGCCATTTCTGCCGTGCGTCTCGATCGTCATTCCCAACACTCTGACCTTGTTGACTCTTGGCATCGCGTTTCCCTCTCTGGTCTTGACTTTGATTTTCCGTACTCTCTCGGGTTGCTCTTGGGTTTGCGGTGCTTGACGGGCGCGTAGACGAAGAGCTCCGACTTTCTCGGCGAGTATCTGAGCCCCGTTCCGTCGAGTTGGTCTTCGATCGCATCAACGGCTGCCTGTAGGATGGATTCGATGTGGGCATCGCTGCCCCCTTCCACCCACAGAATATGTCGTCCGCGTATATGGTGTGTCGGACTTCCTCGATGTTTCTGAGCCTTTCGGCAACTCCTATCATCACGAGATTGAAAGGTACCGGCGAGATGACCGATTTCTGAGGTGTGCCTGTGCTTCCCAGCTTCTTTCATTTTATTTTTATTTATTATAGTCTCAAAGGCCCATTGAAGGGGCATTACATGAGAGAGTGGGTTTCAGGGCATAATATTGCTTCAAGTGATGATTTGAAGCGCAGCGGTGGCGTAGCGGTAGAACATCCGCCTCGCATGCAAGAGGACCGGGGTTCAAATCCCGGTGCCGCGCACTTCTCCACCGGATTAAAAAAAATCCGCGTGTTGATCGAATATCATAAACAGGTTTGGGGCGCGACCTGATGCCGGTGAACACCTCCGGCAACGCACTCCCTCACCAGAACAGGAGTTGGCAACCCTAGTGCAGTAATTGGCCGCAACCTCCTATGATAAGCGCCCTAAAATCCAGGCCCTCAGTCACCAGCAGCTGCGGAACAACTGACCACGGCGGCGGTCAAACCTGTGATGCAGCAGGGGGGGTGCTAAGAATGCCTGGCTTCGCTGCAAAGGCCGCCATTGGAATTTGACCCTGGCAACGTTTAACGCTAGAACCCTAGCTAGTGAAGCTAGTTTAGCAGTGCTGTTAGAGGAACTAGAGGGTATGAAATGGGATATCATAGGGCTTAGTGAGGTTAGGAGGCCGAATGAGGCATATACTGTACTGAAGGATGGGCATGTACAGTGTTATCGAGGTTTACCAGAGAGGCGACAACTAGGAGTAGGTTTCCTTGTCAATAAGTATATAGCGGGTAATATAGATGAATTCTATAGCATTAATGAGAGGGTGACAGGCATCATAATCAGGCCTATTAAGCAGTATAAACTGAAGGTTGTACAGGCGTATGCACCTACATGTAGTCATGATGACCAGGCAGTTGTAAGCTTCTATGAAGATGTAGAATCGGCAATGCGAAAAGTAAAGACGCAGTATACTGTACTAATGGGCGACTTCAATGCCAAGGTAGGGAAAAAACAGGCAGGAGACCAGGCAGTAGGGGACTATGGCATTGGTTCTAGGAATAGCAGGGGGGGAGGTACTAGTTGAGTTTGCAGAGCGCAATAACTTACGAATCATGAATACCTTCTTCAGCAAACGAAACAACCGGAAATGGACATGGAAAAGTCCTAACCGGGCGACTAAAAATGAAATTGACTTCATAATGAGTTCAACCCCCGCCATTATGCAAGATGTAGAGGTAATCGGGAACGTGCGATGCAGTGACCACAGGATGGTGTGGTCACGAATTAGCCTAAATCTGAAGAAGGAATGCAACAGATTAGTAAGAAAGAAACCCATCAACGAATTAGCGGGGAAGGGTGGGCAGAAGAGTTCAGGATCTCGCTACAGAATAGAAATTCAGCTTTATCCGAGGATGGCGACATTACCCTAAAAGCAATGAACAATAATTTCAGAGATATCATTACTGAATGCGCGGTAGAAGTAGGCGGCAGGATAGCTAGAGAGGATACCGGTAAGCTGTCTAAGGAGACGAAAGATTTGATCAAGAAACGCCAGAGTATGAAAGCTTCCAATCCAACAGGCGAGATTGAATTGTCCGAGATATAAAAGCTAATCAATAAGCGCAAGGTGGCCGATATAAAGAAGTATAACATCGGGAAAATTGAGCATCCTATAAAGAACGTGGGAAGCCTTAAAGCGGTAAAGAAGAAATTGGGCATAGGCAAAAACCAGATGCATGTGATAAGAGACAAGGAAGGCAACGTCATCACGAATATGGACAAAATAGTCGAAGTAGCCGAGGAGTTCTATACAGATCTCTACAGTAGCCAAAGTAGTCAGCACCGTAAAGAGATTGGCGGTAGGGAAAAACAGTCGGACGTTCCACCAGTTATGAAGGACGAGGTCAAGAAAGCATTAGAAACTATGAAAGGGGGAAATCAGCTGGAGAGGATCAGATAACTACAGATTTGCTGAAGGACGGGGGGGATAACGTGTTAGAAAAGCTGGCCACCCTGTATACGCTGTGCCTGGTGTCATCGACGGTACCGGAACCATGGAAGAATGCAAACATTATCCTCATCCATAAGAAAGTGGACTCTAAGGACCTTAAAAATTACAGACCAATCAGCTTACTGTCTGTTACGTATAAGGTATTCACTAAGGTGATCGCTAATAGGATCAGGACAAGCTTAGACAGAAATCAAGCAAAGGATCAAGCAGGTTTTCGGAAACGATACTCTACTATCGATCCTATATATACCATCAATCAGGTGATAGAAAAATTCTGGGAATATAACCAGCCCTTATACACAGCATTCATTGATTACGAAAAAGCATTGGACTCAGTAGAAACCTCGGCGGTGATGCAGGCATTGCGAAATTAGGGGGTAGACGAGCCGTATGTGAACGTACTGGAAGATATATATAGTGGCTGCACAGCAACCATAGTTCTGCATAAAAGAAGCAACAAAATTCCCATGAAGAAAGGTGTTAGGCAAAGAGACACAATCTCCCCAGTACTATTCACAGCTTGATTAGAGGAAGTAATCAGAGACGTGGAATGGGAGCAGTTAGGGATAATGGTAGATGGAGAATACCTCAGTAATCTGCGATTTGCTGATGACATTGCCTTGCTAAGCAACTCGGGGGATGATGTGCAAATAATGATTGGTGACCTAGACAAGAAAAGTAGAAAGGTAGGCTTGAAAATACGCAGAAGACTAAGGTATTGTTCAACAGCCTCGGAAAGGAACAGCAGTTTACATTAGGTAGCGAAGTACTGGAAGTAGTAGGCGAATATGTCTGCTTAGGACAGGTAGTACCCACAGATCCAGACCATGAAAAGGAAATAACAAGAAGAATAAGATTGGAATGGAGCGCACTTGGCAAGCACTCACAGATTATGACTAGCAGCTTACCGGTATCGCTAAAGAGAAAAGTATATAACAGTTGCATCTTACCTGTACTCACCTATGGGGCTGAAACGTGGAGACTAACCAAGAGAGTTCTACTTAGGTTGAGGACAACCCAGAGGGCTATGGAACGAAAAATGGTAGGGGTAACATTAACAGATAGGAAGCGTGCAGAGTGGGTAAGAGAAATAACTCAGGTTACCGACATTCTAGTGGAAATTAAGAAGAAATGGGCATGGGCAGGACATGTAGTGCGAAGACAGGATAACCGATGGATGGTTAGGGTAACAAACTGGATTCCAAGGGAAGGAAAGCGTAGCAGGGGGCGGCAGAAAGTTAGGTGAACGGATGTGGTTAAGAAGTTCGCAGGGGTCAAGTGGATGCAGCTAGCACAGAACCGGGATAAGTTTAGAAATATGGGAGAGGCCTTCGCCCTGCAGTGGGTATAGTCAGGCTGATGATCATGATGATGATGATGACGATGATGATTCGAAGAGTGATGGGTCTGCATGGAGCACGACGTCGGTAGGCAAGTCGTTCCAGTCTTTTGCTGTGCGAACGAAAAATGGATATAAATGCGCAGATGTACGGGCTTGCGGAGGATGGGTTGTCTTTTCGAGGTTCGTGCGGCTGGAGGTGCGGTACGCAGGGATGATAACAGATTCGTGCGAAAGATGATAATAGAATTTATGAAATAGAGATAGTCTTGCGATGCTACGCCGGTTAGCTAAATTTGATAAATGAGCATTGCATTTTAGTTTGGTTACACTTTCATGATACGAATATGCAGAAAAATGAATCTAGCGGCGCGGCTTTGTATTGATTCTAGTGTGTTAGAAAGATTAAGTTGATTATTGTCGCAAATAGCGCATGCCTATTCTAGTTTGGGCCGTACAAATGTTACATAAGCTAGTGATTTGAACGATGGTGGTGCTAGACGTAGTGTTTGCCGAAAATACCCCAGAACTCGATTTGCTTCTATAGAAATTTGAGTTACGTGGTATGTCCCCTTAAGATCATGTGTTAAGTGAAGGCCAAGGTATTTAAATGTGGTTACAGCTGCAATGTCTTAGTTAGCTATTAGGTACTTAAAGGGTGGTTCAGAGGGACGCCTGTGAAAAGAAAGTACAGAAGTTGTTTTCACGTTAAGAGACATGAGCCATTTACTGCACCAAGTTAAAATGCGATCTATGTCAGATTGAAGAAGTTGGCGGTCACTGTGAGTGATTATGGGACGGTACACAACGCAATCATCAGCAAATAGGCGTATGTTAGAGCATATGTAAGTTGGCAGGTCGTTTATGTAGATAAGAAAAAGCAGGGGCCTGTTACGTTTCGCCACCGACAAGTGTGTCAGCTGACGCGGCCATCGCCTAGCAACAGGCAGAACGGCGAGCGGCACGGCCATTTCGTCGCCGTCCATCGGCCGCCCAACGCTTCCTCCCACGGGCAAGTCTCGACGTGATCTTGTCACGCGCAAGATGTGTGTGCGTGCGTATGTTTGCAAACACTGGCCAAGCCTGGAGCTCGAGAGAGAGAGTGCGTCGCCCTCCCCGTCTGCAGGAGGTGGAGGAGATGCGGTCGGGCCACCTGCGATTGAGTCATGCCGTCTTGCCCAGACTTGATGGGCTCTCCCTTCCCTGTGAGGGCTCTCCCTTTCCGTGTGAACTGGCAAGCCTATAAAAAGCATCGGCAGACTCCCCTCTGAGACAGAGACTTCTTTGACGCGCCGTATAGACAACGCTAGACACCAGCTTTGTGAGAGTGTGTATTCTCTCCGGGTCAACTTCTCTGCCCGTTTCTTCATGATGTTGTAGTAAAGGTTGTTTCGGTAGCAGATGCCTCGTCGTTGCTGGGACCGTTGATGCCGTCCGCCGAGCCACTGAGCCGCTAGGCCAACGCTACCGAGGGGCGCTCGACACAAACGTAATAACTGGTAGGCAGCGGTGGGACGACCAAGCCGTAACCGTGGTCGGAGGGACGAGCCAGGCGATACCTTCGTCCAACGTGAACAGCGGAGGGACGAGGACGACCAAGCTGTGACCGTGGTCGGTGAGACGAGCCAGGCCTGACCAAGGTGCAACATCTGGTGGGAAGAGCTGAGATGTCCCAGGCGTGACTCGTGCAACAAGCAGCTCAGCGGAAAGCCGGGAGCAGTGCAACGAACCCTGTGTGATGACTGGTTGCCTGCAGCGGAACGACTGCGTTGGATTCTTGGTTGCGAAGTTTGGTGAGTGCGGGACTTTCTTCTACTGAGTTTTGCCAGGCTTTTGTTAAGTAGAAAACAGAGCTGGTAATTGTGGTGTCATTGTTGCAGGGTTAATTGCAGCAAGGCAATAGTGGGCAGTAGAGAAGGCAGCACTCGGTACAGCCATGAATTTGGATTTGAAGTCGTTGCGCAAACCGAAATAGTTGGAGCTTGCGGAGCAGTTGGGTCTGGATTTTTCAGACAGATTCAGAAAACCAGGAGTGTTAAAGGCTATTCTTGCGTTGGAAGCTAAAGTTGACGAGCTTTCGGAATGCCTTGAGATCATTGACGAACGTCAAGGTCTCGTGAACGTAAGGAACGTCACGAGAAAGAAGAACGTGAACGTAAGGAACGTCACGAGACAGAAGAAAGTGAACGTAAGCAACGTCACGAGAAAGAAGAACGTGAACGTAAGGAACGTCACGAGAAGGAAGAACGTGAACGTAAGGAACGTCACGAGAAAGAAGAACGTGAACGTAAGGAACGTCACGAGAAAGAAGAACTTGAACGTAAGGAACGTCACGAGAAAGAAGAACGTGAACGTAAGGAACGTCACGAGAAAGAAGAACGTGAACGTTAGGAACGTCACGAGAAAAAAGAACGTGAACGTAAGGAACGTCACGAGAAAAAAGAACGTGAACATAGGGAACGTCACGAGAAAGAAGAACGTGAACGTAAGGAACGTCACGAGAAAGAAGAACGTGAACGTAATGAACGTCACGAGAAAGAAGAACGTGAACGTAATGAACGTCACGAGAAAGGAGAACGTGAACATAAGGAACGTCACGAGAATGATGAACGTGAACGTAAAGAACGTGAGGAGAAAGAGATTCGTGAACGTAGAGAACGTCACGAAAAAGAGGTTCGTGAACGTAGGGAACGTCACGAGAAAGAGAACGCCCGAGTAAGCAAACTGATGCAGCTGGAGATTTCAGCACATAGAATGAGCATGGAAAAGAATAAGGCTTTCAGTGCCATTCAGTGTAACGGTTCGATACCACGAGACTGCCCGCCATCTTCCTCATCCCCGAGGATGTAGCCGAGTATTTGGCAGACTTTGAGAATGTCTGCAGAAGTAAGCGTTTCGAGCGAGATAGTTGGGCGCAGAAGTTGGTAGCTCTTCTCTCCGCTGAAGCGTCGGAAGACACCAAGCGCTTGGTTGGCGACCGCTGGAAAAATTACGATGAACTAAAAGAGACATTGCTGATACGATATCAGATAACGCCTCAGGATCTTCGGAAAAGATATGAGAGCGAGAAACATTGTGACAAGTCGTACTTTGATTTGGCGTATCAGTTGAAAGCCGCTGTAAGCGAATGGCTAGACAGTGCGGAAGTTCCGGAGAAAATGGAGCTTGCACCGGAGTGTGAGACACAGCTTGGAGAAGCGGCCGAGAAACGTGACCGCAGTAGTGAGCCGACCGATCCTCGAACAGAAGAGCATCGTGTTACTTTGGTCGAGCCACTAGCTGAGAAAGTTAGCGCCCCCTATTGCAAAAACCAGCGTCTCCAGTGCGAAACCAGTAAAATTTTCACGCTGGCTTTGCACTGGATCTGCTGGGCACGCTGGAGGTCTGCGATATTCACTGGAGCACTAACGGGAAGACACTGGCTGCACTGGTGCGATGGAAGAGAAACGCTGGGATTAGCCTTTTGACGCTGGGTGTGTCGCTGGCATCCGCGATGCACTGGGAGAAGCGCTGTATGTGCGCTGGGCCCGCACTGGTCCCAGTGTCCCAGTATAGCCGGTGCGGCCTGCTGCGTCAGCCGGAGTAGCATCCCTCAGGGGCCAACAGGGCAACAGCGTACTTTCAATCGACCATCGGGGGGCATATGAAAAATATGGTTCAAGCAAGCGCTTTTTGCTGCGAAGTCGTTGCGCATTTGTAAGAAAACAAAGGCAGTATCTTTTTTCTAGAGTTTCCATGTTTCCGTAGGTCGTTTCGAGAGAGGCAACGACCGCCGCGCCTCGATCTCATGACACACTGGTGATTAACGCACAACTAAAGCTGGAATTGAATAATGTGGGTTACCATGCATGACCAACTTCACAGCTGATCTTAAGGGCACCCTAACACAATGATTACTGCCGAAATGTTCAATGCGGGCTCAATCGCAGGCGAGCATAGCCTGCACCTCGTCCCAGTATAAACAGCAGAAAGAAAAACTAAAACCAGGAAGAGAGTAGTTTACAGAGCGATGGGCCCATGAGAGAAAAAGCAACAACATACAGCGCTTGTAATACATAATATTTGGCGTGTTTCTCAAGCTTTTGCGCTCCTTCTTACTCTGCGTATCAAGCAGCCGAACCCTGGGTCATCGCAACGCTTCCCGCAGTGTTTACATACAAATAAGGTTTAGTTACACGCAGTTAGGGTCATCGCTGTGGCCCTTGCCGGTATTGATGCTTGGTCGCACTTTTTTCCTTGAAGGCTTCTACTAAACCTCCGTGTTTAGCGAAAATTACGCCCACGGTAGCAGACCACCACCCAAGAGCCGGCGGTGGATGAATTTGCCGGCGATGTCGAACTCCACATGTTAAAATGATTCCAGTGCACAAAATAGCGCGCATAGGCACCCAAAACATTAGTTGCAAGTCGTGAGAGCAGACAGCAAGCTAAAATGATCAAGAAGTTGCAATTGTTAGAGCGGTAGCAATGGCCTGTAGAATGCCAACCTTATAAATGCAGAAATGTTTCAAAAAAATCCACTTCACCGCGTGGCCGAGTGGGAGAAGAAGAAGAAGGGCGTTCTGGGCGGCTGAGCCTGAAAATGTTGCTTGCAGGAAACAGCGCATCGGCCGTTGGCCGAGGTCTTTCGACTCCTCAGGACACTACCGAAACGTACAAAGTTGTCCTTCCACGCCTGCCCACCGGTAATGTCCTTAATATCGTTTTCCTGCATGCCGACCGTAAGGGCCGCCCGTACCGAGCACCTGACTTTCGAGACGCACTTGCACAGATTTTGGACCTCCGGGAAATTTTGTGCATTGGTCAGTACCAAATGAGCCACGTGTGGATGGTTACCTGCGAGAGTAGTTCTTCAAAGCAGAAGCTAATTAACAAAGCAGAGTTCCCTGTGAAAGGACTTCGGTGCATGGTGTTCGATCCGGATACAAAGAATGTCAAGGTTAAGCTCCTTTGGCTTCCACGCTATATGGAGCACCGGAGGATTGTGGAAGCTTTCGAGCCTTATGGAACGATTCAATCTGTGGAGCGTGAAAAGTGGCGGTGCCCAGGGATGGAGCACATGGAAACGGCGAGCCGTGAAATCTCCCTCACGCTCAAGGACGGAGTGTCAGCAAGTACAATTCCTCACACTCTTAATGTTTATGGGGTGCAGGCATTAGTGCTTATCCCAGGGAGACCTCCACTGTGTCTTCGATGCAGCCGGGTAGGTCATGTACAGCGTCAGTGCCGAACGCCTCGATGCACCCAGTGCCGGCGCTTTGGCCATACTATGGAGAACTGTGTATTAAGTTATGCCGATAGACTGCGTCAAGGCCAGTGGTCACGAGAAGATGACGTGGCGTCCGAACATATCATGGATGTGTCAGAGGTTGTTGATGTAACTGGTGAGTTAGGTCGTGAACATCAAATTGATGGGGACCAGAAGCCTTCTGCACTTCACACCAACTTAGAAGAATCTGCAGTGACTGGCCATCAAGAACCAGCGTCTCCAGAGCCAAAACCGCCGGACCCGGGCCCGCCTGTGAGTGCCACTCAAAGTGCTGCGCTTGCTGCCCAAGAACCACCTGTCATTGAAGGACGTCTGGATATGCCTCCTGTGGAATCAATGGGGAAGATACTGCCAGTGGATGCTCGCCTATCCTCCGTCATTGATTCTCCTTCGTCGCTGGAGGGTAATAGTGAGCCGTCTGTGGCGCCGATCTCTGGTGCGTCCGGTTCTCTGTCGGCTGTCAGTGTGGCAGCGAGCGATGTGCTCCAATCAGGTTCGTGGGCCGAAGCCTTGAGTGTCTCAGAGGAGGACATGGACAACACAGTGCCTTTGAAGCGTCCCGCAGATGATGAGGTGTGTATCGATGGTGCTGGCCAGAAGGCACACTGTGTAGAGGCCACAGGAAGGGTGACTTTAAAGAGGAGGGCGATGTCTGCCCGAAAGGCCGCCAATTTGCAGGCGGGCCACCCCATTCTAGGGGATGATGTTTAAAAGGACTAGTACCAAAAATGGCTACAGTCGCAGCATATCAAGTCGCTACCCTTAACGTCAGGGGTATGCGTAATCGTCGGAGACAGCAGCAGTTAAGACATCTGTTAAAGAAATGGAGTGTGTCTGTAGCTGCAATTCAGGAAACAAATTTGTCCTCCGATGAAGAGACGGAAGCTGCTCTTGAGCCGTTTTTGCTGGAATATAACATCATTGTTAGCCACGCTAGAGGCTTGTCCGGAGGGTGTATGCTATTCCTGGCCAAAACACTAGAGATGACAGCCATGTCTTATTGCATAGATGGCGAGGGACGACTTACATGCTGTGACCTCACAATCTCAGGTGTGCAGTGGCGAATTATTTGTGTTTACGCCCTGTAAAACAGCGAGACAGAAGGCATTTTTTTCTTTCATTAGTTAATCATTTGTGCACAGATCGCAAAATTATGTTGTTGGGAGATTTTAATTGTGTTTGTAGGGATGAGGACCGATCAGCAATATGTAAGAGATATCACCCTAGTGCTGCATTACTTAACGATTTGGCTTGTGAATATAACCTTGTGGATGTGGGGCAGGAAAAAGGCGACAGTATTCATTTCACTCATTTTCAGTTCTCCTCTAATGCCCGCCTTGACAGAATTTATGTTTCTGCAGACATGTTAGCAAATTTGTTTGGTTACTGGGTGCGGCCCATCTTCTTCAGTGACCATTGTATGGTCTCTTCAGGTAGGGAGGTACAGTCGGCAGATACTTCACCCTCGGTGGGAACTGTGGAAAATGAATAACTGTCTGCTCTCAGATGAAATCTTTAAGCGTGCTGTACCTACTTGTTTGAAAGACATATGGTCACGCCATGATCTGTCAGTTTTTCAAAAATGGGACTTGTTCAAACAGGAAACCAAAAACTTAGCAATTGAAGCCTCTGCAAGAATCGCGTTCCTAAAGAGACACCATCTTCGCGAGCTTGGGCGCACTCTAACTGAGCTACATGAGCTAGAGAGGGTTAGCCCGGGTGCCTATGTTGAAGAAATTAATAACGTAAAGGCAGAGCTTCAACAAATTGCGACGGAAAGATACAAGGGGGCCCTAATAAGATCTAGGACTCGAAGGTTTCTTGACGAGCAACCTTCACGTCGGGCCCTCAGTGATGAAAGAGAGAATGCTCTTACGAAGGAAATATTGGAAATTCAGTATGGTGGTTGCACATATAGTGATGCTCCTAGTATTCTTGCTGCTTTCTATGATTATTATCGAAAGCTGTTCGGCAGTTGTAAAGATCCAAATCAGGGTTTCGATTATAATTCCTTACTTGAGAATTTTCCTCGACTAGACGATGAGAAATGTGCTGTAGTAGAGGGACCCATCACTTTGGAAGAAATTAAATCAGCCATTTCAGACCTTCAGAACCAGAAATCTCCTGGCCCAGATGGTATTACTAGCGAATTTTATAAAACATTTTCGCCTTGCCTAACGCCTGTTTTGATGGAAGTATTCCAAGCATCTTATGATGTGGGTTTCCTGCCTCCCACTTTCTATTCAGGCCACACAATATTATTACCCAAAAGCAAAGATATTAATCGGTTGAAAACTGTTGAAGGATATCGTCCAATTTCCCTCTGTAATGTTGATTACAAAATTTTTGCCAAGGTCTTTTGTTCTCGTTTGCAGCTGGTTATCATGGACTTGATAGGTTCGCATCAGGTATGTGGTATCAGAGGGCGCAGTATTCAAACACACATCCATATTGCACGTTCAGTAATCGAGACAGTATCAGATGAGACAGGCCAAGTAGCTCTGATTCAAATTGACCTGGCGAAGGCGTTTGATAAAGTTCGGCACAATTTCTTGTTCGCGGTCTTGGAGAATGCAAACATTGGTGACGTTTTGCTCAAAGGCATAAGGCTGTGCTATATGAACTCGTATACAAGACTAATTGTTAATCAGGAGCTAACGAAACCAATACCACTGGAATCATCTGTTCGCCAAGGATGTCCACTGTCTCCACTGTTGTTTGGCTTATATCTGGAACCCCTCTGTCTCAGTATAATTAACAGTGCAGCCATCCGTGGTTTCTCTCTGGCTCAATGTGAAGTTAAGATTTTAGCTTACGCGGACGATATCGGCCTCTTTTGCTCTGACAAAAAGAGTGTACTTGAGGCTTTACACTTGACTGAACAGTTCTGCGATGTATCAGGCGCGGCCCTTAATTTAGATAAATCCAAAGGTTTCTGGTTGGGACACTGGGGCACTAGACCAAGCCAGTTTGGAGGCATATGCTGGGACTGTAGTCCTCTTCAGTACCTAGGGGTTCCGCTGCACCAAGTTCGTAACAGCGCAGCCTACTGGGATTCACAAATCGTACCTATGCGGCGACAAACGCAGGCTTGGATGGGTAGGGAACTCTCAGTGTTTGCTAGGGCACAGGTCTGTAACATATTTTTGTTTGCAAAGCTTGCGTATGTCCTTCAAGTCCTGCATTGTGCGAGGAGCAAAGTACAAGTTATACACAGAATATTTGCAACATTTGTGTGGCGCTCTCAATGGGAGCCCATGCGGCGTGACAACTTGTTTCTTCCCTTAGAGTCTGGTGGAGTGGGCCTTGTTCACTTGTTTGTGCATCAACTTGTCTCCCGTTTTTTTCTTTTTC
The DNA here is from genome assembly GCF_055883805.1 of Amblyomma maculatum. Lineage (NCBI taxonomy): Eukaryota > Metazoa > Arthropoda > Arachnida > Ixodida > Ixodidae > Amblyomma > Amblyomma maculatum. The sequence continues at coordinate 203,688,998 of NC_139347.1, read as the reverse complement.
AAATCGGCAAACCATCCGTTTCTTGTAACTGTGCTCATTAGGCGCCTTAGTCCACATTTGCCTTACTTATTCGCACCAACTGGGCAGGCTCGTGAGGGGCGTTTATGGGGATTCCTTAAGGAGGTTGCTGACACTTTCAATTTTCTCACTGTGCGTTTCTCTGTAGATTACCTGTATAGCCTCTCGAGAAAGCAGATGACCCAGGCTCTCACTGAGTCTTTGCTCCCTACACCGTTGTATCGGCAGCCTTATCTGGGGTTTTTGGACACCACTGTTCTAAAGCGTGTTAGGCAAATGTGCATTCAGGCAGCTGCAAAAACGTTCTTTTTTAAATTACATACAGCGACGTTGCCTGTCAAGACATTTCTTCACAATAAGGAGATGTTTGTGCCCTGGTCGGTAAATTGTCGTCTCTGTAGCGTGCCTGAGACAACTGATCATTGCTTTATTCTGTGCCGTGATGCTATGTTCTTTTGGGACATACTACAAAGAACTCTTAAAAAGGACATTGAAATTACGCCTTATACAATTAGATTTCTGCCTCCTGACAAAAACTCTGTCGTGCCTTACGATCTATTTGTGTTGATGGGACTGTTCAGCCTTTGGAAAAGCCGCATGATCGACAGGCATGCAGAGCCAGCAAGATCGTCGAAATCCGTGTTTCGGGAGCAGTGTGCTTTGGTGAGAAGTGTATATGCTGCACGTGAAGAACCTCCAAACTGGATGCCGTATCTAGACGCATGTGTATGTCTCCCAGACTTTTGATGTTCTGATGATTGTGCATTGTCGGGCTGAGGATATGACGGGCTCGTATTAAGCAGCCCGGTAACTTTAGACATGGACATGTTTAAGTAAGTGTTGTTGTTCCTTTTTACGGAAGTTTTTCCATGCAATAAAGAAAAAAAAAAAGAAAAAAAAAACACCGCGTGGCCGAGTGGTTAGCGTGCTGAGCAGTGATTGATATGTGCCTAGGGACTGAGTTCGAGGTGCGCGGTGCAGTAATTTTTTTTTACTTCTTTTAAATTTTTTGTGTACCTAACTTGTTTCGTTACTTTTTACATTTCAATTTTTATCCCACGCCTTTTTTTTCGGGCAAACAGTGCCGCCAGTGCGGAGCGTCCCAGTATGCCGCGTCTCAGTGCGCCCAGTTTCCAGCGTCATACTGGGACCATAATCAGGTATAGGCTTCCAAAGCACCGTCGAGCGGCGCTGCTGCTCCTGACAGTGAGCGCCATCTCTAACAGAAAAATAGAAACTGGGTATAAACGCGGCGGCACCACCTAGGCATCCCGTGCAAGTTTTCTCCTTTCGCTCGCGCGCTTCCGCGCACGTGCAGACGTCTCGCGCTGCTTTTGTCGCGCGGACAGTAAAGCACGCACTGGACGCCGCCGGCTCAGCTCGCTGCCTTCACGGCGTGCGCCGTGCGCTTTCTCTCGCAAGAGCATGCGCCTTGACGCGCCCCCGCAGGCGCACGGCGACATGCCACCTGCATTCCGGATTTACTGGGCAACCTGACGCGTATTCTCATGAAGGATACTTAATCATAGGTGGGAAACTTTTTATTCACGTCTGCACTATAGAGCAGACAATAGACGGGGATGAGTAAATATTGATTGTGAGTGCGTCCTACGTTAGGAAAAACGTAGGAAGTGCATCTCGAGGTAAGTCCGCTATGTAATTATATTGTCGTATATAATATGTTTAAAAACTGCTAAAGTGCCATCAGTACTGTGAAATAAAGCGGCCCGCTCGTTGACCATCGTTTGGGCCTGTAGCATGCGATATATATACGGATTTCTTTTTTATTATTACGACGTTAACAAAGGAAATCTTGCAGTAGAAGAATAAGTATGTAGTCCGAAGAAGGTGTTTCTTCAAAGACAAGAACTCTAGCAATCTCATAAGCACATGCGTGCTCAGTGCGCTGCCCGCGACATAACCGGCTCGCTGGCTCGGAAGGTAGGTGAAATCCAAGCTTGTACTAAATAGTGTTTTATTTCGGTTCTTATTAAATGGTTGTGCTTCATTTATGATATTTGGTTTGCACTCACGAACCCTGTGGCGCGAATGGGGTGCTCCGTGCGAGTAGCGTCAGTCGAGCCATAGCTAGGATCACTTTTGTACTGCACTTCCGACATATCTTCGTTATTAATAATAATAATAATAATAATAATAATAATAATAATAATAATAATAATAATAATAATAATATAATAATAATAATAATAATAATAATAATAATAATAATAATAATAATAATAATAATAATAATAATAACAATAATACTAATTGGTTCACTTATTGGCCAATTTGTGAAAATCTGTAAAAGCGTCTCAGCAAGGCATGTTTTCCAACGCCATCCCCACCCCCGAAAAAAAAAGGCCTCGTTCCTAGATATTTTCTTGGTCAATCTAAAAATGAAAAGGCAGCTGTAGACATTTAGAGCACATTCGCACATCAGTTTCGATCGCGGACGTCGCATCAGTTGATTTGGTTGCTTTCAGAACACCCACAAAGCAGGGAGAGAGCACAGAAAATTGCCGAAACTAGACACGCGGGGAGCGGAAGAGTAGGATAATCTTCCACCCTCCTCACTTTTTATGCATGGTGTTAAACCACTGTACTTTTTTGATGCCTCTCCAAGCCGTCTTTGCCAACTGTCAACATTTGTGAGTTTACAAAGAAAAGGGAAATTGGCTCTTTTCGTTTCCACAAAGAACACGAGACTTCCAGAACGCTGTCATGCGGTTGGAAAACAGGTCTCGCGGACACGCTTCCAAAGAAAACTGCGAAGTTTCACACGTGAGCCTCGTCTTTTGGTGCTTCGCCTACTATTGTGGCTTTCCATGACACAATGCTACTTAGTGCATCCGTTTCACATCAGCGGAAGCGTTTTTGTATCGCCAAATAACCACCAGGCGCAACGCGATCGCCGCGCGTGCAAAGGAAGCTAGCGGAGCGTCTGCTCCGGCGAAGCCCCATCGTTTCACATTTCGCCACCACGCCAGGAATGCGGCGCTGCCGTCGCGCGGCGAAACTTGAGCTTGGGCTCCCAATGGCGCGGGGGCGCTGGCACCCAGTGGCACTGGTTTTTGCAATAGGGCTTCACCGGCGAGAAGTCCGAAGTGAAGCCGTTAAGCGAGGTGAACTGCACGCCGACCCACGTAGCTGTATGCGATAGGGTTCCATCAAACGAGAGTGGGGAAATGGCAATAACTGAAGCGCTTCTCGAGTCAGAAACAGAAGCTTGTGTAGAGCGTAGCGGAGATGGAAATGAGCTACACAATGAGGAAATTTCGGTTTCCGAAATCAGCTGTGTCGTAGAGCAGGGCACGCGGTAAAACGAAGTGCCGTCAGGGAAACTGCGCAGCCCGCGAGTTGTGATCAACCAGGGCAGACCGGCGAGGAGTGCGCGTTCACTGTAGAGAGCGAGACTTGCGAAGGTGACAGCTAGCGACCAGAGCAGAGTCAGTATCGTTCGTGCCCAATACCACGTAAGGTTGTGTTCACGAGAGCAGCACCCTCAGTGCGAACGCGGACGCGGCACATATGGCCCTCACGCAATCTGAAGCGCCCCAGCCGTCGAAGGAGCTTGATCGTGCGCCGGTTAGCGCTGAGCGATGCGGCTCATCGGACGACCCGGGTAACGTGATGGCGAGCCGCCAGAGGAAATGCATAGCTTGGCGGCTGGCGTGAGCAGTTGTGGTTCCGATTTGATTGAAAGTGAGTCATGCGCTGCTGGCCGCGATGCAGACGCGACACCTCACTTTGACCACTCATACGACACCGGTACCCTAGTAGCTCCGGTTACCGCTACAACGGTTACAGCTAGCTTGTCAGAGATGGCGCCAAACGTAAGAAGAAAGCCTGTGTTCCAGTGCTGCCGCAGAAAAAAAACGGAAAGGCAAGCACGAGAAAGAATGGAACAAATTGAAGCTATAACGAAAACGAAAGCGACCATCCCAAAGGCACAAATGCACCCGTACCCAGAAAATGCGTGACTGGTGCGCAAAGCGTAAGGAGAGTTATAGGTTATTTAGAAAACCGAGTGACTCGTGCTCGTATGATTCTTTGTACAGAAACAGGAAGGCAAGAATGTTCAGTGAAACAGACAGCCGAAGCATTAGTGAAAAATGTGATCTCAACGGTAACACCGATGGCTTATATCGGAGCCCTTGACGTGAGAAGCCTCAGTTTTCGCTTGTTGGTATTTTTCTTCGTGACATAGGGTTTTGAACATTTATATTCATTATCGTGTTTGAAAGAGGTGTTTTTGAAAGCGCGATTTTCAAATTTGTGGACGCGTTCCAATTGCTGCTGAGCTGCCCTTTAATATAGATGGGGGCATAAGCGGGAACTAGTCCTGCATAACTTAGTGAAGTTTGTGCCGTGCTTGCCGGCTGAACGGTTGAGTCTTTAGATTGGTTGTGACGTTGTGGGTTGTCAGCAAACTCTCCTGAAGACAAGTTGCAGAGTGCTTTGGAAACCGGACTTGCCAAGGACTTCTTGAGGCTGACTGGCTCAAGAGAAGCAGAGTCGGATGACCCCGGCTAGCAGCAACATCCCAATCCCTCCGGGCAGCGGATGCAGTCCCCTGCCCTTCGGGATCTCCCTTCCCCGGCGGGGCAGTCTGTTACGTTTCGCCATCGACAAGTGTGTGAGCTGACGCGGCCACCGCCTAGCAAAAGGCAGAACGGCGAGCGGCACGGCCGTTTCGGCCCCATCCATCGGCCGCCCAACGCTTCCTCCCACGGGCAAGTCTCGACGTGATCTTGCCACGTGTCAAATGTGCGTGCGTGTGTGTGTGCAAACGCTGGCCAAGCCCGAAGCTCGAGGGAGAGTGCGTCGCCCTCACCCGTCTGCAGGAGGTGGAGGAGATGCGGTCGGGCCCCCTGCGATTGAGTCATCCCGTCTTGCCCAGACTTGTTGGGCTCTCCCTTCCCTGTGAGGGCTCTCCCTTTCCCTGTCAACTGGCAAGCCTATAAAAAGCAGCGGCAGACTCCGCTGAGACAGAGACTTCTTTGACGCGCCGTATAGACAACGCTAGACACCGACTGTGTGAGAGTGTTTGTATTCTCTCCGGGTCAGCTTCTCTGCCCGTTTCTTCGTGATGTTGTTTCCGTTTCCCGTTTTGCGTAGTGCAAATGCAGTACGCCAGGTGGCGCGAAATCGTCTTTGCAAGATGGCAGCGCCCGGCTCTAGCGGCATGGCGATTGGAGTGCGAACGTTTTACGGCCGTGCGTCTAAAAGCAAAGGTGGGAATGACATATTTGTGTTCATGTCTTTGGCAGGAAGACTTCGTGATCATTTAGAGGTGCTTAGCGCTCTCGGATGCAGCATAATACATGTTTTACATGCTCATGCTTTGTGTGTATCATATAGGGTGTTGCAAAATTAGAGGCGCGATGTAGAATGCTTCTCCCAGCTAAACCGCGGAATCCTTGCAGTTCCAATTTCGCACAGAAATCACATATTGTCGCTAGTATTTTTTAATACTAAATTTGTTTGGGGTACTTGCCTGATTCGATCAGAAGAAGTCAGATGTTCCCATCGCCTGTGGCGGCGGCAACGCCAGACAAACCACTGCCCCAATGATGGGACTGGTGGCGCCACCTCATGCTGCTTACAACAACTCAAACCTTCTGCCAGAAACGTTCGCCCCCTCTTTTCCTGCTACAGAGTTGTTGTAAGCAGCATGAGGTGGCGCCACCAGTCCCATCGCTGGGGCAGCGGTTCGTCTGGCGTCGCCGCCGCCGCAGGCGATGGGAACATCTGACTTCTTCTGATCGAATCAGGCAAGTACCCCAAACAAATTTAGTATTAAAAAATACTAGCGACAAAATCTGATTTCTGTGCGAAATTTGAACTGCAAGGATTCCGCGGTTTAGCTGGGAGAAGCATTCTACATCGCGCCTCTAATTCTGCAACGCGCTGTATATGCTACAGTGGGCATTACTTCGTGTTCCCTGGCGAAAGGAGGCGGGTCGCTCTCGAGCACACATCTCCTCCTTTAGTCCGGTCATGGTTAGGAAAAGCTCTTTGGGTCGTCTGTTATGCATAGTGCATGCGAGACAGAGACGTGGGAATTTGTTCGTTTTTTGTTTTCGTTGGGATTAGTTGGTTCAGTTGTTTTCTGGCATGCTGGCTACAGCGTGTACGCGTTTGCGGCTCCGTCAATGCGTATCAAATGTTGTGGCAACCAATGGCGCTGCCGCTACATCCGCGTAATTAATTGTACGTTTTGCAGCTCAAAAAATCCGGAATCTGCTGGATGAGATGCCCAATGGGGACGACAGTGATTTTGGAGACCTGAGTGGTGGTGATGATGAATACCTGCCTGATGCCGCGACAGAAGTCATGGCCGATCGGACTGCGCACGACAACAGCGATGACAGTTCAGGAGATGAGGCTGAAGAAAGTTCTGACTCCCACTGCGGCCCCGGGTCAGTCGACAGAGGACATTGGAGGAAGCGCCTCTTAGACTGTTCGCTTCCATCATTCGTGGAGTCGGGCACAATGCCAAGTGTAGTGGAGACCCCACTGACTTATTTTCGTGAATTTATAAGCTCCCCGATGATGGCGTCTGTAGTTGAACAAACGAACTTGTACAGCACTCAGGACACTGGAAGTTCGCTCAATGTCACCGAGCAAGAAATTGAAAAATACATTGGTATGTACTTAATGATGGGACTTGTATAGATGCCGAGCGTCAGGTGTTACTGGGAGAACGGAACAAGATTTCCTGTTGTTGCGGACGTAATGCCTCGGAACCGATTTGAGAAGCTCATGAGGCTTCTTCATTTTGAGAACAATTGCACTGTCTCCGAAGACGCGAAGCAAGACAAGGTCTGGAAGATACGAAAGTGGCTGAATGCACTTCAGGGGAATCTGCGCTCAGTTCATCCTGAAGAATTCAATAGTGTGGATGAGATTATGATATCATTCACGGGACGTTGCCCCATCAAGCAGGATATGCCAGCGAAACCTCACCCATGGGGCATCAAGCTTTGGGGCCGTGGAGGCGCTTCTGGTTTCCTCTATCAGTTTGATGTGTATCAAGGTCAACAGAAAAAGCAGTACAAGCTTGGATTGAGTGGCGAAGTTGTTATCAAGATGTGTGAATTTCTGCCCCTACACAACGGCTACAAAGTAGCTGCAGACAACTTTTTCAGTTCCTTGGACCTTGCGGAAGAGCTCTCAAAAAGTGGGCTGGGATTTATTGGAACGCTTAGAAATAACAGACTCCGAGATTGTCGCCTGAAGACAGAAAGTGATTTAAAGAAAGAAGGGCGTGGTGCCTTTGATTATGCAGTTGACACAGTAAAAAGCTTTTTGGTTGTCATATGGTATGATAACAGGTCAGTAACACTAGTCTCTAACTATGCCACCACTGAACCTGTTCGTACAGTACGTAGATGGAGCAAAAAAGAAAAAACGTTTGTTCAAGTAGAACAGTAAGCTACAATAGCAACATACAACTCCTTCATGGGGGGTGTAGATCTTTTCAACTACATGGCTGAAATGTACAAATTTCCCCTCAAATCCCATAGGTGGTATTTGTACCTATTGTACCACACCATCATGATTGAATTGGTTAATGCCTGACTTTTGTACAGACGACACTGCTTCCAGTTGAATGATAAACACATCAACCTTCGCCGCTTCCAAGCCAGCGTAGCAGAGTCACTCATGGCAGTTGGAAAACGACCAGTTGGCAGGCCATCACTTTCAGCACACCCAGCCACGAAAAAGCGCAAATCTGTTGTGAAGCCACCAGAGCAAGATCTGCGTCCTGACGGTGTTGGCCATATGCCAATGTGGAGCAGCAGCCGGATTCGGTGCAAGTCCTGTCCTTGGCAGAAGCAGAATTTTTCATTTGCTTACTGTGTAAAGTGCAAAGTGCACCTTTGCTTCAACAAGGATCGCAACTGCTTCGCCGCCTACCATCAGTGACTGTTGAGTAGTAGCTCGGCGTCGCCTATAGCACTAATGCCCAATGTATCATATATGATACATATTGTCGTCTTGTGAAATAAAGGCACAGAAGAAATAAAAATGACTGGGGTCATCCTTTAGAAGTGTTTTGAGCAGATATTGAACGAAAAATAATTTTTACTACTACTCAGTAGCTGTTTGGGCATTACAGAGTTAACTTTCCTTAGGCTCTGCGTAGTCGTCAGAGTCGTCCGCAGAGAGTCTAGCGATTGCATCCGCTGCCTCGCATGGTAGCCAGCTAAACAAACGTCACGGCCAAAAGCTGCGTCCAAACTGTGCTTTCTCGCAAGCTCTCTCAAAGTTAATCAGCTAGAGGCCTATGTCTTGCCCACCTTTGAAGGGCTGTAACAGTTTTGACAGGTCATAAAGATCTTGTCGTGCAACTGCCTCTACTGATTGAATACCAATCGTCTTCTTGAGCTCAACTTCCAAGCGAAGTTTCTCAATTTCCACTTCTAGCTGTTTTCTCTCTGCCGCTTGACATCTGTGAGTCTCTTGGCATGCTTCTTCTATTAGTCCGCTTTAGTCTGGACTAATCCTAACGCCTAGCTCCTCACTCAGACTTACGAGCTGAGTCTCGAGTAGCCCCTTCAGATCCATGACTGACAGCAGTGCGACAATGCCATGGCCTCCACCCAGAAGTACTTCAATTTACGCTTCTGCGGTTGGCCTCACCAGGAAGATTACACTTCTATCTTAACAGCCTGGTAAGCAAAAAGCAATGCCAACACTCACCAGTCCGTAACTGCCAGTCTCTGCGATCTCGGCGTGTTGTCTTCCGTTGGTCAGCCAGGCTCGATCAAACGGCTGCCACCAGTTGTTGAGACGCCGGCAGGGCCGGAGCCGAAGGTAGCGAACGCCAGCGAGGCGAGACGATGAGCCACCACAGAAGCGAGGAGCAGTGCAAATTTATTTACATGATAGTAGAGATTTTAGAGAAAGTCTGTCAATGTCCCCAGAAATGCCCCGGTTTTTATACACTGTCTTGTCCCTAGGTACCTAGATAGGGAATCCTTTGCCCTTGAGCACTGGTCAATCGAAGAGCACCACTTGGCGCACAGCACCATGAAGACACGCCTTCCGAATTCCTTGACTTAGGCCAAGACACGTGGGCGAACACGTCCCCAGCGTTCCATGGGTAGACCTGGTTCTTGAAGCACAATGCGGGGGCCGGAGATACATGCCTCTTTCGTCCACCGCTGACTTTGGAAGAGCGTAATTTCAAGGGCAGACTCCCGGAGCATTCGCTGCACCTGGGTATCCGATGAAACGCGAGCTTGTTGCTTCGCGCAGGGCCTTGACCGCCGTCGTCGAGGTAGGCCTGTTGCTATGTCCAGGTTGATATCCGCTTCCTCAAATGCTCCTGGCAATGACGACACGCTGGCGCCTTCACAGACGTGACCGCACAGACATCACATATGGCTTCACCTGCACTGGCGGTGCATGTCAAGTGGCTTTTCGATGGTTGTCGCTGACTGAAGAATTCGCTTACGGTTGTTGGTGAACTTCACACTAGGCCAGCAAACATGTTAACTTACACCTTTCATGAAAGGGCGCACTTTTTTACCTTCCGACATGGTGGATTCTGTGCGTCGAAAGAGTCGATTCATCTCTTCGATGTAGACCGTTACACTCTCATTCGGATATTGTATCAGTTCAGTTCAGTTCAGTTCAGTCGTTCAGTCGTGTCCGACTCTTCGGACCATTTCACGCCACGCTTTCCGGTCTCTCACTATCTTCCTAACATCCCATAACTTCATCTGCAGTGCCTCGAGGATGCCATCTAACCATCGCGTTCGCTGCCTACCCCTTCTCCGGCGACCGTCAACCTTTCCCAACATCAAATCTTTCTCCAGCGACTCCTCTCTTCTCATCAGATGACCAAAGTAGCTGAGTTTTTACTTTAGAATTTGAACCTCCAATGAGCAGTCAGGGTTTATGGTCGACAATATCGACTGATTTGGTCTTCTGGCAGTCCAAGGAACTCTCAAGAGTCTTCGCCAGCACCACAATTCAAACGCGTCAATTCTTCGGCGGTCAGCCTTTTTCACAGTCCAACTCTCGCATCCATACATCGCAACTGGAAAGACCATTGTATGCGGCTATTTAAAAGCAGTTCCCCCTTTTCCTTGCGAAGTGTTCTGGCAAATGTACGCAAGAATTCCGCCTTGAATGTGTCTCATGTTTGGAGTCCAGTTTCGTGATTTTAAAAGCACGTCCTCGCAGAATCCTCAAGTGCGAAGGATACACAACGCAGCTTTCAGTCAGCGTCCCAGGCGTTCAAGAGAGCCACCCGGTCGTACTGCTCAAACTAGTCTTCCGCGTGCTCGTGGGGCACACCATGGAAACGTGGTGTATCCCATTGCTGGCGGAGCAGGACCGGAGTTGTCGATACCAGCGGACTCATCGCGCTTACACCAACGTTACTAGTTAGTTTGTGGTCAGAGAGAGGGCCACACTCGGGTGGCAGATCTTGCAGTCGATGACTGCTTCCAGTAAAACACGTTTCCAGTAAAACACGTCGCAATGACATCTGCGAAACAACGTGGAGATAACCTACCCGTACCATAAGTGCCGTGCTTCCTCACCGTCAAAATCTTTTCTACCTCAGGTAAAAGAAAAGAACGATAACTAAAAGTCCTCCCTTAGACTGCTGTCCTCATTGCTGCCTCTTTAAGTGATCAGCAAACATGGCAGGTCCTAAAAGTTTACAGTGCAATTGGTCCTTCGTTCTGTCTCGCCTTCCTGATTTAGAACTACGTCTTAGGATCCATAACCCTGATATCGCACTTCCACAAGAAACGTGGCTTCTTCCCTATAAAGTATATCAATAAGAAATTTTAGCACAGTACCCAAAAATGCGGCGCAAGGAACACAGTCACGTTATTTTGTTATTTTGAAATTTCAGCATCTTCAGAGCCGATCGCAACATCGGCAGAGTAGGCGGATTGACAACAATATGTAAAAATATATGTCATCAGGCATATATATCTAATAAAATAACTAGCCTACTTTCCTTTATGCGTTCTCAGGACAGTTTGGGTGAATTATATGCCAGCGAAGCAGTGCTGTAATTGAAGGGGATTTTTATTCGCATCAGATTGACCGGGGCAGTCGGACAGATTCCTGCGGCCAGCTTCTCTGGTCGAGGATGTGCACAAACGCTGTGGAAGCTAGTAGCACCTAATTGGTCAACAGAGTATTCTGACGCACCTAATGATCATTTTTTGATACTTCTTAATATGCGTTTATCTCCGCTCAGATATATTGGTGCAGCCCACAAACATCTCAACCACATTACCTATAAAAATTTAATAGCTGCTTCTCTTGCTTCGTTAGTTCGTACAAGCCGGTCCGACAGAGGCAGTAGTGAGTACAGCAATCGGTATTTACTGTACGCAGGACATCTACCAAATAGCTGTCTCCCTGTCTCCATGGTGGACACAACTATGCGAGGAAGCTTCGTAGAAAATCTGCCTCGAGGAGCCTATCTTACAATCATAATCAAGCTAATTGCTTATAATAAAGCTAATTGGTTAGGTTATAAATACTTCTCTGCATCTTTCAAAAGCACAATTGAAAAACCAAAGGAGGAGTATAGCCAAAATTTAACGCATATCTCTCAAGTACAAGTAATCGAAAGGCTCTATAGAGGTTCATGGAGCATAGCAGGATTTCACTAGTCTCCAACCTCACTATTTCCATTGCACAAAAGAAGGCTAAGCAAACCCTGGAGTGCATTGCGCAGGTGTTGGCGTTACGTTTGCAGAAACATAAGGCGGGTCTGTTTGTGTACACTCGCTCCCTTCTCAGACTTCTGCGAGGTGTCCTCGCCACATTTACTATTGATCTTGACAACGATGCAATCTGCAGCAACTGGCCACGATAGTGTCATTGTTGGAATGAATAAAATTTTATCCCAAGTTCTTAGAAATTATATTTTATTATTGACAACACATCATTGGCAAATGCTTGCATTCCGCACATTTCGAAGGTGGTGAAAATTATTTTGTTGTTGAAAGAGGCGGGGAAGGGATACGTCGTAGATATTTGGCATTAACCTAACATCAATTCATATTAACAGAACGGATAGTGGACAGTCGTGTAACGAAGCATGTTCATGAATATAAAGCTCTAAGCTCAGTACAGGTTGGCTTTAAACACGGGTGCTCCATTTGGTCCGCGCAAGTAGATCTAGAGCGCCCAATCCGTCTCTTGCTACGCCTGAGAGAAGCCTCAGCTTTGGTGACACCTAATCTTACTACGGCTTACGACAGCATAGAACATACGATCCTGCATAACAAGCTTGCTCAGTTACATCCTCCATGTTATGGTCATTAATGGATACTTGAAGTTTTGGATAGGCATTTTTACTCTACAAGTGAAACCCTCTGCTCTATTGCGTTTCAAAAATCAAAGGGTATGCCACAAGGATGAGGTCTTTCACTGCTGCTTTTGAACATTTTGTAAATAATATCCTCAACCGTTCAAACAAATCAGTTTTGTTCATGGTGACGATATAGCTTTTTTAGCCATGGCTTTGGATATTCATGCCCTATGCTACATTGCAAAAATATTTGGATGAGATTGGAGTCAGGTTGGACCACCCCTTAATGACAATAAATGTAGTGAGCTTATAATTCCCCCACGCTACACATTTGCACATTTCTTTAGCTCACTGCTCCAACCATAATCCACGGCTATGTTCGCTCAAATATTTATGTGTGGCGTCTGACCAAAAATTGGCTTGGAGGCTCCAAATAAAAACAATGTGGTTATATGAGAACGCGCTCTTGGGCGGCTGATACAATCAGCAAAAAAATGTTTGGAATGCGTCGTGAAAGTTTATTGTTTCTCTACGAAGCCTATGAAGGCCAATACTTGAATTTGGTTGTATTCTATTCTATGGCAGCGCAAAATAAAAACTTCACCTATTATATTTATTGAAAAGGCGTGTTCTACGTCTCTGTCTTGTTCTTCCAAAATTCATTTTAAATGTTCTGATTTGTCTGGAAGCCCATATCCCTGACCTAACCTCCCGCTTACCACTACTGAATGTAAAAATTTTGATCAGGTCGCTTGACCCGGCCTATGGATTCGTTCCTCTCATTTTTGCATCCCAACCGGCTTTATTCTTATCTGATCAATGGCCACACTATAAACAGCCACATGTTACGGTAACACAAATCATTTAGCACGAATCAATGCCGACCTAAGTTATTTCCAATGGGTTGATGACACGAAGGCCGCAATGAACGTTTGCTATAACGACATTTACCCCTTTCATGGGAAGGATACTCCTGCAAGCATTTTAAACGGTTTTCTGTCTGACCACCTAGAAAAATACCCCTTCACACAGCAATCTCCCCAGAAGCCGCAGTCAGCTAAGAAAAAGCGGCAGTTGGCATATTTTTACAGGATTTTACATGGATTATTCTGTCCGTATCCCAGATAATATTCCTGTATTCTTCGCGGAATTTTTAGCTCTTGGATTCACTCCGCACAACATTCCATACCATGTATCGCAAGTAATAGTTCTTGCGTACTACCCAGGAATAGAAATGCAACACAGGCGCACACTACCAACTGTAATATGAAACTTAACACGCACATCCTTATTTGGGTATACAAGAGGAAGTTGTGGTTGGCACTCGGCTGAAATGCCGGCCTGTAATTTTAAATGTACTCTTACATTTGATGGGGGCTGCTATTCGTACACTCACCTTAAGCTGAAACTTCGCAGCCGCACCCTCGCTTCACCATCCGCTATTCCCGTGGCCAAATACCAAACCACGCTACTCCCAGCCCGACTGCGATTACCACCCCTTCGCCTGGTGGGCTCCGCCAGCATAAGCTCAGCCCCGCAGGAGCACCTTGTGTAACGAGGTGTTGGTGCTTGGCGCCACCACGGACCCTGAGTCTCTATACTGAAGCTGTCATCTGTACAGTGGCGAAAGGTTGAGAGGTGAAGGGAAGAAACTATGAACGGTGGTGGTCGAGGCCGTAGTCAAGTGTCGGCCGACGGGCTCCTCGCCTGTCCACCAGGCGAGGGACTCCGGGACCTTCCTCTGCGTATAAAGGTGAACCAGAGGTGACATATATTAGGACCCCTTAGACTATCCATACTGCATGGAAAAACGTTTAAAAAAAACCCGATCGACCTCCAAAAAGAGTCGCACCGAAGTGACACGAAAAGTCACGGCACCAACTGAGAACGTCCTAAAGTTTCTTGTCCTGCGCTCTATAACAGAATCTAGACCTGTAAACTAACTGTCAGTCTTTCTGATTGCCAACTCGCTGAAGGCCATCATTGGGGCTAACTTTTGTGCGAAAAAGCTAGGCTCCGGTGACCTACTAATACAGGTATTAGACATAAGCCAGTCTGACAAACTCATAACAAAGACATTTGCTCACCTTGACATTCAAGTATCACCCCACCGCAGTCTTAACAGCGGCCAGGAAGTGGTTTCTGAGCCAGACCTCCTAAATTAAACAATCAGGTCTCCTTGACAGCCTGCAGAACCAAGGTGTGACGGCGTGTGTTCGAAGAATAATAATCAGGCGAAAGAATGAGGAAATAAAAACGAAACACATTGTTCTCACTTTCAACCGAAGCACACTTCCTGAATTCATCACTGTGGAATTCATCCGATGCAAAGTTAGCCGGTACATACCAAGCCCCCGCAGGCACTTCAAGTGTCAGCGGTACGGGCATGGTAGCCGGACATGCCGAGGACGCTTTACCTGAGCGAAATGCAGCGCACATAACCATGCAACCGATAATTGCAATGCAACTGACTTCAAATGTATGAACTGTGAGGCAACACCCTGCGTACTCACGGTCCTGTGTGGCCTTTCAGACCAAAATAATCAATCTAAAGATAACCGAGAATATATCATACGGAGAGCCGCGGAAGAAATATAGACTTCTCTCCTCCGCTACCTATGCTGACGCAGCCCGCAGAGCGGCCAGGCCGCGTCTAGTAACGGTGGGCAAGCAGTACAATGCTGCTGACGTGCTCCCACCACGGCTGCTCACCAAGCAGCCACCGGCTGCACCAATCTTTGCATTCCCGGAGGTCACTTTCTCCCAGACGTCCGGGACACCAAAGACAACTGAGAGAGACTTCGTTCCTCTTGAAAAACTTCCTACCTCCATGCCTTCACCAGAGGCGATGGAGGTGAGCATGGACTCCGCAGCGTCAGTGGCACCTAGGGAGTCCGCTAATGAGAGGCGGTGCCTGCCGGACCGCTTTAAATAAAAAAATGCATACGTCAGTTAAGCCACCTGATAAAGGCGGCGAGTTTTAAACCCACTGTCTCATTCACATTATGCACCTACAAAAATGGCTACTGACAGCATCATTTATTGGAACTGTCGGGAACTACTAAATAATCTGGATGATGTATATGAAATCCTTGCCGAGCACCAACGAAACATACTTTGTCTGCAAAAAACCCACTTGAAGCCAGCAGACACACGTTTCCTCAAGCAGTATCTTGTATTCAGGAAGGATAGGCAAGGCAGCACTCGCCCCTTTGGCGGCGTTGCCATCGTAACTCAGAAATCAATCGCATGTCGAAGCATCTCGCGTAATATAGATTTAGAGGCAGTGGCAATACAAACCCTAAATTTCGATCAAATAACACCAGTGTATTCTCTGTATATTCCTCCAGATTATAGGCTACGTAGCGACAGGTTTGAAAAACGGATTTATCAACTTCCGGAACCATGGCTGCTGGTTGGAGACTTCAATGCACACCATCTATTATGGGAACGTACAAGAACGGATTCCCGGGCTGTGCTAATTGAAAAATTTTTATTGTCCTTTGAATCATGTTAACTTAGCACAAAAGGGCCAACGTACATGGTGCATAACACTTACACATCCATAAATTTAGCTATTGGCTCCCTACTGCCAAAAGCAGTAGGGAGCATCATTGGCCAGTTCATCAGTTACTGACTTAGGCGTTGATGAAACTCAACGCTTAATCACGCTGCGCATCATAGAGGCAGCAGAAAAATACATTCCACAGACGTCAAGTAAGCCACGAAATAAACGAAGACCCTGGTGGAATACAGAATGTAAGACTGCTCGTAAGACTCAAAACAGAGCATGGTCGAAACTACGCCGATACCCGACAGCCGGAAACCGAATAGCCTTTAAGCGTGTAAAGGCAAATGGCAGGCATGTTCGACGCATCTCCAAGCGAGAAAGTTGGTTATCATTCCTTTTATTCTGATGCAAACAATGTTCACAACACAATAAGAGCACTATAAGGATATAGCTCAATCCCAACACTCCTTGTCAGCACCAGTTGTGACTCTCCTGAACGTCAAGCAGACACACTATGGCAACACTTTGAATACATATACAGCTCAGCACACTATACAGTTCCCTTTTTGCGGCACAAGGCAGCTGAGGAGAGGGAGCACATGCATGATAAAAGACCATGCACAGGAGGGCACAATAGCCCTTTCACTATGCAGGAGCTGAAGATTGCACTAGGCACATGCGGTAACGCAGCACCAGGTCCTGACAGGATCACATATGGAATGCTCAGGCACCTGAATGTGGACACTCTTGAAACCCTACTCTGCCTGTATAATAAAATATGGGCCACAGGACGCTTTCTTAAAGCATGGAAGGAAGCGATCATTATCCCAATATTAAAACCTAGAAAAGAACCCATACTTGCTGCTAGTTATTGGCCTATTGCACTAACCAGCTGTCTATGCAAGCTTTTTGAAAAAATGGTAAATCGTCGCCTTTTCCATTTCCTTGAATACAATGGTCTTCTTCATCAAAACCAAGCTAGCTTTAGAGCTGGGCTGTCAACAGCTGATCCGCTCATTGCATTTGAATCTTATGCAAGGGATGCTTTTGTACATAAACAACACTTTGTCTGTCTTTTTCGACCTTGAAAAAGCATAAAATACGCCCAGGCGCTATGGTATCATCCGTGACCTCTTCTCTCTTGGCATCACAGGGAACATGTTGAATACAATACGAAGTTACTTGTCTGAACAGAGCTTCAAAGTTCGGGTTGGCAATGCATACTTAAAGCAGTACATACAGGAAAATGTCCCTCAAGGTGGTGCTCTCAGTTGCACAATTTTCATAGTTAAAATGAACTCTTAGAAAAGCGTGCTCCCAAAAACTATTTCTTGTTCTGTATATGTTGATGACGTCCAGATAAGCTTCAAATCTTGCAACTTGGCCATCTGTGAACGCCAGATTCAGCTGGGTTTTAACAAATTGTCTAGGTGGGATGATGACAATGGGTTAATATTTAACTGCGAAAAGAGTATTTGTGTACTTTTCTCAAAGCAGGCGAACCGATGGTCACTGCAATGACGAAGATAATTTACTTGTGTAACTTATGCTATGAAGGTACTATGCCGATTGGATCATCCATGTCACCGGCTCTTGCTTGACGAAACTAGCAGAGCACTTTTCTCAAAAATATCATCTTTAGCACCATCATATCCAATCAGAGTTGCCACGCATATTAAACACCTGGGCGTCCCGATTACCAGTATTCATAACACTTCCACAAAAAGACTTAATTCCTTATTGGGAAATCAGTTAAGTTCAGTCAAGTCGTTCAGTCGTGTCCGACTCTTCGTGACCCTATTGACCATATCACGCCACTCTTTCCGGTCTCTAACTATCTTAACATCGCATAACTTCCACTGCAGTGCCTCGAGGATGCCATCTAACCACCACGTTAGCTGCCTACCCCTTCTCCGGTGACCCTCAACCTTTCCCAACATCAAATATTTCTCCAGCGACTCCTCTCGTCTCATCACATGACAAAAGTAGCTGAGCTTCAATTTTAGAATTTGACCCTCCAATGAGCAGTAAGGGTTTATGGTCGACAATATAGACTGATTTGATCTTCTGGCAGTTCAAGGAACTCTCAAGAGTCTCCGCTAGCCCACACTTCAAACGCGTCAATTTTTCGGCGGTAAGCATTCTTCACAATCCAACTCTCGCATCCATACATCTCCACTGCAAAGACCATAGCACGAGTTATTTGGATCTTGGTTGGCAGTCTAATGTCTGTGCTCTTTACTAGGCCGTCAAGGCTAACCATGGCTCTCTTTCCCAGAAGCAGGCGTCTCCTAATTTTATGGCTGCAGTCTCGTTCCGGGGTAATCTTGGAGCCCAAGGAGAGAAACATCTGTGACGGGTTCCACGTCTTGTCCCTTGATGCTCCAGCACTTGATAGGGCAATACGTCATGATCTTTGTCTTTTTATTGTTCATTTTAAGCCCAAACTTCTCACTCTTTTCTTGTACGCGCATCAGAAGTCTTGCGTTCCACTTCACTTTCTGCTATTAAAGTGGTATCATCCGCATGTCTAAGGTTATTGATACGTTTTCCAGCAATCTTCTCTCCAGCTGAAGACTCGTCCAGACCAGCCTTTGTCATGATGCACTCAGCATATAGGATAAATTGGCAGGGCGACAGTGTGCAGCCTTGTCTCACTCCTTTCTCAATCGGAAACCAATCAGTAAGACCACGCCCAGTTCTGGCTGTGGCCTCTTGCCCTTCATAGAGGTTCCTGAGGAGACAGTTGAGAAGAATTGGAACTCCCATCTGCTGGAGACCTTGCCACAATCTGCTGTGATCTAAGCAGTCAAACACTTTCGCATAATCAATAAAACAGAAGTAGATGGGTTTCTGGAACTCTCTTGCGTTTTCCATGGTCCAGCGAAGGTTGGCAATCTGGTCTCTAGTTCCTCTGCCCTTGCGAAACCCAGCTTGCAGGTCCGGAAGCTCCCAATCCACATACTGCTGCAGCCTACCTTGGAGGATTTTCAACATCACCTTGCTAGGATGCGAAATAAGCGCTGATCGTGCGGTGGTTGGAACAATCTTTGGCACTGCCTTTATTTGGAATGGGGATGTAAACTGACTTCCTCCAATCCTGTGGCCACTGCAGGGTTGTCCAAATTTGCCGACATAATGTATACTGAACGTTAACAGTGTCATGGTTGAGGTTTTGAACAACTCAGTTGGAATGCCATTAATTCTGCTGGCTTTGTTCTCCTTGGGAAAGGCATGATGTTAATTGTGACCTGTCGTTTCTTGAAGTGGAAAAGCACGCATCCCCTATTGCCATACAGCAGCACTTCATGCCACTTCAGGCGAAGTCCACTTGTGATGAATATTACACTGATGCTTCGAAGTCTGCTCAGGTATGTTGTGCAGCACATGGACCGCAATTTTCACTTTCAAAAACACTGAACAGACATACAAGTATGTTTACCGCTGAATGCTATGGAATCCTGCTAGCTGTGAGACACATTATAGAAAATACAGACATCGATCATCTATACAGACTCCCTCAGTGTTTTAGCCTCTCTACCCTTTTGGAAGTGGCATAATAAGAACCCAGTCATGAATTATCTTTATACCAACCATATGTCTGCGCATAAACTAGAACTTAAAATTACGCTGTGTTGGGTGCCAGGTCACTGCTGTATACCAGATAACGAGGGCGCTGATAGGCTTGCTGCATCAGCTGCCCTTCAAAACACTACAGACATTGACAACGTATCATATCAGGACCTCAAGCCACACATCAAAAACATGATCCGACAACAATGGCAAGAGGAGTGGGACACAGCAACTGAGAATAAACTACGCACAATAAAACCAAGGATAGCAGGTACACTAGAGAAAAACGAAACAGATTCAAAGAAGTAGCTCTGTGCTGGTTGAGAATAGGTCACACATATACAACGCATTCATACATTTCAACAAACTCTCCTGCACCACATTGTTCGCGATACGGTACCCCGCCAACAGTGCTCCATGTTTTAATTGAATGTCCGAGACTTGAACAGCATGACGTCATTTTCCCCAATTATACATAAAGCAAATACCCACACATTTGACCATCTTTCTTAGCGATCATCCAATGTTCCCTTTAGAAAGAATTTTTAAATATTTTTTAAAAGTAGGCTTTTTATATGAAATTATTTATCCAGCCCGTTTATTTTATTTAAACGGCTCTCTTTTAAAGAAATTGTTGCTGAGGCAGCTAAGCCTTTTAACACGTACTTGTCGTTTTACTCAGATCACTATATACCGCAATTGAATGTTTTTAGGCACTATACACCACTGTTTTTAGACTATACATTCCGAAATAACTTTTAGGCCTTATACACCACCGTTTTAAGTACATCATTAAACACCATACCTCGGGCATTTTATTAACTTGACACTTCACCTTGTGTTTGGCGCTCTTTGGCCAAGGATGCCCTTGCGCCATAAAAGATCAGTATATGATCATCATCAGCGTGCCCTCAGCTTCTTCAGTGGCACAGATGACTAGGGCGTGGGCGATTGGCTCTCATGACACGGACGAGTAAGCGCTTACAACCAGTTTGACGATACCACACAGTTATACAACGTCGCCTTTAACCTGACTGATGCAGCCAATTTATAGTTTCGAAACCACGAACAAGATCTGCCCACCTTGTCGGCCTTCAAGAGGAACTTTTCATTGGTGTGTTCGGGCGCCGCACGATGCGGAAACTGCGTGCCGAACAACGCCTCCGCACCCGTGCTCAGCATCCTTGGGAAGCATTCACTATCTACATAGAGAACGTCATGGACCTCTGTAACCGCATTAATCTTTTCATACCGGAAACTGACAAAATTAGCAATATCAAGAAAGGCATATCCGACGATGCCTTTAAACATTGTGAGCCAGAAATCCACAAACTGTCGTCGAAGTCGTTCAGCTGTGTCAGACTTACGCCGTCCTCAAGGGGAAACGAGCTTTTACTCGACGTTCTGGAGTGCACAATGGGTTACTCCTGCCTCTGATAGTGTGCGGTCTCGCTTCTTAACCGCCTTTTCTTCTTTCCGAGATCGAGGCCTTTATACGGTAGGACTAATTGGCTCGTCAACTATCTTTCCTCCCTACTTCTGCCGAAGCCACACTATCGCTCGTTCCTACACTTCGACGCACTATCCAGGAGCAAGTTGAAGACGTGTTGGCGACAAGCTCTCGCCTTCCACGTGTAACTGCCCCGCTAACATACGCTGTTACGGCAGCCAGACCACCGTGCGCTCACACCTATGCTGTGGCGTTGCCACCGTCACCACCACTCCCTCCTCCCCGCCCTTATCTGCTTCCTTGACACCCCTTATGCTTCCATGGAGGACCCCCGAAAACCGGCCAATCTGCAATTCATGTGGTTTTCCTGGACACATCGTCTGGGTTTGCCGCCAGCGCGCGCAGTCGTACTAAGATGGTCTCCGTCTGTACAGCTCCAACTTTGTACATTCACCGCCACTTTTCTTCTTTCTCGTTAGGTGTGGGCGAATGATGCTCCAAAAGAGCTCGGTGAGTTGGTCAGACGTGACGCACTGCTGACAGTATTAACGATTCGCACCGGAAGCTAGTACCCTGTTCTTGAAGTGACGGACTTCCCGTCCCGACTCTGAGTGTAGGACACGGTACAGACGTCTGCGGTGTCCTGAGGAGGGCTTCAAGGGGCCGAAGGATGTTAAAAGGGCCGGAGAAACATACCCGAGGTTTAATGCCAGAACGGTTTCCTGGAATGATGACACAGACGGCGATGGGCGGTGCGAGCCCCGCAGGGTTGTTGAAGAGAAGGTTAAGACAGCAAAAGAACCTGTTGGAGAAGAAAGGTTGAACGCTCAGTTTGGCGAGTTGGTGGACATCATTGTTGGGAACATTTTGTGAATAAAGCCTTAGTCATGAGATCAGCACTGGTCCTCTGTGTCTTTCTTCGCCTTCGCCCTTTCTTGGTCCCTACTTTGTGGGCTCTATCCCAACTCAACCTTGTAATATGTTCATTCAGAACATACTTTGATATCTTCCTGAATAATATTAATTTTCTGCTTCCATTTGGTTTGTTCTACTCAAGGCAGAAGATCATGAACCACAGTTACATCGTGAAAGATAGGACAAGAAAGAAGGGCGCCTTGTGTTCTGTCCTTCTCTCGCGTCCCGTTGCTCGCGTTGTAACTCTTTAAGATCGACTACAACTCAACCAATAACTTGCTTTGGTGATAATTACGGCGGGCCCGTTAAAATGAACTCATTGGTTTCCGGTCGCACTATTAACACTCAGTGCTTTGGAGATCAAATTTTAAAAACAAAGTCTTTGCTTGGAGCCCTGTACACTGCTGTTTTATTTAATTTTATCTCTTCCTTTTTTTTTCCTTTTTTGTTCGGTATAGTTTGCATCTTATGATTGTTTTAGCGTAAGGGCCCTGCACACGCCTTTCATCTTTCACCTTTTTACTTCATCTTCATTCTGTTTGGTTGCTTTATTTATTTCACTCGGGTTAACTGTTGAGGTTTGTTATTTTATGAACAATCTTTACGATCAATGGCTTTTGAAAGTCGTTTGACAAATCTTATTTCCTTTTTGTGTATGGCCCTTTAGCACTGTGAATTTATTTTTATTTATTTTTTATGAGGTGTTATCTTATTGTGCCTTCTGCGCGCACACTCACCGGCTGATGGTGGCAACGGCTCCTTTATACCCGACGTGTGTAAAGTTAAAAGTTAGTGCCTCTCCCGCCTGCGCCGTCTTTATCTGTAATTGTGCTGTTTTAAAGAAATTGTTACCAACAAACCCAAACCACTCGTCTATTGCATCAATGACATATCCGTCTCTATCTTCAGCCTGCTGGCGATTTCCAGAGTTCAGCTTCCATCACACATCAGCCAGGTTACGCGGTCCCTTATTAAATTCTACCGATTATCGGTATTTAGCATATAATTCTAACATCCAGTCATGTAAAACAAAGATTTGGGGTATAAATTACGCTTTTGCGGTGCAGTATTCCCAGTTCGAGTTTATATCTATACAGATGTGGATGGGCCCCAACAAACCTGCGTGTCTCATGCAGGGAAGCTGAATCTAAAGAGCATTTCCTCCTCTCCTGACAGAAGAGGTCCCTCTCTCCAGGTTAGGCCTGCCGCTGTCTCTACCAGTGTTAGAAACGTTTGGTGCGAGCGCAAAATGATTCGCATTGAGTTCAGTAATTATATAATTGCAATTGCTAGATTGAATTGCTAAATATTAAATTTCTTCTACATCTTTTCCAACATAAATATTCTGTTTATTTTATTTTCAATGCTCTTGTGTCACTTTCCATCAAAATATTTGTTAAAATTCTTCAGTGGCGCTATTATTTGGTCGTCATCACCTGCGCAAACTTCCATGCATATAGCACAAAACCTTGGTCAATCCCCCAAGTGCGTATGTGCCATGCTTCAAAATGTCAAAAAGAAGAAGACTTCTACACGGCAAGTAGTAAACTAGTAAACAAGTAAACAACGCCACATATGCAGCTCCGCTATGCTCCTCCCTCACATCTGACTTTGTTCATGCAGGCAGATCAATTAAGGGGAAATGAGGGTGCTCGTTATAATACATGAAGGAAAGAAGCCAACAGTCGGCGAGGCCAAGGAAAGCGTAGGGGATGGTACTTTTATGTCTTTTTTTCTAATGTTTACTTGGATAATCACAGAAATTGGTAATGTAATCTGATTAGGGGAAAGATAATTAAACACAAAGTAGAAGAAAAAACAACGTGCCGATGGTGGGAACCGAACTCACGACCTCCGAATATCGCGTCCGGTGCTCTTCCAACTGAGCTACATCGGCCGCTGTCCCCTCTGCTACTTTCTCGGGTATTTATGTTGTCTGTACACGAACATTGTTCACCAGCGCCACCCTCAACCATAGCGGCGGACGTGGAACGTCCTTTGTTACCGCCAGCGTCACGTAGAACGTGATCAAGAGCGAGGGCGAAAGCTGTGCTAGAGCCCTCTTACGCTACCTATGGCCTCAAGACTGCCAGAACCGAGACCCTCGTAAGCTACAAGCAGATCAATTAAGGGGAAATGGGGGTGCTCGTTATAATACATGAAGGAAAGAAGCCAACAGTCAACGAGGCCAAGGAAAGCGTTGGTTCCTGCAGGACCGACAAAGCACAACAGGTATTTTCATCAATTGCGAATGCTACTGTAGATTCTCAGTTAACTTTGCGGTCTGCAGTAAACAATAAGCCGCAATCCCCTTGGTAGAATGATGCGTGTGAGAAAGCCTTCCGCCGTAGTAAAGCAGCATGAAGGAGCCTTTCTAATAACCAGAGCCCAGTAAATTGGATAAAATAAAAATTTTGTTCGGTGTAATTTAAAAGAGCCAAAGCGCAGGCAAAGGACGAATACAACCAAAATTTAAATACTTATTTGTCAAACCCTAGCACAGGAAGGCTTTGTATTGTTTCATGGAACGAAATAGGAACCCACACATTTCTCAGCCATTAGTAATTGAACGGCGGCGCAACACGGAAACGGACACAAAGAAGGGGACACCACATGCGCACCTTTCACCTTTTTACTTCATCTTCATTCTGTTTGGTTGCTTTATTTATTTCACTCGGGTTAACTGTTGAGGTTTGTTATTTTATGAACAATCTTTACGATCAATGGCTTTTGAAAGTCGTTTGACAAATCTTATTTCCTTTTTGTGTATGGCCCTTTAGCACTGTGAATTTATTTTTATTTATTTTTTATGAGGTGTTATCTTATTGTGCCTTCTGCGCGCACACTCACCGGCTGATGGTGGCAACGGCTCCTTTATACCCGACGTGTGTAAAGTTAAAAGTTAGTGCCTCTCCCGCCTGCGCCGTCTTTATCTGTAATTGTGCTGTTTTAAAGAAATTGTTACCAACAAACCCAAACCACTCGTCTATTGCATCAATGACATATCCGTCTCTATCTTCAGCCTGCTGGCGATTTCCAGAGTTCAGCTTCCATCACACATCAGCCAGGTTACGCGGTCCCTTATTAAATTCTACCGATTATCGGTATTTAGCATATAATTCTAACATCCAGTCATGTAAAACAAAGATTTGGGGTATAAATTACGCTTTTGCGGTGCAGTATTCCCAGTTCGAGTTTATATCTATACAGATGTGGATGGGCCCCAACAAACCTGCGTGTCTCATGCAGGGAAGCTGAATCTAAAGAGCATTTCCTCCTCTCCTGACAGAAGAGGTCCCTCTCTCCAGGTTAGGCCTGCCGCTGTCTCTACCAGTGTTAGAAACGTTTGGTGCGAGCGCAAAATGATTCGCATTGAGTTCAGTAATTATATAATTGCAATTGCTAGATTGAATTGCTAAATATTAAATTTCTTCTACATCTTTTCCAACATAAATATTCTGTTTATTTTATTTTCAATGCTCTTGTGTCACTTTCCATCAAAATATTTGTTAAAATTCTTCAGTGGCGCTATTATTTGGTCGTCATCACCTGCGCAAACTTCCATGCATATAGCACAAAACCTTGGTCAATCCCCCAAGTGCGTATGTGCCATGCTTCAAAATGTCAAAAAGAAGAAGACTTCTACACGGCAAGTAGTAAACTAGTAAACAAGTAAACAACGCCACATATGCAGCTCCGCTATGCTCCTCCCTCACATCTGACTTTGTTCATGCAGGCAGATCAATTAAGGGGAAATGAGGGTGCTCGTTATAATACATGAAGGAAAGAAGCCAACAGTCGGCGAGGCCAAGGAAAGCGTAGGGGATGGTACTTTTATGTCTTTTTTTCTAATGTTTACTTGGATAATCACAGAAATTGGTAATGTAATCTGATTAGGGGAAAGATAATTAAACACAAAGTAGAAGAAAAAACAACGTGCCGATGGTGGGAACCGAACTCACGACCTCCGAATATCGCGTCCGGTGCTCTTCCAACTGAGCTACATCGGCCGCTGTCCCCTCTGCTACTTTCTCGGGTATTTATGTTGTCTGTACACGAACATTGTTCACCAGCGCCACCCTCAACCATAGCGGCGGACGTGGAACGTCCTTTGTTACCGCCAGCGTCACGTAGAACGTGATCAAGAGCGAGGGCGAAAGCTGTGCTAGAGCCCTCTTACGCTACCTATGGCCTCAAGACTGCCAGAACCGAGACCCTCGTAAGCTACAAGCAGATCAATTAAGGGGAAATGGGGGTGCTCGTTATAATACATGAAGGAAAGAAGCCAACAGTCAACGAGGCCAAGGAAAGCGTTGGTTCCTGCAGGACCGACAAAGCACAACAGGTATTTTCATCAATTGCGAATGCTACTGTAGATTCTCAGTTAACTTTGCGGTCTGCAGTAAACAATAAGCCGCAATCCCCTTGGTAGAATGATGCGTGTGAGAAAGCCTTCCGCCGTAGTAAAGCAGCATGAAGGAGCCTTTCTAATAACCAGAGCCCAGTAAATTGGATAAAATAAAAATTTTGTTCGGTGTAATTTAAAAGAGCCAAAGCGCAGGCAAAGGACGAATACAACCAAAATTTAAATACTTATTTGTCAAACCCTAGCACAGGAAGGCTTTGTATTGTTTCATGGAACGAAATAGGAACCCACACATTTCTCAGCCATTAGTAATTGAACGGCGGCGCAACACGGAAACGGACACAAAGAAGGGGACACCACATGCGCACCTTTCACCTTTTTACTTCATCTTCATTCTGTTTGGTTGCTTTATTTATTTCACTCGGGTTAACTGTTGAGGTTTGTTATTTTATGAACAATCTTTACGATCAATGGCTTTTGAAAGTCGTTTGACAAATCTTATTTCCTTTTTGTGTATGGCCCTTTAGCACTGTGAATTTATTTTTATTTATTTTTTATGAGGTGTTATCTTATTGTGCCTTCTGCGCGCACACTCACCGGCTGATGGTGGCAACGGCTCCTTTATACCCGACGTGTGTAAAGTTAAAAGTTAGTGCCTCTCCCGCCTGCGCCGTCTTTATCTGTAATTGTGCTGTTTTAAAGAAATTGTTACCAACAAACCCAAACCACTCGTCTATTGCATCAATGACATATCCGTCTCTATCTTCAGCCTGCTGGCGATTTCCAGAGTTCAGCTTCCATCACACATCAGCCAGGTTACGCGGTCCCTTATTAAATTCTACCGATTATCGGTATTTAGCATATAATTCTAACATCCAGTCATGTAAAACAAAGATTTGGGGTATAAATTACGCTTTTGCGGTGCAGTATTCCCAGTTCGAGTTTATATCTATACAGATGTGGATGGGCCCCAACAAACCTGCGTGTCTCATGCAGGGAAGCTGAATCTAAAGAGCATTTCCTCCTCTCCTGACAGAAGAGGTCCCTCTCTCCAGGTTAGGCCTGCCGCTGTCTCTACCAGTGTTAGAAACGTTTGGTGCGAGCGCAAAATGATTCGCATTGAGTTCAGTAATTATATAATTGCAATTGCTAGATTGAATTGCTAAATATTAAATTTCTTCTACATCTTTTCCAACATAAATATTCTGTTTATTTTATTTTCAATGCTCTTGTGTCACTTTCCATCAAAATATTTGTTAAAATTCTTCAGTGGCGCTATTATTTGGTCGTCATCACCTGCGCAAACTTCCATGCATATAGCACAAAACCTTGGTCAATCCCCCAAGTGCGTATGTGCCATGCTTCAAAATGTCAAAAAGAAGAAGACTTCTACACGGCAAGTAGTAAACTAGTAAACAAGTAAACAACGCCACATATGCAGCTCCGCTATGCTCCTCCCTCACATCTGACTTTGTTCATGCAGGCAGATCAATTAAGGGGAAATGAGGGTGCTCGTTATAATACATGAAGGAAAGAAGCCAACAGTCGGCGAGGCCAAGGAAAGCGTAGGGGATGGTACTTTTATGTCTTTTTTTCTAATGTTTACTTGGATAATCACAGAAATTGGTAATGTAATCTGATTAGGGGAAAGATAATTAAACACAAAGTAGAAGAAAAAACAACGTGCCGATGGTGGGAACCGAACTCACGACCTCCGAATATGTCCGTTTGTGTCCGTTGTCTCCGAATATGTCCTTTGTGTCCGTTTCCGTGTTGCGCCGCCGTTCAATTCCATCATGCACCAACTCGCCCCCCAGGCAGTTATTCTCAGCCATTAGGTTCAGTTGTGGTGTCTCCACAGGAGGCTAAGAATGAGTTGGAACAAATTTCATAATTTCATAATTTCATTTCATAATTTCATTTACGTTTCCACGAGCAGTGCAGAGTTCCCTTGCACGCTCCCATTTCCTGCTCAGACTATGTTGAGGTTGAAAGGTCAGAACTCCTATCTGTGATTTCTTCCATGCAAACCTCGGCTCCAGGTTGGGACGGGGTTACGGTAGGTATGCTCAAAAATTTAGCAAATGAGTTCACTCAGGATTTCCGGGATCTGGTCAACGAATCATTAGAATCTGCATGGCTGCCACACGTCTGGAAAGTGCGAAAATTATATTGCTCTTGAAAGACCCTGTTAAAGGATTTCATCTTGAAAACATTCAGCCAGTAGCTTTGACTTCGAATCTAGTAAAATTAATAGAAAGAATTGTGCATGACCGCCTTCCAAAGCACATTTCCGAGGTTAATGCTTCGAGTTCTGCTCAGATTGGGTTCCGCAATGGATGCTCAATATGGTCTGCACATGTAGATTTAGAAAGCAGGATTCGCCATGCAATGTGCAACAAGCAAGTATCAGCGTTAGTGACGCTCGATATTGCTAAGGCCTATGACACCATTGAACATTTCGTTCTACTAAACAAGTTCTCATTGTTACGTCCTCCGTTCTACATTTATGCCTGGATCTGAAAATTTTTGACAGGACGCGAATTCTTTTGCACTGATGGCTCATTAATCTCAGATACCTATGCACAGACAAGAGGGGTGCCCCAGTGCTGTGTGCTCTCACCACTCCTTTTTAATATATTAATGTGTGATATTCCGGTTTATCCGGATGTCACTGTATATGTATATGCAGATGACATAGCATTCTTTGCTTCTGCAAAGGATATTCATGACCTCTATCGTTCACTGCAGGCTTACCTGAATGCCCTTGAGGTCTGGTTGGACCAAATTATATTGGTTTTAAATGTGTGAAAAGTAGTGTGCTATTTTTTAAAACCAAAACCCCCTTATATGTTTCGTTAAACTACCGCTCAGATGTCATACCTCAAGTGGATTTTGTGCGGTATTTAGGCATTACGTATGATGCTAGTATGGATTGGAGGCCTCAGATCAAGTCTAATATTCGGAAAAGTGAGCGTGCCCTTGGTAGGCTGATAAGGATAAGTAATAGGAAATTTGGTATGCGTCGAGATACTCTTCTACGTTTGTACAAAGCCTATATCAGACCGATTTTAGAATTTCCAACAATTTTCAGTGTCAGATAACAATTGACTCTCATGAGATGCAGGATTCCCCGCCTAAATCTCTATTTATATATATGCGAGATCAGCCCCACAAATGTTTGTGAGGCAGGCGGTGAGATTGAAAATATTGAACACTTCCTTCTCGCTTGCCGAACGTTTTCACATCAGAGGAGAGTGCATTTAGAAATTCCAATTGCACGCTTGGGATTTACGTTGTCGGCCCCACTTCTACTCTCCTTCGGCGCGAGTGCGAAAGGATTTGCGTTGCCTCAAATTTGTCAGTACTTACATAACTACATCACAGCTACGGACAGATTCCCTTGCTAATTATATTTCAAATTTACAAACTGCCAAAGTTTTTGCTTCGTAATTTTTCCTTTCAGCTAATTTTGTGATTTTAAATCATATATTTTTGTTTAGTTGACAGTTACTTTAATGCACTAATTGAGTATGTGTAAGACATTTGGTAGTTCACACTGAACCCTGGCCAATCCTCCTTGGTCGGTATGGGCCATTTATCAAGGCAGAAGAAGAAGAAGACGTAGAAGGAGGTCACAGACGCAATGGATGAGGACGAGCCACGAAGTGCGGAGCCAGGCGAGAGGCGGACGTTGGGCCAAAAATGGCACCCCGACTGGGCCCGCAGAAAGAGGATGTCACTTCTTCGCATGAGCTACGCGGAAAACCCCGACATTCCACCGTCGCCTCCACACTCGCAGGTCGTCCTGGTTGGCGAGCAAGTGCGAACGCTGCCCAGGCGGAGCGCAGCGAGCACCCCGCGTCTGCCTGGAGGCGAAGGTATAGTGAGCCTTGAACTAGCTGCAAATATTTACCAGATATTTATTGCTAATGCACCTTCTCTTCATAGCTTTCAACCACGAATTCAAGGATGACGCGCGCTGTCTGTGACGGAAAAATTTATTCATTTAGTTTCAAGACTATGGCATAGCAGAAAGTAGGGGGGTTAGAACAACAAATATTACAAGAACAATTGTGGCAGTAACAAGAGTCCTATAATGTATTACTAACAACGAGCACATTATACATTGTTATCAGTGGCCGTTTTGAAAACTTTGGCATCAGTAACAGTATCAACAGAGGCGGGGAGGTGGTTATATTCGAACAAGTCTTTGCGATGCAAGATTTGAAATGTAAACTAAACCGGCAAACGGATAGGGCTACATTGTACCTTGGGTGACTACCGTATGAAATATACGATGATGGTGGAAACATGAAAGTACTAAGAGTGAGTTGCCATTGTAAATTTTATAAAATAAGCAGAAGGGTGGTACTTTTCTGCGAATCAATAAACAGGCAGGTTGAGGTTACACATCATAGTTTAGACAGTGTCAGTATGGTGATAGCACAAGACCTGCTGAACGATTCTGTATGACTTCGGCTTTCACTATGAGTATACTGAAGTATGGGTTCCATTTGGATGACCAGTATTTATGTTTTGATCGGGCTAAGGTTGTATACATCATGGCGTTCAAATTAGTTGGGGCGAGAGAAAAGCGTTGGAGTAGGTAAACGAGCGTGCGTTTAGAATTGTTCTTTACGTAGTCAATGATGTGAGGCTTCAAAGAAAGGTCACCTGAGATGTACACACCAAGGATTCTTCTACTTTCATTATAAGGGTATTTTTATTCTGTAGCCACGGGATGTGTAGTTACCAGTGTTACGTGAAACTCGCATTACCATGCATTAAGTCTTGATTCGTTTCATTTAATTCTCATGTGTCGGAACAAAAAAAAAGTTATCTATGTCCGATTCAAGCCCAGGGTGATCTGCTTGATTAATGATTTCGCGGTACACAGTCTTTTAGATGAAGATATGTTTCCAGCTAAGTCATTCATGCAGATTAGACGAAAAATACAGAGCATGCAGGTGAGCTGTAATCGTTGGCTGTTACAAAATGAGCACGATTATACAGAAAGCACTAAATTCATTGAACAATTCTTCGATCAAACTTAAGTGCACAGTTTTAAGCACATATAATCGATGGCACACGGTGTCGAACGCCCTTACAGAAAGCACTAAATTCATTGAAAAATTCTTCGATGAAACTTAAGTGCACAGTCTTAAGCACATGTAATCGATGGCACACGGTGTCGAACGCCCTTGGTAAGTCGAAGGTATACAGTCTGTGGTGTATGACTGATCTGTGGCTGAAAATAAGTCTTTACTAAAGCAGAGCGGCTCAGTTTCACAAAAACGTTTTTTTTTTTATGTGTGAAGCCGTACTGGTAGGTATTTCAAAATGAATTGGAATCTAGGAAAACGATAAGGTGCGAATAAATGACTTGTTCAAAATTTTGAACGGGACACTGGCGGCGAAAACTCATCTATAGATTAGTTAAAAATGGCGGTTACATGATATGCGTAAGGGAGCCAAATTCCCCCATCTTGCAGTCGCCCGGGAGAACACATGATTACAAAGACTAACAAAAATTTGGCTAGCGGTACGGTAGACTATACATCGGAACGTATTTAAGATTTTGGATTTGTATTATCTTCACCGGGAGAAAAAACGCTGATATTTTGAAGGAATTTAAGAATACCAACCCAATCAATTACAATCGGCTCTATACCTGAATAATGCCTCGTTAATATGGACACTTCGGTTTCCGACCAAAACTGTCTATAAAGCGAGTCATCCATAATAACGAGTCATGAATAAAAAAAAAGATTTTATTGAGATGAAAGAATTGTAAATAATGACTGCTTTTGTAGATAACGGTGTGCACTGGACTCAAAATTTGACAGAACACCGGCAATTTTGAGTGCATTATCCTTTCATTGTTGTCTTCGAAAAATTGTAGTGCAGTCTGAAGCGACTCGCGTACCATGGCACGCGTGATGGTGGGCTTTGTGTTGGTCGAAATTTTGAGCACGAACTCCTCACTGGCCGATGAATCAGCGTCCGATTCTCACCGCCACTTCCAAAATGGACTCGTCACTGAGCAAAGCAGCCGCTAAGTAGCTGCTTGAGATTCTTCTGAGGCGAGGAAACAGCCGAGCTGTCGATACTAGTCCCTTACGGCTTGGATTGACTGACATGGCTTTTGCTGCTTGTATTCACAGATTGCTTGCTTTGCGCCTACGTTAAAATTGGCGTTTAACTTCCACCATGCCAAAATCTAGACTCCAGTTGAGGGTTACAGGCTCCTGATGCTTTGCACTTTTTTGCCTAGTTAACCTTTCTGCCTTTCCGTTCTTCAGGACTCGTTCAGGCATCCGGCCGTATCGGCTGTCGCATAGGTTCGAGGGCGCCACACCCTTTTTTAAGTTGCGTTCGGACTCCTCTGCTTTTTTTTTCAAGCACTGTCCATATTAGCGAGACAAAAATACATGGACCAAGTGAGCCGTGTGCATTCTTCCCCTGTCCATTGACCAGACAGCGAGTTTTCATATTAACGAGGCATAAATACATTGAAAAAGTTTCATCCCCATAAAAACTGTCCATAAGTCGGGTCGTCCATATTAATGCGGGTAATATTAACGGAGCACGACTGTATCTACAAACAGGTAGGCTTGGAAATTAAGAAGGTGCGCTTGACCAAAGCGATTCCGGGAAAACAAAACTCAATATAGCATAGCAACAGTCCCTTGGGATAGGCAAGATGAAGTCGATGGCTTTCTGTTCGTGTCCGTTAACAGCACACCAAAACGTGCGTAGAGTGCGTGTAATGAAACAAAAACTGTGTTTGAATCAAGGCGGAATGTTTGGCTATATATGAAGCATGGGCGTATTCAAGGGAAAAACGGTGATAAACGGCCCACCTATCTTGACTCATAGTTGTCCTTGCGCATCGTAATATGTGTTCTTGTTTTTTTTAAACTGTCTTTCAAGTGTCCGGAGTGTCTGGTGGCGTGGTTCTTTTCTTCAGACGTTGGAAAGGGTCACAACTTGCTTCGTAGCGCTTTGTTGGCGTGTGCAGCCTTGGTCAATAAAATCGTTGTCGGACTCTCGCGAGAGTGCGAGCAAAACCAAGATGACCTGAAGTCATGCTGTCATGCATCCCATGTAGGACGGCGCCACGGATAGAAGCCGGGACGACAAGTAGCACATCTTTTGCGTAGTTGTTTTCGAAGACTAGTCCATCCTAAATAACGAAGGATATTGTAGGTGCAGCTTTCCGCACCTCGTTAAACAACGGAATCAGAGCGCGGTCTTGACGCTCTAGCTAGACCTTTACTAGGTCAGGCAAGTCAGGCAATGTTTCAATCACAGGCGCCAGGCAGTCGCCTAGATCAGTTTCACCGACTGCCGTACCAGGAAGAGGAAATCGGGACAATCAGCGTAAGCATTGGGGCGACCACTCTTATAGGACAAAGAATAGTCGTAATCTTGTAGAAGGCCCGGTGAGCTAGTCTACCTGAAGGGTCGCGCAGGCCAGCAGGCCAACACAGGGAGTGATGGTCGGTAATTATGTTGAAGTGCCGGCCGTAGAGATAGGGTTGGAACTTAACAGCGAAGATGACGGCGAGACATTCCTCTTCCGTTACTGAGTAGTTGCTTTCGGATTTCCTTAAAGGGAGGCTTGAGTACGCGATAACATGTTGGGCGCCATTCAGGAGCTTGCCGACCACCGCACGGATGTCCACGCCACTCGCATACGTGTGAACCTTGATGGTGGCCGGGCTGAAATGGCGCAAAACAGGACCAGTGGTTAGCAGAAACTTGAGTTATCGAAATGACTCGCATTCTGGGGCGAAACAAACGGAGCGTCCTTTTGAAGGAGGCAAATCAGCAGATGAGCAATTTGGAAGCATGGTATCCACGAGCAGTCATGGCAGGGCTTGTCCCAGAGACAGACATCATGTATTCACTTCGTCCTCCTCTTTCGCATGTGCTTCGCTGCGTCGCGCAGCGTAATTGGAGTAACAATATAAATAAAATTTCATTCATTCAA
The DNA here is from genome assembly GCF_055883805.1 of Amblyomma maculatum. Taxonomy (NCBI): domain Eukaryota; kingdom Metazoa; phylum Arthropoda; class Arachnida; order Ixodida; family Ixodidae; genus Amblyomma; species Amblyomma maculatum. The sequence goes on along the minus strand of NC_139347.1, from coordinate 203,654,862 downwards.
TTTTCTAGGTGGTACTTAAAGGCTTTGCGAAAATCAAACAACATATATGTATGATAAGATACATCAAGCACTAGCGAGAAACCATGAACAGTATACAGGACTTTGGGGACAGTCGACATTGTCCTTATAAATCCGTGCTGATGTTTCGTGAAAGGATTATTTCCACCTAAAAAATAATGCAAATAATTGGCTGCGGATTTCTCTAACAATTTCCGCAGGTACTGGTTATAGGCACTGGACGGGAATAAGTTAAAGGCGATACCCTTTCTTGAGGGCCACAACTATGCGTTCCTGGCTCTAATATTGTAGTATCTCTCCCTTTTGAATAGACAAATTTGGAATATGTGTCAGAAGGCTAGAAAATAGAGTCTTACGAACATGTTGGGTATGTCTACAGGTCCGGTAACCTCTTCAGTATTCAATTTTGTTAACATAATCAAAACCCTTCATGTGTTATTACTAACACGCCAGGGTAGACAATAGCTGCTACAAGAATCTGGGACTCATCAGGCGTAAAAAAATGCTTTGCAAATATACACTAAAGTGCTTAGCTATCTAACTTGGGTTTGTTATTTTTTCATCTTGGTCTGATATTTTCAAGACTTTTTTACTCTGACCGAGGTAGCGACAAATGTTGCCTTGATCCAACTAATGAAATTTATTGTTTTTATTAAAAACGCCTGTGCCAAGTTTTATTAACGTTTGATACAGTCTTTTGTTCTAGCTCCTAAAATTGATGCGTGCCAGATTTTCTCACTTTCCTTATCCTACTTATTTAGTTTGGCGTCTGTGATATCTCTGATTATCTCAGGGATATGAAGGCGTTTGCTTAATTTCATCATTGCTACGATATTCATGGTGCCGAAATAAAGCTGCCACGAGCCTTCGAAATCATGCACGTGCCAGAAAACTATTCACCCCAACAATCAATTATTGTGACACGATCAATTTTACTGTAGTCCTTCATGGTAACCTACGATGGTGTTTATGATGTTTTTTTTTTTTTGTGCTTCAATGATTTAATTTCACAAAAAAAAAAAAAAAGATATCGTTAGAACGGAATGGCGTCCGCGTGCTCTGCAGTGTGAGTTGCGTATTAAGGAACCCGAGGTGGTTGAAATTTCAGGAGACCTTCTCTGCGGAATCTCTCATAGCCTGAGTCGCTTTGCGATGTTCAACGTCACAAACCGAACAAAAGCAACGCTGAAGTAAGCACAGTTGCGTGGTGATATGGTTCTTTAGAAATGTTGTTATACAGCAACTCAGTTGTGAATCATTAAGGAGTCAATGGTATCCAAAACGAAGCTGTGGTGGCCATCATGTAAATTAGTACGAAGTAAACTAATGCATCAATAGGTATATAGGTAATGTTATGATCTCTTCGCCCTGGAGTCGGTAAAGCAATCATGCTATATTATGCAGTGCTTCAGAATTGTGTCACAGAACGAAAGCCGTCCAATTACATTTACCACTGCTCCCTGTAAGCTGTTGCTTTGGAGAGCACAGACTTGAATACAAAAAATAAATGTTGTCGATGAACCGTTTTTGTCGCACCGTTTACAAATACAGAGAACGAAGACACGCGCCCACAAATATTTACCATGAACGGCCTCCATCTAGTCCAGACTTCTATCCTATTGAAAAAGTACGGGATCATTTATTGCAGACACATTTATTTACCAAACGTTTGCACGGAATCGTAACATGTAGGTAATCATTTCTTTATTACTGTTATTTACTTATGAGTGTCCATGTCGCCGAATGCAAGTTTCCAAAAAATTGTTAGAAGTGAAAATATTTGCTTGCACATCAAGGAGTATTTGAATATTGAGCAATGGTTCTGCAAATAAACTGTCATGGGGGTACGCGTGCGCTGTTATAGAATTAAATAAATAAGCAACCGTTTATTTCTATGGCACTGCTTAACCAAACTTCCGATATTTTTCTTTTAAACAGAAGCGACCAGCTGGTAGGTACATTCGGTGGCTGGTCTCGTTCTCCTCTTCAGCTTTCCATATTGCCTTCAGGTCTCTTAATGTCAGTTCAAATAAAGACGATTTTCATTATTATTAGCTAAAAAAAGGTATCAAACTGCAAACTACTCGGTCAGGGAAATTGCGTGTACTGGACTGAGCCATCGAACAAAATTTTGTATTGTGAGGATGGCTATACTTCGAATTCCACGTCGTAAATGATCTCGCCACTTTCTTGCTACACTAATGGCGCCGTTACGGTAATGGCGTTTCCGTCAGTCTGCCTCAGGAAGTGACCATGATCAACCAGTCATTTTCTTTTTTTTCACGTTTAAGCTGCCGAATTTTCCTAATTCTCGAAAGCATGCGCAAGCGTAAGCGTTCAAGCACAAAGGAGAAAGCACGCGACTGCGCACACAGATCTACAGCAGCCCAACACGGGCAGAACTGACAGAACTGGGCAGAATGAGCTACTCGCGCAGCTATTCAATAGGAGAGGGAAATGGCTTGCCCTGACAATTATCGGGATGCGGCAGAAGAGGGCGCTTTTAACTGGCGCCCGCCTGCGAAGCTGCGGTCCCCTATTGGTGCTACCGCCGCCGTCGGGCTTCTCCAGAGTACACACGACAGCCAGGAGAGGCGCTCGCTTTTCCCAGCGCCGAAACAAGCTTGGATTCCCTATATGATGTCCAAGTGGAGCACTTTCTTTGTGGAACCAGCTTTCCTTCATCACACACACGTTGGGATAATGCAAGTTCAAAATGTTGGTCAATTTTATTTACCACACAATTTGTGCACTAATAAAAAGCAGACGTAGCTGTTTCTCTCACAGCGGTGACAGTAGAGAATACCACTGTCTCAGCTGTTCCGTTCAAGAGTCGATCTGAAGCTAATCATGCACAAGTAAAACATTATTGCCTCCATCTTTAGATTGTTTAGCACTCGCCCAGCGAAGTTTTTGTTTCGTAATGCGTCAGCTCGGTACTTATTTTACAAAAATATTCTTGAGGCGCTTAACAACTTTAAGGCGAAAGTACTTTCGGCTGATATATTGTAGTTTTATTGGTCAGCACCACATCTATCTTACAGTGCTCCTTCCGTGCCGGATTCGAGAATAGCCAATTGCACTCAGAGGCGATGACGCGCACTTGTTGCCGCGCTTTGTCTTCCTACCTAAGGGCAGATGGTACGCGCCACACTCTCCTGGAGACAGGCTCGAATTCATAGTTGTTGCGCCCTTGCGTTGTCATGGAGACGGCAGGAACGCTACATAAGGACAATTAAGGTATGCTTCTCCCATGCCGGATCTCATTTGTTTTGTCAAAATACAAGAAAGAATTTGAAAAAAAAAAACCCCGGCGTGGCGTAGTTGGCTAAGGCGTTCATTTGACAATCGGTGGGGTAGGAGTTTTATTCCCACCGGAGGGATGCTTTTTTAAGGTTAAGCACACCATGCTGATATTTATTTTATTTATTTAGAATACATCTCAAAGGACCTAGGTGTAGGGTATTACATGAGGGTTAGCGGCATAATATAAAAGTTATTCATCAGTAATTATGAATAAATTATTTTCTCTATGGTTTTTTTAAAATCTCCTGGACACATCTCGAGAATGCGTAAATTCTGCTAACACTGACGAATCTATAAAGGCTTTCGCCTGAATATATTCTCATTCTTCTAGCTTATTTGCATTGCGCAATATTTCTTGTTTTTTTAGTAGTCATGGAAGTACAAAAAATAATGGGGTGAGTTCTACACGAAGTTCCAACTTTTTAAATACAAGACAACGACGAGCACTGAACACCGAGCCTATCATCACATCTTTAACAACTTTACTGCGCAAGTCAAACTCTGATTCTGTTGACGCTTCAAGAACATAGAAACAATTAAATGAGATCTACGGATAATGTCTTCTAATTCAACGAGTTTGTCATAAAGCGCTTGTATTTTCCCTTACTATTCCTGACTCCCAAATTCAATGATTCATTAACTGCAGCCTGTGCTTGAAGCTGCTTGATGTTTCCTTCTAAATAACTTAACCTCATTTGGAATCTCCCTATCGCAGGTTTTGTAGACTCTGCCCTAGTGAATAATCTCGTATCGAGCCAAATCGGGTTTAGCTGGTCCTATATTATCCCGTATAAATTTGATACCGGTGTCACCAGTCCTGTATGAAGCTGAAACTGATTTATATCGGCCCGGAATGTCCGATATGAATCTCAATCCAGACGGACCGGTCCAGTATGGAGCTAATACCGTGCAGATCGTTTCAAGTATGTATCTCAAACAGAACATCCTAGTCCGGTATCGCTCTATTACCGGAGAGACCATTCCCAGTATGCATCTCTAGTAGGACATCCCAGTCCGTTATAGATATGAAACAGGGTGGACCAAACTTGTGTGGAGCTCATATAAAGAACAGGCCATCTCCGATTTCACTGAAACCGGACAAACCCGTCATGGATGGAAATTAGAGTATTTCCGCTTCTCAACACAAGACGGGCCAATCGATGAAGCCCAACCAGAATGGTCGTGCCGGAACATGCCGGTGCGCTAAATACGCATGAAACCATACATATTATGCGTTACAACTGTTTTGTATATGTGGAGTACACGTTGTTTTACAAATGCCTAAGATATGAAGCCATCGATGTGTGTGCTAGCAAGCACATATGCGCATGGCGTCGGTTTTGCGATTGCAGCAGACGCTGCAGCTGGTACAACATATCTGCAACTGAAGATCTGCCACCTACGATACAAAATTGCAAGCAAGAACGTAGTGTTTCGTTAGATAGGACAAAAATACGCTCGAAGATCAATGCAACAGATTGCTGGCCACAAAAATATATTCATATTAGTTGGACATCAGGCGTCGCTTCCTCAAGTGTTTACGCATGCAAAACACTTAGGCGGAAGTGAAGTCTTGACGTCGTGCTCCGCTGGCAGGAGGGGAATCTAAAACGATCAGTACTACAAGAGTTGATACAACGCATATCTCTGTATGCGCAAAAACGTACATGCGTTCGAAGACGAATACTAAACACATCAGCACTAGTAAATTGTGGCATTATGAAGTTTTCCTGCAAGAAAGCGATGCATTCGAAAGATGCGCGACATTAGTGACCCCTCTTGATAGCCGTGATAGGGCGATCAGGCAATTGCGGCCCCAAATTCTACTGCCGAGAAAGTTACACAACGTACGAAACAGCATAATTAGCTACATAAATGGAAATATAAACGCTATAACCACAATGTGCGGTTGAGTGTCATCTGTTAAGAATGTTTCCTTTCTCCCTTGTTTGACCTATGTGTGGCACTTCTCTGTCTCACTACCATTAACAGCGCAGCCATCCGTGGTTTCTTTCTGGCTCAATGTGAAGTTAAGATTTTAGCCTTCGCTGATGATGTCGTCATTTTCAATTCTGACATAAAGAGTGTACTTGAGGCTTTGCATTTGGCTAAACAGTTCTGTGAAGAGTGGTGAGGCGCGGCTCCTACTTTAGGTAAATCCAAGGGCCTTTGGTTTGGTCACAGGGCACTAGTCTAAGCCAATTTGGCGGATTATACTGGGTATGTAGTCACCTTCACTACCTAGAGGTTCCGCTGCACCACGTTCGCAACAGTGCAGCCTACGATTTACAAATTGTACCTATGCGGCGAGAAGCACAGGCTTGGATGGTAGGGAACTTTCATTGTTTGCTAATGCACCGGGTGTGTAACGTACTTTTGTTTGCAAACCTTGCGTATGCTCTTCAAGTCGTGCATTGTGCGAGGAGGGAGGTACAAGTAATACACAAAATATTTGCAACATTCGTGTGGCGCTCTCAATGGGAGCCCATGCGGCATGTGAACTTGTTCCTTCCCTTAGAGTCTGGTGGAGTGGACCTTCTTCACCTGTTCATGCATGAACTTGTTTCCTTTTGTTTTTCAAATCGGCAAACCACCGCAGGAAATCTCATTAGGATCATTAGGCGCCTTAGTCCTCATCTGCCTTACATATTCGCACCGACTGGGTAGGCTGGTGGAGGGGGGGACTTGATAGGGATTCCTTAAGGAGGTTGCTGATACTTTCAATTTACTCACTGTGCGCTTCTCTTTAGATTACTTGTACAGCCTCTCAAAAAAGCAGATGACCAAGGTTCTCATTGAGTCTTTGTTCCCTAGACCGTTGTATCGGCAACCTTATCTATGGTAATTGGGCACGAGGGTTCTAAAGCGTGTTAGGCGAATGAGCATTCAGGCAGCCGCAAAAACGTTTTTTTTTTCAAACTACACACATCGACGCTGCCTGTGAAGACATTTCTTTATGATAAGGAGATCTTTGTTCCCTGAACAGTGAACTGTCGGTTGTGTAGCGTGCCCGAGACAATTGATCATTGCTTTATTCTGTGTGTAGGTGCTATGTTCTTTTGGGACATAACACAATGAACTCCTAAGAAGGACATTGATTTACACCATATATACTATTAGATTTTGCCTGTTGAGAAAAACTGTGTTGTGCCGTATGATATAGTGTTGATGTGACGATTCAGTATTTGGCAAAGCCGTATGACGGATAGACATGCCAAGCCTCCAAGATCGGCCAAATCCGCGTTTCGTGAGCAGTGTGCTTTGGTGAGAGGTGTATAAGCTGCGCGCAAATAGCCTCCAAACCGACTGCCGCACCTAGGTGTATGTGTGTGCCTCCCGGAATTTTGATGTTTTCATGGGGCTGAATTGTTGGGGTGGAATATGACGGGCTCGTATTAAGTAGCCCAGTAACTTGAGATATAAGCAAGAGTGAGTATTTGAAGCGTTTATTTTTTTCGCGAAAGTTCTTCCATTCAATAAAGAAAAAAAAACTGCATTGGAGTAGTTAAAGCGCCGGTCCGTAGGGAGAAATCGCGACTTATCGGCGCAAGGTTTATTCTTTCATATATTCTTTTTATTTTGAAAGGTAGTTGTGGTATTTTATAGCTGTGCATGCTTTTTCCAGCTTAGCTTCGCGTTTTGTGTTCAGAAACGAGGGCCACCAAACATACGGAAAATACCGGTATCAGAGCTCCCGGCAATTCCTTACGAGCTTTCCTATGCAGTACAGACATTTCCTGTATTACACCTCAATCGTGTATCCAAGCGCCTGTACAATAAACCTGTATACGATTTCCTGTATGAATATTATACACGATATTTCACTAGGGTAGATGCTATTTAACCCTGTATGCCTTTGACGCAAACATCATCACGTCCTATTAAGAGGGCTGAAAACATTTCCGCGACAGTAGGCCCGGAATTAAGCTTCACATCGCCACAAAGTAATGCTTTACAAGCAAGATAGCATTCATATGCAATAAGCAAACGCATTTGTAGGCAGCGCACAGCGACCAACGTCCTTTCATCTAGAGTTAAAACTTTAAAACCAAATTAACTCGCCTGCCGACAAAAACTGTTCACCGGCATCCGTCTAGCCGCCTCGCAGTGCCCACTCTCGATGAAGCCTTGCAGCGGTTCTTTTAGGGGTCTATATACGACGGCATCACGCACGTGCGCAGCTCGTGATGCGTATCCTGTGTCAAATCATAGAACAATGTTGACAAAGGACAAATGATGTAGTCAGATACGTCGGCAAGCAGTACACTACATACACTGTTGTCCAATGGTCCACCGGCCAAAAAGACCGACATTTATCGAACAAAACAAAATTCTTTGGTGAGTACGTGGCATTCTTTCAGCCGTCACACTGGGCGCACTCCATGCCCCAACCATGTCCAGATGAAGTCTTCAGAGCGCCAACTTAATCGCACTCCACCTTTTTCGTTTAATACCCGATGCAAATATGAAAGCGAAAAAGATCACGCCAACATGCACGGCTCGCTTAACCTTGCTTACGCTCGAACAAGGCTCCTGCAGTTGGCCGTTGTTGCACACATACCATGCAATCAAAGCCCTTTGGAAGACCGACATAGCGAAGCTACTTTTCCAAACGTAGCTTCGTTACAACAACATTATAAAAAGTTTTTAACATCGTGTGCAGAGTTGCTTCCAACTTGATCGAAAACAACGAGCCTCGCCGTTAGGGTACTCGACTACTGTGCCTAAAGACGCGGGATCGAATCCCGGCCTTGGTGGCCGCTTTTCGATGGAGGCAAAAAGCTAGGCACCCGCGTGCTTCAGTGCGCGTTAAAAATCCACATGTGGTCGAAATTTCCGGAGTCCTCCACTACGGCATCCCTCATAGCCTTTGTCTTGTTGGAACGTTAGGCTCCAAAAGCAAACCAAACCAAAACAACGCGCTCAAGCGTCGTCCGATTACAGCTCTGCATGTAGCGCCGGTTTGAGCGAGAGCATGATTTTCTAGCTGCTACAATCTACCGCTTGGCCCCTATTCTTTTTACAGAAGCAAGTTCTGTGACGTTCGACAAACCCCTCAACACAAAGAAAAGCTATGAAGGCACCGCTGAAGTTCTCAAACGACTGGGGGTTAGCTATAAACTTTAGGTGTGCTCGCCGGCTTAGCCTGTCTTCTATGCTAGCTCCTCTGCAAACCCGTCACCGAATGACCTTATCTTTCTTTCGTTGCAGGACAGTGGTTAGACGTTTTCTTTTTGATTTGGCAAACGAATTATTATAGGGCTGCTCAATACCAAAGCGCCGTTCCTATGGCTACGAAACGAAACTTTTGAGCCCTATAGCGACGACTAAGGATTAGCAAGGGGCCAGGGTGTAGTCGACAGCCGTCGTCCAACGAGCTCGGATGTTTTGATATAGAAAATTTCCCTTTGTGAACTCGTATACTTTCGTTGTGTAACGGGGTCAGGACATTTTTCATTATTGTCCACGAAACACGCCGCTTTAAAGACTCGCCCGGAAAGTGGCGAGGCAGCAGTAGTGGTATTCGAAAGCAGAGTACGCCACTCGAGACACAGCTTAAGATGTTTGGTGCTCTTTAAACGGTGGAAAAAGGGTACTTTGTTAATGTGAGCTAGCTCATGGGCTTCAATCGTGCACCAGTGCGCTCCCTCTGACCTGAGATTCTCCAGGTCTACTACCCTAAAATATGCCGTCATTTTGGCCTACTCCGGTCCGCGGATCTGGCGCAGACCTTGCAGACCGGAAGTGAGACCTCGCTTGACGGTTTGTACGCGGGTCAACACAGGTCACTTGTCGGTCGTCTGGATATATCTTCAAGAGTATGACGCGAGAACTTGTGCTACCACCTGACGCCCCATTTTAAGGCAGCCGTATGAACGTGCCTGCTTAGCTCATAGCTGTAGAACGTGGCTGACTCGGCATCCAAGAGCACTAGAAGGATGGTTTTCATGCCGCTTTCCTAATACATATGAACAACCCGAGTAGGCAGCCTCTCCTAAGTTCCATGTAGATATCATGTCGTCTCGTTCCGTCACACAAACCATCGAATAATTAATTCCCGGCCATGGCAGCTACCACCACGTGTAATATTACTCTCACAAGGCCGATGCCTGATTGAGGAACGGCCCTTTAATGCTGTCGCGATAAAAATTGGAAGACACGTATCAACAGCCTTAAGGCTTTGACGAGATTGCTTTAGTGGCTCCAATTTACCGACTCCCCTTCCAGATCTACTTCAGCGTTCATTCCCTTCGCTACTTAATCAATCTCTAATATTTTACTTTTGCATCTATTAACCCACAAACACTCACTGGCACTCTATCGTAGTACACCCCATTATATAAAAGGCCACTCGACACAGTGATAAAACCACATTTTTACCAAGCTCTACGAACGTGCCTGCGTGACATAAGGGAAACTTGATTCACTGAATACCCGGGGTCCTTTAAGGCTTGAATTTACTTTCGACCTACTATACGAAAGGGGAAGTTTGATTTAAGAGCACCATGCAGATGCGCTGTTAGGATATGCTATTATGACTTAACCTGATAACCAATCAGTGCATGAACATGGAACCTGTGAACTATCACCTCCCAGAGCTATGCCCAGAATTTTTTCTCTAAACTATGCAGAAAAAATGTACAAATAAAACAAAATTAGCAGGGCATCAAGTAATATTATTTCAGCTGGTTGGTTTCCCCTGATGATCCCTCAGAGACAGTTGTGATAGGCTCCTCTGTATGCAGTGGGGGACGAACACAATTAATACGGATATGCGGAGGCCAGTTATATGTAGGCATGCAGTAGATGTCGTACACGAATATACTGCTGCCACCTACGGGCCCACAAAGTTGGCTCGCGAGTGCAGCATGACGATATACTAGCAAGAACCGGTGGTTGAATACACAGTATGTTCTAGGGCTTAACCCATCATGGTGTCACTGACCGGAACCTTTCCGCAATGTTTTACAGAATTCTAGTCTTTCAGTGAAAATACAACTCTACGGATATATGGAGTTTCTTGTGTTACTCCAACAGAGACTTTATTTATTACACTTTATGACAGCTTGCTCTTTCACTTTTCAGATGTACCACGGCACGTGTAAGTAAACGCAGTTTTTTAACGCAATAACGTTGAGGTTTCTACTGTAGAGAAAAGAGCGCCGCTCTTGTCCATCGCCGAAGAGCCACATTAGATGAAAGGAGCCGTACCATATTCAGGGCATTGCACATAGGGACGTCACTTACAAGAATAATTGTGTGTTCAAGCGGCAAAAGATAAACGTAGAGAGTGCGACACGACAGCGTCAATGGACCCATGTAAAGACAGGCAGTGCGTCGTCTCTCACAAAAATTATGTGAAATGCAGGCAAAAGCAGCGGCAAAATAAGCCAGAGCCCACGACACGCGCAACGATCACATAAAGTTGCATCGCCGCGCTGCCCGACGTTGCACTTCTGGTGTCCAGACATACCAGTGCACATACGCATCCTTTTATTCTCGTATACGCGTCTTTTTACTCGCTTGCAGTGTGCGAGGTAATTACATGCAGCACGTGGCGTCATCGGTCACTTTCCCTACGCAACGCTGGACACTTGCATGTCGTATGTTTCAGTCACTTTGTACATCCGCGCCGCTCCACTTGTGATGCTGCAACTCTCCAATGAATCTGGATGTTTGGCTCACAACACCCCTAACATGAACAATGATGTCGGGATTTCATGTGAACGGGAGTATTTATTCTGCGCGTTGAATGGATGGATGGATAGAGTATAGGAGCGTCCCCTTTGAAACGGGGTTGTAGCAGTAGCTATCATGCTCATTTTTCTCCCTATATCTTAATTATTGATTTAGAGTGGTTAACTAAACCATCATTCTGTTTATTAAATTTTGTTCCTACATTACTAACATTATGTCACTTATCTGCTTTTAAGCCACCAATCTTCCAGTCGTTTTTTGCTAGTTTCCGCCGCCGGTTTATTCACCCGGCCACTGTTATCTCTAAACCCCAGAACTTCAGGAACAGTGATTGCGCCTGCACCAACTTCCGGATGGATACCATTACATTCGAGTATAATATGGTAAATTGTTTCACTGGAGTTTCCACATACAGCACATGCGTCATCTCCATTGTTAAATTTCTTTTTGTAGTTGCGTGTTCTAAGGCACCCTGATCTAGCTTCAAAAAGAAGGGCACTGCCTCTTGAGTTATCAAAGAAATCTTCCTTCCTGATCTGCATTTTCCACTTTCGGTACAATTCCCCACTCTGTTTCTTTTCCATCGAATTTATCCAATTTTTACCTTCTGTGTTTTTCACCTGTTGCTTAATGCTCTTTATTTCTCCGTCCTTGTTAATAGCATACTTACTAGTTTGTTTCCTAGTTCTTTTCCTCCATTGTGAGTCAACGCTTTTTAGGTACAGGTATTTAAATACTTTAGCTGCCCATCTGTTACTGTCCAATTTCCTCAGGCGTTCCTCATATAATATTTTACTCTGAGCTTCCCGTACTTCAAAAGACGCCCAGCCCATATCTCCCTGTACCGCCTCATTTGTAGTTTTGCCGTGGGAACCTACTGCTAATCGTCCAACGGATCTCTGATTTGTTTCTAATCTCGACTGTACCTCTGATTTTAGGCACGAAACCGCATTTCCGAAAGTAGTGTCCGGGTTCCATAATTCCTTTCCAAATACCCCTCAAAACCTCATACCTACTGTATCCCCACAATGCCTTATGCTTCATTATCCCGGCATTCCTTCGCCCTTTGGCCTTAAGTGATTGCTCATGCCTTCCAATGTATGCCAATCCTTCGTTTACTTATACCCCCAGATATTTATATTCTGCTACTCTAGGTATTTCATGGCCTTGTATTTTAAGACCCTGATCAGTTGAGCCGTTGAAAATCATCAGACCCGACTTAACTGCGCTGAAACTGAAGCCTAGAGCGTCCCCTTTGTCTCCGCAATACTTAACTAGAGTTTGCAATTCTTCCAGACTCTCAGCTAGCAGCACAATATCGTCTGCATACATCAAACCGGGCAGGCGCTGCTCTACCGCCTTTCCACCTAATCTATATGACAGCTTAAAACCTAGGTTACTGTCTTGTATCTTCCGTTCCAGGTTTATCATATAAAGCATGAACAGCACCGGTGATAGAGGACAGCCTTGTCTTAATCCTTTGCATACTTTGACATCCTCCGTATTTCTTATCCCTTCCCACGTAATATCTACTTTGTTATCCCGGTATATTTCCTGTAGGAACTCTATTATCTCATAACCGATACCTTCTTCTTTTAATATGTTCCACAGGAGTTCTCTGCTTACGTTGTCGTACGCCCCGTTTATGTCCAGGAAGGCCAAATACAAAGGTCTATTTTCCACTCTAGATATTTTGATGCAGTGGGTAAGCACGAACAGGCTATCATCTAAGCGCCTGCCATTTCTAAAACCGTTCTGAAGTTCTCCGAGTATCTTGTTACTTTCTACCCATGCTTGCACCTTTAATTTCACCGCCTGCATGGCTAACCTGTACATAACAGACGTTATGGTAATCGGCCTGGAGGATTTTATGTGCATCCTGTCTCCTTTCCCTTTATAAATCAAATTCGTTTTACTCTGCCGCCAGCTGTCCGGAATTTGCTTATTCGTTATGACTATTTCCAGAGCTTTTACCAACGTTTCCTTACTTTTTGGACCGAGTTCATTAATCAGCTTGATCGGAATTCCATCCATTCCTGTATATGTGTTTTTAAGAATATTTTTTTCTGCCTCTTTCCAGTTTAGATTGGTCAGTTCTAAGCTGCTTTGTATTCTGCTACCTTGTGTTGCTTCCTGATTTGCGGAGATTTCCCTATCGTCGCTTTTAAATGACTCGGCTATAACTGATGTAATGTAGTTCACTGCGTTATCTCCCTTTAAACAATTTCCCTCGCTATCTTGAATCCGATCCTGCTTTCTTTGATTCTTCTTCCCTAGCCAGCTTATATGGTTCCAGAATTTTCTTGCTCCGCTTCTAGAGGCATCGTGTATATCAGCCATCAAGCGATCGGTGGACTGTCTTATTTTACTTTGGATGAGGGCCTGCACTTGAAGTTTCTTTTGTCGATATGATTCCCATTTTTGGTCGATTTCCTCCTGAGATACCTGTGCTTTCTTTGCCATTCGGTGTTCCCTTGAAACAGCCCGTCGTTGTTCAATAGCTTCCCTGATTTCCTTATTTCAGCAGCTCTGTGGCTTCCTCTATCCATTCCAGCGGTTTGCTACTTTAACCTGCTGAATTTTCCTCCTTATGAGTAGTTCTACCTGTTCATAATCCCAGTCTTCCACGTGGCTTTTCTCTATTGCTTCCTCTATGTCTGCTGCTATCTGCGCCATAACTAGATCGTGTCGCTCACAGAAATCTAGCATTAGCTTGCCGTTACAATCCGTGTATCCATCCAGATCGTCGATGTGGCCGTTCATGTCCCCCAGTAGAATAATATTGGTCCCGTTTCCCAACTGGCTTATATCGTCACTGAGACATTCAACAAGTTCCCTGTTTTCTTGCCTGCATTGATGTCCTGTTCCTAAATAAACTACCCCTAGCCATGTCATTATGCCGGCAATTGTTCCTGAAACCCAGATATGTTCTTTACAAGATGATTTAATTCTTTGCCAATTTGTTCCCTGGTGTATCAACATACCTACCCCTCCATTCTTTTTTTCCGTTCTCGTTCTGTTGCACCCTTCCCAGACGTAGCCTTCTATAAACGGCGGATCTTCTAGATCCCTGAGACGAGTCTCGCAAAGAGCGTACACATCTATTTTGTCATCCTTCAACTGCTGTTCTATCTCTAGCCATTTCGCTCTTTTTCTACCTCCTTGCATGTTTATGTAGCTGATCCTAGTGTTAAATTTCTTTTTTGTACTTTTCTTTCTTGACCTACTCTTTGCCATTTTTGGGGGCTCAGCCTCCTCCATTATTACACTTTATTCTGCTTCACTTCTAACTACCTCTGTGCACGGAGTCCTCGCGGACCCCCTAAAAAAGCTACCACCCTGCCTGCCAGGCGCCAGCCGATATGGACCGTTCTTTCATCAGTGGGCGAGGTAGCAGCAGTGCGAGCACCATGCTTACTCGCTGCCTGTTTCTTACGCAGGTATGTTATCTTCATAATGCCCCTTGTATTCGCTGTGATGATCGATTTCTACTGCTGCTTCCTTGCCCACACCACTCTCGCAAGTGCTTTGCTTATGTTTCACTGTACTCGCAAATTGCGGCTTGTATTAGTAGACTTCTGAGTAGTGGGGATGTTGAAAGTAATCCTGCTCCTCCACCGTCAGCGATGGTTACTCGCTCTCAAAGTAATGTGAGCCCTTCAAATTCGGAAGCCGCCACCAGTCAACCGTCGGTGCCCGATATGTTTGCTGAGCTTTTGAACGGACAGTGAAAATTAGCTTAGGATATTGCTGAAATTAACTTTTTTCATGAATCTATTAACGCACGTTTTGAGACAATTGAGTCGCGCGTGGCTGCTCTGGAGTCTTCGTTACAAAAGCCCGCCGCCGACAGTGGCAGTCTCAACAGTGAAGTTGCACGTCTAGTTCCGAACTTCACAGTCTTTCAAATAAAAACGATGAGTTGGAAAACCGTGCACGTAGGAACAACTTAATATTGCATGGTCTGCCCAAATCCTCTGATGGAAATGATGAACGTCTCTCCTCTGACATCGCAAAATGGTTTGAGGAAGAACTCAATATGAGCTGCCCTCAAATAGAGAGGTGCCATCGTCTTGGAAGGCCTTCACATGACCGTCCCCGTCCCGTGATCATGAATCTTCTGGACTTTCGGGAGAAAGCTTCAGTGTTAAAAAATGGCCACAAGCTTAAGGAATCCGATTACCGTATATCGGAGGATTTTTCAATACGTGTCCGCAATATCCGGAAGAAGCTTTGGGAAGCGACTGGAAGTTTCAGAAGCAATGGCTGCACGGTCCGAATATGGTTTGATCATGTATTTATTGATAAAGTTCGGTATAACTGGAACAGTTCTACTAATTCACTGGAAAAAGCATCCTGTAATGCGTCACTAAGTAATGCTACTAATGCAGTAGCCACTTCGCCTTGACTACCTCATCACAGGAATAACCTCCGCGTGTTAAATTTAAACGCTAAAAGCCTGCTTAATAAATTTACCGACCTTAACTCCCTGGTAACTGCTCATTCCCCTCACATTATTGGTGTTACTGAAACTTGGTTACATGGTAACATATACGACTCTGAAGTTGCGTTAAGTGGATTCACGTTGCTGAGAGCTAATAGACCGAATGGTAGAGGCGGTGGTATCGCCCTCTATATACAGTCACATTTGAAGTTTTCTGTCCTTGAATCTCCATGTGAAATTGAGTTGCTTTTGTGTAAGGTTTATTTGAAAAACACATTCACATTAATTGGAGTGTTTTATCGGCCACCTGGCTCTGATGGTAATCAATTATTTCTTCTAAGTAAACTTTTGCATGATTTGAATCCGGCAAATATAATACTTATGGGAGATTTTAATGTGCCAGGTATTCACTGGCCTTCTCTTAGCAATACCGGCCATGATGTCTCTTTGTCAAGAAAATTGTTACACCTTTCCTTATCACTTGGCCTCAAACAAATTGTTCACGCGAACACCAGGCAAGCGGCAGTCCTAGATCTAGTTTTTCTCAGCTCTAATCTATTCGAGAATGGTTTCCAGTGCTGTGTTACTGACGGAATATCGGACCATAAGGTTGTATTATTCTCAATCAGCTGCACTGTTCCCAGAGTCCGGTTCGAGTACAACAGTTTTCGTGACTTCAACCAGACCAATGATGTTGCTATAATTGACACATTAAGTGAATCCTTTGAAATGTTTGAAGAATTATCTCTAACCAGAGATGTTGATGCTGTTGTGGGGTTTTTTGAACATATTGTTAAAACATGTATTAAACACTTTGTTCCGCTGAAAACAAAAAAGAAAAATAGAGATTTGCCATGGATAACAAGAAACCTACTGCATTTATCACGTCGTGTTGCAAGATTGCGTAAGTCGAAAAGAAATCCTGTCAAAATTGCAGAGTTCAATGATGCCAAGGAGGAGCTACGCGTCAGGTTAAAGTCTACCAAGGATTTTTACGATTCCGTTACATTGCCAAAATTAATGAAAACGAACCCTCGCAAATTCTGGAAATCGATACTACCCAGTAACAGTACTTGCAACAGTTTTATAGTTAACGGCGTTCCTGTTTCAGATTCACTGACAATTGCTTCTGCTTTCAATTCCTATTTTCATTCTGTATTCACACTGGATAACTCTATCGGTCCTTCTTTTAGCTGTGACTCTTACCCTCCCATCGAAGATGTCGTCGTCTCTGGTACAGGTGTTCTCAATATAATCCTCCAATTAGGTACTAAAAAGAGCTGTGGCCCAGATGACATACCTAACTCCTTCCTTGTGCGCTACTCACTTTGGACAAGCCGATATCTTACCACAATCTTCCGTAAATCATTATCCACCAGCACTGTTCCCCACTCCTGGAAGCTTTCCAAGGTCATTCCATTGCTCAAATCCGGTAGTACTCAACTACTGCAGAACTACAGACCTATCTCCTTAACAGCCCATTCATGCAAGTTACTCGAACATGTTATTTTCAAACATATCATTGAATTTCTTGAAACCCACAACATCCTAAACATTTACCAGCATGGTTTCCGTCAAGGCCTGAGCACCACTACCCAACTAATTGAATTTTCGCACAACATTTCTCAGTCATTAGATCTAGGTAGACAGGTCGACAGCATTTTTGTTGATTTATCCAAAGCTTTCGACACTGTCCCACACCCTAAACTCCTACACAAACTTAACTCTGTTCTGAAAAGTTGTTTGGATATCCAGTTTCTTAAATCAGCGTTAGCACTCTGTTTACTTTAATTCATCTATTTCCACTCCTATTAGTGTTTCATCCGGCGTTCCGCAAGGTTCCGTTTTAGGCCCGCTTCTTTTCTTATTATATATTAACGACATGCCATGTTGTGTATCTGTAAAAATTCATCTTTACGCTGATGACTGCGTCTTATATCACGAGATTAATACACCACTTCACCATGAAATACTTAACGACTCATTTTCTAATTTTTGTAAATGGTGCAAGGAATGGCAAATGAATATTAATTTCTCTAAAACTGTTTCCCTGTCCTTTTCTAGACGCACATCTCCTTCACATTTCACCTAGTTTTCACGGTCAGGATTTAGAACGAGTCACCGAGTATAAATACCTCGCCTTCATTTCTCTCATGACATCTCATGGTCTGAACACATTGACATCATATGTAACAAAGCTTTTAAACGTCTCGGATACCTCCGTCGTACACTGCGTAAAGCCCCAAAGGATACCAAACTGCTCACATATAAAACACTTATCCGCCCCATTTTTTGATTATGCCTGTATCGTATGGAACCCTTATAAAAGTCCGATATCAAAAAATTAGAATCAATTGAAAAGAAATCAGTACGCTTCATCTTTCACAACTACGGCCGCGATTTTTCCCCTTCTTCCCATAATACAGATTTAGGTCTCAGAGCCCTATCATCTCGCCGTCAAATAGAATGTTTGAAGTTTTTGCACATACTCGTTCACTCTCAGCGCCTTCCATCACTAAATAATTATTTGAACATTAGCAAGCCTTCCATAACTAGAAGTTCCCATAGCCTAAATCTCATCCCTTTCTTTTCCCGCACTGAGACATTCAAACATAGCTTCTTTCCTCTGACCATTGAGCTCTGGAATTCGCTGCCTGGACACGTCCGCTCGCTACCATTTGAAGAATTTTTGACAGCCATTGCTTCCTAATGCCTTTTTATGTATGTGTATGTATGTATATATATATATATATATATATATATATATATATATATATATATATATATATATATATATATATATATATATATATGTTTGTATTTGCTTGGTACAGTTTGATTTGTTAGCCCACTCCTGCCATAGTCTCATCGAGGCTGCAGTATGTATAAATAAATAAATAAATAAATAAATAAATAAATAAATAAATAAATAAATAAATAAATAAATAAAAAGAAAACCTAGCTACGAAAAACCAGGCCGCTAGGATCAAGAGCTAAAATTTATTCATTAGGCTGCACCTATAACCTAACTAGCTGAAAACGAAATAAAGTTAATAAAAGAAAGAACTCATCTATTTGACGCTTCGGAAGCTCCCGCTGTCGCCAGTCCGTCCGTTTCCGGTAGCCACGTGCAATCGGAGGAGCGATGGAACACGCGTCCGCACAACACGGCTGTCAACTGTCAACTGCATGCAGCGCCCTGTAGGGTCGAGTGCATGGAACCACAGCATGAAACACGAACGGAACGATGCCCTCAAAAGAGGGATTTTATTCCATTGCGATACTGGGAATTTGCGACATTTCGAATGCAACGATAATGTGAAAATGTGGCCAAGACACATGATTGTGAATTTCTGCACATAAAATTACTTTGATGCTTGCTGGCTACCATAAAGAGTCGAAACGCATCCACTGTGTACGTACATAAAAACCGGCTATCAATTAGATTTGTAAGGTCAAGAAGAAAAATTCACGTTGCTGAGGAAGTACAAACTACAGAATGTAACAAGGTTAAATGTAGTTTTGGAATTGATTAATTGTGCTAGCATTTTTGTTTCTTTTGCATCGAGTGACTTAGGTTTGTAATAATTACAGACGGCTGCAGTCTCGGGGCATATGCTGTATAAACGTCCAGCGGGTTTTGAGAACAAGCCCCTTTCATCGTGCTTGTTAACTCCACTCTCGTATTACTTCGACTGCAAGTACTAAGAGTGTTCACCGAAAACAGACATTTATTGATAGCCACTATTCTAACCCGTCGCATTTTTCTTTCAATAAAAGTTTGGAGTTTGAAGGACCCCTGAAGCGCTACTTGCGGTAATATTCTATTGCAAGAAATTTTAAGAGGTCGTATTTGTGCGAATTTCAGTAAATGCTACTAGAATTACATTTTGTTTTATAAAAGAGACCCTGTCCACGGAACATTGCAAAATCTGTTGGACGTTTATATATTGTCTAGGTAGTGCATGCTAGATATCTATATCACAGCCAGCAAGATCATCATCATCAGCCTGACTATACCCACTGCAGGGCGAAGGCCGCTCCCATATTTCTCCACTTAACCCGGTTCTGTGCTAACTACATCCACTTGACCCCCGCGAACTTCTTAACCTCGTCCGCCCACCTAACTTTCTGGCGCCCCATGCAAGGCTTTCCATCTCTTGGAATCCAGTTTGTTACCCTAAGCGACCATCGGTTATCCTCTCTTAGCGCTACATGTCCTGCCCATGCCCATTTCTTCTTAATTTCCACCAGTATGTCGGTAACTTGAGTTATTTCTCTGACCCACTCTGCACGCTTTCTATCTCTTAATGTTACCCTTACCATTTTTTGTTCCATAGCCCTTTGGGTTGTCCTCAACTTGAGTAGAACTCTCTTGGTTAGCCTCCACGTTTCAGCCCTCAGGTGAGTACAGGTAAGATGTAACTGTTGTATACTTTCCTCTTGAGCGATACCGGTAAGCTGCTAGTCATAATCTGCGAGTGCTTGCCAAATGCGCTCCATCGCAATCGTGTTCTTCTTGTTATTTCTTTTTCATGGTCCGGATCTGCGGTTACTACCTGTCCTAAGCAGACATAATCGCCTACTACTTCCAGTACTTCGCTACCTAATGTAAACTGCTGTTCCTTCCCGAGGCTGTTGAACATTATCTTAGTCTTCTGCATATTGAATTTCAAGCCCACTTTTTTACTTTTCCTGTCTAGGTCATCAATCATTATTTGCAGTTCATCCCCGGAGTTGCTTAGCAAGGCAATATCATCATCATCGCCATCATCAGCCTGACTATACCCACTGCAGGGCGAATGCCTCTCCCATATTTCTCCACTCAACCCGGCTCTGTGCAGGCCGCATCCTTTTGACCCCCGCGAACTTCTTAACCTCATCCACCCACCTAACTTTCTGCCGCCCCCTGCTACTCTTTCCTTCTCTTGGAATCTCTAACCCCCTAATGTCATCAGCAAATCGCAGAGTACTGGGGTATTCTCCATCTACCCTTATCTCTAACTGCTCCCATTCCAAGTCTCTGAATACTTCCTCTAAGCAAGCTGTGAATAGTGCTGGGGAGATTATGTCTCCTTGCCTAACACCTTTCTTTATGGGGATTTTGTTACTTTCTTTATGCAGAACTATGGTTTCTGTGCAGCCACTATATATATCTACCAGAACTTTCACGTACGGCTCGTCTACCCCCTGATTTCTCAATGCCTGCATCACCGCCGATGTTTCAACTGAGTCAAATGCTTTTTCGTAATCAATGAATGCTATGTATAAGGGCTGGTTATATTCCGAGCATTTTTCTATCACCTGATTAATGGTATGGATATGATCGATGGTAGAGTACCGTTTCCGAACATCTGCTTGATCCTTTGCTTGATTGCAGTCTAAGGTTGTCCTGATTCTATTAGCGATTACCTTAGTAAATACCTTATACGTAACAGACAGTACCCCTTCATGGATCACTGCCTTGTCGTGGCGGAGGGCTTGCGAAACTCGACGAAGTCGTGATCTCTGCTGTGTAGGGCCACCCAAGATAGACAGGCCACGGCAGAGAGTTCTGACAAAATGTGATTCACTGGAGAAGGTAATGGCAACCCACTCCAGTATTTTCTGCCAAGAAGACCCTATGACCAGTCACGATACCATTAACGATATGGCGCAGGAAGATGAGCCCCCCAGGTTGGAAGGCGTCCCACGTGTTACTGGGGATGAAAACAGGGCGATTACTAGTAGCTCCAGGACAAATCAAGCGACTGGGCTAAAGCCAGAAGGACGCTCAGTTGTGGAAGTGTCGGGAAGCGACCGGAAAGTCCGATGTTGCAAGGAGATATATCACATAGCAACATGGGATGTAAGATTTATGACGCAAGGTAAACTGGATGTCCTCAAGCGAGAAATGGACAGATTGAACATTGATATCTTGGGTATCAGCGAGTTGAAGTGGAAAGGAATAGGAGAATTTAACTCCGGCGACCATTAAGTCTTTTATTGTGGGCACGAATCCAAGAGAAGGAATGGGGTCGCTCTCATAGTAAACAGAAGAATGGGCAAAGGAGTGCTAGGGTACAACCCCCAAAACGACCGAATGAGTTCACTTCGGATCCAAGGTCACCCTTTCAACATAACAGTTATCCAAGTCTATGCACCGACCACTACTGCTGAAGAAGCTGACGTTGAGAGATTTTATATGGACCTACAATGCCTTTTAGACCACACCCCACCATCAGACGTCGTTTTTCCCATAGGAGACTGGAATTCTGAGGTCGGGAGTGAAGAAATATCCGGAATTAGAGGCAAGTTCGGCCTTGGCAAGCCAAATGAAGCTGGGCAGATGCTAGTAGAGTTTTGTCAAGAAAACAACTTGCCCATTGCGAATACTCATTTTCAACAGCACAAGAGGCGCCTGTACACATGGACTTCACCGGACTGTCTGTACAGGAATCAGATCGATTATATTCTTCGCCGGCAGAGATAGAGAAGCGCTCTACAAGCAGTAAAAACAAGGCCTGGGGCCGATTTGGCACCGATCATCAGCTTCTTGTTGCCCAAATTAAGCTTCGATTGAGGTACACGCAGAAATGTAGAAGGCCTTTCAGGTATGATCTGGATCAAATTCCATTAGAATATGCTGTGGAAGTGAGGAATCGATTTCAAGAATTAGATCTAGAAGACAGAGAGCCCGAAGAGATGTGGACGGATGTTAGTGATATAATACAAGAAGTTGCTACTAAGGTAGTTCCAAAGCAAAAGAAATGCAAGAAAGCAAACGTTATCTGAAGAGGCTTTGCAAATAGCTGAGGAAAGGAGGATGGCAAACGTTATAAGGGAAAGAGAAAGATACAAGGTTCTCAATGCGCATTTTCAGAAAATAGCAAGGAGAGATAAGAATGCCTTCCTGAACATACAGTGCCAAGCAGTTGAGGACAACAGCCAATTAAGGAACACAAGAGCTCTGTATAAGACAATCAAAGATATCAAAGGAAGCTTCTGTGCTAAGCTGGGCGCGATAAAGGAAAAACGAGGCAAGGACCTCACTGAAGCCTAAGAGATAAGAAAGGTGGCAGGAATACACAGACGAACTGTACATGAAGGACCCAAATGTGCAAACCCAACATAGGACGGTTGTGATTACTGATCTCGAGCCGGGAATACTGAAGAGTGAAATTGAATGGGCCTTAGCCAGCCTTGCTAAGAACAAAGCTAGCGCAACTGATGGCATTCCAGCTGTGTTGCTTCAAAACCTCAACCGTGACGACGCTGTTAACATTCTGCATACATTATGTCAGAAGATTTGGACAACCCTGCAGTGGCCACAGGATTGGAGGAGGTCAGTTTACATCCCCATTCCAAAGAAAGGCAGTGCCAAAGATTGTTCCAACCACCGCACGATCGCTCTTATTTCGCATGCTAGCAAGGTGATGTTGAAAATCCTCCAAGGTAGGCTGCAGCAGTATGTGGATCGGGAGCGTCCGGACGTGCAAGCTGGGTTTCGCAAGGGCAGAGGAACAACAGACCAAATTGCCAACCTTCGCTGGATCATGGAAAAAGCAAGAGAGTTCCAGAAACCCATCTATTTCTGCTTTATTGATTATGCGAAAGCGTTTGACTGCGTAGATCACAGCAGACTGTAGCAAGCTCTCCAAGAGATGGCAGTTCCAATTCACCTCATCTCTCTCCTCAGGAACCTGTATGTAGGGCAAGAGGCCACAGTCAGAACTGGGCATGGTCTTACTGATTGGTTTTCGATCGAGAAAGGATTGAGGCAAGGCTGCATACTGTCGCCCTGCCTATTTAACCTATATGCAGAGTGCATCATGAGGAAGGCCTGTCTGGACGAGTCTTCAGCTGGAGTTAAGATTGCTGGAAAACGTATCAACAACCTTAGATATGCGGATGATACCACTTTAATAGCAGAGAGTGAAGTGGAACTCAAGAGACTTCTGATGCGCGTACAAGAAGAGAGTGAGAAGTTTTTGCCTAAACTGAACATTAAAAAGACAAATATCATAGCGTCTTGCCCTATCAAGTCCGGGAGCACCAATGGACAAGAAGTGGAAGCTGTGACAGATTTTCTGTTCTTGGGCTCCAAGATTACCTCTGAAGGAGACTGCAGCCATGAAATTAGGAGACGCCTGCTTCTGGGAAAGAGAGCAATGGTTAGCCTTGACCGCCTAGTAAAGAGCAGAAACATTAGTCTGCCAACCAGGATCCGTTTAACTCGTGCTATGGTCTTTCCAGTTGTGATGTATGGATGCGAGAGTTGGACTGTGAAATAGGCTGACCGCAAAGAATTGACTCATTTGAACTATGGTGCTGGCGAAGACTCTTGAGTTCCTTGGACTGCCAGAAGATCAATTCAGTCGTTATTGTCGACCATAAACCCTGACTGCTCATTGGAGGGTCAAATTCTAAAGTTAAAGCTCAGTTACTTCGGTCATCTGATGAGAAGAGAGGAGTCGCTGGAGAAAGATTTGATGTTGGGAAAGGTTGAGGGTCGCCGGAGGAGGGGTAGGCAGCGAACGCGATGGTTAGATGGCATCCTCGACGCACTGCAGATGATGTTATTAGATGTTAGGAAGATAGTGAGAGACCGGAAAGCGTGGCGTGACATTGTCCATAGGGTCACGAAGAGTCGGACACGACTGAATGACTGAACTGAACAGACAGTAAGCTGATTGGTCTAATTTTTAAGGTCCTTAGAGTCCCCTTTCTTATGAAAGAGGAAGATGTTTGCATTCTTCCATGGTTCCGGTAGCATCGATGACACCAGGCACTGCGCATACAGGGTGGCCAGTTTTTCTAGCACGATATCCCCCCGTCTTTTAGCAAATCTTTAGTTACCTGATCCTCTCCAGCTGATTTCCCCCTTTTCATAGTTTCTAATGCTTTCTTGACCACGTCCTTCGTCACTGGTGGAACGTCTGCCTGTTTGTCCCTGCCGCCAATATCATTACGGTCCTGACTACTTTGGCTGCTGTAGAGATCTGTATAGAACTCCTCGGCTACTTTGACTATCTTGTCCATATTCGTGATGACATTGCCCACCTTGTCCCTTATCGCACACATCTGTTTTTTGCCTATGCCCAATTTCTTCTTTACCGCTTTAAGGCTTCCCCCATTCTTTACAGCATGCTACATTTTCTCCATTTTATACTTCCTTATAGCAGCCACCTTGCGCTTATTGATCAGCTTTGATATCTCGGCCAATTCGATCTGATCTGTTGGATTGGAAGCTTTCACACTCTGGCGTTTCTTAATCAAATGTTTCGTCTCCTTAGACAGCTTACCGGTATCCTCTCTTACTATCCTACCGCCTACTTACTACCGCACACTCAGTAATAATATCTCTGAAATTATTGTTCCTTGCCTCTAGGGTAATGTCGCCATCCTCAGTTTGAGCTGAATACCTATTCTGTAGCGAAATCCTGAACTCTTCTGCCCTCCCCCTCACCGCTAATTCGTTGATGGGTTTCTTTCTTACTAATCTATTGCGTTCCTTCTTCAGATTTAGGCTAATTCGGGACCTCACCATCCTTTGCTCACTGCATCGCACTTTCCCGATTACCTCTACATCTTGCACAATGGCGGGGGTTGAACACATTATGAAGTCAATTTCATTTTTAGTCTCCCTGTTAGGACATTTCCATGTCCATTTCCGATTCTTCCGTTTGCTGAAGAAGGTGTTCATGATTCTTAAGTTATTGCGCTCTGCAAACTCAACTAATAACTCCCCCCTGCTATTCCTAGAACCAATGCCATAGTCACCTACTGCCTGGTCTCCTGCCTGCTTTTTCCCTACCTTGGCATTGAAGTCGCCCATTAGTACAGTATACTGCATCTTTACTTTTCGCATTGCCGATTCTACATCTTCGTAGAAGCTTTCAACTGCCTGGTCATCATAACTACATGTAGGTGCATAGGCCTGTACAACCTTCAGTTTATACCACTTATTAAGCCTAATTATAGTGACTGCCACCCTCTCATTAATACTATAGAATTCATCTATATTACCCGCTATATACTTATTGACAAGGAAACCTGCTCCTAGTTGTCGCCTCTCTGGTAAGCCTCGATAACACAGTACATGCCCATCCTTCAGTACAGTATATGCCTCATTCGGTCTCCTAACCTCACTAAGGCCATTACATCCCATTTAATACCTTCTAGTTCCTCTAACAGCACCGCTAAACTAGCTTCACTAGCTAGGGTTCTAACGTTAAACGTTGCCAGGGTAAGTTTCCAATGGCGGCCTGTCCAGCGGTGCCAGAAGTTCTTAGCACGACATGCTGCGTCACAGGTCTGACCGCCGCCGTGGTCAGTTGTGTCGCAGCTGCTGGTGACTGAGGGCCGGGGCTTTATGGAGCTTATCATGAGAGGTTGTGGGCAATTACTGCACCAGGGTGGCCAACTCCTGTTCTGGTGAGGGAGTGCGTTGCCGGAGGTGTTCACCGGCATCGGGTCGCACCCCAAACCTGTTTATGCAATTCCATCGACACGCGGATTTTTTTTTCATCCGCTGGAAAATAGCGCAGCACCGGGATTTGAACTCCGGTCCTTATGCATGCGAGGTGGATGTTCTACCCCGACGCCACCGCTGCCAGCAAGATATGTTAACACAATTGAAATTCTATGAAAAGTGTTTGCAACATATTCAAGATAGTAGCAGTAAAAGACTATTAAGGCTCAACACTTAGGCGTCTAATGCATCGATGGCCTGCTAGACGAGCAGGCGCTGTTCTTCTTCACCCTCAGCATCAAGCCAGTCCACCCAGGTCCAGATAGTATGGGAGCAGGGGGAAAAGAATCCCGATTGCAATTCAACCGGACATGAAAATAGGCGGTGTTAAAGGTTGGCATAAAGGGAAGAGCAGTTGGGGCATGATGGATCACGACGGAATTTGTAGAGATATAATCGTGCAGGGATTGTGAGTGTATTCAACTGTATTTGCCGCAGGATATGAGCCTCCCGAAAGGAAAGATAAGGATGAGGGTCGGGGTAGAGCTTGAGGTCTAAGCGAGCAGCATTGTATTATTCGCTGATGGTGGCGCGAAGAAACAGTCTCGACCAGCCCTACAAGGATCTTGGCCAAGGGATGAACGGTGTCCGGTTACGCGTTTGACTGGCGAGCTGGTTCGCCAGCTCATTGCCGTCAATACCCGAGTGTCCAGGAATCCATCAGAGGAAGACGGGGCAGGGCTGCAGCGCCACAAGTCCAACTTCGAGCTCCGTGGACAGATGATGTGTTAGACTTTTAGATTGAATGGCATGGATAGCAGCCTGGGAGTCGGTGTATATAATATAATGAGGCACAGATGGGAGAGAATGAAAACTTTGAATTGCATGAATGATGGAGAGGACCTCAAGCGAGATAATATCCGGAGGGTGGATAAAGGGACCGCTAGTGTGTGTGACAGGGGTAGATAGACGAGGATGAAAGAGGACCTGGCTTCCGGTCCCGCGAAGAGCCACATAAGAGGCATCCGTGTAAGCGACTCCATGGGTATTGAATGGCGGACTATAGTAAGAGGCAGCAGCATGTCGGCGGCCAGCATGCAGGACCGGCGACATATTGGCTGCAAGAGGAAGTTTACGGAGGTTTGTGGCCTCCGGAGGGGAAGGAGTTGGCAGAGGGAGTGATTGGATGAGGGAAATGTTAGCTTGGTTTAGAAGCAAGCGTCCATGAACTATACCGGAGAGGCGAGCTATCTGTCGGTCACGGTGAAGGGAAAGGAGACTGCTAAGAGGATGAGAAAGCCCAGTAGCATAAAGCTTATTGGTGAAAGTGGTTATGCGAAGACAAAGAGCAGCTTTATAAAGGCTGTGAAGAGCTGTTTCAAGTGTGTCTAGCTGGCCCTGGGTACTACAGTATACCCATCACACTGTAGTACGTGAGTACTACAGTTTTATACTCGGAAACGTGCCTCGCGATTTGAAAGAAAAGCTCGAATGTAGTTATGCATGCGGGAGCCGCAGCCGGTGCTGGAAAGGCAGGTAAGAATATGATCATGTGAGACGCAGTCGAATGCCTTGCGGACATCGACTGTGACCAGGGCGTGAAGCTGAGAGCTACCACAGGTGAAGAAAGTATGCAGAAGTACGAGGAAAAGGTCCCGTGCAGATAAGTGGGAACGAAAACCAATTAGGGTTTGAAACCTCCAAATGCCTATCAAGCCTAGTGAGCACCATTCGTTCTATCGTCTTGCTGACACAGGAGGTCACAGAATGGGCCGAAGATTTCAAACGGCTGGAGGCTTACCAGGTTTAGGAATGAGAGAAATAAGTGAGGAAGTCCAGGACGATGGCAGAGAGCCTTCTTCCCAGGCGGTGTTATAGAGGTTTAGAAGGTGCTCTTTTGCGTTAATGGGAAGATTGCGAAGAGCGGAGTGATTGCATCTTCACCAGGAGCCGACCGAGTGGCGCTAGCAAGAAGTGCAGCTTCAAGTTCGCGCAGTGTAAAAGGGGCATCTAGGTCATTGCTTCCACAATCTGTGTGCTCAGGATAACAAGGGGACAAAGGGGATGGGAGATAAAGATCTGCAAGGGTTTCGAAAACCTTATCGGGATACTTTGTGGCTAGGCCTTTATCAAGAGTCGGGGTAGGGGCAGGGGTGGCACCAAAGAGGGTTTGAAAAAGAGTCCAGGTCGATTTTTTATGAAGCGCCTTGTCAAGATTGTTACATAGGGTATTCCAACGAGAATACTCAAGCGTAGCACAATAAGTCACGATATTGTCTCGCAACTTTGAAAGCGTGGTCTGCATTTGCATGTTGCGGGGTTGCAGTGTGGCTGTTCGGAGAAGCTTTTTGCGACGCCTCCATAGCCTGATGAGATGGGGTCGGGGTCAGAAGTTGGATATGCAGCGGTCTCCGTGCGAATAGAGGATGAAGCTGCTTGGAGAAGGGCATTAGTTCAGTCCTCATAGGACGTAATGGAGGCTGAGGAGAGGAGACAGCGAAAAGCCTGCCAGTCAGTATGTCGAATGCGCTGCTTGCTTGCGGGTGGGTATCCGAAGAGGGACGGAGATGAAAATAATATAGTGATCACTAAGAAGGGTATCGGCAGTGGCTGACCACTGAGGTGATATAGGACCAGAACAGTAAGTGAGGTCAGGGGTTGTGTGGCGTTGGGAGAAGGTGCCCGCCCCAGTGGGTACTCCGGGGGTGTTGAGGAGAGTGAGGTGAGCGTGCTGGGCCATGGAGTGGAGTAGGCGGCCGGCACGAAAGTCTGCGGATAACCCCATAGTGTGCGGGGCATTAAAATCGCCGCAGAGAAGTATAGCCGTATAAGAGGGCAATGTGTTAAGAAATTTACCTAGGGCCGTGAAATGTGCAGCATGAGTGGGGGGGGGGGGGTGTAGAAGGACAACAGTGCCAGGTTGAGGTTTGCCTGAGGAAGATATTAGAGGGTGCCCAATAGGTAGGATTGGAGAGATGAAGGAATTTCAAGGGCTGCTACCGAGAGGTCACGGCGAACGTAGATAGAAGTGGCTATAGTGGCTATAGTGAAATGCCCGGTAGCCAGGGACGTTAGCGCAGCGAGTTTCCTGAAGGAGAAGGAAGTGGGGCCGAGAGGGGAGAGTAAGGAGATACTGGTGTAATGGAGTGTGGTTAGTATTGAGATTGCGACAATTCTACTGAATTATATGGAGGTCCTCCATGTTCACATCTAACTAACTTGATTGCTCTGTGGCGTGCCATCACGCTTCTTTGCGGTAGGTGGAAGCGAATCCGTAATGGTCTGCAGTGACGTCTGAAAGGTGGAGATCATATTAAGGATGCGTTCGAACTGAACGTTGACGTGAGTATTGAGGCTTTTGAATTTGGCATCAATTTCAGTGATAGCCTCCTCATGCTGTTGGAGGCGGCGCTCAAGGTCAGACATGGTAATTGAGACCGTCAGCGACGACATTTTCTATGTTTGAGAATTTGGAATCTATCTTAGTGAGTAGCTAATCCATGCGAGCCTCAGGAGCACCTAGGCGGCGATCGATGCTGTTGAGATCTTGTTTGAGGGAGCGAATGGCCACTTCCAAACTAGCCACACGGAGTTCGAGGGCATGAAAGCGTTCTTCAATGAAGGACGGAGGAGGGGGCGAGTGGGAAACGAGTGACTGTGGAGATGATTGGAGAGAGTAACGAAGCTTGGGAATCGGACACGTCTGAGATTGACGAGATGGAGAGTACCCGAGCTGAAGTTGGGAAGGTGCCTGTGTTACTGCTGTGTAGGAACCGGGACGATAATGAACGCATGCTCTGCAAGAGGAGGATAGCCATCGTTTATAGGGGGCTTCGGAGGAGCCGGATGAGTGGCATGGCGAAGTTTGACACGATGTTGGTAGGCGTTATTGGTGCACGCCTTGTTTTTCTCTTTATAGTAGTGGCAATAACACGGAAAGTTGGGCTAGTTGGTACATATTTTTAAGGAATAACAGCGCGGAGACGAAGGACAAGGAAGAAGCAGCGCAGGTGTTGTCTTCTTCCTTGTCCTTCGTCTCCGCGCTGTTATTCCTTAAAAATAGTAGGGGCAAATAGATACGAAAGTAGCATGCTCAATTGTCTGGCAGTGCCGGCAACAGGGCTGCTTGCACTCTTGGACAGAGGGCGGCGGGTAGATGGGTGAAGTGCACTTGGGGTAGTTAACAGTGGCACTGGAGCACTGTTGTGCGCGGTAGCCAATCTCGAGACAGCGCGTATATGCAGGGACGCGGGGTTTGTAAGGGCGGCATCAAAATGCTGCTCGACGAAAGTAAACAGTGCGGGGAATGACAGTACCACCAAATGCAATTAGTACTGTTTCGGTGGACCCCATCATACGCGCGGGTATGATATCGGCTGTGTATGTCTCTAAGTCTTTCATGAGATCGGCGGTCGAATGGCCGCGATCGACACCATGAACGACACCGAGGCAGGAAAGAGGAGGTTAGACAGGGTAGGGACGGACTTTCACGAGCTTACCGGAGAGGTTGATGTGGGTGATATGCAATAGAAGGCTGGCAGTGAGGTCAGAATGCGTTTTCAGAAAGACGAGGTTCAGCACTGGCTTGGACTCGAGGGTGAGGTCGTTACTGTAGCGTTCAGAGAGGTTGGCAGCATCGATTATAGCTTTAAGCAGTTCGTAGGTCTGGGTGCGAGGGAAAGGGTGCAGGCAGGAGCTGGAGCCCGACAAATATTTTTTATTATTTATTTTATTTAGTCACACTGTAAGCCTTGCTAGGTTCTTACAGGAATGGGTGAACTAATGGGAGAAACAAAAAATGGAAAAGCAAAAAAACAATGGAAAACATACGCACTGCAACACTATAACGGACATTCAATTTGTCGCATATGAAACACAGAAAAGAACCGGGAAGCGACACAATAAACGAACAGGTTAGGCAATAGGTACTAATAAGATAAAAACCTAAACTGAATACTCGCAGTGAATAACGAAAGACATTTTAGGAACGATTTTTGGTTGCACCATTTGCTTCTCAAAATATGACCCGACGTTTTTAAGAAAAATATCAAAGCAGATATCGTGGCAGCCTATTCCATTCTTCCATGGCTGAAGGAAAAAATGAAAATTTGTATGCGTTGCATCGAGCTGGGATGGGTCTGATGCACTTCCCATGATTTAACCTCTTCGAACGATGATATTGTCACGTAGTGGTGACGAGGTCGACGACACAATTGAAGGGTCGATGATTGCACTGAAGAAACTGTTTATTTGGGCTGACTTGCGCCCGCAAAAGAATTAAGCAACTCGGCGGCGGCGATAGAAACAAACGTGCTCGTCGATCGTCGAACAAAGAATGCTCGTCACACTCGTCAACGCTCAATTTAAAGGCTGCACAGAACAATCTAGATAACGTCGCAAACAGCTACCAGCACGGGCTGGAACATTGTGAAAAGACACCCGAGTGTCCGGAACCTTCGAGACAGATCTCGGTGCATCTTGTGCTACAACAAAACTGATAAAGGTGTGACTCGCGACATCGAGCATTGACAAACAAAGATTACGGAACTGATACGCGGTCCAGAATCAGAGTGATAAGCCTGTATGCCGGCGGCTGTTAAAAACAACAAATACTGTTTTGAATGTTTCGCGGCATTACTCCCCCCTTAAAAAGACATCGCCTCGATGTTCCAAAACAAAGAAACTTAAACATAAACACTGTAAAATTTAAACACCACAGATTCTTTAACGCGCGTAATATGGCTTCAGTCGTACAACATGTACAATTTCTGGGCGTGCGCGGCGCCGTTGTGATGCTGACTTTCCGTCGAGAATGACTTCATAGTCCAGTGGTCCGACGCGGCGAAGGATTTTGTATGGCCCAAAGTATCGACGCAACAACTTTTCACTTAATCCGCGACGGCGAATTGGTGTCCAAACCCACACTTGGTCTCCTGGATTGTACTCTGCGTGGCGTCGTCGTAAATTGTATCGTCGGCTGTCGGTGCGCTGTTGGTCTTTAATACGCAGCCGTGCGAGTCGTCGAGCTTCCTCTGCACGCTGCAAGTAGGCGGCGACGTCAAGGTTGTCCTCGTTGGTTACGTGCGGCAGCATTGCATCGAGCGTCGTCGTGGGCTCCCTACCGTACACAAGCTTGAACGGGGTCGCTCTGGTCGTCTCCTGGACTGCCGTGTTATACGCGAAGATCACGTACGGCAAGATGGTGTCCCAGGTCTTGTGTTCAGCGTCGACGTACATAGCGATTATGTCCGCGATCGTTTTGTTCAGGCGCTCCGTAAGGCCATTGGTCTGGGGATGGTACGCAGTTGTTCGTCGATGGCTTGTGTGACTGTATTCCAGGATGGCTTGCGTCAACTCTGCCGTAAACACCGTTCCCCTGTCCGTGATGAGCACTTCTGGGGCGCCGTGTCGCAAGAGAATTTGTTCGACAAAAAATTTGGCGACTTCTGCCGCGGTACCATTTGGTAGTGCTCTTGCTTCGGCGTAACGGGTAAGGTAGTCAGTGGCCACGATGATCCACTTGTTACCCATAGACGAAGATGGAAAGGGGCCGAGGAGATCCATCCCAATTTGTTGAAAGGGCAGGATTGGGGGCGGAATGGGGTTTAGTGGTCCCGCTGGTTTGATCGGCGGCGTCTTGCGTCGTTGGCACTCACGACACGTCTTCACGTAGTGGGAAACTTCGGCAGGCAGTCGCGGCCAGTAATACTTCTCCTTGCGGCGCTTCCCATTTAAAAGGTACGTCAGCCTTTGTAAGCTGCGTCAACGGTTCGGCGATCCGCGAAAAGTTTCTGACAAATCGTCGATAATAAGCGCACAGCCCAAGGAATCGGCGCACAGCTTTCTTGTCGGCAGGCGGTGGGAATTGTGCGATTGCAGCTGTTTTCTCCGGGTCTGGGCGAATACCGTCCTTGCTAACGATGTGACCTAGGAATCGGAGTTATTCGTAGGCGAAGCGACACTTCTCTGCCTTTAGCGTTAGCCCCGATGACTTGATGGCTTCCAGCACTGTCTGTAGTCGTTTTAGGTGGTCTTCAAAGTTTGACGAGAAGACAACAACGTCGTCCAAATATACCGAACAAATTTGCCACTTCAGGCCTGCCAGGACTGTGTCCATTACTCATTGAAACGTGGCTGGTGCGGAGCAGAGGCCAAATGGCATCCCCTTGAACTCATAAAGGCCGTCCGGTGTGATGAATGCGGTCTTCTCGCGATCTCTTTCGTCGACCTCAATTTGCCAATATCCGCTCTTCAGGTCCATCGATGAGAAGTACCTTGCATTGCAGAGCCGGTCGAGAGTGTCGTCGATGCGGGGAAGCGGGTAGACATCCTTCTTTGTTATGCTATTCAAGCAGCGGTAATCAACGCAGAAGCGAAGTGTGCTGTCTTTCTTCTTGACCAAAACGACTGGTGCCGTCCAGGGGCTGTTTGATGGCTGGATTACGTCATCACGCAGCATTTCCTGAACTTGATCGCGAATGGCCTGGCGTTCTCACGGCGATACACGATAAGGGCTTCGGCGCAGAGGTCGGGTGTGTTCGTCCGTTATTATGCGGTGCTTGGCCAGTGGTGTCTGTCGTACCTTCGATGACGATGAGAAGCACTCCCCGTAGCTTCGAAGCAGACTGAGAATCTGGTCTTTTCTGTTGTGGGTCAATGCCGGGTTGATGTCAAATGTGGGCTGACGGAATAGGTCCGGTGCGTCTTCCAGCGTTTGGTCGAGGAGGGCGAATACACCTTTGAGGTCTGCTGATTCGTCGAGAAAAGCGATCGTCGTGCCCTTGTTGAGATGCCGGTATTCTTCGGTGAAGTTTGTTACCAGCACCTGAGCTTGACCTCTCCGGAATTTCGCGATGCCTTTTGCGATGCCGACACCTCGTTCTAAGAGCAATTGGATATTTCCTTCGACGATGCCTTCAGCGGTTTCGATGTTTGCGCTACCTACGCAGACTGCGATGCTTGATCGGAGCGGGACGTTCAATTCTTCGTCGAGGACGTTTAGAGGGATGTGTTGCATCGACGTCGTCGTAGCAGGAATGGCTTTGCCTGCAGAGAGCTTGATGAGCTTGGATCGCAGGTCGATGATAGCCCTATGTTCATTTAGGAAGTCCATGCCTAAAATCACGTCGCGGGAGCACTGCTGCAAGACCACAAAGCTGGTGGGGTAAGTACGCCCATTTACGGTTATTCTTGCAGTGCATCGTCCCGATGTAGTAATCAGGTTGCCACCTGCTGTGCGAATCAGCGAGCCATCATAAGCGGTGGTAACTTTTCTTAGCTGAGAGGCTAACGGTCCACTAATGACTGAATAGTCAGCTCCGGTGTCTACTAGGGCAGTGACTCTGCGACCGTCGACATCAACTTCAAGGTCACTTGTTCGCGTCCTCGCATTGCACGTGGGCCTTGGTGTCCGATCTCGGCTCCGTCGTTTCTTCAGGTCATGGCCGGGGCATACCATTGTTACTTCGCTGGGCGGCGGTGTCTGCTTGCACTCTGGTCGTGTTGTCGTCGATGTCGTCGTGTGGAGCGGCGATGAAATGGTTGCGTCGTCGTTAGTGGTCGTCGGCGGCGGAGGATCTTCTTCTTTTCGCCGTTGAGCAACCTTACCTCCAAAGGTTGCTGCCTTAGTTTCCCCTACGGGGGCTTGGGGACCTTCCGCGCACACTATCATCATAGTTACGTCTTGGCGACGCAAAGCGGGCCCTGTACGGCGATGGAGACCTGAATCGACGGCTTGGTGGCGCAATCTCACCGCTACGCAGATAGTTGTCGATTTCTTGCGGTCGTTCACCTGGGCGTGGTCGTGGAGCGTCGACCGCAAATCCGCGGAGACCGATTCGTCGGTACGGGCAGTGCCGCAGAATGTGGCCGGCCTCACCGCAGTGGAAGCATAATGGGCGGTTGTTCGCTGTCCTCCATGCGTCGCACTTCCTGGGGCTTGTTGGTCGTTGGTAGGCTTGGCGGGCGGGAGCCAAGGGGCGGTTTTCAGGAACAGGCCGGTAGCGGCGAGGGCTCGGAAAGTCATCACGTCGGGGCGGAGGGCGACGTATTGCACCAGCGTAGTTCATCGCTGTTGCCTCTTGTGCTGGAACAGTCGCAGCCGTCGCTTCAGGAACGCCCAGCGCCTGCTGGACTTCTTCACGGGCGACGTCCGCGAGCGTCGCCACCTGGGGTTGTTGCGATGATGGCTGCATTCTGCGGAGCTCTTCTCGCACGATCTCCCGGATGAGGTCACGAAGGTTCTCTCCACTTGCAGATGCGCAGGGGTAGTGGCTTGAGTAGTCTGGCTGAAGTGGCCGCTCGTAGTGGCGCATCCGGGTGTACAACGTCTTCTCGATGGCAGGCGGTTCCGTTTCAAATTCCGCCACTGTTTTTGGCGGATTTCGGACAAGATTTGCAAAAAGCGATTCTTTGACGCCTCGCATTAAAAGTTTGACTCTCTCACCTTCAGTCATGTTAGGGTCGGCGCGGCGAAAGAGGCGCTTCATCTCCTCAACGTACGCCAGGACAGATTCGTTAGGAAGTTGCAGTCTTGACTGAAGGAGGGCCTGGGCTCTTTCCTTTCGGACGATGCTTGAAAAGGCAGCCAGAAACACTTCCTTGAAAGTCTCCCAATCCTTCATAGTTGCCTCATGATTTTCGAACCAAACTCGGGCATGTCCTTGAAGAACAAAGTAGACTTGCCTAAGTTTCGCGGCGTCATTCCAGCCGTTGAAATCTGCCACACGGTCGAAAAGGTCCATCCAATCTCTCGCATCTTCATCCGGTAGTCCATGGAAGCAGGGGGGCTCCCGGGGTTGAAAGAAAATAACCGGTGCTGTAGGCTGGGCCATTGTCAGCGTCGATGCCTTCCGAGATCGAATGGGGTCAAGCAGCAGACCGTGTTCGGGTTGTAGGCCTTGAAGTCGGCAGCTGGCTCGGTGGCCTGTAGGCTGGTTTTCCAGGGCGACAGGAACACGGCTTTGGTCCTCGTTTGAAGGATCAAAGGCAGCACCTCCACCAGATGTCACGTAGTGGTGACAAGGTCGACGACACAATTGAAGGGTCGATGATTGCACTAAAGAAACTGTTTATTTGGGCTGACTTGCGCCCGCAAAAGAACTAAGCAACTCGGCGGCGGCGATAGAAACAAACGTGCTCGTCGATCGTCGAACAAAGAATGCTCGTCACACTCGTCAACGCTCAATTTAAAGGCTGCACAGAACGATCTAGATAACGTCGCAAACAGCTACCAGCACGGGCTGGAACATTGTGGAAAGACACCCGAGTGGCCGGAACCTTCGAGACAGATCTCGGTGCATCTTGTGCTACAACAAAACTGATAAAGGTGTGACTCGCGACATAGAGCATTAACAAACAAAGATTACGGAACTGATACGCGGTCCAGAATCAGAGTGATAAGCCTGTATGCCGGCGGCTGTTAAAAACAACAAATACTGTTTTGAAGGTTTCGCGGCAATATGATGCCTTGATGTACAGATCTGTATCAATTTTGACTCCATGGTTATAAAGAAGGTATAGAAATTTCATGGAAGCTACTCGTCGTCGACAAGAAAGGGTAGGAATACCCGCTTTAGTTCGCATGGATGATACACTATGGTGGCGTGAGTAGCTGGACAAAATAAAACGAAGGGCCTTATTTTGAATTTTTTCTAATGAGGTGTGATTGATGATGGCACCAGATAATGCTACCGTACTCAAGGATGGGCCTTATGAGGGTATTATAGGCTTTTAGCTTTGCATGACAAGGTGCTCCTGACATTTTTCTACGAATAAATCCGAGTTGTTTGAATGCTTTTGCACACGTATTATTTATATGAGTGCCCCAGCTTAGTTTATGGGTAAATGAGATGCCTAAATATTTTACCGTATCAGCCCTCGTTATGTTACATCCTGATAGACTGTAAGAATATACAAGAGGCGCTTTTTCACGTGTAATTGTGATGGAAGAAGTTTTGTCGATATTAACTTCCATTCCTCATGATTTACACCATTTGGCTATACTATTTACAGAAGAATTTAAATTTAATTGGTCATCCCGTGTACATACCGCAGTGTAGAAAACGCAGTCGTCAGCGAAGAGCATTATTGTCACCCCAGGTTCGGCGCAGCCATGAATATCATTAATACAGATCAAGAATAGGATCGGTCCCAAGACGGATCCTTGTGGGACCCTGGAAAAAACACTCGTTCTGATTGTGCATTGTTTACTTCCACGTACTGCATAGGACCTGTGAGGTAAGAGCCTATCCAGGTTATTACTTTTGGGTTAATGCCAATGGCACGAAGCTTCTCGGTTAATTTAGAGTTTAGGACACGATCAAATGCTTTCCTGAAGTCAATCAGTATAGCAACTACTTGAAGCTGAGAATCAATCACTTGTGCAAAATCATGTGTTATTTCCAGCAGCTGGGTAACCGTTGACAGTCCTTTTCTAAAACCGTGTTGTCTGGTGTAAATTAGGTTATTTTCTTCGAAAACTTTGTGACGGATTTATTGATGATATGCTCCATTAGCTCGCAGCAGCAGCTAGTTAGTGAGATGGGCCTATACATGTCTACAGACAGGCTGCTGCCACTTTTATGAACCGGAATAACCTTTGCACATAGCCAGTCGGAAGGAAGAGCACCTGTTTCAAGGGAAAGTGCAAAACGTTTGTGGAAAACGGAGCCAACTGCTCCGCGTATCGCTTCAGAAATGTATTTCAGATGTTATCGGGTCCAGGGGTCTTTTTAACGCCTATCTTCAAAAGCAAGTTACAAATACTAGTGTCGCAAATCTCAATAACTGTCATCAGTGATTGTGGCTCGCTTGTGATAGCGCTCGTGGCAAGCTCGCGTGCAAAAACAGATTGAAAATATAGATTGAAAGAATTTGCGATGACGAAAGGGGTCTGTGACTACCGCACCATCTCTTTCCATTTGTGGTAAACGGGGTTCAGGGTTCGATAAATATCGCCAGAACTTTCCTGGATCGCTAGTAATAAAATTAGATTAAGTTGTCGAAAAGAATGCATCCCGCGCGGTTTTTCCAATTTTAGTTTGCTCGCCAGTTCGCATATCTGAGCGCGATTTCCCTTCCTTCTACGCATTCGCTGCAATCTTTGCTTCAGATGAATGGCGGTGCGTGTAATCCACGTGGTTTTTCTTTTTGTTCGTTTTATTCTTGTAGGTACAAAATTTTTGCCGCATTGTGTTATCGCGCTTTTTACCTGTAGCCACAGGTTGTTTATACTGCAGGAATCTGTGCAAGCAAAACTATCGAGAATTGTTTCTAGGTAATCTTTGATGCCTACATAATCTGCGCTGCAGTAGTCTTTGATAATGATTGAAGAATTGCTCTCATTACGGTCAGCGTTGTGGCGCAGATGAGGAAAAGTAGGAAAAAGCAATTTAGGGTCAGAAATTCCGCCTTCCACGCTAACTTCCGGACAGCGAAAACTAGATACAAACGCTAGATCTAGTACAGAAATAGCTTGTCCTTGGAGGCGCGTTGGCTCATTCACTACCCGAGAAAGCGAAAAACTAAGCATTATATCCCGCAGCTTTTCACAG
The DNA here is from genome assembly GCF_055883805.1 of Amblyomma maculatum. Taxonomy (NCBI): domain Eukaryota; kingdom Metazoa; phylum Arthropoda; class Arachnida; order Ixodida; family Ixodidae; genus Amblyomma; species Amblyomma maculatum. The sequence continues at coordinate 203,616,389 of NC_139347.1, read as the reverse complement.
TTTGAAATTTCATTCCTTCCAATTGCTAAGTTTGTCCATTTGATACCTGGTAAATTTAAATCGCCTGTTGGCATGAGTTTTGTGCGAGCGTTAACTTTGCTATGAAGGAAGTCGTGTATCTCAAGAAGATAATCAAGGGGCGCATTCGGTGGTCTATATATACCGCCCACTAGTCAAGTTGCCCTGAACGTTAATAGTGCACCACACACTTTAATAATTTGCTATACCACATTCTTTTTGGAAAGAAAAGTCTTGTTTTATTGCCATCGCTACACCACCTCCTCGCCCATCACGATCTCTGCGGATCAAGGCGTAAGAGCTTGGAACTATTTCTGAGTCATGGATATCCGAATGCAGCCAGGTTTCAGTTATTACAACAAAATCTGGTGAGTACAGCAACAGCAATTCTTCAAATATTTCGGTTTTGTTTAGAATACTTCTAGCATTGAAACATAACAATGTAAATGGAACTGGAGCCTTTTGTCAGTCACTGCCTCCCGCAGCACTCATAGCCCGCCAGCTGCGTCGTCTGCTTCAGACTCGCCTCCTCTCCATGAAGTGACGGCAGGCGCCTCTTCTGACCCGCTGGATCTTACAGCTGCTGCATTCTACCCGACCATAAACTTCACTCTATCCCCGGACGACGGATTACGTCCAGGAGAGATTTGGCAGCTTTCGCGTCATTGCGAGTGGCACCGACCGTTTCCCAGCCGTCGTCCGGGGATGGAGTGAAGTCCATGGTCGGGTAGAGTGCAGCAGCTGTAAGATCCAGCTGGTCAGAAGAGGCGCCTGCCGTCACTTCATGGAGAGGAGGCGAGTCTGAAGCAGACGACGCAGCTGGCGGGCCATGAGGCAGCGGCGGAGGCACTTGAGACGCGGGCTCGGGGGTGCGCGTCTGAGATGTATGGAAAAGGGTTGGCGGTGATGGCGCGGGTGCAGCAGCCCCTTGCGGCTTGTGCGGGGTACGGTCAGGCATGCCTTGAGATGCCGGCTCGGAGCCACGCTTCTCGGACGCATAGTTGTGGTTCGGCGGTGATGAGGAGGGTGCAGCAGAACCCCTGCGACTGATGGAGGGTGCGGTCAGGCATGCCTGCAGTCTACGTTCCTGTAGGCTTAGTGCGGCGTGGCGCCACTTCAGTCCTCTTAGACGTCCTGGCTAGATGGTCGAGGGCCTGACCTTTTTAAAGCAGGTATCACCAAGTCCCTTGGAACGTTAGGGATCGCTTGATGCCGCTTCCAGCAGGGAGGGCAGAAAGCCAGGAGCTGTAAGTCGGTTCACCTGCTCGGAAAAGGTTTCGAGCATAACGTGCGGGCAGCTCTTTATAAGAGCATTTGTAAAGCAAAGGTTTGCAATGCTGCGCTTTACCAATTTTGAATGGGCGTATTCGTAGAATAAAGCTGCCTTTTGAAACCTAGGAGCATACTTCCAACACATGTGCCCATCACACGAAAACATCAGTTCTAAATCAAGAAGCCTAAAGGTCCTGACAGATGGTAAATCATTTGTGAATCCACGTTCTTGGAACAGGTGCTAAAAACATTTAAAATCTGGTCCGCCACATGGGTGAGCTCGTCATTTGATGATAGTGTAATAGGGCGTTTATTGACGCTCAGATGGAGAGCTGTGAGGACCGGACCTTGCAACGGCGAGCCCAGCGTACTTCGTCTTCGTCGCACAACGCACAGGTGCATGTCGATGGCTGAAGTGCTGACTATCACAGTACATTTTCCCCCCGGGTAAAAAAAAAGGAGCCATCCTGGCGACTTATGGCGCGGAAAGCACAGCGGGGTCATAGAATGGCTTCAATCGGTTCACGTGAACTGTTTCACGACCACGGCGACGCAAGTCCGCAGAGGGCGTGACGGGCTCAACTACGTAGTTGACTGCAGATGTTTGCTGGAGGACCCTATACGGCCCGTGGTAGCGAGCAAGAAACTTCTTTGAAAGGCCAGGGGTTGTGGAAGGCACCCAGAGCCACACCAGTGTGTTCGGGAGATATGACGAAGCTTCGCCGGTATCACGGAGGTATTTTTGTTGCCACTGATTTTCTGTTGTGAGAGAGCGGGCGAGCTGACGGCATTCTTCTGCGTACGTGACGGCATCGGATAGCGGGGAAGATTCGGAAACGTCAGGGCGGTAGGGAAAAAGTGTGTCCGTAGTACAGGGTGGCTCGCGCCCGTAAAGGAGAAAGAATGGAGAGAATCCAGTAGTGGCCTGTGTCGCGGTGTTATATGCGTAAGTAACAAACGGTAGAACTTGGTCCCAATTGGAATGGTCGGTGTTCACGTACATAGCCAGCATGTCACCGAGAGTGCGGTTGAAACATTCTGTAAGTCCATTCGTCTGAGGGTGGTACGAGGTAGCGGTGCGGTGTATGATGCGGCATTCTTTCAGGAGAGCCTCAAGAGCGTCTGATAAGAAAACGCGTCCGCGGTCACTGAGCAGTTCGCGAGGGGCACCATGGCGAAGAACCAGGTTTTTCAGAATAAAGGCAGCCACGTCGCGTGCGGAAGCAGAGGGCAATGATGATGTCTCAGTGTAGCGGGTTAGATGATCCACTGCCACGATAATCCAGCGGTTGCCAGCTGAAGTTGTAGGAAGTGGACCGTATAGATCTATGCCGACACGATCAAACGGACGGGCAGGACAGGGCAACGGCTGCAACGAAGCAGGGGACTTGAGAGGAGTTTTTCGGCGTTGGCAAGACTGGCAAGAGCGGACAAAATGGCGGACAAAGCGGTACATTCCACGCCAGAAGAAGCGTAGACGCAAGCGCGTGTAGGTTTTCAACACTCCGCCGTGGGCGCACTGGGGATCAGTATGGAAAGCAGCACAAATTTCGGCGCGGAGATGATGGGGGATGACTAAAAGCCACTTCCTTCCGTCGTGAAGATAATTGCGGCGATAGAGCAGCCCTTCACGAATTGAAAAATGGTGAGCTTGGCGGGCAAGCGCCCGAGACAAACGACCTGGAGAGTGACTTGAAAGAAAGTCCAGAAGTGTAGATATCCAAGGGTCGCGCCGCTGTTCCGTGGCCATGTCGATAGTGGCAAGCGAAGACAAATCGTAGGCGCAGATCTCATCAGACAACGAAGAGGGAGGCAGCGGTGAGCGCGAAAGAGCGTCCGCGTCAGTATGCTTGAGGTCTGAGCGATATATGACACGAATGTCATACTCTTGGAGGCGAAGAGCCCAGCGAGCAAGGCGGCCGGACGGGTCCTTGAGGGACGCCAGCCAGCACAGAGCGTGATGATCAGTGACCACATAAAATGGTCGGCCATAGACATACGGACGGAATTCGCCGATGGCCCAAATAATGGCCAAGCATTCTCTTTCCGTAACAGAATAATTGGACTCTGCCTTGGTCAAGGTGCGGCTTGCGTACGCCACCACATAGTCTCGGATACCAGGTTTGCGTTGGGTGAGAACGGCGCCTATCCCAATACCGCTAGCGTCAGTGTGAATCTCAGTTGGCGCATTCGGGTCGAAGTGGCGGAGGATGGGAGGCGAAACTAAAAGACGGCCTAAAGTGTTGAAGGCGTCATCACAAGCAGGTGTCCATGCGCAGAGGTCGGAGCTGCCGGAGAGGAGCTGAATGAGAGGAGCAATAATAGAGGCGAAATTTAAGATGAAGCGGCGAAAGTAGGAGCACAGGCCGATGAAACTTCGTAGCTGCTTCAGTGATTTTGGGCGTGGGAATTCGGCAACTGCACGAAGTTTGGTGGGATCGGGAAGAATGCCATCCTTAGAAACGACATGACCTAGAAATGTTAGTCGGCGAGCAGCAAAGCGGCACTTCTTCAGATTCAGTTGGAGGCCGGCGGTAGCGAGACAAGTGAGAACGTCCTTCAGTCGGAGCAGGTGGGATTGAAAATCGGTAGAAAAGACTACGATATCATCGAGATAGCAAAGACAGGTTCGCCACTTGAATCCACGAAGCACAGTGTCCATGAGGCGTTCAAATGTGGCCGAGGCATTGCAAAGCCCAAAGGGCATGACGTTGAATTCATATAATCCATCTGGTGTGATGAAGGCAGTTTTAGAGCGGTCAGCGTCAGCCATTGGCACCTGCCAGTAGCCAGATCGTAAATCCAACGAGGAGAAAAACTCGGCGCCCTGCAAGCAGTCTAGTGCGTCATCGATGCGTGGCAGAGGATAGACGTCCTTGCGCGTGATCTTGTTGAGCCGGCGGTAGTCGACACAAAACCGGAAGGAGCCATCTTTCTTAGGTACCAACACAACTGGAGACGCCCAGGGACTGTGGGATGGCCGAATGACACCACGACGGAGCATGTCGTCCACATGATCAGCAATTACTTGGCGCTCCGAAGCCGACACGCGATAGGGGCGCTGGCGCAAAGGTGCAGGTTTACCGGTGTCGATGGTGTGCTCTACGACAGACGTGCGGCCCAAGTCAGTTTGAGGGAAGTCGAATGAAGAAGCGAAGTTCTGCAAGAGGGCGACAAGTTGATCACGTTGCGCAAGTGGAAGATCAGCATCAATAGCATGTTGGAAAACGTCGGAGGGCGTCGAAGCGGTCGCAACATCGCAAGAGCACAGACTAACGTCGAAGGAGGGGGTTGAGTCAGCAAGAGTGGTGATATGACTGGGATCAAGCTCTTCAAGACGTCCAATGCATTCGCCACGGAGCAGGACTGCTGGGCAAGAAAATGGGTTCGAGGCGTAAAGTGCACTCTTGCCGTCTTGAATTTCGAGAACTGCGAACGGAAAAGGGAGGCAGGGATGACGGGAGGTGGCTTCGGAAGGTGTAAAAATCACAGTCAAAGGAGTTACCCACTCACAAGACAGTGGTACGAGGGCCGCAGAGAACGGAGGAATGTCGGTGTCATGGGCGACGAGAAGTTTTGCAGTGCGGGGAGGGGTATCACAGAAGGGGGCATCACAGAGGGGGGCGAAGGCAATTTGCGCACGAGCACAGTCAATAACGGCTTGATGAGTCGATAGAAAATCGTATCCGAGGATGATATCATGCGAGCAGTTCGGCAGAACAATAAACTCGATGGGGTAGAAGACGTCTTGAATGAGCACACGGGCTGTGCAAGATGCGGAGGGGTGAATGTGCTGTGATGAGGCGGTGCGGAGCGAAAAGTCGGAAATTGCGAATTCGACGGCAGAGCGCTTCACTGATGACGGAGACGGCTGCACCGGTATCGACGAGAGCGAGAACTGTGGCGCCTTCTACAGAAACTTTGATAACATTAGCGGGACGACATGGAGGACTTGAGGAATTCGAAACAAGCGCAGTTCTTGCCCCCGGAACTGCGACTGTTAGTTTCCCTCAACGGTGCTGGTAGAACGTCGCAGCATTGGAGAAAGCGATCGGCGCCGAGGAGAATGTGATCGACGAGTGGTATAGGTTTGGCGATCTTGTGGGACAAATTGAGAACCGGGCGGAATCATTTGCGAGCGTGAGTCGGTATCGTACGGGTAAAGTCGAATGTCAGGCTGTGAAGGTTGGAGGCGCTGGCGACAAAGGCGCGCAACATGGCCCGGCCGACCGCAGGCATAGCAAATCGGAAGGTTTTCCGTAGTACGCCAAGGTTTCATAGGATGTGGGCGGAACCTTGAGGGTGGGGCTTGAAATGAAGGCTCAGCATGCGGCGGTGAACGGTAGGCAGGGACCTGCAGATAGGAGCCAGACGTGGGCGAAGGTGGTGGCCTAGCCGTCACTTGGGCATACGTGAGAGGTGCCGTCACAGGCGGCACCACGGGGTTGGACGGCAAGACATCAGCGACGTGTTCTTGCACGACACGGCGTATAGCAGGGGCCAAAGATGGAGCCAGTTCAGGAACGAGGCGGCCCGAGTCTTGAAAATGGGGAAGGAGTGAGATCTGACGTGCGACCTCTTCACGAATAAAATCTTTGATCTTTTGATTCAGCGGGCTCCCTTCAGAAGTTGGCGAACCACCCAGGGCTAATGCGGATACGCCTTCGTCGCACACACTGGAGCGGCGCCTAGAAGCGCGCCGCTTGCGGAGCTCGTCGTAGCTCTGGCAAAGCTTCACGAGTTCACTAACGCTGGTGGGATCTTTCGCTACCAGCATCTGGAAGGCGTCCTCAGAAACGCCCTCGAGGATATAGCGGATTTTGTGTGCTTCCGGCATGGCAGGGTCGACTCGTTTGCAGAGATCAACGACGTCTTCTATGTAGCTGGTAAAGGTCTCATCAGCGCGCTGAACACGATCGTGTAAACGTTGTTCGGCACGAAGCTTACGCACTGCCGGGCGGCCGAACACTTCCGCGAAATTCTTTTTAAATGTCGACCAAGATGACAGGTCAGCCTCATGGTTGCGAAACCAGAGGTTCGCCAGGTCCGTCAAATAGAATATGACGTTACTGAGCTTGCATGAGTCATCCCACTTGTTGTAGCTGCTTACTCTTTCATACGATGACAACCAGTCGTCGACATCTTGATCGGCCGTGCCGCTGAACAGGCAAGGGTCACGCTGGCGCACGACGCCAGCACACATGATCGTGGGTGGAACGGCCGGCAGCGTCGAAGTGGACTCGTCTTGCATGGCGGTCGTAGAGGGTAGTGTACGGCTTCGCAGTTCCAGTTTGGGTGGGATCGTTTCCGGCACCTCCGCCAATTGTAATAGGGCGTTTATTGACGCTCAGATGAAGAGCTGTGAGGACAGGACCTTGCAACGGCGAGCCCAGCGTACTTCGTCTTCGTCGCACAACGCACAGGTGCATGTCGATGGCTGAAGTGCTGACTATTACAGTACAATAGTTTCAAATGATCACCAAATCGGCAACATATCTCAATATTCTTGTAACACGTGTGTCATGAAGTACGTCCCGAAGCACGGAATCAAGCTAAAAACACATTACATTAGAAATGCGCAACATCCGAACCAATACAAATGTCTTGTCTTTATACAACATGGTTGTCGCCGTGCTTTTACCGTCGATTCAAGATAAACTCTCATAAGTACTAGGAAGCATTCAGGAGCAGCTCCGCACCCGTTCTGGAAGGCAATAGTCCCATGATTTTCAATTAATTCACACACTGCTTCTAAGAGTTCATCCTTGGGTATATTCCCTCTGGATCACAATAAACAGCTCCAAGTTGACACTTCTTGCATTTCTACCTATACAAGCTGCACAGTCCGTCAGAAGTAGCCTCGATTAACTTTGACAGAATCCTGCTGTAGCAGACTGGGCTGTGGGTTCCCCTATCCAGCATTCTGAAGAACCTGAAAATCAGCACAGATTATGCAATACATGTTTTTGACAAGAAACCTATCCTGCAGCATTACTAGTGTGGATGCCCACAATACACCTGTATTTACTTTCCATACCCATGACCACATCCTTCTTATTTCCTGCCATACTAATTATTACTTAAGTGCTCTCACTGAACTATATGTATACACACGGTGAGCAAGCTTGTGTATACTGCTGTATGCCTTGGATCCTTCCTTGAAGCCTGCCATATACCAGAACAGGTAAAATGCCAAGTCGCGAAAAGCAATTTCCTTCATGTTGATTATATTGATATCTAAAAGATACAAAAAAAGCTGCACTAAATATCAGCTTGTATTTTACACTCAAGTGTACCCTTAAAACACCTGTAAACTGCAATCAAGCTTTGCGATAGAATAACAGCAGCAATGCCTCGAAACATTTTCCAGACCAGAGTATAGGGAAAACAATACTTAAGAGACAAAGCTGCATTTACTGAACATTAATATACATTGTTTTGCCCGAAATGAACCACTTCAAAACACTTGCTAAGAGAAACATATCCCAGTTGTGCATTGAATTCCACTACTCAGAAGCTTTTTCTTAATTTCCTGGATGTCCTCCTCTGTTTTCAATCGTAGAACGACTGAGGTTTCCCCGCTATCACTGCACAGTCCTTTTTATGCCAACAGCACGTTTAATAATGATGTCTTAGCAAAGCAAACTTCTGTCAGTAGCAAAGGTTGTGAAGAGGCACCACAGCCCACTGCTAAGAGTCCTTGGTCCGAAAATCGTGCGTGCATTAGTTGCAAGTCAGCTCATAACCCATTGGACAGACTTGTTCAAGCAAACTTCCCGGTTTCGGTTTTTGTCCCGGAAGCGAAAACACTTCGGAAGAAGATGAAGGCTGGTACTAGCAGGAATGAACTGCCAGAAAGAGAGAGGCCTGTTGTGGTTCCTTATATCCACAAAATCATTGACAGCATGAAAATAGGGCAAACCGGTTTAATACACCCACGCTATTCTCTGAACTTTGTAAGCTTGCTCAGCTAAGAAATTGCATAACATGCGAAAGTCAACAGGTCGGCTGTGAGAAAAGAAGAGGCATGGCCAGTGTTTCTCAAAGTGCGCCACCAACATTGTCTATGAGATTCTATTGCCCTTCAGAAAATTCAATATTGCAAATATGGGACGCTGTGGGAATTATGAGCATAGGGAACATGAAAAGGATATTGCAAACAATCAGGGTGAGCAACACGTCCTGCACTGTAGGGCTTCCACCATAGTACATCATGGTTTAGTTACATGAAGACTGTAGGTAGAGGCAGACAACAGATGACTCGTGTAACTTTGGAAGCCTTATTATCCAATAAGCATGTCCGAGTTGTATCAGCGACACATCCGTTGTTCTTTACGAAGGTTAACAAAGACTTTTCATGCCTACTTTGATAAGATTGGTGCTGTCTTCCTGTTGCCTCGTATGCAGCTGAGAAGGCGACATATGTCGACTGCTTTGCCCTAAACAAACAGCTGTAGTAAGTGTCCATGGCTTCCTTTTTCTTGAATATGTCTGTGGTGTGCTAAATTCATTGTTATGTATGAATAGAAGGCACTGTAAAGAGTCATCAGGTAAAGGTTGTGCATTTAAATTATTCTTCACAACTACTAGAAAGCACAATAAACTTTAAAAACGACTGTTAATGGTTGCTGTTTTATTACACCCACCGCAGTCAGTTACAAGAATGGAGGGGCCAATGTCCCTCAGAAGGAGGTTTTCTTACCATTCAGGTCATTCTCAACACTGGTCTCATTGCAGTGTTTGTCCATGCCTCCCTAGGATGAGCTGCTTCTTTGTGCGCACTGAACACCAGCTCCCAATACTGTGCTCTATCATTTACTGCTATGAGAGGGGAAATTATTTTGTGTCCCAATTGATGTTAAGATGCTCTGTCAATGGTTGTAGGCCTACCTTTGACGAATTACGCCGCTGCGTTCGAGTTGTAACTGAGCGTAAAAGGCGTCCTGATCTCAGTTGCTTGCTTCCATTGCACTGTTCATGGTGTCTGCGAAGTGCCTTTAGGTGCGGACATTGTTTTGGTCACAAAGCAAACACAAATCAACCTTTTGTGATGTGGGCAAAACAAAGTTCTGCAAGTGTTGAAAACTTTGGACGTCACACCTGCCAAAATCAAATCCAAAAGCAAGATTTAGATATTTTGAAAGAAGGCAACGTCGAGACAGCAAGGTCGTGACGGGAAGGCCAGCGATGCCTTGTCTAGCGTTTTAATCCTATCAAGAAACCAGGCGCGTGCCGGAGTCGGCGCCGCGGGTTGATGACGATGGTATGTACAAATGAAAGAAGATCATGGCATGCACAAGAGAAAGAAGAAGATCATGGAAGGCTCACACAATCTGCCCGGGGGTCGGAACCGGCCAGCCTGGCCGCTCCTAACTAACCGCGATGCACAAACGGTTTCAAGCGAGAAATATGAACAATTTCAGTTCCACGGTGGCGTCGATCGGCCGGGAGATCAACAGGCGTGACTTTGTAGTTAACTGGGGAAGTTTGGCTGATGACCTCGAAAGGACCAAGGTAGCGGTGGTGGAATTTGTCACTTAGGCCAGAGGTGCGCAGTGATGAATAAAGCAGTACTTTGTCACGAGGACGAAAAGAGACCAGGAGATGCTTAGAATCGTAGAGACTCTTGCGGTCTTCCTGGCACGCTGCTGTGGTGAGGCGGGCAAGATGACGGCATCTGGCCACACGACATAAGAACTGGGTAGGTACTGATGTGGAGTAGTCGGGCGTAGAGAAAAAGGAAGTGTCGAGAATTACTGTGAGAGGACGGCCATAAAAGAGGAAAAATGGAGAGTAACTGGTAGCCCGCTGTACTGCTGTATTACAGGCGAATGTGACGAATGGTAGAATAGTGTCCCAATTTCGATGATCTGGTGTGATGTACATGGATATCATGTCCGATAAGGTGCGATGAAATCGCTCAGTCAGACCATTAGTCTGGGGATGGTAGCTTGAGGTTGTCTTATGAAGGGTGGATGACGCGTGAAGAACTTCGGCAACGACTGTCGATAAGAAGGCCGTGCCGCAATCACTTAGAAGCGCCCGAGGAGCGCCATAATACAATACAATTGATCGCAAAAAGCAATTCGCTACTTCTTGAGCGGTACCAATCGGTATAGGTGCTGTCTCATCATAGCGTGTAAGGTGGTCTGCACCTGTTATAGTCCAATGGTTACCCCCATTGAAGAGAGGTAGGGGATCTTGTAAAATCGATGCCGACTACTTCGAATGGCGTGACAGGGCAGAGAAGAGGTTGGAGAAGGCCAGCGGGTGAAGAAGTCGGCCGCTTGGGACATTGGCACAGAGGGTAGGATGCGACGTATTTGGCAACGCTGGATGATAGGCCAGGCAAAAAGAATTGTTTTTTTTCCATGCGGTCGTAGAATTTGTCAGAACCAAGATGACCTGCAGTAGCGTCATTGTGGAGAGCCGCCAGTATACGTAGGCAAAGTACACGCGACACGACTGGGATCCAGCGAGTTTCATCAGGGCAATACACGTAGCGGCGTAGGATGCCATCTTCGAGCTTGAAATTGCAAAGCTGTCAGCGAAGCCGAGCATTGGGTAGGTCCGAAGCGCCGATAAGGCGGTCGATGATGGACGGCAGTAGGCATCGTCTAATTGCTGTGAGCGGAGAGCGTGTTTGTTCTCAGCGCCGTCAAAAGAAACTGTTGTGATATACGTCGGGGAAAGAGATAGTTGGCTGTGATAAGACGTTGAAATGCATTGGAAAGAAAACAGCAAGCTGATTCCGAAAGTGGACAGCGAGAAAGAGCGTCGGCGTCTTGGTGTTGGCGACCCGATTTATAATTGACGTCGAAATGGTATTCTTGCAGACGTAGAATCCAACGCCGAAGTCGGCCTGTCAAGTTTTTGAGCGAGGACAACCAGCAAAGTGCATGGTGATCGGTAACAGCTTTGAAGGGCCGACCGTATAGATAAAGGCGAAATTTTTGGATAGCCCAGACAACGGCAAGACACTCCTGCTCGGTAATAGTGTAGTTTTTCTCAGCTGAAGTCATAGTCCGACTGGCGAAGGCAATCACTTTCTCACGCGAAGTTGCATCGCGCTGCAGAAGTACAGCGCCGAGATCGTGATCACTGACATCAGTGTGAGGGTGGTTGGAGCGGTGTCACTGAAATGGCCAAGAACAGGATCTGATTTGAGGGCGTGCTTCAGGTCGTTAAAAGCAGTTTCGCACTGTTCTGTCCACTCGAGAGGGTTTCGTGCTATACGTAGTGCATGAAGTGGAGCAACAATAGTTGCAAAATGCCTTATAAAACGCCGGAAATAAGACGCTAGGCCGAGGAAACTACGAAAATCTGCAATCCGTTGTGGACGAGCAAAGTTGAAGACCGCGATGATTTTTTCAGTGTCTGGACGAATGCCATCATGGCTGACCGGATGTCTCAATATTATAATTTATTTCTGTGCAAAGTGGCACTTCTTTGTGCTGAGCTGAAGGCCCGCTTAAGCGATGATACGTGAGGACTCCATTCAGGCGCCTGAGATAGTCGTTAAAAGTTGACAAAAAGATAACGGTGTCGTTCAAGTAACATAAACAGGTTCTCCATTTTAGGCCACGAAGTACCGTATCGATCATTCTTTCAAATGTCGCTGTTGCGTTACAAAGTCCGAAAGGCATAACATTAAATTCGTAAAGGCCTTCGGGAGTTGCGAAAGCGGTATTTTCTTTGTCATCCTCGTGCATAGGTATTTGCCAATAAGCTGAGCGGTGGTCTAAAGTGGAGAAATATACGGCACCTTGGAGAGAGTCAAGGGCGTCATCAATTCGTGGCATCGGGTATACATCTTTGCGGGTAAGTTTGTTAAGTCGACGGTGATCAACACAAAAGCGTAACGAGCCGTCTTTTTTTTACCTAGGACTACTGGGGAGGACTCTGGGCTTGTTGAGGGACGAATAGTATTGCTACGGAGCATGTTATTTATATTTTCTTCAAATACGTTTTGCTCAGAGAGGGAAACCCGGTAAGGCCGTCGGCGAACGATAGAGTTATCTTCAGTAATGATGCGATGGTGCGCTACACTAGTTTATCCCAGTGTTGGGAAGCGGCATCAAAAACGGCTTCGTGGTGTCGAAGCAATGTCAGCAGTTGTTGGCGTTGGTTTGGCGTGTGGCTTAGATTAATAGTCTTTTTGAGAACAGAAAGATAGACGTCTGGCGAAACACGGTGCTGAGGCAGAGGGGGGGTGAGCACCATCAGGGACAAAGGTTAAACATCCAACGTGCAAGGGAGAGGAGTTCCTTCTGAGAGCCCAAGGGATTCACGTGAAGCGTTAGTGGCCGCTATTGTCGCTGAGCCGTTGCGGAACCGAACAAGACTAGACGGGAAGGCGATGCCGCGTGCAATATGATAAGGTGGTGCGATGAGTACGTTCCCGTCAGTTACGTTGTCAGAAACAACAGTAAGTAGTTTTTCGCACTGAGGAGGCAAAACGGTATCAGCGGCGGCAACGGTGGGATGATGTCGTTCAGAAAATTCAGATGAAAAATCTCTGTCTGTCATATGGATAACACTGTCGCCACAAGAAATTACCGCCGAAGCGATTGACAAAAAATGCCATCCAAAAATCCTCAGATTCGCACAAGGTGAGAGAACAGCAAACTGCACATGATGGCGGACGCTGTCGAAAACAATTCTTAGGGTATACTTCGCTGAAGGGCGCAAAGGGACGTCATTAGCACCATGGAGTTCAGGCCCATCATATGGTGTCGTCACTTTTCGCAAACGGTATAGCACAAATTAGGGTGAATGACAGAAATTTCAGCCCCTGTATAAATTAAACCTTTGACCGGTAATCCTTCAGCGAAAACAGAAGTCACATTATGCGTGAGATCAGGGGGACTTTTAGTAAGTTCGCAGAGTGCAGCTTGACCTCCGGAAACTGCAACGCTTAGTTTTCCGGATGGCGTACAGGGAGAGTAGTTGCGGGTTGGAGAGGGGAAACTGAGCGGCGGTATGGGGATGGGGACCGGCGTCGGGATACATGGGTCTTACGAGGCTCATACGAGGACTCTAGAGGTGGGGAGGATCATCGAGGTGGGCTTGGAATAAACCGGCGTCGATAATATGAAGTTGACGGCATGTCACTTTCGAAGGTGTCGTAACCACGGCACTCGTTCTGAAGGCGGCGACGACAGAAGCGGGATATATGTCCTTTAATGCCACAGTAATAGCAAACTGGTCGGAAGGGGCGCCAAGGTGCGTAATAGAGTGGTGCAGGTTGAGCCGTCGCCATTGCATTGATGTGATTGTAGGTTGGTGCCGGTCGGGACAGGGGAATAAAAGCAGAGGGAATGCAGCGACATGCGCGTAGGTCGGCGCTTGGGCGGGTTGCGGGAGGTCGGATGTCATAGGGTGGGTGATGGTTGTTAACTCTTCTGTAATGATCTTGTGGAGAACGGGGACATTAGAAGGTGCGGAAGAATGATCGCACCCGTGTCGACAGACAGGCTGGAGGGCTTAGAGGTCCTCGTGGATGATGGCTCGAATTAGTGCCGCAGATCGAGGCCAGCAGAGGACGGGCCAGTAGCGATGCCAGGCTGCAATCGGGAGGACTGCAGCTGGTCGAGGCGTTGGCAGGTCGTAATAATGAAGCCCACAGTTGAAGGATTCTGGGCAACTAGGGTGTTATGAGGCATAGATTTGATTCCTTTCAAGACGTGGTGCACTCGTTCAGGTTCCGGCATGGTGGGACTAATACGCCGGCAAAGTGCAAGTATGGCCTCTATGTACGACGCATATGACTCATCGGGACCTTGAAGGCGGGAAGCAAGCTTGTTCTTCGCGATCTCAGTCCGAACTGCCGGGTCGGTGAAGTATTGGCAGAACTGCTGTTTGAATGTGGTCCAGTTAGTGGTGTGCGGTTCGCGATTAATAAACCAGATCCTGGCGACCTCGATGAGGTAGAAAGAAACATTGAGAAATTTGAGTATCGTCCCCCCGGTTGTAGGCACTGCAGTGTTCATAGGTGTCGAGCCAGTCATGGACGTCTTCATCGCGCGACTAGCGAACAGAGGCGGGTCGCGTTGTCGTGTGGTCACTGTCGGAGGGGATGGTGCAGCCGAGGAAGAGGGTTCGTTCGGTTCGTGGGTACTCTCGATAGACATAAGGATGGTGGCAGTTGCCAAGCGGCGTTCGGAACGTAGCTTCAGAGTGAGGCAAGGCCCAAGGCAGCAAGGGGATCGAATTTCACCTCCACCACTCGTGAAAGACGGCTAGGTCGAGACGGCAAGGTCATGACGGCAAGGCCATGCGATGCCTTATTAGCATTTCACTCCGATCACGAACCCAGGCGCGTGCCAGAGCCGGCACCGCGGGACGATTACGATGGTATGCATTAATGAAAGAAGATCATGACATGTACAAATGAAAGAAGACGATCATGGAAGGCAAATAATATACAGGTCCTCAAGCAGTACAAAATGTTCCATTCTGTTAGTTTTTAGAACAATCAAACTGTGCCTGTGTATTCAGTCAGCAGCCCACAACAACCTAGTGGGATGTCCATCGCCTTAGCGTTGTCAATCGATTGTGGTTGCAACAGACAGAAAATTGATATATGCTGGCAGCGTCAGGGGGGTGGCAACCTGCAAGGTATTAAAAGTACTTTAATGATTGCTTGTGAAACTTACGAACCAAAATTTGGCTACTTAAACTATTGCCGTATATTCAAATTTTAGGATAACTATTTTACTTTGAAATTAGTAATTTTTCATTTGGAGCAGTTAGTACACAAAAGAAATATGTTTAACAGACATGCACTAGCAGCACGGAATAATGTGTTGAGTATATTATGCACATCAAAACCTCCTTGATGACCTCGAAGGCTAAAAAACTTGTCTGCTTTCTACACCAGCTCACACATCTGAAAATAACCGCCTCCTTCTATTCTACAGATTCTATTTGTTTACTGACACTTCTATGTTGGACAAGATATCTGCCGCTGAGTTTGTAAAGCTTAATCAAGCGCTGTTTTCAACATTTTTTTTTTCTGTCTACATATGTACACCGAAAAAAAAAACATCCAGGTTGGTGTATGCAGCACCAGGTTTTCCGTGATCCAATAAAAGCATTGCTTTAAACATTGTGCATTCACACAGAGCAAACAAATGTACCCCATAGCTTACTGCTTGAGTTGCTGGGTAACTGTTTTGTTTAGATTACAAGTCGCACAAGAAAGAAAATAAGAACACCAGTCCTGGCCACGACAGCACAGTGTGGAAAGAAAGCTTTAAGTTCAATGGAGCCTCGCCTCTGCTTTCAAACACTTTAACATCTTGAATAGTCCATATCCCATCAGTAGGTTTGTGTGCAGGCATAGCGTTGTTGTTTAAGATGGCCAGAAGGCATACACTGAAGCGTCCAATAATAAGGGCATGTTCTATATGTCTCAAAGGACAGTTAAGGCTCAGTACACTCACTTTTCCCATCCCAGTTGTGGACACGAAGAGTCCATTGGCCCTGTAGCAAGTAAATAAATTTATATATTTTGTGTATTTGTACTAGCCTTATTGTTACAGGATGTCCTCTTGAGAGCTTTGTTTTGGGACCTCCTTCGGTATGAATTCAACTCACACTTAATTTTAATTATAGATTTTTGTCAATAAAAAACAACCAAGGCAAATATAGCTTCAGAACATAATGTAGTAAAAGTCAATCTCAAAGGCCTAAACAGCCTCGGGAAGGAACAGCAGTTTGATTAGGTAGCGAAGTACTGGAAGTAGTAGGCGAATACGTCTACTTAGGTAGAAACCGCACATCCGGACCATGAAAAGGAAATAACAAGAATAAGATTGGGATGGTGCGCATTTGGCAAGCACTCGCAGATTATGACTAGCAGCTTACCGGTATCGCTCAAGAGGAAAGTATACAACGGTTGCATCGTACTCACCTATGGGGCTGAAATGTGGAGGCTAACCAAAAGAGTTCTACTTAGGTTGAGGACAACCCAGAGGGCTAGGGAACGAAAAATGGTAGGGGTAACATTAAGAGATAGGAAGTGTGCAGAGTGGGTGAGAGAAATAACTCATGTCATGGACATTCTAGTGGAAAATAAGAAGAAGAAATGAGCATGGGCAGGACATGTAGTGTGAAGAGAGAATAACCGATGGTCGCTTAGGGTAACAAACTGAATTCCGAGGGAAGGAAAGCGTAGCGGGGGGCGGCAGAAAGTTAGGTGGGTTAATGAGGTTAAGAAGTTCGCAGAGGTCAAGTGGATGAAGCTAGCACAGAACCGGGTTAAGTGGAGAAATGTTGGAGAGGCCTTCGCCCTGCAGTGAGTATAGTCAGGCTGATGATGATGATAATGCTGAAACTGTACTTCCCGATTACTTGAACATATAAAAATACTTCATAACTGTTTAACTATGGTATAGGTATTTTGGACATTTTTGTGCAATACAAATTGAATATCTACCGAATATTTACACACCATGCAATGCATGTGTTTTAACTTGTGCCTGTGGGCAGGCCGAGAGTATTTTGCTAGCAGCTGGGAGAGCCACTGTGGCCAGTGTGTACCTGGCCTAAGCTTCTGACTGCTTTGGGCGGCTTTAGACCATTTTGTTTTCGCACTACCTTCGTCTCTGCTAACTCACAAATCGCAATCATGGCACAACTTACCGCGTAGACTATGCAGGCTGTCATAAACAATACGTGGCTTCCATTCGACAGTGCAGAGTGAATAGCACACTAAGCAAGCACACTTTTGTGTCAGTTGTGTTTCTTGCAAAAGTGCTAGAGCCGGTGGTAGCAACGAAAGACAACGAATTTCCTGAAGTCAGCCACCAAATGCAATTCACGAAACGCAGCTACTTGAATTATAAGCACGAAATCTTCCTCGTTGCACAAAACTATAGATGCGCCAAATTAACCCCACCTTCTGTATTGAATAAACGGTCCGAACGTGCATCTTGCTCGCCCATAGAGCCTGCACCTACAGAAGCAAGGAACTGTCTTTTTAACTCTCGTGTCGAAACAAACAGTAATTTTAATGCTCAATAAGTGACACGGATAGAAGACCCAATTTTCCACTCACACCTCGAAGCTTGCCTTGTATCCAGAAGTAGCAGCCGTTGTGCTGGATACATTTTCAACACAGTCACCAAACAACGTGCATACACGCCGAGATTCAAAATTGAAATGGTGAGGAGAAACGAAGAGGCGTCCGTGTGCTTTGCGATGTCAACAAACGTTAAAGATCCCCCGGTGGTCGAAATTGCTCCGTAGCCCTCCACTACGGCTCCTCTTTTTCTCATTCCCCTTTCACTCCCGCTTCCTCCCTTACCTAACGGCGCGGCTTAGGTGTCCACAGCAATACGTGTGACATATACTGCGCCTTTCCCTTCCTCTGAACCAATTATTATTGCTGTTGGTCGGCGGCGTCGGCAATATCACGTAGCGCATTGATCGATCACTTTAAAAACAATGTAGACATATGAGATATAATTTCTAAAACAAGCAACACATGTAAAATGTAACGGTTACTTACAACATATTTGTTTCAGAAAAAAAGATAAATCCTGCGTCTTGCTTAATTGGTTTGACAAACTATTTTCCCTCTTGTTGTTATTGTGCAAAAAAGGCCATGTCAAGCGAAGTCTGGACTCCAGAGTGGCGGAGCATGTATTGCAGGCGTTCCATCACCATCGGCGCAGCAACGCATTCCTCTCCATGAACTGTGTCGCCATCACTCTTCTCCTGGTTTTCATGCAACACAGTTACATCGCTAGCGTACTTTGGCTATGGCGAACGCTCGGAGTTTGGAGTGTACTGACCGACTGGAATGCGCACCGACCGATGTGGTAAAGAATGGCCATTGCCTGAACTACATTATATGGTGCCATATTGGTCCTGTATGCAGAAAATAGTTCTAGCATGCTTAAAAACCATCAAAGAGCAACTTAAGACATCTTGCGTAATCCGACTTGTAACAGTTCTGTGCAGATGAAGACAAAAATACTTCAAAAGACAACTTCCAGACACATTCCCGAAGATGTCTTCTAGATAAGAATCAAGCATCGTCTTGTAGATGTTCTGTGTAGCCCAAGATATTTATGACCTTTGTAGATGTTTCTAGACGTCTACAAGATATTCTGTGCTCAGTGAGCTGACAGCCGGACATAATTGATTAACGCGGCGCCTTTCAGCTCGCTCCCTCTCCGAGGACATCATCGAGTATTGTCGGGTTGTCGCGAGTACCGCCGGCGGGAGGGTTTATGGTAGGACGTCATCATCACATTGTGTGTATTTTTGGTTTGCACGCCGGCGTGCCGTGCGTTGAGGGGGAACAGGAGGGAAATTATTTCGATCGTCGATATAACTGGTGATGAAGCAAGCTTAAGTGGTTTTCAGTTGTGGAGGGGACAGATAAAAACCTATAGCTCATGTACGTTTTTAAGTTTTAGTAAGTCTTTCAAGGGACCTCAAAAGCCCAACGTATCATTCAATAACCAGCCGCCTCGCTGAATGAAGTAGAGCGAGTTCTTCCACTGTGGAATGTTGGGTTGATTTCACGAAAGGATAAACGTGCACAGGGTTCAACGGAGAATTTATATCATTATGATGAATTAATGAAAGGGTGTTCATTACAGTGCAGATGACAACGGGACAACTTAGTGCGTACTAGCTTCAAACACCAATGTTTCTTTCTTCTATTAATGCCATCTAATAGGTGGTAGTCAGTTGCGTTACATTTCAACCTGCTTATTCAAAGCTCTCTGAAAGTATTCTTAAGTCTTGTGAAGCTGACACGGCTTCAAACGAGCAAAGTGACAAACATCGGTTTTTGCAGATTGACGACCGATGCGGCCAGGCCGGCTATTTTATACCTTAAATCACCGATCCGTTTGACCAATTCATATGGGCCATCATGGCGGGCCAAACGTTTTTGATTAAGGCCGCTGCGCAGAATTGAATGCCACAGCCAGACTATCACCTAGAGAGTACGTGACACGCCGCTCACTGGCATCATATAGTCCTTTGGAGAGTTGCTGAAAAGCACCAGACTAAGCGGGCAATTCTCTGAGGTTCTTCGGCAGGGCAGATGATATCAGCCAGCCAGGGGTCTTCGCAGCTTGAGAAGAGCAGGATGGTGTCTAAGGAATAGCTTAGGGGTCTTGCATATAGCAAAAAGAATTGGCAGTATCCAGTCCTCTAATGCGTGGCCGTATTAATGGATAGTAATGAAAGGTAGTATGGGGTCCCAGTTCTTGTCCTGCATCTGCATAAATGGCTAGCACGTTGGTAAGCGTTCTCTACCGCGCTAACTAAAACCGTTTGCCAGGGGATTGTACAGCATCGATTGTCGGGAAGTTATGGCGCCCAAACGCATAACCTCTTCAAGATCAACGGTGCATTTACGGCCCTGATCAGTGATGACATTTCGTGGTGACCCGTGTCGTTAGTTTACTGAGTGAAACAGAAAAATACACTTGATGCGCCATAGTAACTGGAATAGCCGTGGTATCATAGTGACGTGTAAGGTAGTCCGCGCACACTACCACCCAGCGATTTCCATTGAAGGACTTCGGAAATGTACCTATTATGTCAATACATACCTGACTGAACAGAGCTGTCAGTGTCTTCACAAGGCGTAGCAAGCCATATGAACCTGTGGTGGCACGTTTATGGCGTTAACATCGCGTGCAACTGGCAACGTACCCATTGAGCAGAGACATTGGCCACAGATATCTGGAGTTGCCGAAGACGTCTACAAGAAGTCGCTTGATGCTAGTTTGAGTTACAACGTCGCAAGATATACGGAAGCTGTTTTTGATGTCTAACACTTCTGCTTCAGAAGTCTATCAGACTTCCTAACAAGATGTTTCAGGGTTATATATACATCTGCAGTGCAATAGGGCCACACCTTAACAAGACGGCGCTGTTCTGGATGCTATAAGTATTGATTTTCCAAGGTTTGTTATAGTGATTCTGAGCTCTAAAATGCTGTATCCAAGGTGCATTATTTGTAGCGCTTTTCAATTCAGCATGCAATCTGGGCTGTTTCCAACTTGCTTGACTAATAATGGAAAAAGCAAATCAGTTTAGGCAATGGTTATCTCTAAAGCATGTACAGAAGCCACTGACACCTTCCCTTCCGCATCGGTTGGTGCAGCCCATAGCCACTCGAGTGTTCGGTCTCGCTGGGCGTAGTGTCGGTCAGAAGACTACATTCCGACTGTTCACCACGGCAAGGTCGGCTATAAATGCAGCCATGGCAGACAAATCCAGCTGAATGACAGCAAAACATTTCGCACAGAGGAAAGATTTGATGCGCCAATGCTAATATGCAATGCCAGCAATGCACGCTCGGCCATTCCAAACTTATATACCGACTGATGTGTTTGTTGATAATCCGCACAAAATCGCCACGAATCATGTTTCTTGCGCACTACAATGATTAGAGCTTCCCAAGGGCTGGATGTCTCTTTCATCAACTTCTTCCATAAGATGTCCTCGACTCGCTCATGAATGGCGCTGCTCTCAGATAGGGATACGCGATATCGATTTTAGATTAGGGGACTACCCGAACCAGTTTCTATGGTATGATGCATCCGAGACAGAGGGCGAGAGGTTGATCAATTTTTTGAGAAAACATCAAACATAGGCAAGAAGGGTAGAAGAATATCCACATGAGCACGGCATCGAAGTGAGCTCAGATAGGCGCTGACAATATGGAATAGTGAAGATTCATCACTGGCCGGAGGTATCGGAGCTGTCTTCAACCACCTTCTCTTCTGCCGCCCGCCATGTACGTCGTCGTCGTCAGTAGCGTTACAATATTAAGAGTGTGTAAATTTTTAGAACAATGGGGCTGCTAAGAATCGCTGAAAAGCAATGGTCATTTTTGTCTGTCACAACTGGTCGAAACTTAAACGAGTCCCTTTAGTAAGTCAAGATGTGGAACCCCCTCACTCATGGTATTTGCAAGGAAATTGCTGGCTTGGCGCTTATCTTTTTTCCCAAGTTTTGCAGGGGAACGTAATATTACATTTTCGGGCACCACGTTGATTCGTTAACGTGAAAGCACGTGCTGGTAACGCCAAGCACAATCATAGAATAGATTTACAACAGCTTCACCGACCTCCGATTTAATGGCTTAATTGGAGAAAACGTACGCGCGCCCGCTCTCGCACAGTCAACCTAGTTAACGTGGCGGCTGCATGCGACCTCGATGTGAGTAGCCATGGTGAATTTGCAAGACCTGAAAGAATGTAGGAGCTTTAGATGTAGTATCCATTCCCAGTTTTTTTACTACCTGAAGAAACAAAATCACTGCATCAGTACGCAGCCATATCCCTTTCGCGATGAATCTCAATGGCTTGAGATGTCAGACCTGGAGATGGTGCATGTGTGGTTCAGCGATGATGTATATAAAATTATGATGATGCAGTATTACACTAATAAAAGCAAGTGTACTATAAGTAGAAGCTTTGGTTCTCAAAGTTTCTCTTTGAAGCTCAAGAGGAATGTATATAACAGTTGTATTTTACCAGTACTTATCTATGGGGTTGAAACGTT
This sequence comes from Amblyomma maculatum, assembly GCF_055883805.1. Lineage (NCBI taxonomy): Eukaryota > Metazoa > Arthropoda > Arachnida > Ixodida > Ixodidae > Amblyomma > Amblyomma maculatum. The sequence continues at coordinate 203,594,552 of NC_139347.1, read as the reverse complement.
GAGGTTAATAAAAAGATAGAGAGGAAGGCAGACGGCTAGGGAACGGGAAACGGTAGGTATATATAAGAGAAATGCGCAACTTGGACACGACACAGGAAGAAACACATACAACAGTTCACGAGCGCAACTACCAACTGTTTAATGGGGTGAAGCAACAACAGCATATATACAAAAAAGCAGAGCATGCGTAAAGGTAGAGCAGGCACACACATCACAAACACCGCAATTTTACACAAACGAATCAAGATATGAAACTTCAGCATCATAGATCTGCAACGCAGCATCACTTATGCAGCCATCAGATAGTTTCTTGACATGGAAGGCCTCTAAGACAAGCCGGGCTTTCACATTGGTACTCCTGCCTAGAATCTTTGTCGGTGCGCCACAGGAGTGGTATACAGCTTTGCCCCTTTCTTGTGGCTCTTCCTATGTAGGCCAAACTGGCCGTTGCATTAATGACCGGCTACGGGAGCACGCAAAAAATGTTGACAATAATTATAAAAATTCAAACCTTGTAAGGCACATTTCTTCCTGCATTAGCACTTCTAGGGCAAGATTTGAGATGACGAAGATTCTAGGCAGGAGTAGCAATGCGAAAGCCCGGCTCGTTTTAGAGGTCTTCCATGCCAAGAAACTATCTGATGGCTGCATAAGTGATGCTTCGTTGCAGATCTATAATACTGAAGTTTCATATCTTTATTAGTTTGTGTAAAATTGCGGTGTTTGTGATGTGTGTGCCTGCTCTACCTTTACGCATGCTCTGCTTTTTTGTATATATGCTGTTGTTGCTTCACCCCATTAAACAGTTGGTAGTTGCGCTCGTGAACTGTTGTATGTGTTTCTTCCTGTGTCCTGTCCAAGTTGTTGCGCATTTCTCTTATATACTATGCAGAACCAACTAGCCCGACAACACGCTCTTCTGAAAACGGTAGGTGTAACATTAAAAGATCGGAAGCGTGCAGAGTGGGTCAGAGAAATAACTCCAGTTAATGAAATTATGGCGGAGATCAAAAAGAAGAAGTGGGTATTGGCCGGGGATGTAGTAGGAAGACAGGATAACCGATGGTCGCTTAGGGTAATGAATTTGATTCTTAGTGAAGGAGAGCGTAGCAGGGGCAGCAGAAAGTTAGAATGGCGGATGGGTTTTGGGAACTTCGCAGGGGTCAAGTGGATGCAGCTAGCATAGGACCGGCTTACTTAGAGTAATATGGGGGAATATTTCACCCTGCAGTGGGTATAGACCAGCTGATGCATCTGATGATGATAATGAACCAAGCATCCATTAATAGGTGTCATTACAAATACCTGAACGCCTCATTAAATGCGCTGACATATAAACTTACTAAATTATATTGTCTCTCGAACATAATGCAAGAAGCAAGTTAAAGCCATATTTTTATCTTAACCATTGAGTTAACTCTAGGTGTTACTGTTCTGTTTTATCCGATGCTGTCATCATGCAATATGTGAATTCTATTCCTTACACACGCACATTGCGTCTTATGTTTGGCTTCATCAGGATTCCTTTGGAAAAACGTTATGTGTTTACTAATTTACTACAGTACAGAAAAATCGCTTTTGTGTTATGACAACTCAAACGTTTCTTTCATGCTCTTCACATAACAGCATCATCTATATGTGCCCAAGAAAGTGTCTTGGGGTTTCTTTTAATTGATATTCTATGTGTGTTTCTGCATCTGACGAGTAGCCATATACATATAAAGATATCCTGCCTACGCTGCGATGGTAGCAACGCCTAGTCAGGCTCAATCCGGGCCATGTCCTATTCCTTGCCAATTTGTAATAACTGTCACAAAGAAAGAAAGAAAGAAAGAAAGAAAGAAAGAAAGAAAGAAAGAAAGAAAGAAAGAAAGAAAGAAAGAAAGAAAGAAAGAAAGAAAGAAAGAAAGAAAGAAAGAAAGAAAGAAAGAAAGAAAGAAAGGAAGAAAGAAAGAAAGAAAAAAGCGTGCAAGTAGGTGAATGGCCATTCGCAAGAGAAGCCGCAGTCGGTAGTATTAACCCTACATACCTTTAAAATCAGACTTTAGTCCATCCATTCCTTTTTATTGGTACCCGGATGGTGTGAATTACCATGACGATCAGACTTGCGTTGCCGCACGGGATCAGCAACGTTATTGTAGGCATGCCGACCACGCCTTTTGCATTCGAAGTGTTTTGGATGGTACATACGGCACCACGTGTTCATCGAAGACTTATTTTATTTGGTGCTCGGCATATAATACTGGCAAGATTAACAACGGAAGTTTTTATCAAAAATGGCTTATGCGTGTTAGTCAAGACTATGTGCGCATTTCCTGCATGCAGAGAGATCTAGCTGGAAGGGGGCAGGTTATAGTTTAGGGTGAACATACTTTGATTCTTTGCTGGCCACAATCTACAGTAACCAATTAACCACCGTAAAAGTCAACCATGACAGTGGAGACAATTCCAAGGGTTCCCTGCAGTCCTACACACCGCGCATGTAGCGAAGGCGCGAAAACCGACAGCTTAGTGAGCCGTTTGATAAGGAATGCACGTCGAAGTTTTTTCATCAATTTGTGCTGTTGAATAAACTACATTCAGTGCGACTGCTCCGGCCTCACCTGTTTTTGGACACTACTGGAAGTTTCCGAGCGCATATCTTGACAAATCATAATGCAACGAATGCCACGCACTCGCTTCATAGTCGCTGAATGTATATTTCCATAAGTGCCTCCGTAAGTATTTCCATAATCACTCTTGGCTTAACAAACACATACGAAGAGCACCGGGAAGCGCAGCGTATCTCTGAGAAGATGAGGCTACAACGCACTATGGCAGAATGAGCTCTCTTCCGAAGACAGGGCTATTATGACCACATACTGGAGATTGAACGGACGGCCAACATACCGGTCGCGATTCGGTTTACGTTTGTCGTAGCCCCAATTCCCAGGAACATGCATCCTGTCGTTCAACAGAGTAGACGTAGGGCCAGGTCGGAAGACCTATCAGAACAAGAACACTATGTAGAGGCGGCGATGTACTCAAACGAAAGAGATGCGGTGGTGACGGTGGTAGATTTCCAGCTAAAGGAGAAAATGAGCGCCTCGCTGCATCTTGTCTGGCGCCGAGGAAGCAACTATCGCTCTAGCGGTCGCTGAGGGAAATAAGTCCAGGAGTTCACTGGTAGTTATGACCGATTCGCAAGCTGCTTGCCGAGGATTCATCAACGGCAGGATTGGCATAAAAGCGGCCACCATTTTGAAGGCCGGCGGGACAAGACAAGAACAGAAAACAACTCGTACTTTGGACTCCGGGTCACGTTAGTATTGCCGGGAACATCCAGGCGGGCCTCATAGCTCGAGGTTATGCAGACCGAGAAAGGTCAGAGGCAGAAAAGACCGAGACAGGGACTCGTATCTTCGCAGACATTTTGGTGCACTACCGGGGGACCAGAAAACGGTATCCTCCGCCCCACAAGTTGTTAAACAGGGAACAGTCGGTGTCTTGGCGGTAGCTACAAAGACATTCTTATCCATGCCGGTCTTTATACAGCAAGATGCATCCGACCGTATACAGGGACACATGTCCCTGGTGTGGACAGAAACCGACAATTTATCATAATACATGGGCCTGCCATAAAATATATGCAGTGCCTGTAACTCACAACGCCACGCCGGAGCAGTGGGTGACTGCACTGTCCAGTTCGGAGTCGAAAAAACAGATTTGGCTAATTGAACGGGCCAGCCGGCAGCAAAGGCCACCGGAGTCGTGGACTTAGGGCCCAACCAAGGGAGCTCTACATTTTTTTCTTTTTTGCATTATACAAAGTTTTCTCTCTCTCTCTCTCTCCGTAAGTGCGAGTAGCGATATGCTTTGCATTCTGCTGCTGAGCTGCAAGACTTTATGTAGTTTTCTCGCACCCGTGTAGCTTATTTCTACCGCAGAACACGCGTGATGCAGCGGAGCCAGCGGAGAGAGTATGCCTTTTGGTGGAAGTGAGGCACATCTAGTGAACTGAAGCGGTGAGGCCGTTTTGAATCGAAAGCCTTAATTTGCTCACGGGGGATGCGGATAGAATTAGGTACCGGCCAAATGTGTCGGTAGCGTGTGCCAGCAGAAATGTCCGGATGAAATGGCCGCACCAACTGACACTCCAAAAACATCTTAGTTTAGTAGATTATGACAGTAGCAATAGTGGTGACTGTGATACGTGCGGTGACTATAATGTTGCAGCAGTAAGTGATAATGGTATTGATGATAGTAGCGATGACCATGCTGATGCAGATAGTGAAGACAGTCCAATAAAGCGGCTTTCGACATTTCGGCTCTTAAGCAGACTTAGTGCAGTCCTGTAAGATTTTTCGCGCGCTTTGAATTTCGAAAAGTTTCAAGACATTCAGTTACGAGTGTTTTTAGTGAATAACTTATGCGTAAGGCATAGTTTAATATTTTCTTTCAGTGCCCTTTAAGCCTATGGTAGCCACTTTTTGTGTCAATTTGGGATGCCTCACCTTATAGGTTTTAGTATTTTTCTGATTATATGTTGCTATGTTGTCTCAATTTATTCCCCTTACCTAAGCCACAAAACTACAATACGTTAAAATATTTCAACATTTCAGCCAATACTTAATATCTAAACGGAACCATTACCACCGGTGAAACGTATACAACTAACCAATCGCCCAAGGGACTCCATTAGGTAGTCCCTTATGATGCGGTTTTTGCTTCACTTTGAGATCTCGGAGCTCTACTCTACTCCTTTGTCTGGCGTGCAGGCGCTTTGAAGTACCTACGGAAACCGCCCCGGACCCGAAGAACGAATTCATCGGTTTCATCGTTGGAATCGCGGCTGTCCTGGGCTTCATCTTCGGAGCTGTGGCTTTCCACTATGCACAGAGAGGTATGTTACTCAACGCAGGCGCTCATCTGCGTAGAATATTTCACCGATATATTTGTTCTACGTATACATGGTGCGCTTATACTTTGTTTGTTGGTATGAATTTTGTATTCAAAAACCTCCTTAAAGTAGATTCGAAGACAAAGTTCCCAGTACACTTTGTTACCAGAAGAGAACATATTTGTAGCTTATTGCTGGCTTCGAAATTTTCAACCAATATATTACGAAGACTGTGATCACAAGCCACTAACCTTGGTGTTCAAAAACATCTCTTCATACTCCGAACGTGTGCTGCGGCAGCTGACATTCATATCCGAATTTGCACCACTGACAACCGCCACTTCCCGGGCCCTAAGAATCAAGCAGCCGACGCACATTCCCGAATCGGTGCGTTCTCTGCCAGTCTCGCCTCCGTGGATTTGGAAGCACTCGCTACAGCACGCGTACATGAACCAGAGCTACGAAACTACGTGATGGACAGTGATCTTTGGTGCTGGAGGAAATCATCATCATCATCATCATCATCATCAGCCTGATTATACCCACTGCAGGGCGAAGGCCTCTCCCATATCTCTCCACTCAACCCGGTTCTGTGCTAGCTGCATCCACTTGACCCCTGCGAACTTCTTGATCTCATCCGCCCACCTAACTTTCTGCCGCCCCCTGCTACGCTTTCCTTCCCTTGGAATCCAGTTTGTTACCCTCAGCGACCATCGGTTATCCTCTCTTCGCACTACATGTCCTGCCCATGTCCATTTCTTCTTCTTAATTTCCACTAGAATGTCGTTAACTTGAGTTATTTCTCTGACCCACTCTGCACGCTTTCTATCTCTTAATGTTACCCCTACCATTTTTCGTTCCATAGCCCTCTGGGTTGTCCTCAACTTAAGTAGAACTCTCTTGGTTAGCCTCCACGTTTCAGCCCCATAGGTGAGTACAGGCAAGATGCAACTGTTGTATACTTTCCTCTTGAGCGATACCGGTAAGCTGCTAGTCATAATCTGCGAGTGCTTGCCAAATGCGCTCCATCCCAATCTTATTCTTCTTGTTATTTCCTTTTCATTGTCCGGATCTGCGGTTACTACCTGTCCTAAGTAGATATAGGAGGAAATACCACTCACGAAAACTACATCCAAGGTAACGTGCGACACTTCCAAAGCAAGTCCACAGCCCTTCGTCCCGCCCTATTTTCGATGAGCGGTGTTCGATTCAATGCACACCATCAGTCACCCTGGCGTTAGCGCCACCTAGCGACTCATCAGCGACAGCTGCATATGGCCTAGTGTGAACACGCATGTCCGGCGCTGGGTGTATAGTCATGTCAGCAGTATCAGTGCGCTAAAGTCACACGTCACACTCGGACGGCGTATCAACAGTTCCATCCGGCTGAGTCCCGCTTTGACAATGCATAATTCGACCTAGTAGGGCCTTTGCCCCCTGCCAAGGCTCCCGGTATCTCCACGTGTGTCGACAGATACTCTCAGCGGCCAGAAGCAATACCTCTCACAAATATTTGAGTGGAAATAGTGGCTCAGGCTTTCACTGCGACGTGGGTATTACGCTTTGGGTGCCCTCGTCGGTTGACAACTGATCGAGGCGAAAATTGCAGAATAGCCTATTCTCTGCTATTTCAAGGCTTCTCAGCGCACGCCTCTACCATACGACAGCCTATCACCAATCAATGAACGGCACGGTAGAGCGTCTGTACTGGACTGTTATAGCCTCACTAACGGCGAAGCTTGACAAGCAGCGCTGGATGAACCTATAGTGTAACATAAAGGACGATGCTGCAAAGAATTTAGATACTGGCGACCACAACTTGCAAGTTGAGGAGCAACTGCACTGAAAACTTTCTTCAGCATAGCCGAAGAGGTAAGAGACCACAATCTAGCTCAAAACGAATTCTTCAGATGGCGGGTCCGTTTTTACCATCTTCGGAGCCTGGCCCACATTTTTTGTACCATTGCTGATCACATCAGAAGCGCCTAACATTGTCCTCCCGCTCCGGATCTTACCCGCCACTCTTACACACGTGCCCAAACATCCGTTCAACGCCGCTGTATTCCACCATTGTTGGCATCCAGGGTTGAAATCATCACCGAGACCCAATCAGTGCGCCTGCACCGACTAATTGTCACTTTATTGGCTCGCCGTCAAGGACGAGGGCCTTACATCCATCAGCCTGGCAGCGTATGTTCTTTGAAAGATATGCCGCCCTTCCAAAAGAGGCGTTCGTTTCAAAGCTGCACTGCCTCTGGGCGTTGGGCTCAGCCGGCGTACTACGGGGTCGTCGGTGTATAATGTTCGTAACGCTCCTTAAAAAAAAGAGCTCCTTGCCCGACGCAGCGGAGAGAACAAACTGCCTGTTCCCACGTCTTCGAGTGCGACCGCAGTCCTCGGGAGAAGGGACAGCTTTTCCTGTCTGCCTTCGTTTCCGTTAAGCCGGATCCTGCTGTAGCTACTTCTCTGTGCGCGTTTTCCCAACAACTGGGTTTGTTGGTCGGTTAACCTCTATTTCCATCGGAAATGAGCGTCTTCGTCCCCGCCTCCGGTACGCGTGCCGGGGAAGACGGGAAGTCTTGCCCCCGCGGATTATAGGCTGGCAGGTAGCCCTTGGCTTGCCGCGACCTCTTCCGCCAGATGGACGGTACGGTGCTGGATCGCTGGGTCTGCGCTTCGCAGCAGGGTATCTCAAAACCCGACAGCTGGGCGTTGAAGTGACGCAGAGAGCGGACGGTCATAGATCACGACTAGTATATCCACTGATCTCTTACAGTTGGAATTAGTGCTGCTGAGATGCTGAACAAAACACCTCTCCGAATTCCACGAGAATTTTCCGGAGAGGAATGACGCGCCCCACCAACAACTGCGCATCACATAGAGAGGCTGAAAGCTTGGTTGCAACAGCTACAGTCGTTCACACCGCGTGCCCCAATCAAGCCGCATGTTCAGCTTCCCTACCATGGACACCGCTAAAGATGTGTTTGTTCGCCAAGACTTGGTGAAAGCACCGCACACTCCCGCCTACGATGGACCATTCCGAAAACTACGGCTTAGCGAGGAAACCGCAAGCGTTGACAAAGGAGCCAAGAGGAAATCGTCGCCTTGACCGCGTAAAGCCTGCTCATTTGGAAGCTCCCCTTCTGGGCACTTAGGTGCTTCAGTTCCTGTTTTTTCATATTTCCATTCTCTTCTTTAACGCTTTAACGTTTAAAGCTAGAACCCTAGCTAGTGAAGATAGTTTAGCAGTTCTTTTAGCGAAACTAGAGGGTATGAAATGGGATGTCATAGGGCTTAGTGAGGTTAGGAGGCCAAAGAAGGCATATACTGTACTGAAGGATGAGCATGCACTGTGTTATCGAGGTTTACCGGAGAGGCGACAACTAGGAGTAGGTTTCCTTGTACATAGCGGGTAATATAGATGAATTCTATAGTATTAATAAGAGGGTGGCAGGCATCGTAATTAGGCTTAATAAGCGGTATAAACTGAATGTTGTACAGGCCTATTCACCTACATGTAGTTATGATGACCAGGCAGTTGAAAGCTTCTACGAAGATGTAGAATTGCCAATGCGAAAAGTAAAGACGCAGTATACTGCACTAATGGGCGACTTTAATGCCAAGGTAGGGAAAAAGCAGGCAGGAGACCAGGCAGTAGGTTACTATGTCATTGGTTCAATGAATAGCAGGGGGGGAGTTACTAGTTTAGTTTGCAGAGCGACATAACTTAAGAATCTTGAATACCTTCTTCAGTAAACGGAAGAACATGAAACAGTCCTAAAGGGGGGACTGAAAATGAAGTTTACTTCATACTGTGTTCAATCCCCGCCATTATGCAAGATGTAGAGGTAATCGGGAAAGTGCGATGCAGTGACCACAGGATGATGAGGTCCCGAATTAGCCTAAATCTGAAGAAGGAACGCAACAGATTAGTAAGAAAGAAACCCATCAACGAATTAGCGGTGAGGGGGAGGGCAGAAGTGTTCAGGATCTCGCTACAGAATAGATATTCAGCATAACCGAGGATGGCGACATTACCTTAGAAGCAATGAACAATAATTTCAGAGATATAATTACTGAGTACGCTGTAGAAGTAGGCGTTAGGATAGTTAGAGAAGATATCGGTAATATGTCTAAGGAGACGAAAGATTTGATTAAGAAATGCCACACTATGAGAGCTTCCAATCTAACAGACGAGATATAATTGGCCGATATATCAAAGCTAATCAATAAGCTCAAGGCGGCCGATATAAGGAAGAATAACATGGAGAAAATTGAGCATGCTGTAAAGAACAGGGGAACCCTTAAAGCGGTAAAGAAATTGGGCATACGCAAAAGCCAGATGTATGCGATAAGGGACAAGGCGGGCAACGTCATCACGAATATGGACAAGATAGTCAAAGTAGCCGAGGAGGTCTATACAGATCTCTACAGTAGCCAAAGTAGTCAGAACCATAATGAGATTGGCGGTAGGGAAAAACAGTCTGACATTCCACCAGTGACGAAAGATGAGGTCAAGGAAGCATTAGAAACTATGAAAAGAAGGAAATCAGCTGGAGGGGATCCGATAACTGCAGATTTGTTAAAGGACGGAGGGAATATCGTGCTACAAAAACTGGCCACCCTGTATACGCAGTGCCTGGTGTCATCGATGATACGGGAACCATTGAAGAATGCAAACATTATGCTCGTTCATAAGAAAGGGGACTCTAAGGAGCTTAAAAATTACAGACCAATCAGCTTAGTGTTTGTTACTTATACGGTATGTACTAAGGTAACCGCTAATAGAATCAGGACCCCCTTAGACGGCAATTAAGCAAAGGATCAAGCAGGTTTTAGGAAACGGTACCCTACTATCTATCATATCCATACATTCAACAAGGTAATAGAAATATGCTCGGAATATAATCAGCCTTTATACATAGCATTCATTGATTACGAAAAAGCATTTGACTCAGTTGAAACATCGGCGGTGATGCAGGCATTTCAAAATCAGGGGGTAGAGGAGCCATACGTGAAGGTGCTGGAAGATATATATAGTGGCAGCACAGCAACCATAGTTCTGCATAAAGAAAGTAACAAAATTCCCATAAAGAAAGGAGTTAGGCAAGGAGACACAATCTTCCCAGTACTATTCACAGCTTGCTTAGAGGAAGTATGCGGAGACTTGGAATGGGAGCAGTTAGAGATAAGGGTAGATGGAGTATACCTCAGTAATCTGCAATTTGCTGATGACATTGCCTTGCTAAGCAACTCGGGGGCTGAACTGCAAATATTGATTGATGACCTAGAGAGGAAATGTAGAAAGCTAGGCTTGAACATCTACTATATGCAGAAGACTAAGGTAATGTTCAACAGCCTCGGAAAGGAACAGCAGTTTACATTAGGTAGCAAAGGATTGGAAGTAGTAGGCGAAGATGTCTACTTAGAACAAGTAGTAACCGCAGATCGCGACCATGAAAAGGAAATAACAAGAAGAATATTATTGGGATGGAGGGCATTTGGCAAACACTCGCAAATTATGACTAGCAGCTTACCGGTATCGCTCACGAGGAAAGTATACAACAGTTGCATCTTACCTGTACTCACCTATGGGGCTGAAACGTGGAGGCTAACCAAGAGGGTTCTACTTAAGTTGAGGACAACTCAGAGAGCTATGGAACGAAATATGGTAGGGTAACACCAAGAGATAGGAGGCGCGCAGAGTGGGTCAGAGAAATAACTCACGTTACCGACATTCTAGCGAAAATTAAGAAGAAATGGGCATGGGCAGGGCATGTAGTGCGAAGAGAGGATAACCGATGGTTGCTTAGGGTAACAAACTGGACTCCAAAGGAAGGAAAACGTAGCAGGGGGCGGCAGAAAGCTTGGTGGGCGGATTAGGTTTAGAAGTTCGCAGGGGTCAAGTGGATGCAGCTAGCACAGAACCGGGTTAATTGGAGAAATATGGGAGAGGCCTTCGCCCTGCAGTGGGTATAGTCAGGCTGATCATGATGATGATGATGTGACGATGATTCTCTCCTATGTTGTCATTTACTCCTCGTTGCTCCAACCTTTGGGGGGGGGAGGGGGAGGCCTGTGCGGGGACATGCGGAAGAAGGCTTGTGGCCAGCAGAAACCGGGGAACCAGAGGCTCCGTCGGCGCCTTTAGATCCCCGGTTTCTGCCGACCACGCTTCTTGTGCGCGTCCCCACACAGGCCTCCCTCGGCGCCGGATGACCGGAAGCTGGGAGCTGTGAGGGTCTTTCTGCTCCCCGCCGCTCTTGCTTGTCGGGCATTCAATACGTCCCATCGGCTGCCCCGCTTCCGCACTCTCCCTTCGCGTTTCGATGGAGGCGAAACGAAGCGGTGTCCGCACGCTGTGTGATGGCAGTCCACTTCAAAGATTCCCAGGTGGTTGAAATTACTCCGGAATCCTTCATTACGGCACCTCTTTCTCTTTTTCGGCTTTCACTCCTAGCTTTTTTTCTTCCCCTATGGCCCGGTTTAGGTGTCCACAGAACAAGTGTGACAGATACTGAGCCTTTCATCTCCTGTGCACCAAATATTAAGGCAAAAACCTTTAATGGCTCATACTGTGATTTATTTATAGGAAGGGAAAGGCGCGGTAACTGTCTCACTTGTTTTTCTGTGGACACCGCAACCGCGCCGTAAAGGAAGGGAGGAAGATGGGAGGGAAAGTGGAAAGAGAGAAAGAGGAGCCGTAGTGGAGGGCTACGGAGTAATTTCGACCACCTGGAGATCTTTCACGTGCGCTGACATCGCACAGCACACGACGCCTCTTCGTTTCGCCTCCATCGAAACGCAGCCGCCGAGGTCGGGTTCGAACCCGGGTACTCCGGCACAGTAGTCGGGCGTCTTACCACTGCGCCACCCCGGCGGGGCGGCTCATACTGTGGTTGTTGTTATTGTGGCTGTAGGAAGAAGGAAACGAAAATCCACGGGCCTGCTACTGGCTCCATAGCTGAGCCACGTCCGCTGCCTCGTGCGGACAGAAGAGAGAGGAGGGTGGTGAAGGGTGGTTGTTCCTGGCCCTACGGGGCTGGGACTGCTAGGTCAGCGTCGCTTGCGGAGTGGATAGCTTGCCACCAAATGTTTATCTGTTGTAGGCCGTCGTTGGACCCGCCACCGCTTAGGTGGTGGACGACGGCTGTTGCGGCGCACGTCTTTCTCTCCCTTTTATTCTTCTCCATTTTCTCTCTTCTCTCCGCACGAGGCAGTGGAAGTGGCTCAGCTACAGAGCCAGGCCCGCGCATTTTCTTTCCTTCTTCCTACAGCCACAACAACAACAAGAAAGAAACTAGAGAAGAAAGAAAAACAAAAACCCCATTTATTTTCTAAAATGAACATTTATTACTTGGAGCAAATAACCTTGTCTTGTAACTAGCAGCGCGAAAAAGACGGACGTGAAAAAAGCAAGACAGCCGCTAACTCGCAACTTAAGCTTATTGAAGCAAATATGAAATATGTAGAGACTTAGCTCTAGCAATACCGCAAACCACTCAATACGCAGACATCAAGACATCAGCCACTAAAATTCCCGAACAGTTCCCTGATCTAGAAAACCTAAGACTGCATGAAAGGGAAAAAAGGGAAAAAGGGAAATGAAAGGGAAAAAAAGGACTGCAGATAAGTTGAGATATAATTACCCACAAGTGATCGCTTATATTCATAGAGTTGCGCACTGCCTGAAAAAGGTGGCAGGTAGGTATGAGGTGCCAGCTATGTTTTCTGCGCCAAAAAAACTGGGTGGCTTGTGTGCATTATAGGGAGGTGAAAGAAAGCACAATGCGATAATAAGCATGTAAAGATTTTTATTGGATGTCTGGTGGGAGTGATTTACGAGATTTACTAGATGCTTATGCTCTGCGGGGAAGAAAGTGCCACTACCTCCTTGGCAAAGAAGAGGATGATGAGAAGATGTACTTGGGTGTAGAAGAAGAGTCGTGAAGAGGAAGTATGTTCAGATCCATATTACAGTTGGTAGTGTGCGCGTGTGTTGTGTCTCTTCGTTTGTTTTTGTGTTTGTTGCGTCACATTTCTGGGTATTATGCAGAACCAACTAGCCGCTCAATCTGTTATTTTGAATTGGAAACCGTGCATTTGTGAGTCTATAGAAACCTGCTCATTAAAACTGGTCGTCTTGCGGCAAAAGCACAACTCCATCAATACTGATCCAAGGATTAATACGGCAATGCTACCTTTGATTATGTTTGGGTTGTTAGACTTATAATAAAGCAGCGGCCTTACACTCCAAGGTGAATATCGCCAGGAGACATGATGCGTATTGAACATGAACTTAACGTTCTTGCGTCTTGAAGATCCCTTCCTTGTACCGAACTCGAATTGCATAGCTTGAGTAACTAAGAAGGGAAAATACTGGCTTATGTTTTGCAGTTCCTGTCGATGTGGAGGATGCATTTTATTCGATTCCGAATGATGGCCTCACGAATAGAATGCATGTGCATATTTCCTAGTGTAACGAGGAGCTTGCGTTTATAAATAGTTATTAATTTTCAACTGAGGTTTTTTGGGAATTAACGTCGTCTTATTTAAAGATCTTTATACAGTGTGACAATAAGGAATTTGTTCGCGCCCGGTACCTGTATTGGTGTAAAGTATTATTGCTAAAGAAATACTATGCCAGGTCTAACCGCTCTTCGTTGTGTGCCGTGTCCGTGTCTGTGGAAGAAGAAGAAGAACAAGGAAGAGAAAAAGAAGAAGAAAAAAGGCAAAAAAAGAAAAAGGAAAAGAAGAAGAAGAAGAACGCTTGGTCACCCGCAGCTAATTCTTTCGCTCCAATTCGGCTAAATAGCGTTCAACCCTTCTCATTGTTTTCTTAAGATCGTTCTACAGAATGATTTCCAAGAACTTACATGGCTTATAGTGGAATATCTCTCGGTATCGGTATTGGTCGATATGCCTCGAGCGTCCCCATACCGCAGTTATTTTGTTCAGTCGTTTATTCCATTTTAAACTTAAGACGAAGACCTTGCTCTCTAAAAACCAAAATATTTACTGGCACTAATCTATCATGTCATTTGCAGAAGATCAAAACATTATCTGCATACCGAGTCTTTTCCCCTAACCCGTGCAGGTTCTTGGTACAAAACCGAGGGCCGTCATTTAAAGCGATTATTTCCGAAAAGGATGCATGGCAAAATTTTTTCTTGGATTATTTGCAGAATGATGTGCCTTCCTTACGTCTTGAAGATTCCTTTCTTGTCCCGAAATCGAAGTGCGTAGCTTGATTAACTAAGAAAGAAAATACTGCAGTTTTGCAGTTCCTGTCGAGGATCTATTTTATTCTATCCGGAATGATGCCACACGAATGGCTTGCATGTGCGTATTTCAGAGTGTAACGAGGAGCTTGCGTTTAAAAACAGTTATGAATTATCAACTGAGTACTTTTTGGAATACATCATTTTATTTAAACAGCATGATTATTTTTTATTTAAACAGCATAAGGCATTTGTTCAAGAGCCTGGTATCTGTATTGGTTCAAAGGGCACCCTTATGACAAGGAATAATTTCTTAAGAACATTGGACAGAATGATTGCGAAGAACGTGCCTGGCTTTTAGGGGAAAAATCTCTCGGCATCGGTCAGTATCTCGGTGGATCCTGAACTGCGCCTCTGCCTTCCCAATAAGATAGCGCGTTGAGAAGCAACGTTGCTGCGTCGTGTATCACTCGATATTGAATTCACCAACAAGTATGATATCGTGATGTGGAACGGCCGGCAGCCCTGCGTGTGACCATTTCTTCACCTAGGCACATAGGTACAAAACTAAGGTACGGGCTTTGACTAGAAGAAACGTTTTTCTTCATCAAATACCTTCACGCACACATAACGATGACATAACACGCTTGAAAACTCTCGGGACCGTTTTACATGCTCTGTTTAGATTTCCCCTGGTGTAGCGAATTTCGGGATCAACAAATGGTCGTTTAGCAAGGCAATCTGCGCTGATGGCATTTAAGAGCATGACGTCATCAAGGAAATCATCGGTGGGGGGATCTACAGCGGCATGTGAGAGGCAGTCGGCCTCCGAATACTGGCGACCAGACTTGTACATGATAGTTATGTTTAATTCCTGCAATTGGAGACTCCATCTTAAAATACGGGCTGACGGGTTTTTTTAAGGTTCGCGAGCCAATATAGGGCATGGTGTTCAGTAACTAAATTGAACAGTTCATATTAGGATATGGCCGGAATTTCGACGTTGCCTACACAATAGCTAGGCATTCTTTCTCTGTGGCGAAATAGTTAAACAGACAGCAACTAGCGATCACGCGTTCCTGACCGCCCTGGATTCGAACTAGGACAACACCCAGGTCAACGCTGTTTGGATCTGTGTGCAGCACGATGTCAACGTTTTCGTCAAAGTGAGCCAATATAGGAGGTGTTAGTAGGCATTGTTGAAGCTCTTGGAATGCTTGAACCTATGGTGTGTCCCAAATAAACAGCGTGGGTGCATTTGTCAGACGCATCAGGGGCTCGGCAAGACGACCGAAATCTGACGAAACGCCGGTAGTAAAACATAAGCCAAGAAATTGTCGAACAACTCTCTTTTCTTGAGCCGGAGGAAAGTTAGCAATGGCTGTCGTTTCCTCCGGATCTGGCAGGACATCAGCGTATCGTACGAACTGCCCCGAGAATTTGAGCTCGGTGTTAGCAAAATAACATTTCTCGTTCTTTAAAGTAAGCCCTGAAGATGTTATGGATTCCAAACCTATTTCAAGGCTTTCCAAACGCTGGGGCGAAGACCACGACGTAGTCAAGATAAACGAAAAATGTTTTCCTCCTGAAATCTGCAAGTACGATTTCCATAGGCCGCTGGAACATAGCCGACGCAGAGTAGAGACAAAAAGACATAACCTTAAACTCGTAGAGCACATCCGGAGTAATAAACAAACGCCGTTTTCTCTCAGTCCCTGTCATCTATATCTATTTGCCAGCATCCAAATTTCAGAACCATTAAAGAGAAATACTTCTCGGAGTAGAGACAATCCAGAGCATCGTCGATTCGTCGCTGGGGATATGCGTATTTTTGGTGCTTTGTTTAGCCGGCGATAATCCACTCAAAATCTCTGCGTATCATTATTTGTTTTTTATTCTCGAGGACAACAGACGCAGCCGACGGACTCCGCGAGGACTGAATAACATCGTCGCGCAGCATCTCTTTCAGCTAGTGGATGACAGAGGAGCGTTCAGTCGGAGAAAAGTGTCTAGGAGGCGGCATAGCGTCGTCCATGATAATGCGGCGGAGAAGGTCGTCCGATAGCGCTGGAGGAGCTCGTTCACTCAGGGATGCTGCAGTTGAGAAAGCGCAGGGTTGATGTCGAAGTGTATATCGGTCGTAGGTCTCTTCAGCTCGGTCGATGACACCGTCGCAAAACCAGTGGCGTTTAGAACGTGTGTGATCCAGCAAATGTGAGCCACTACAGTCCCAATGCTTAAATGCTGGTGTTCACCGCCAAAATTCGTCAGTAGGGCATCTGCTTTGCCGTCTTCGAGGCAAACGACTCTTCTGGCGACAGCAAGAATGCGTTCGAAAAGCAAGGTCTGTTCGCTACTCGCGACACCTTCAAAGTTTCGCAGTGTCTTCGCGGCGACAGACGTCATAACACTGCAATTAGGCGAAATGGTGACATGATCATCAAAAATGAGCAGTGCTGTCGGTAGCTCAGAAGCACTGTGTATTGCGTTCTCCATCTATGGTCACTAACAGACTGCAGGTCGATAACAGCTCAATTTTCTGCTAAAATCTCAATTTTTTATTATTTATTTATTTACATACCTACAGCGCCCTTTCAGGAATTAGTGTAGGGGAGGGGGGAAGAAAAAACAATATGAGTGCACAGATGACATAATACACATTCAGCTGTAAATTGAAAGGCATGAAACGAGCAGTGAAAAATAAAACGGTACGTATACAAGTAGTTTTCTAGATATATGCACCACTTAACCACACTAGAGGACACCGGAAATACAGACGTGAAGTTAAAAGCAATGCTAAAACCAATTAAAAAAGAATATTCTTCAGGTCCTGGATGCCAAGGATGACGTCGTGGGAAGACTGGGAAAGAACGACGAAGGTTGCTATGTACGTTTCTTCTTGCACTGTTACCCTATAAGCGCAGGTACCACACGGCGTGATCAAGTGGCCTCCGGCGCTACGAATTTTCGGGCCTGTCCAGGCTGTAGTCGCCTCTTTCAGAGTGGTGGCGAATGGCCCACTTAGTACAGAGTAATCGGTGCCGGTATCAACGAGCTCCGTCACGTCGGTACCGTCCACTGAAACGTTAAGTCCGCGGTTAAAGCTATAATGGGGCCAGAACGTCCCCGGGCCCGGTCACGGATGCGGTGTAGCACTAGCTAGTTTCGTGTCGTTGCAGAGCTGGAGCGCCGAGGTAGCGGATAAACATGGTGCGCGTCGTGTCGCAATGAAACGGAGGAGCCATTCAGTTGCAGCGATGGGTTACAAATTTTGCCAATGAGCAACCTTCCCACAAATGTTGCCGTTTCTAGGTTTTCCGACGAGGCTAGAGAAGCGAACCCGCGTCTGGCCGGCATTTGGACGTGTCTGCAAAGAGTAATGGCGCGGTGAAGGCGCCCAGTAATAGTCGTAGGGATTCTGTATTTTTGGGCAAAGAGCGCGTCAATGAGAGGGGCTGTCCACAACACTGCGGCTTCCGAACGTCGGCACTAAATCCCGGCAGACCCATTCGTCAGTAATAGCATTTATGGTACATTGTGACTAGCCTTTCCACGGTGGTATCACAGCAGATAATGATCGTGAGTGCACAGTCGTCACCTTTGCCTGGACCCACCTGAGGAGGTCGAGCGGGAAGTGCTGGACGAACGTGTGCAGGGGCTTTTTGGTGCTGACTTGCAGGTGGACAGGCTCGACGAGCGACTGCTGCGTAGGTCATGGCTGTGGTGGTATTGTCTGGGCGCTTTACGGGGAAATTGCAGAAGAGCGAATTCCGGTTCAAAACCTCGAAGCCGTTGGATTGACTGTTATGATAGGAGATCCCCCAGGGCTTGAGTCTCGGCTCTAAAAAATGAAATTTCAGAGAAGCATCACTGACAAATGTGCTGTCTTTCTTTTGTATTCAATACGCCTCTACAATATCACGGGCGACCTAACCCCGACTCTTGCATAGGATCTATAAGCGTACCGAGCAATGGCTCACAATTCCATTTACACTTACAAGATGTCGATTTTGCCTCCCCATTGTCGAAACCAGCCCTTATATTCCTCTTATTTTGTAACTGTAAGGAGATACACGCTTAAATATTTTTAATGGTCTGTAATGTTTTAAAGGATTACTTTTCAGCCTCTGGCGCGAGTTAAGTGAAAGTTTTTATTATAAGAGCTCAACAAAGAGTGCAGAAAACCACGGGAGTATCAATATGACGCTACACAAGCGTAAATATGGAGGAAGAAACAAATCTGAGGAGCGGCCATTACGTCCCATTTTGTGAAGCCAAAAATGAGCTTGGTGCCACCTTATCCGGCAACGCTTTTTGTTGACTTTGCTCCACCGCGCGATTTAAATAGAGCCCAGAAGCCGGCGTAGAGAAACGGCGGCGCAAGCGGCACTTGGTTTCTAGCTCGTATTCGTGCACGGAAATCTATAATAACATAAAAATATTTGTTCGAGACAGTCGTCTGCTTTCAGTTATTGTATTACATCGCATCGCTTTCGTCTCATAATCTTGCTCTCGTCTCATCCTTGCTCTCTTGCTCGGAAGGACCACTCGAGTCTTGGTCATCATACCCTTACGCCGAAGCATACGGCGAAGGCATCTATTTCAAGTGCGGTTATGCGGTATAGATAGAATTTTCACTTTTAGTTCCTGCGATGACTGGCTACAGTTAGCAGCTTCCGGCGTTCCTTTGCCTACGTCATTTTGAGCCTGTGGAAACTAGTATGCGTCCCTGATGCTCCCAGGAGGCCTTAATGGCAAATTTACGTGCATGCTTACACCCTGTTTCTCGTAGGCGCGCGTTAATTCCCCTCAAATAAAGTTATTGCTCAAGGCAATTACGTATACAAACAGGTAGAATGAAAAACAAAACACACAAAAACAAAAACTCAATAGTCTAAAACAAAAGCTTTTGGTTATAACCATTACCAGGTACGATCGCTGGAGCGTGGCACATGCACGCAAAATAATTGGCAACGAGTCGAAACCCAGCAAGAAGCTACTAGCGAGCGCAAGTGGAGCCCACGGACCAACACAAGCAAACACATTCAAACCACGCACGAGCACAAAACATCCACATTAACTGCAGTACTAACGTCACTAACACTATGCAGCGCACGCCGTATTGAATCCGAGTGAATGAAAAGCATGAATGCCACTGAGCGAACAAAAACCGTTTCCAGTGCGGGAGGCACGCGCGACTGTCGTAATCGTCGTGATCGTAGTAGCCGAATACGTCAGGTTTGTGTACGATGCACAACGCTAATAAATGTGACAGATATCAGGCAGCTTTGCACTAAATTCTATCTTTGGAATGGCGTGAGCGTCGAACAGTGAGCACAACCATAGGCACGAGCAGTTTTCGAAAGTGCTCATATGCTGCTCTTCTCTACTCCGCGGCCCGATGCTGTTCCCGCTCCGTAAACGGCAACACTGACGCTTTGTTAAGCTGTCGCCCTAATAAACTGGCCTCCCGACTTTTAAAAAGGCACATCATCTTCGCCGCACTTTTCTGTAAGGGTGTTGCACAGGCAGGGCCTCTTCTCCTCCATGACTTTAAACAACGTTCGTAGCACAACCTCCTCGATGCACTTTACACCCTGCACGCACGACCAGCGCCGCAAAATTTCGCCGCTGGAGGAGGAGCGCGTGCTGCATCACGCACCCAAACTTTAGCAAAAGCGCTTGCCACGTACGCTGCGAGTCAGATCTCGCGGAGAGGAGTGGAGAGGATATCTCAGGGAGCCTCCTTATGAATGCTGTTCTTAGGGTGGTGTTATGATCAGGCTTCTAGCCGCAGTTCCCGCGGCTCCTGCAGCGGTCGGTGACAGGAGCCAAGCGGGTTCCGGCAAGCGCCGGATGGCCCTTTACAAGCCAAGGCGCTGAGCCGCATGGCTCGGGTGCACTTAGGAGAAGTCTCAACCAGTGTCACACAATCTGTCGCCTGGGCCGGGCCCTCCTCTCCTCTAATAGAGTCTCCTCTAATAGGAAATAGGCCTCCCCCTCGCGCCACAGCGGGAGACCAGCGCTCTCGCTATTGGACTTTTGGGGCCGCCGCCAACTCCTACATCCGGAATAGACATTTCAAATGCCAACGGTCTTCGGGGCCTATAAAAGAAGGCGCTGAAGCTTGATGGGGGGAGGGTAGAGACCATCGTGAGCGTCGTCCACTGCAGTGCTGTTCACCTGGAGCGGAAATGGCGAAGTCTCCCTCAGTCGCGAGTACCCAGTAGCCTTCGGCCCCTAAGCCGACATTGCTGTGCCTTGTACCATCTGTAAATGATGCACAAATTCACCTTTCGTTCACCTCATCTTGTGTAGTCTGAGCCTTGATACCCGGCCACGGAGCAGAGTAGTCACCTCTGTGTGGCCACCTTAACAGAGTGAAACAAAAAAGATAGGAAGAACTGCTATGTTAGAGGGTTCAGGAACAGGTTAAATCATCAGGGAGTCTCAGACCCATACTGACAATATGTGATCAGCTCCAGCGTTGTAAATTGAGATCCTCAATGCGAACGCCATTCTTAGGATGGCAGGAAATAGGAGCGGCGCGAGCGCGCGCCAGTTTTCGTAGCTAGACATAGCATATATGGACAGCGGCCACTAAATATAGCAGGTTCTTACGGGAGAAAAATAACCGCAAAGCAGACGAACATAAGGTAAGAGAAAGGATAACGCGCCACTGGCAACTGATCATTTTACTGAAATACACGCATAAATATAGGGACATCGTAACATCACCTGCAGCTACCGTATTTCTCAGAAAGCCATATAATTCTCTAACGATAAAATACTTGTTTAACATAGGGTGACATAAAACTGACAAAAGCACTGATAACTCTTTAAAAACAAAATGGCACGTGGTGTACAGGGCCAAAATAACATGTTCGAGTGGATACAAATGTAAAGAAACCTAACAGCAAAAAAAAAAAACAATCCTGAAAACCCGAAAAAAACACATGTAGCATCGTAAACAGTCTTCAATGCTTCATGCACTAAGCATCTTGTGCTACCGCAGAACAGGCAAACAAAAATTCAGTGATCATTGATACCCAGTGATATGTTTGAAAGATTGTGAAGGGAAGATACCAGACAAAAAAGCAGGTGAAAATATAACCAGAACCAAACAAATGTAACAGCGTAATGCACTCACCAACGGTTTCGTCCTATGAATGTACACAGTATAGTATCACAACTCGTACACTTGTTGCTTGTTCAGCCAAATTTTTCCAAAAGACTGTCCTCACTCTTTTAAAGGGAAACCGAAGCATGGCTTACACAATTTGTGTTCTTTTTTCTAATTCAATAGGCTTCCTTCAGTTCACCGGCAACACGTTCACGGCTTCGGTCTAAAACCACCGTCTTTTCTAGACTGTGATTGCACTAGCGTAGATAACAGTCCTTGCAATGCAGCAGCAAATTAGAGCCCGTTCCAGTGTTCATTAAGGGTTTACGCTTCCTTAACCTTTCATTCCAACAGCACCCCGTTTGCCCAAGTGAGAGGAACCTGATAAATAAACCTTTGATTAGATTCTACGTACCTATGCCCCTGCTTCGTTCCATATGCTTTTTTCTTTCCGTTTTTCGTATTTATGCGAGGACACAACGCGGCCAGTTTACAGGGGGCAGAGGAAGCTACTGGCACAATAAACATTGAAGCTACTGTTTCAAGTTATGGGCTACTCGATGGCTAGGGAATAACCACTGGCCTATTTATGTTGTCTTGAGGGTTGGACTGTTTATTTTTATTTCCTTTTACGCTTTGAAGAAGTGCCTCCACTTCTCCCGTCATGACTGACTGAGGGAAGCCTGCATTTTGAAGCCTGCTGAAAACTAGTTTGCATAGTATGGGAACAAGACTTCCTAATGGCTGTTTGTAGGGCTGATATGGCTGTCGTCGAGTGAGCTGATTCATAGGACAAAACGTCTTTCTGGGGACGTGGGTACACATCCAGCATAATTCCTATCACCTGCTATAGATAGCGGCAAGTCTAAAACCTGTAACTTATCGCCTTCGGACTGCTCTTGCGTAAATTAAACCAGAAATGATAGTTCATACATCGCGATGTTATTATCTAAAAAAGAAAGTTCGCACTAAGGATCACCGCTTGTCATATTTACTCTCGAAGGACTAGCAACCAGCTTCAAGCAGCCCGTCCAAGACGACGTATATCACTCAAACTTAAGGCCACTCTGACATGGCTCCAAGCACTGATTCTGCATTATTATAAGACTGTATGGACACGCAGCTATTCATCATTGTTTCGGTGCCCAACATCGCCTGTGCATCCTGCAAAGGAGTGTTATCATCGACCCTGCGTGAACTTAATAAATAAAATGTTCGTCTATTCTAAGCATATCTCAGAAAAAGTGTTTGGCTTATAAGAGAAAAAATAGTACCATCTTTCTCATAGTTCTTATGGTACTTGTCGCTCTTTTAAATGTCGAGATTCATTCACATTTTTCGTAACCAAGCAGAATGACAGTGCAGACAGGTATCCTAGTGTACGTGTCGACGAGAATTGAATATGTAAATATTGAACAGCTGCACCAGACGTTGCCGATTTGAGAAATAATGTATTTACCGAAGTGCATGAAGACGCCAGTGATATTACCACACTCTCTTGCCCTTTATTTCCAGGCATCCAACCAGAATTTGTGCCGTGTAAGTAAAGAATATTTTCAGACAAAGCGAATATGATACCTCATCTGATACGCGGTGCTCATACGGATAAACTCTGTTTCTTTAAAGTGCCTACAACCATGTCAACGGAAGCTACGAACGTAAGTGTAGTGTGCTCACTTAGATTAATTTAACATAGCACGAACTATGCATCCTCAAATTTGCAACATAATGCCGCTACCGATAAGAGCGACAAGGCATTTAGCTCGCCCTGGTGCAGTCGCGCCAGCAAATATACAAGGACGGTGAACTTCCACCTTGCTTGGGGCAAACTCTGAACTGGCAAACGCCGCCGCTTAGCAGCGCTACAACTGCGGCCATGGTCACTGTGCTGCCTGGTGGGACATAAGATGAATCAAAGCATAAAAATATATCTGAAGGCAATGTTGCTTTCATCGAGCACTGTTATCTAGAAAAGCGTTCCAGTTCAGTGTTCCAAAGTGCAGCCTACGTGTAAAGAATATTAGGGGCGGTCACTGTGGTTTCACTTTGCATTCGCCGCCAGATTCTAGACTAATAATGGCTCAGTGAGTCACCGGAAATCATGCTATTTGAATCAATTTAAACATTAAACAATTAATATTGGTTTAGGAACGAAAGACATTTCAGAGATTTGGCAATATGTCTTCCGTCATTTAAATGAAACGACCTCTCAAAGTGGAAGAGCACGCCAGCATTTGAGTTCGCATAGGGCAGTTGGGCATTTACCTGACCACGTCTGCAATGAGCATGAGCTTGAATACTTCTGTGAGAACTGCTCGATAACATCAACAAAAAGCCTCGACAACAACATCTGCAGCCAAGTATAGGAGCCAGTGCTTGTGGTTGAAGTTCCTTGGGGGGCACGGGAGGATATGCCTCAGCCAATTCAAAAGGCGTCCGTAAAATATTTCCCAACGTCAAACTAGCCCTAGTCATCAGGTGTCCGCAAGCATGCCATTCATTACTTTTGATGTGCGAGTGCACGGAAGTGGAAGGCATGTTTATTGTCCTATAAAATGAAAAAACCCAAGAAAACAACTTATTGAGCATTGCGACTGTTTTACCTAAGAATATTTCAGATTATTTTAGTCTGTCTAATTTGCCGTCCTAGTCTGCTTCTACTGCCATGTCGTCTTCTTGTCTGTACAGATCTTAGCCTCAAAATAAAATTAGAGCGTTTGCCATGTATCTATTGTTTCAGCGTTTCCTTCCGAAAATACCATTAAGGTGCTGTTCTAGCTACGCTTCATAGAGGTTATTGTGAACGTTGCTGTGAAAGTGCTGTGATGGGTAGAGGGGTGAGGGCTGAAGGAAGCATTTCAAACTGGCGAAAAAACGCCATTCTTTGGAATTACATTTCTAACTCAATTTATTCAGCAATCGCGCTGGTACGTAATCATGAATAACGTTGCGGAAACACCGATGTACTATAGCGGGTTTACCTTCCTTGCAGGCAACTGCCATGTGATCACAATGACCATCGGCAACTAAGCGTGCACCTCAAGTTTCCCACCAAGTATATTTGTTCGCAATCATTTCTGGGTTAAATCATAAACGCCAATGTTGACACACAAAAGTTTCTGTACCATTAAAACTGCGTTTCATTGTTTTAGGGCAGCATATTGTTTGTTCACTCCATCATGGATGTTTCATAGCATGTTTTATGTTGAGAAGGTAAGCACTTCTATGCATTCGTACTTTCTTCGTTATCACTGCTCGTGGGGATGAGATTGTTCTCTGCTGTTTTCTCTACAGAAGATGCAGCGTCGCAGACTTTGCACGCGGCAGTACGCAGGCAACCGAAAGTCTTCTGTACTCTTAGAGCCTCTTCTTCGTGAAAAGAGGTCACTATTGGGTGTTAATTTATGCTACAAAATCAAGAGAATATGGGGCTGTAAACTAGTCTTGAAAAACATAATTGTGCTCTTGAAGGCTGTCGGTTAATTATGGACTAACCTAATCTAACCTAACCGAACCTAAGATCCTCGTTCACTCATTTGTTCTGCTTACTCAAGAAAACTCGCCCATTCATACTTGCACTGCCTGCTTATGTTATCTGCATATAGTTTTTTTAATTTCGATGTAAGGCCAGAATCCTCCTACTAGCGTCTCAGTATAAATTCAAGAAATACTTCATAGGGAATTGCACTTAAAGACTTAATTCCTTTCTTTCTTCTATGTCCGAATTGTTTTCGAGAGCGTTCAACTTGCAAGATTTATAAAGCTGGCTTATTCTGGGATTTTTCCATAGCCGAAACTTTTCATTTAGGTAACTACGAAATGTCCTCGTTCCGCAAGCAATTTAGTTAAAGAAGGCTGCCAGATACATTGGACACTCCTCGCCTTTATTAACTTCCTCACAGTCTTGTACGCGTTACAGAAAATGAGCACTACATTACAGGTAAAGTAATTCCATTTCAAATTCATCTGTGTACCAGAGTCAATTACAGCCTCAGAAAAATAAATTAAACAACAGCAAAAGGTTACTTTCCTACTATTATTTTGTTGCCATAGCACATACTCGCTGAAATTGCAGTAAACTTGTGCGGCTTGGTTTAACTTTTTACATGCAGTTAATTTCCTACAGGAATTGATTTTTGATTTGTCTTCACTGTCTAAAACAGAATTCGTCGTGCCGAAACCAACCGCTACACTGTGACGCTGTCTACATGTAAACGCTACACGGTAGGACTTTGTTATACCGTTAGACAACATTGAACAACCGCTCCATTTTGTAAGAAAACAGCTGGACAAGGCACTAGCGCTGACTTACAACTCAGTTTTTGTTTCGAAGAAATACTTATAACATCTTCACTACACCTGAGATCACGTCCGTTACAACCATATCATTGAGACAATCTCAAATGACAAGCAAAGCCTAGTCACCAAAAACGCTTATCACTATAACATGCTCAACTCCTTGTCTTTTATCACAACATAGGCGTGCTGACACAGCTGTCGGTCAGGTTCACAAATTCTTGAGGGGCACTCTCTTCAATGAATCCCCATGTTTGAAAGATTTCTAGAAATTCGTTTTATGGTCTCAAATTATTTCATTCATGCACCTGCTGCTCTGTCCCATGTACATACTCTTTTCTACAAGTCACAGGAAACAAATAAAAGAGGCCTTGAGAACATTCTACAAAGGGGAATTAGTGCTTAATCGTACAGACCGGTTCTTTTCTTGCAGAGTTATCGTTCACTCGTCTGCACAGACGGTTCATTTTTTAGGGGTGCTCATCATCACACTCAATGCCAGCTTTTCACCCAGTTCTCTATAGGCGATGTGAAACGTTGTCAATATAAGGTATTTCTACTGCAGGCCTCCTTGCTTTCTTTTTCATAGTCTCAACTTGTTCTCCTGGCCTAGTTCGCGGCATGC
This sequence comes from Amblyomma maculatum, assembly GCF_055883805.1. NCBI lineage: Eukaryota > Metazoa > Arthropoda > Arachnida > Ixodida > Ixodidae > Amblyomma > Amblyomma maculatum. The sequence goes on along the minus strand of NC_139347.1, from coordinate 203,568,408 downwards.
GCATTTTAATCTGCTTGGCAACTCATACCATCAAGTGCGGAGGGTAAGCAGCCCTACCAAGCCAATCCCTCGGCGAAAAAACCTGATTATATTTTTTGGATACACGCCTTCCTCAAGGCATTTATTAGACGAAAATTAAAAATAGCTTCCTTAGTCAGCTTTTAGTGAGCGAAGTAAAATGGCTGAGGCGCTTTCTCCACTCGGGTCATAGGGCCAGCAAGTATACCCTCTTGTGAACACCGAGTCGCAAATCCAGAAACCTTGGAGACCCTTGAGCTGGCGGTTCATGCGTGACGGCGAGTGGCTGCAAAGCTTGCGCAAGGTGACCCACCGCCTCCATCACTGCATCTAGAGTATTTGCGCTTTGGCCGTTACAAAGAACGAGGCAGTCATCAACATACCTAAAAGCGTTTCTAAAGTCTCAAGCTGGGAGGACTATGTTCTGTCTTTTCTATCCAGAAACAAATCAGTGTGCAAATGTGCGATACAAGACCCAAAGTACATACAGCGTTTTTGAAGTCATGCTTTTTCGTCCCAAAGAATGTAGCTCTACCTCAGAGGCACTGTTATATGTTCCAAGAACCACCGAGTACACATCTCGCAGGAGTATTCAAAAGAAACAGTCAGTACCTGTCATTCTCCAACAAAACCCATTAGTTCATCCTGCGGTATTGAATAATACAAATCTTTGATATCGATCGAGCACACAGCAAAATCTCTGCTGAATTTTTTTGTTTCAAAAATTAGTTCGAGTTTATCTGGTTAACCCTAGTGGAATTACGATAGCAACGGCGGAAGATTATTTTGCCTACGACATTATTCCCCTATCACGCCCTATCAGTGTAATGTGCTACATTACTGGGGACACTTAAGCTCATCCTTTAAGAGTGTGACGCGAGAGCTACATATAAATGAGAAGGGTCCAATGCTGCTGAACGAAATGTGGAGCGAAAGCATCACCAGCCAGTGACCGAGTGTTGTTGTTGCTCTTCTTCTTATTCTTCTTCTTCCTAGTTTCCAGGAGACGGAGGGGAAGAAAGACGCCGAGGGGAAGTTGACAGCCGCTGTCGCTGAGGTGGCGGCGTCACACTGCGATCAGGTGCAGATCTTCTTCTGCTTCTCCTGCTTCTTCTTCTTCTCGGCAGTTCAAGGTCAAACGTGGCACTTCCCCTGACGACGCGACGGGCCGAAACCTGGCACAGTGTTGCTATCGCAATAAAGCCAACTACATCGTCCTAGGATTCTGCCTGGAAAGGGTCGTCAACGGTATAGTTTTCGTTTTGCTTGCCATAAGCAGGCAAACCAGGTCAGACTGAGGATGATTATGATGATGATGATGAAGCAGGCAAGAATCTTTTGCCAGGTGCCACACTCAAAAATTAGTGCCCTGAAGAGCTAGTCAGGTTTATGAGTTTTCACAGTGAAAAACACGCCCAAGTTATCCTTTTTGCAAGTTTTTATGTCTCGAAAGAGGGAGCCAAGCTTATATTCGTTGCATAACTTCATAGCAGCTGACTTTGCTTTCGTCATAGCTGATGCTCTGTGCTGGTCAAAAACTGACATAATGGCTTCTAACGTTTTAGCTTTGTAAAGCTCCTTAGAAACTACAGCAAAGCCCTTCTCTTTGTTAAAGGCCCGCGACGCAAAGGGAATTGTCTTTCAGGTACCCTAAAGTTCTTCTCACTCGAAGATTTCTGTCGCTGAGCTGGTAGCTGCCAATGACGTCAACCCCGTCCGAAGTGCACCTTGTACTTTCCGATTGAAGTCCTGCCATGGCAATGTTCTGCATGATGGCTAGAAGCTCCGGTGTTGTCTTCTTAGGTTGGGTGACAAACTTCGGCCCAAGGCTCAGCAGTTACGGACCGGCTGGCGCTGAGCATCGACGCCAAGCATGTGGATCCGGTTTTCAGGCGTCTGTGCAGGGATTCCTCTTCTCTTTTCAGTGCAGCGACGCTAAGCCTTGACAAAATGGAGCGCCACATGAATTCGCTCGCCCTGTCTATGAAGCGGGATACTTTTCGCCACTGACGCCAGTCGGTGAGAAGACGCTACGCTTCGAGCAACGCAATAGCGCGTTAACCCTGTTTTTTTCCATTTTAAATACGGAACGCAGAGATTCATCTCCCGGGGAATATTTAAATCGTTTCAAATGAGGTCTTTATATTAGATCGCCTTTAGTTTGTCTGGAGTAAGCTATATTTTAAGTCTTGTCTTGGTTTTCTGCACACATTTTGTGGTGGTAATGTCTAGAGGCCGGCGGATTTGGTTCCAAATCATCCTAAATAATACAGGCACTGCAAGGTAATTTCAGCAAATCCCAGGTAAATTTTTTTTTCACTTTGTCTAACTGCTGACTATCGACTGTTGACATCTTTACGCGTTCATATCCCTATGCAGTGGGGATCTTAGCATAGGAGTTATTTGGCAAGCTATGAAGTAATGGCCAGCTAGCTTCTCGGTTATTACCCACGTCTAAATACTGCTATTATGTGCACGTGTATTCATAAAGTGATGCATTATGCATGGATATTCAATTATTCAATCGATCAATCAATCAATCAATCAATCAATCAATCTTTATTTTAGTTTGAACAGGAAAAACCACATGGTCTTGGTACTGCACCACAAGCTTTAAAAACACAAATAGTAGGCAAAAGAAGAAAGGTAAAACATGAATTGGAATTTATAGATAAAATGAGTCACGTAGAAAATGAAATCAATCAGGAACATGTCTTGCAGAACACATCCCAAAATGCGATAAAGAAAAAAAACAGTTGGTACATTCCATTATCATTCCCGGATTGTCCGGGGATGCTTGCTGACATCTGCTCGGCGTTCGATTTTCCTCGGGTAGCTCAGAAGGCCCGGCCACTAGTAAAGATCCGGGGTCGGCGGCCATTCTGAGTTATACCCCGAGCGCATTCCGAGTACTTTTCGTGTTCCTGCAGGCGATATTGCGCGCTAAGTAATGACACAAGCTCCATCTTTGCATCTTCGCTTTCTTGTCTTAATTTCTCTGCAGACGGAAGCGTCCAGAGTCCCGAACACCGATTGATTGTTCATACTGTCAAGTTCTTCACCTGGGACCGTATTCCGAGTTTGCGTCGTTATCTAAGTGTCGCTATTCACGTGACCCCGAGTCATCTAATTTGTCAAAACGCCCAAAATATGTGTTGCCACTACGGAACCGGAAAAAGGGGCAACATCATGTTCCTGCATTTCCACCAATCAGATGACTCGAGGTCGGGGAGATAGCGACACTTTCGATAACGACGCAAACTTGGAATACGGAGGGAACAAAATGTAGCGCACCAAGACAATTAGGACAGAGCAATAAGACACAGACAGCGCTAACTTCCAACTAATAATTATTCAAAGACCAAAGCATGCTTTTATACCACCGGGTATCACATGCGCCAAAAGAACATGCGCTAGCAAGTCGTATCAGCCAGATACGCAATCACCTTTGGCAACAACGCGACAGAAGGGCTATACTTATATATTCATTTTTCAAAAGGGTATTCCATTCAGCTTCATTTGTGCACTTCGCGCATGGCGTTTTGGGCGCATGTGATACGCGGTGGTATAAAACCATGCTTTCTTCCATGAATAAATATTAGTTGGAAGTTAGCGCTGTGTGTGTCTTTTTTCTCACTCCTTGTCGTGGTGCGCTACATTTTGTTCCCTTCGATCATCTACCAACAAGCCCAAGTATCTACCCTTCGGAATACGGGCCCTGTTTCGCAATCTAAAGCGCGCAGGTTTGAAAGCGTCGCAAGCGAGCCAGTGTACTGAAGCAGCTAACGCTTATTTGAAATGTCTTTTCAAACGCTTTCGTTAGCTTTCGAATGAGCGGGGTCCTTGCAGGAACTTCGGTAGCAGCAACAGCAAACCAACCTTACACTGAGTTCTGTAAAATGCTTCGCATCCAGGCATCTCATGCTTCGTTTGCAAAAAGCGCCGTCTGAGTGGCGCCTCTGTTACCTATTCTGAGTGTAACATTCATGCAAAAAGATAAACGTGCGCGCGGTGTCACTGCGTAAGAACTGAGTGGTGGTAACATAATAGTTGGCATCGTCTGCTGAAAGCAAACGACGAGCTTGCTAGGTTACTCTGTTGCCTGTTAAAGCAGAACCCAAGACCTATCAGCGAGTAGCCCTAGACTGTAAAATCAAACCCAGTCGTTCACTATGTACCCCGTGCACCACCTATATAGGAACCCAGGTAGCACCAAGTGGGCTATGAAGGGTGGGCCCCGGTGGGCCCGATGTAGGCAATGCAGGACAGCCCCGGTGGGCTCAATGTGGGTGCTGCAAGAGGGGCCGACGTAGGCCCGAAGCGGGCTGTCGACAAAGCTCCAATTGGCCCCACTAGGGTCCGATGCAGGCAGCCCTTGCGGGGCTGCCCACATTTTTCCGGCATTGTTAAAAGGGCACATCCCGCCAACTCCCCGCGATGGTCCTACTTTGGACCGATTTGGGCAGCCGCTATGGAGGAACATTTTTTTTTTATTTCAGTTAGCCCCTCAGAAAATGACATAGGACCAATGCGGATTCTATAGCGCTAGCCACACTTGGGCTTGCCCACATTATTCTCATAGGGGTCCGACGTAGGAAATTGATGGAAAGCCCTAGTCCAAGTTTTCCCAATCAATATTTAGGCACATAATTAAGTAATTACTTTATACATGTCTGCACTTTCTAAACAGCCACAATATTAAATTTTACAATAATTCATAACATTCATCTAGCCCAAATGACTTCATGTACATCTTGTTCAGGCTATGGAGATGTGTGTTCTGAACAGTAATATTGTACTGCGAGTTGCAGGCTGTCCAAAGCAACCACATAAGAGGCAACAGTTAGCAATCAGTTTGTTTTAGTATATGTAGCGCAATTTGCATGAGCGCGAGAACTAAAGCCATGTAAATTTCTAATCGACTAAACATGGCCACACATGTTATACAAATCATCTATAACGGTAATTTAGGGCAACATCTAATGCAAATAAAAGTTGGAAACAATGATTACGCAATTGCACGCACGCCTTCTAGCCCCATTACGGCCGATGTAGAACCTACAGCGGTTTTGTGTGGGCAGCCCCAATTGGACTGGGTGTTGGTTTTGAACCTAAAGCCCACTTGCTATTGCACGTGCCTTAAAATTCCCCACAAGGGACCAATTTTGGTATCATGCGGGCCCTCCCGCCTTCCAGCCCCATTACGGTCCATGTGGGATATAAAGCAGTTTTATGTGGGCAGCCCCAATTGAGCTGGACGTTGTTTTTGAACCTAGAGCCCACCTGCTGTTGCACGGGCCTTCAAAGCCCCCACAAAGGACCGATTTTGGTACCATGCGGGCACGCCCGCCTTCCAGCTCCATTACAGCCTATGTGGGACCTAAAGCGGTTTAGCTAAGGCTGCCTCATTTGGGCTTCACGAGGGCTTGCCCAAATTGAGCCCTTATTCATATTTCACCTGCCCTCAAGTAACCTACAAGGGGCCGATTTGGGCAGCATGTGGGTATGTGCGTTTTCTTGCCCCACTACGGCCGATGTTGGTCCCACAAAGATTTAATGGGGGCGGCCTCAGTTCGGATCTATGAGGGCTTTCCCATAAAAAGCCCACATTTAGGTTGGATTGCCCTCAAATATCCGGCAAGGGACCCTTGTGGCCTGGATGCAGGAATGTGCTCTGCATTAGCCCAAGAAACGCCGCTATGGGACCCATGCAGGAGGAGCAGGGGCAAGCCCAAATGGGGCTTGCCCACATTTGCCCCATCGGGGACCGATGCAGGTTTTATGATGGTTGCCCCAGCCCCACTTGCCTACATCGGACCTACTGAGGCCCCACATTCTGTGCTACCTGGGAAGCTTGCATGAAGCGATGCATGCCGGGTAATCCGCCACGATGTTATCGCTGGCAGCAGACGGCGGGCAGTACAGCCAGGGTGAATTAAGTGCCTCGTGTCTTCGACGGCCCACCGAGCAAATACGCGGGTTTTTGTGCGCTGCTCTTACGTGCCTGCAATTGTTAGCAAATTCCTGAGGAACGTACGCGTCGACGCTGGGCCCGAAAAATCGGGCGCGCTATGAAGAAATGCAATAGCAGTGCGACGCAAACCTGTTCGAAGTCGGCCTGTCCGATGGCGCCAGCATCGTCTGCGCGCACTAATCGACCATGTAGACAAGGTTGTGTGGCAGTGCCGTGCTGTGTCTGTTGCCTACGACAACATCATGGCGGATTACCCAGCATGTATCGCTTCATGCACTGAAAGCCGCATGGCGGTCATTTTCAAAGTCCCTCCGGGATACGACGATGACTGATTGTACTGTGCGTCTGGACCTAGCCGCCCGTCAACATCGCCGGCATTCATGATTTCTAGTTCTAGCAAGTATGTAGTTTTATACTAGCCCGGATTGATGTCGCTCTCGCGTGTGCTGGCCTGTGCGAGCCATTCGCGTCGGCGTCGCTAGAGGAATCACTTGCCTTCTCGCCCTCATGCAGACGTATTGTTGGAATCGTGAAGAACCTGAAGTCGGCCTGTCCGATGACGCCAGTATCGTCAGCGCGCACTACGCCACTATGTAGACGAAGTTGTGTGGCAGTACCGTGCTGTGTCGTCTGTTGCCTACGACAACATCATGGCGGATTACCCAGCATGTATCGATGGATGGATGGATGGAATATAGGAGCGTCCCCTTTGAAACGGGGTGGTAGCAGCAGATATCATGCTCATTTTTCTCCCTATATCTTAATTATTGATTTAGAATGGTTAACTAAACCACCATTCTATTTATTAAATTTTGTTCCTACATTAATAACATTATGTCACTTCTCTGCTTTTAAGCCACCAATCTTCCAGTCGTTTTTTGCTAGTTTCCATCGCCGGTTTATTCACCCAGCCACTGTTATCTCTAAACCCCAGAGCTTCAGGAACATTGATTGCGCCTGCACCAACTTCCGGATGGATACCATTACATTCGAGTATAATATGGGCAATTGTTTCACTGGAGTTTCCACATACAGCACATGCGTCATCTACATTGTTAAATTTCTATTTGTAGCTGCGTGTTCTAAGGCACCCTGATCTAGCTTCAAAAAGTAGGGCACTGCCTTTTAAGTTATCAAAGAAATCTTCCTTCCTGATCTGAATTTTCCATTTTCGGTATAATTCCACACTCTGTTTCTTTTCCATCGAATTTATCCAATTTTTACCTTCTGTGTTTTTCACCTGTTGCTTAATGCTCTTTATTTCTCTGTCCTTGTTACTAGCATACTTACTACTTAGTTTCCTAGTTCTTTTCCTCCATTGTGAGTCAACGCTTTTTAGGTACAGGTATTTAAATACTTTAGCTGCCCATCTGTTACTGTCCAATTTCCTCAGGCGTTCCTCATATAATATTTTACTCTGAGCTTCCCGCACTTCGAAAGATGCCGCCCATATCTCCCTGTACCGCCTCATTTGTAGTTTTGCCGTGGGCACCTAGTGCTAATCGTCCAACGGATCTCTGATTTGTTTCTAATGTCGGCTGTACCTCTGATTTTAGTCACAAAACCGCATTTCCGAATGTAAGAACGGGAACCATAATTCCTCTCCAAATACCCCTCAAAACCTCATACCTATTGTATCCCCACAATGCCTTATGCTTCATTATCCCGGCATTCCTTCGCCCTTTGGCCTTAAGTGATTGCTCATGCTTTCCAATGTATGCCAATCCTTCGTTTACCCATACCCCCAGATATTTATATTCTGCTACTCTAGATATTTCAAGGCCTTGTATTTTAAGACTCTGATCAGTTGAGCCGCTGAAAATCATCAGACCCGACTTAACTGCGCTGAAACTGAAGCCTAGAGTGTCCCCTTCGTCTCCGCAATACTTAACTAGAGTTTGCAATTCTTCCAGGCTCTCAGCTAGCAGCACAATATCGTCTGCATACATCAAACCGGGGAGGCGCTGCTCTACCGCCTTTCCACCTAATCTATATGACAGGTTAAAACCTAGGTTACTGTCTTGTATCCTCCGTTCCAGGTTTATCATATAAAGTATGAACAGCACCGGTGATAGAGGACCGCCTTGTCTTAATCCTTTGCATACTTTGACATCCTCCGTACTTCTTATCCCTTACCACGTAATTTCTACTTTGATATCCCGGTATACTTCCTGTAGGAACTCTATTATCTCATAACCGATACCTTCTTCTTTTATTATGTTTCATAGGAGTTCCCTGCTTACGTTGTCGTACGCCCCGTTTATGTCCAGGAAGGCCAAATACAAAGGTCTATTTTCCACTCTAGATATTTCGATGCATTGGGTAAGCACGAACAGGCTATCATCTAAGCGCCTACCATTTCTAAAGCCGTTCTGTAGTTCACCGCCTGCATGGCTAACCTGTACATAACAGATGTTATGGTAATCGGCCTGTAGGATTTTATGTGCATCCTGTCTCCTTTCCCTTTATAAATCAAATTCATTTTACTCTGCCGCCAGCTGTCCGGAATTTGCTTATTCGTTATGACTGTTTCCAGAGCTTTTAACAGCGTTTCCTTACTTTTTGGACCGAGCTCATTAATCAGCTTGATCGGAATTCCATCTATTCCTGTAGGTGTGTTTTTAGGAATATTTTTGTAATAACATGTATCGCTTCATGCACTGAAAGCCGCCTAGCGGTCATTTTCAAAGTCCTTCCGGGATACATGTTGCACTGGCCATGCGTCCCTACGAGGATTGCCAACGTCGCGGCGGCGATTTTTGTTTCTAGTGCGTAGCACTGCTAACCACAATCACGAATTTTGCCGATGTTTGTCTGAAGTCACTTCCCCCCCCCCCTCCTCACTCCCTCTCTCTCTCCTTGAACTTGAAGTGAAGAAAGAGAAGGGGGTGACACGCGCTTCACGGGGCTCAGCATTGAGGAGGCGGAGCGGCCGCATGGCTGCAGCCCTCGGAGGAAGGAAAGAACTTAGGAGAGGCCCTGACGTCATTTTTTTTTTGAAGGCTGCGCTGCGACCGGATGCTGCAACGTCTCTCCTCCTCCTCTACTCTCCGCATTCTCTTTCTCCGCGACGCTCACGTACCTAGGGCCCTTAGCAACGCTGTTGCTAGTGGCCCGAGTTTTCATAGCAACGCGTCACCGTTGCTAATGGCCCGACTTGGCTAACCCTAAATTTTGACGTCACTTCCGCCACACTTTCTCCAGTGCATTGGGAATGGCAAGGGCCTCTCCTAAGTTGTTTCCTTCTTCCAAAGCCTTCCTCATCTTTCTCGGTGGGAGGGGGTTTCTCATATTTCTCAGTGCGAAGAACCTCCTTGGTTGTAGAGCCGTCGCTCGAATCCTGCTCTTGAATTTCGGCAAGTATGCTGTCCTCAGCATCAGCTCCATCTGAGTTTTCGAGCTCACAGTTATTTGACAGCTCTTTCTCTAGGTCACTCATGCACTCAAGCATGGTGCAATCTAACGTGCAGCTAGAATTATGACCTTCCTCTTGAGGCAAAGAGCACATGCATGAGCCTTCTGGCTGGACAACTGCCTTTGCAGCTTCTGTGCAACCTGTCATCTCGGAGGGCACAATCTCATTTTCCCGACACATTTTAGCTCCAGTAAAGTCTTGTTCTGAAATTTCTGTTGCAGGAACACGCTGTTCCACAACCTCATTCTGGCTGCTGGGGCTAGTTTCTATAGCACCTGTGACTGACAACGAATCACTCGTTTCGCTATACCTCCTAATGCAAGGAAAAGTAAACCTCCAGAGGCTCGGTGATGCCTTTCAACCGCTGAGCTTCAGCCAGCTTCTTCAGAAGGATATTTCTCTCTTTTAAGTATTCTCTTTCTTTCTCAAGCCTACGCCTGTTCCATTCTCTCTTTTTTGGCCTGCTGCCTGAGCTATTCTTTCTCTCTTTCTGCTCGTTTCCTGACAAATTCTTTCTTTCTTTCGGCTCGTTTCCTGAGCCATTCTTTCTCTCTTTCTTCTTATTGTCTCTTTGCCTCTGATTGTTTCTTCTGCCATTCTCTTTCTTTTTCGGCTTGCTTCCTTCTTCCATTCTTTCTCTCCTTCTTCTCTTTACCTCTCTCTTTCTTTTCTTTGCTTCTCTCGCTCTTCCTCAGCCTCTTCTCTTTCCTTCTTAGCCTGTTCTAGAACCTCCCTTTCTTTTCGGTCCACCCATTCCCGCAGTTCAGCTCCTTTAAGACCTGTCTCTAGGCCCAACGCAATAATCTCCTTGAGATTCATCTTCGCTCTGAACTGCCTAATGCTAACACATAGCACTGCTTAATGGACCTTCACAACCGCTTCAGCGCGGTACCTCTCGCTACCGCTCTGCTGCTACACTGTTTACGACCTCTTCGTAAACTCTTCCAACTCGTTCTCCGTCCTCTGTGCTTGATTGCACCAAACGTCCTGTAGTAGACGCCATAATAATTGTCACCCGTTAAAATTAGGGGGATTATTAACGATGCATCCTTAACGGTGCGCACACTCCCAAACACCCTTAGAGTGAGTGGGGGTAGCTTTCCGGTCGCAAAGGAAATGCCCTCGACCTGCGTGGCAAGCTCAGCCGGAATTCAACTACTTTGTAGTGACAGAAGGGGGTGGCCGTTTGGTGCCCAGCTGTCGCCGGTTCAAGCCAGAGTAAGGTTCGGACTCACAGGTAACAAACAAAACAAACTTTATACACAGCAACAGACGATACAGAGGAATACACAAACACTAAAATTGCACAGACGAGAGGTCCACAGAAAAACAAACGCTAAGCATGCAATTACAGAGGTATTCAATAACACAGAGGATTTACAACAGATCAAACACGAGAGAGTCACAAAAACAAACACCAAATTTTTCACCGGGCACTGTTGCAGTCCGACGCCTCGAGAGTCACGATGTGGCCGCCATGTAAGACGAGCGCCGCTCCTTCGCAGGTCCGTGGGCTTACCAGCAGCAGGTGTGATCCCCGGGAGTCCAGCCGAGGTACTTGCGAACACGCCGCAATCGCTGACTGACTCCACAAGCGGCGCGGCCTCAATAAATAGGGCGCATCGCGTCTGTCTGTTAAGGCGTGCTAAAGCTAGCGCGCACACACACTTGGCTTCGGTGGTTAAAGCGCTTCCTTTTCCTCCCGTCGAGCCGCGCGTCGTCATTGGCTAGGACGCGAATAAATTTCTGGATGGTTCTGGCGTATTTAAGACTGGTGAGTCACCTTCATCGCCGGGTAGTGAGAAAGAGGGCGACGGCGACGCGTACAAAGCTACGCGCTCTCGCGCGTGGGGAAGGAGGTTCTCGAATCTTGTGGAAGTTGTCATGCGGCGACGCGCGGGCCTCGCGCCGCGCCGGCTTAATAAAAATGTGCGCCGATGTCTTGACAAGAAGGCACCACTTGACACGTTTTTAGTACGATTTCAGGTAATTTGAAAGGGACATCAATGTTTTCAGTTACGTGTTAATTCCTACATTTATAGAATGTATAACTGCAACTTTCATAATTTCCGCCTTCACTCTCAGCTGCGCAGTCGCCAATACCCGGTTTCAAAAAAGAACGTCCAAAGGGAGGAACAGAAGAAAGAAGACGATAAAGGAGAGAAGGGCGTAAAAAGCGAGATAAGATCAAATGGCAGATGAGAGCGTTCGGGTTGCGAACAATCTCACAGGCATTAAGCGGGAAGGGGAGAGTGTCGAACGTGAGGCCCCGTAAAGGCAAATGAGCGTACAAACAAAATGCATGCAGAAAAAAGCCTCCCTATTCTTTTTTTTTTAACACAAGCGTCCCGCTGCCCCACCCCCTATTCTATTCACATACAGCCAGCGGCTGCGATTCATCAAAAGCAACGAGCGGTTTTGATGGAGTGATACCGCTTAGCATGTTTCCTCTGCAACCACTCGGTGGTCGGAAGAAACATGCCTACAACCGCGATTTGTAGAATGCTGCATGGTGGTCGTATATGAGATCCCGTTGACCTGTGGGAAGGCCTACATAGGCCAGACCGGGCGCTGTAATAATGATAGGGCAGGGGATCACTTGCGGGCTTTAAGGGGCGAAGGGACGAATTTAGCAGCACATTGTGCGGACTGCACTGCGAGCGAGCCGCGACTGGGTGATGTTAAGATTCTGGGCAGAGACCGGGGTAAGACAGCGCGTGAACGTTTGGAGGCCTTTCATGTCGGGAAAAGGGGACATAGGTGTGTTAGCGATACGTCAGTACGGCTCTGGAAGGCAGAGATCAGTTTTCTTGATCGTGCTTTGCAATATTCCTTGTTTTGAATTCTGTCGTTTTGCTATTGATATGTACTGAGTATGTCTCTTTTTCAGCATATATTTGCTGCTATTGCAGAAATAAATCAGATGAAAGTTAGCGCGTGTCCTCTGTCTGCTTCTCTTGTGTGTTTCCTGTGCGCTTTATCATTAGTCAAGAATATTAGCTGTCTTTATTTTTCAGTTACCCTTATTTTGCTTTGCAAACTCTTTCCTTTTGTGCTCATGGGTGGTTCGCCAAGACCCAATATATGAGGCATTCTGCACCAAGCGCCGTTACATCGTACCAGCATCGCTCTCTTACAAGTATATTGCCTCATCGGTCGAATTTAGGAACGATGTTGAAGCTCTAAAGGTTCCGTGTCGTAGAAAATCCGGCGTCATCATTGTAGTCATTGGCCGCGCGCGAAAGATCATGGCGGGAATTTTAGGATTAGCATGAAATCTTTACATTAACGTTAAATTTCTTCCGTAACGATCAGTTCAGTTCAGTCGTTCAGTCGTGTTCGACTCTTAGTGAACCTATGGACCATGTCACGCCAGTCTTTCCGGTCTGTCAATATTTTCCTAACATCACATAGCTTCATCTGCAGTGCCTCGAGGATGCCATCTAACCATCGCGTTCGCTGCCTACTCCTTCTCCGGCGACCCTCAACCTTTCCCAACTTCAACTCTTTCTCCAGCGACTCCTCTCTTCTCATGAGATGACCAAAGTAGCTCAGCTTTAACTTTAGAATTTGACCCTCCAATGAGCAGTCAGGGCTTATGGTCGACAATATCGACTGATTTGATCTTCTGGCAGTCCAAGGAACTCTCAAGAGTCTTCGCCAACACCACAATTCAAACGCGTCAATTCTTCGGCAGTCAGCCTTTTTCAGTCCAACTCTCGCATCCATACATAACTGGAAAGACCATAGCACGAGTTATACGGATCTTGGTTGGCAGACTAATGTCTCTGCTCTTTACTAGGCGGTCAAGGCTAACCATTTCTCTCTTTCCCAGAAGTAGGCGTCTCCTAATTTCATGGCTGCATTCTCCTTCCGAGATAATCTTGGAGCCCGAGAAGAGAAAATCTGTCACAGCTTCCACCTCTTGTCCCTTGATGCTCCAGGACTTGATAGGGCAAGACGCCATGATCTTTGTCTTTTTAATGTTCAGTTTAAGCCCAAACTTCTCACTCTTTTCTTGTACGCGCATCAGACGTCTCTTGAGTTCCACTTCACTTTCTGCCATTAAAGTGGTATCATCCGCATATCTAGGGCTGTTGATACGTTTTCCAGCAATCTTCACTCCAGCTGAAGACTCGTCCAGACCGGCCCTCCTCATGATGCACTCTACATATAGGTTAAATAGGCAGGGCGACAGTATGCAGCCTTGCCTCACTCCTTTCTCAATCGGAAACCAATCAGTATGACCATGCCTAGTTCTGATTGTGGCCTCTTGCCCTTCATACAGGTTCCTGAGGAGACAGATGAGGTGAATTGGAACTCCCATCTCTTGGAGCGCTTGCCACAATCTGCTGTGATCTACGCAGTCAAACGCTTTCGCATAATCAATAAAGCAGAAGTAGATGGGTTTCTGCAACTCTGTTGCTTTTTCCAGGATCCAGCGAAGGTTGGCAATTTGGTCCCTAGTTCCTCTGCCCTTGCGAAACCCAGCTTGCACGTCCAGAAGCTCCCGATCCACATATTGCTACAGCCTACCTTGGAGGATTTTCAACATCACCTTGCTAGCATGCGAAATAAGCGCGATCATGCGATAGTTGGAACAATCTTTGGCACTGCCTTTCTTTGGAATGGGTATGTAAACTGACCTCCTCCAATACTGTGGCCACTGCAGGGTTGTCCAAATATGCTGACATGATGTATACAGAACGTTAAAAACGTGATGGTTGAGGTTTGAAAGCAAGTCAGCTGCAATGCCATCAATTCCGCTAGCTTTGTTCTTAGCAACGCTGGCTAAGGCCCATTCAACTTCACTCTTCAGGATGCCCGGCTCGAGATCAGTAATGACAACCGTCTTATGTTGGGTTTGCACATTCAGGTCCTTCTTGTTCAGTTCTTCTGGGTATTCCTGCCACCTCTTCTTTATCTCTGAGGCTTCAGTGAGGTCCTTGCCTCGTTTCTCCTTTATCACGCCCAGCTCAGCACAGAAGCTTCCTTTGATATCTTTGATCGTCTTATACAGAGCTCTTGTGTTCCTAATTGGCTGTTGTCCTCAACTGCTTGGCACTGTATGTTCAGGAAGGCATTCTTATCTCTCCTTGCTATTTTCTGAACATCCGCATTGAGAATCTTGTATTTTTCTCTTTCCCCCATAACTTTTGCCATCCTCCTTTCCTCAACTATTTGCAAAGCCTCTTCAGATAATCAGTTAGCTTCCTTGAATTTCTTTTGCTTGGAACTACCTTAGTAGCAACTTCTTGTATTATATCACAAAAATCAGTCCAGATCTCTTCAGGCTCTGTGTCTTCTAGATATAATTCTTGAAATCGATTCCGCACTTCCACAGCATATATTGATGGAATTTGATCTAGATCATACCTGAAAGGCCTTCTAGGTTTCTGCGTTTTCCTCAATCGAAGCTTAATTTTGGAAAAAAGAAGCTGATGATCGGTGCCACAATCGGCCCCAGGCCTTGTTTTTACTGCTTGTATAGCGCTTCTCCATCTCTGCTGGCAAAGAATATAACCAATGTGATTCCTGTACAGACCGTCCGGTGAAGTCCATATGTACAGGCGCCTCTTGTGCTGTTGAAAAAGAGTATTCGCTATGGTCAGGTTGTTTTCTTGACAAAGCTCTACTAGCCTCTGCCCAGCTTCATTTGGCTCATCAAGGCCGAACTTGCCTGTAATTCCTGATATTTCTTCACTCCCGACCTTAGCATTCCAGTCTCCTATTAGAAAAACGACGTCTGATGATGGGGTGCGGTCTAAAAGGCATTGTAGGTCCGCATAAAATCTCTCAACGTCAGCTTCTTCAGCAGTAGCGTTCGGTGCATAGACTTGGATAACTTTTATGTTGAAAGGGTGAGCTTGGATCCGAAGTGAAATCATTCGGTCGTTTTGGGGGTTGTACCCTAGCACTGCTTTGCCCATTCTTCTGTTTATTATGAGAGCGACCCCATTCCTTCTCTTGGCTTCGTGCCCACAATAAAAGACATAACGGTCGCCGGAGTTAAATTCTCCCATTCCGGTCCACTTGAGCTCGCTGATACCCAAGATATCAATGTTCAATCTGTCCATTTGTCGCTTGACGACATCCAGTTTACCTTGTGTCATAGATCTTACATTCCATGTTGCTATGTGGTATATCTCCTTGCAACATCGGACTTTCCGGTCGCTTCCCGACACATCCACAACTGAGCGTCCTTTTGGCTTTAGCCCAGCGCTTCATTCGTCCTGGAGCTGCTAGGAATCGCCCTTTGATCATCCCTAGTAACATGTGGGACGCCTTCCAACCTGGGGGGCTCATCTTCCGGCGTCATATCGTTAATAGTATTGTGACTGGCCATATGGTTTTCTTGGCAGGAAATACTGGAGTGGGTTGCCATTACCTTCTCCAGTGAATCACATTTTGTCAGAACTCTCTGCCATGACCTGTTTATCTTGGGTGGCCCTACACAGCAGAGCTCACGACTTCATCGAGTTTCGCAAGCCCCTCCGCCACGACAAGGAAGTGATCCTTGAAGGGGTTCCGTAACGATAATTAATAAGAAACGAAAACTGGGTCAACATTGAGGGAGGGTGGAATTCGAGCCAAGAACTTTCGTGCTGCAAGGCACACACACGCCCATAGGTCGCGAAGGCTCGCTGGTTCAAGGTGAATAAAGGTAGACATACTGAACTCTTGACGCGAGCGGGGTCCGACAACGCAATCTTGTTTACACCTTCATAGGTTATGCTTAATTAGGCGCACTCATGTTTAAGGCTCCCCCAAGGAATTAGCCTTGACGATTCATTGAATCCTGGCGACACGTTTCATAGCGTATACAATCGAAAATGGTTGAAACACGATAAAAAGAGCGCTTACAACCGTCTAAATTGTATGCTTCGTAAAGCGTATGCGCTTAGACAAAAAGACATAATATTTAGACATGTGACGTTTAACCAACACCGCTGATAGGCCAATAAATGCATGTACCACGCGCTGGAAGCACCTTCTTTAATTCAATTATTCTCCTACTAGACGCTCATCACATCCGCCTTTACACTGCACTCAGTAGCAATGAAAGAACTTAGCAAATTAGGTGCCACAAAAAATGCAGCGCTGCAGTAAACTCTT